>NC_056631.2:195876184-196569606 GCF_002870075.4 Lactuca sativa | reverse complement strand
AAAGGTTAATTAAGGGGTATAAACTCACCTGTAGTGAGTGGATTGGATGGCAATGTTGGACAAGGTGCTAGGTGTCAAGTGAAGACTTGAACACACACAATGATCCTAATAACATATAAAGACATATATATATATATATATATATATATATATATATATATGTATGTATATAATTAGTGATTAAAACACTAATTAGAGAAGTATAAACACCCTAGAACATGGAAAACACTTGGATTCAAGTGTTATAAGAACTTAGGGTTGCATCTATGGGTTGTAAGGCATTGCTATTAAGTTTATCGCCCAAGGACCGCTCTACATGGAATTTACTACCATGGGTTTATGGACCCAACGATTTCACGACCGTAAACTCATGGTCATAGATGCATAAGTGTGGGTTTGAAAGGCTAGGAAGCTTGAAAGAATTTTGCTTTACCCAAGGAAGTGAAAGACCCACTCAGTGGAGAGTGTTGAGGAGTTTACGGCCCAGGGGAGTTTACTCCTAGCCGTAAACTCTCTAAATGGTCATATTTAGGGTCTTAAGGGTAGGGAGTCTCAAGGTTTTAAGTGTTCCAAGGTTAAACAAGAGTCTATATGAGTTTAAGGTCCAAGAGTTGACCTTAATTGGAGTTTACGACCTAGTGACAATTTCTCCATGAGTTTACGGACATAAACTCATGGTATTATGTAGCAACTCAAAGTTTAAGGTCCTTAGTTCAATGGTGGAGAGTTCTAGTCCAAGTTCTAAGCATAAGGAAGGAGATTAGGGAAACATTGCACCCTTATAGGGAGTTTACGGCCTTGGGAGATCCTTGGCCATAAACTCTCTTCCAACCCATGATTCTCGATGTTTCTAAGGCCTAAACAAGTTCAATCTATTACATAACAAGCTAGGAAAAGAGTACTTACGATATAGGAGCTTGAAAGGGTCGGTTTTGGCCAAGAACACTAGTGTGTGTTCTTGGTGTTCTTTGTGAAACTTGAAGATATATGAAAACATGATTTTTATGGATGGAATCATAGAGAATGCTAGATTAAGAGGTGTATACACACACACACACACACACACACACACATATATATATATATATATATATATATATATATATATATATATATACTTTTTGTCTGGTGGTACCCAAGGCAGTAGTGTAGGTGTAGTTATACTTTTTGTCTTTGTGATACTTGTATGTGCCTGGTAGGGGGAAGAGTGTGGGCAGGGGCCTGTATCTCATCACTAGCTGAGTGTAGACGGGGTTCCAAATCTCATTAGTAGCAGAATAAGGGCGGGGCCCAAGATAGGTGGGGCTTAGAGACTAGCATTTATAGTATAGTGATTGTGTTAGCATATTTATCTGTTATTGCTGTATGTGTTTAACGAGCGGGCCCCGAAGACAGCAGGGGCCTGGTAGAAACATATACGTATACCGAGCGAGGTTCGATGCCAGGCGGGGCCTGATGTCGAATTCGTTGGATGCCGGGCAAGGCTCGATGTAGCGGGCTAGTCCCAATGTTTGCAGTATGTGTTTAAGTGTTTGGTATGTGGTAGTATAAGGAGACTCACTAAGCTTCGTGTTTATGGTTTTCAGTTTTGGTTTCAGGTACTTCCGGTAGAAGAGGGAGGAGCTCGGGATGACTACATGGCACACACCAAGAAGATTTTAGCCTGGGATGTTTACTCTGATAAAATGAACATGTTTTGAAATGACACTCTGCTTAATATAATTAATTTTGTTATGGATGAAATGGTTGATAATTATGATTTTTATTAATGATTTAAAATGAAATTTTCGGACCGTGTTTTTAGGACGTTACAATTAAGCCAAAAACTCCATTAAGCTCTTAATGCTTAAGTCCAGAGGTCTGAACCACAGATCTAAGTCCTAACAAGTGTCTATAACCATAAATTCACTGACTTGGTGATTTGCATGTCCCAAAAGAACCCAATTTCAACATATAGCATTATACTTAAACAAAATGGACACAAACTCATACATGGGGAATTCCAAACCCTAAAGAAGACAACTTTATGAATCTAGAACCCCAGAAACACCAAGAGTGCAAACTCATAGCTCTTGGAGTGGTACCAAATCACTAGATCTCATTCTTGGGGCCAAAGAGGAACCAAAACTCATACAAAATAGATCTAAGCCAACAGTGAACAAGTTCATAGCTTTTTACCTCAAACAAGTTGGAAATGTTGCACATAGTCAAGAACCACAATCTCTTCCTTGAGCCACAACCTTGCACTAAACTCCATCTTCTTGAAAATGACACAAAAAGACCAAGATGAAGATAATGAGCTCAAAAACACCACCAAGGAGGCTAAGGAACAATTTCTCGGGTTTTGGGGACTTGGTGGCTGGTAGAGAGGCCAACCCAAAAGACTTAATGTGCTTATATAGGGTACAACATAAAAAATTTTGGGTTTTCATTTACCAATTGTACACCCCGCGTACTCCTCGTACGCCCAACGTATGAGGTCTCACACCCCCGATCCAACCCTCGCATTAAGCTAAGCGTACATCACATTAGGCCGAGCATAATGCCCTTCGTATCAGTATGCCCCACATACTCCCTAGGTACGCCCCGCGTACTAGGGTTTCCTCTAACCCTAACATATTCTGAAGAACATCACTTCTTTGTTATAAAATCGGATTCCGACGATCCATATATCCATGAAAAGGTAACAAGAAGCTCTATACTTTAATCAACTCATATTTGCCATATAATTTCCCAAATAAACATCCAATTTCTATAAACACCCAAGCTGACATATTACCAAAGTGACCTTTGGCTCCAAAACACAAACCGAATAACCCAATCATCCAAATTACATCATCCACTTCCAAATGAGCCCAAATCTTAATTCTTCATGGTTCCTTAGTCTACTAATACCCAGTCCTTGATCACTACCCGCAATGGGAAACGATTCGAAACATGGTGTTACAAATCTCCTCCACTTAAAGTATATTTCGTCCTCGAATTCATTCCTTACCATCACAGGCATGTCAAACCACCTGAGCAACAAAGCCACAACCTGAGCATACCACAGCCCTCCCAATGCAACCGAAACTAACCCTAGAAGGGCTCTCCAAGTCGAAGATGAACAAATCCTTTCTCCATCCAAAATAATTCCTTGCAAACTAACCATATCTACTCAATCTGAAATCTAAAGTCTCGAGACGATCTGACTCCCTGACAGACCGCCCATACTGAACCATTGTTGAATTCATTCCACTTATCTCCCAACTTACTACTCAACTTCTCATAATTTGAGGTTCCCACTATAAAACAGAATCACAGACAAATTATTGATGCAGATCACTTATACTTGACAGAAGGTTCAGATAATCCTTCGAGTAGAAGACTTATCCCTACAACGGTTAGACTTAGACGACAGTTGTGCAACAGGGTCAAATCTTTTACTCTGAGATTATTTAACCCAAATTGCAAATGACCTAACATATTCTCTAAATGAGCAACTTCACACATGAGTTCCAAATCGATAATACCACCTTGACTTATCTTGATGCCTTTCACAAATAAAACCAATCCAATACACAATCACAAATGGCTTGATCTATCATCCAAACTGAATCTATTTCTTACATTTGAACCCTTCGATTGATGCCCTCGGCATCTAGATACCCTAATTCTTATCCCACGGAAATGAAAATCCTGCGAATAACACTCGCGATTCCCAACTCAAGACCTCACCCAAAAACCAACTTGATACTTAAATCATAACTCGATATCCACGGATCTGCACTTGCATTTATCCCCAAACCTTCTAATTCACGAAAACACCTAACTAGACCGAGATACAAAGGTTCCCAAACCATCGCTGAGTCAACTAGTCTCTCACTTAGTCTAACCACCAAGTTCCCAAGAATCCGAATAACAAGGCTACCCAGCCTAAAAACACCTATGCGTCACACACTGACCATCCACTTAATCCTGCAATCCAAGATCCAAAACCTTGACCCAATTATCTCTACCAGGTCCCACCTATATTGCTATAATCACATGGGCCTCACCCACGGGTCCCACCCACCTAGAGCTACACAAGCCCGACTCCTCCCCATACCCCAATGGCCCTCACCCTAAAACATAGAAATACTCCTCGACAATCCTAACCAGTGTGCCCAAGGCACGAACTAATTCCTCCTATATGCACGTGACCACCTCCAATGATCTTCTACCTCAAATTGGTGAATGCTGCGATCCTATCGCAGTCTTAAAACACTACTAACCAACCATGGTTACCACCCATGGCATAAGCACACCCTAAACATTTCAACCCTACTCATCCTGAACTGAAACCTTCATCCAACTACTTCTAAACAAGTGATGGGGTTATATTTTGAATTCCAAAACCCTCAACCTAGACTCAACAACAAGCCTGATATGCATAATAAAGGAGATGCCGAGAAACGTTTGGAAGTTTCCTGAATTCCCACTTACACAACCTCAGCCTAAACAACCACTTAGGTCGTTTCTCCTGTTGGCCAGGATGTGAAACTTGCCCCAGTTCCAGACCCTTCCTAACTCCCGCAAATCCTGTCGATTCTCCCCCACTTAGATTCAACAAAGCTATCTCATCTGTTAAATCTGATGGATACCTAACCCCTCAGCCTCACATAGTATGTATCACCTATGACCTGAGCTAATCAGTATTATCGTTCCATTACTAGGTAAACTCAAAGAACGCCCCACTCCTGAAGTCCTGAAGACTACTCTTGAAATCTTAACCAGTCTAATAATCCAAATCACCTCCCATGATACCATACCAATTCCTCGAGTTCTTATGTTGGCAACTAGAAACCATAATCCTTGCCCTGTACTGACAAATCTTCACCCCAAATTCCATTCTTAAGGAATCATTGAATTCTAACCGTCTACAATCCATGCGCATATAAAACTCCCCTGACATTTCCAATGACCAAACAACTCATGCAACTAACATCACCATCTGCCTGCAACCCCACCTCTCCTTATAACAATAGTGCTTGAACCCAAAAGTTCTTCCTTAGGAAACTGTCGATCATACCAGAACAGATGAAGAACCCACTGAACCCTGACTAAAGGTCCTCCAAGAAATACCCTCGAATTGACCCCGACAAAGACCCGGATCAACAATTGAACATCCTGAAACCCGCTCAACAAGATACGACCCTCTAAAGATTCATTGAAGACTCTCAACATGAAGAATGACATAAAAAATCTTTGAAAATCCATACAATAGCGTAGAACCTACCCGAGATAGAACTTACCCAAACCCAAGCAAAGATCTAACGCAGTACCAATTCCCGATGACAACCCGAAAAAAAAATATATGTTAACATACCTGCAAAAGTATCTAAAGGAATCTTGACTTCCTCCTCATGAGTGCTCGACACCACACCAAAACAACATGCAAAAGATATGAATATACCCAAGAATCCACATCCCACAGGCTTCCTAGATTCTCTAAGACTCACCCCAATTCGAGTACGGATCCCGTGCTTTCAGTAATACAGGCCCAATACTACCTTCGACACCTATCCATACTTTCCTAATGAATCTTACCCAATCTTCTAAGTCACGTTCTCAAATTCCATACACCAAACACTCACTACCTAGCACAACAAAACCCACTGAAGCAACCCATCGGCTTTCCTAGGTTCCTGACCTCACCCTTCCATCAATTGCTGAAGGAGTCCTCATAATGCCAGTCACCTACCTTATGAATACAATAACATGCAACAAGTCTTAGATAATCCTTCGAGTAATAGACTCATCCCTACAACGGTTGGACTCATAAAAGAGTTGCACAATAGGGTCAATTCCATCACTCTAAGATTATTCAACCTTTGTCACATGTGACTTGACATATTCACTGATTAGCTAACTCCCATCATCTAACAGTTCCATAAATCATAGAGCAAGTAGCATTTGAGCATAGGAGCCGACTGGCAGTAAAACACAACAAAATCAAATACATCCTAATACAAAACTCTCGATCTCTATCTCCCAGCATCTCGGGTGCACCTTCGCCCTGCCCTCATTCTCTTAAGAGTGGATAAACATTCATCACGCTGATCCGCTATGGACCAAACCCACTCTTAGGAAACCACAACTTTCTCATCCAATAACACAACTGGCCGGATGACCCCACACAACTCACCCTATTACAAATTGCCATGTGACCCTCCATTGGTGCCAGATGACTACTGTATGTATACAATCACATGCCCCATAATTTAAACAATCTTAGGCTAAAAGATTCAATCCCACAACGGTTGGACATAGACACTAGTTGCACAGTAGGACCAAACCCCTTATCCTAAGATCATTTTAACCATGTAGCATGTGATTTAGCATATTCAATCAATAGCCACTTCACACGCGAAAGAGGCATACAACAATCAATTAGGGATTCAATAAGAGATAGGGCATCATTTATCATGCAGTTCTATCATACAGTTCCTTAAGGTCCCTGTCCTAATACTAGCATGTTGTTCTAATATATCAAAGCATAATCTCAAAATAATTGTGTAGTAATTTGGTGTCTACTTACTGGCTCCGGCTGACCGTACACATTGCATCCTCCTTGATTATTTTGAAAACTATTTGAAAATTGTTTGAAAACATCTTTTTCCTTAGCTTAAGACTGGATTCACACAAGTAATCCTCTAATTCACTCAAACCAAGGCTCTGATACCAACTTGAAACATCCCAAAAACTTCAACAATTTTAAACTTTTCAAAATGACCCTTTTACTAATAAAAATGTTTACAAAGTTAGTGTTTTCAAAATATTATTTAAAAATCAGCATCTCCCAAGATTAATGACATAAAATCAGGATGTGTATGCTCACGCCCTCCCCTTGCCACGATTCTCTGAAGTACCTGAAACCTTAACCCAAAACTATAAGCACAAAGCTTATTGAGTTCCCCTAAAGTACCAATACACGAACATATAACACATATATAATAACAGCATACCGTGGGCCCAATCAACCATCGAGTTGGAAGCCCCCAGGCCCTCAACCATCGATTTGGAATGCCAACATACTATGGGTCCAATCAACCATCAAGTTGGAATACCCTAGGCCCTCACCCATCGGGTTGGAATGCCAAAATATTATGGGTCCAATCAACCATCAGGTTGGAATATCCTTGGCCCTCAACCATCAGGTTGGAATGCCAACATACTATAGGTCCAATCAACCATCGGGTTGGAATACACTCGGCCCTCAACCATCGAGTTGGAATGCCAACATACTATGGGTGCAACCATACTCAGGATGGAATATCCTCGGGCCCATTCGGATGGTTTTTGAGCACAACAAAGAATCCCTATGTGTGCATGCAATCCTAGTATTCTTGGATCTATGTTTTCCCCAACTGAACTTACAACTTTTGAACATCAAATGGGAAGCCCTATGAAATCTATATCATTTTCGAAATTAACTTCTAAGGTTCGTAAACATACTTTAGATTATTATATAGTAATAATAATTCAAATCCTTAGTGTTGTTGATGCTTCGAGAGCAAGCACCACAAATGTCGTGACTCTAATCGTTCACAACCAACACTAGCAAGAGGATGAGAGAGAGGAGAGAGGAGGAGAAGACTTGAGAATTTCGGCTATCCTACTTAGGGTTAGAGTGGCCGAAAAGCATAAGGTGTAGAGGTCTATTTATAGTGCCATTAGG
This sequence comes from Lactuca sativa, assembly GCF_002870075.4. Taxonomy (NCBI): domain Eukaryota; kingdom Viridiplantae; phylum Streptophyta; class Magnoliopsida; order Asterales; family Asteraceae; genus Lactuca; species Lactuca sativa. Next base: position 196,561,907 of record NC_056631.2, on the reverse strand, counting down.
ATGTCGTGGATAACCTTAATTTTAATATAATATTATTAATTCAAATTTGGTAATTATACACGTTGGTAATTATCTTAGAGTATATTCTAGGAACCCTAAAAATAACCGCCAGAAACGTCCACCACCTTTGTTCAACTATTAAACAATTGCACTTTAGCCCCTGTATTTTTAATTAATTTTTTAATCCCAAAATTAATTCCAAATTAAGTTCTGATTAAATATTAATTAAATAATATGATTTCTAATTAATATATTATTTTCATAATACATTAATAAATCATTTATTTCAATTTATTAACCAAATAATAAATTCATCATCTCTCTCCAAAAATCATCTTGTCTAGTTGCTAGTTTTGAGGGCAACCCAAAAGGATTGTGCTACTATCAATTAAAATATATACCAATTATAGTTATGGGCTTAGAAACCTAATTCAATAGTCTCCCACTTAGATAACAGTATAACTTCAAAAATTGATTAGCAAATTGTAGCTCTCAAAGTCGTTGCCGAACTCTTACCTAGTCAGTTACGTGTCCTAAGATACGAGATCAAATATTCCTCCATTCTACAAGATATCATATGGACATGAGATATGGATTAGAATAAATCTCTCTGTCCAAGCTTTGTTTCCTGATTTTTGATTTACGACGGCTAAAATCATACTACTAATTAAACACATAAATTCAGTCCAAGCTTGGCCAAGCACTTTAGATGTCGACATCAAATCATCGAGGGGCCCATAGATATCGCTTTTCCCTTTAGGGCAAAAGGAACGAATAAACATCGACTTATATTCTTACACTATTCACTCATCAGATCATGCACAACAATATGTTCTATAACATCAAGTTACTGATGTGTTTATGTATTATCAATGCACAACTGACTTGTAAACAACAACTCATATATCTTGATTTCATTAATATAAGATATTATCATCTCAAAATTACTCATGATAAAATATATGAAGTAATTCTCTGAGCTTGGGTTTATCCAAAAATCCTTATTTTCCAAGTATTGATGAACATTGCAGTCAAACTATTGTGATGTATAATTCCCATAGGCAATCTACAATTCAATTCATGACAGTCGTATTTCGCTACTTACTTCCAAAAGTACGATCGACTGTGGATTTTTGAATAATTCAATTATTTAGGAAGTAAAACATGCAAAGTGAAAGACAATAATAAACTAATTAACTATGGTCTCACATCTATTGAATATAAATAAAACTCTTGTTATTTAATCTCCATATTAAGTAGACTTTATTTATTGTATATTGTTTCGAGTAATCAACTAAAGACTTGAATTAAACATCAGTCATGCCATGTAATAAACATGCATACTATGTTTCTCGACCGTCCTTCCTTTGAGAACAGATCGAATGGACGGTATCACAACGATGCTTATTTCACAATTCCAAATTCTTATTAGAACGTGTAAGAATTCCAAATTCTTGTCACTTCTAAATGTGTCAGAGTCCAACCTTACACACAATATCCTTTTATGATGATGTGGCATCAAAGTCACTGAGACTTTGCCAACGATGCAAAAAAAAGGCTCTATTGAAACTTTGCAACTGAAAACGATTTCATGGTAACGAAGTTTGAAATTCAAGATACACTCCTTAAACACCTTCCTTGCATTGAAGTTCATAACTCACATATATTTTATCATCAACTACCACTATGGAAACATTTCCATATTCCTATATAACCATCAATTTTGATCAAGAATCATGCCAATCTAATGCTTGTCGCTATGCTCCTTCCAACCAATAGTATACTTCCAACTGTTCACAAGAAACCAATCCTTTGATATAACCTCATAATGTTCTTGACGTTTGTTTAATAACTTTAGTCACACCAAGTTCTAGTCCTTTTTCCTCTCAATGGCCTAGGCATTTGGGAAAATCAGAACAAGTGAATATCACAACATATGTAATCAGTCCTATATCTGAAGCATATGGGACTCGATTCATTGATATTAATTGAAGGTTTGTATCGGTCAGATACACTTCAAGTATAATAAACAAGAAGAAATTAACTAAGTAAATAAAGACCTGAAAAAGTAAAGAACACGAAATATTCACCAAATTGTCTTTCACCAAGAAAGGGGTTTGTTTTCACAAAGAAAACGAGTTGTAACAAAGAAGGTCACCAAGACGTTAACAATAAGTTTTCACCCTAATGTTTAATATATACTAAACTATATTAGTATATCCCTTCAATGAAGGGATTGTATCTAATTTATATTATGAACCGATCCTTAGCACCGAGATATCGGATCTACTATATATATATATATATATATATATATATATATATATATAATTCCGATTCTTCCCTTAATAACGGTATACTTGCTTGTAAGTATTATTATTATTATTATTATTATTAATAAGTGTAAATTTGGACAATTTTAGGTAGATAAACATCACTATTAGAAAAGACCTTTAATGGCATATTTAATGACATATATATGCACGATTTAAACACACAGTTGGTTAGTAAAATTGAGATTCTAAGGCCCTACAACTACTTAAAAGAAGTCAAATATAAAGGAGGTGTTATTATTTAATAATGTATGGTTAATTCTATGTTAGACTTGAGTTGTGATATATTGTTAAACTTAAGAAATAGATTAATCAATATAAATATTAGGTTACTAGCGAAGATTAAAAAATATCAAACTAGTAAAAAAGGAAAAACATTCAAATGAAATCTGAAAAACACATGTTTATAAAAAGGTTATGAACCATATACTAAATTTAGCCTTCAATAATATAAGGTTCCATATCCTATTAAGCACATCAACCAAAAATAAAGAAGACCAAGAAAGTATGAAATATATAAAGGGACTTAATTAGACTATAAAAATACATAGAGTATTATGAATAGTTCCCCAAAGGCATGTAACATAATATTTTCCGTTTTGGACATACCGTCGTGAAAGATTCTTGGATATCACTTACCTTGAAATATATTTCTCCACGGCCTCCTTAATTGTAGAGTTCTCATGGGATCTGCAACCTTCATAACATTAAAACACGTTATGACAGTGAAGTTATACACACCCCTATAAGGAATTTTTAATTCAACTTCGCAATTGATCTGCAATCAAGTGAAAGTAACTAGTTCCTTTCACTACCTTTACAGGGTTCAACATCTCCATCAAACACATTGACTTTTTATCTAGCTTTGATACCATTTTGAAACTCCTCTACGACATATACGACAATATTGTCATGTTTGGGCAAGCAACACAAAAAACTTCCAATATGGTCACCCATCTTGAAATTGTCCTCAAGAATTTAAAATGTATTGTGTTAGAAAATGTATCTACATCCCTAATAGAGTGATGCTTAGTTCTCATTCACAATAAATATAGGTTACTATTTTATGACGGTTTGGTGCGTGGCTACATGCACGTAATCCCATATTTCCTATGAATGCAGACTAATCATTCCTTATAGGGGTATATACCTTCCATGAATTTTTTAAGTCGATGATGAAACTAGATTCCATGAGAACTTTGCTGTTAAAGAGGCTCATGTAGGATCAATTTTAGGATAAGTGACCCTTGGAAAGTTTCATCTCACAATGCCTAAAGTAGGCAATATTGCAGTGCATCCCTTTAGGGGATCTTATATATGGCATAGATTACTAGGCACAAGTATAAAATTTTGTCATGGACGTTTCACCATATAAATAGGGTGGGAGAGCAATCATAGAACAATAACCCACATCGAATGGGAAAGACAGTTAAACATGTATAACTTTATAAAGGGAATGAATACCTGCTCTATCACAACACTTTTCAAATTCGTAAGGGAGGTAAATCTAGTGCAAAAAAATCATTTGTTGGAGTGCACAAACTTACCTATCATCTCATCTGGTCTAAGGTGGTTTCCATCAAAATAAAAGTCTTCATTTGGTGGTTGAGACTCAGCAGACTATCTATTAGATTCAACCATAAAGAGAGGGTAGTAAGCATTCCATCTACAATGTGTCTGCCATGTAATGCTTTCATAGAGAATGAGATACACATTTTCAAGAATTATTCGACGGTTAAGGTTATTTATGGCTTGCTACTTGTATGGTGGAATGATCTTCCTTTCTTGAAGGACTCATTTAACGCCTTCCTAAGGATATACTTTACTTATGGTATGGGTTGTAGGTGTCAAGATATTTTTGAAGCGATATCAAAGGAGTTTTTATTGGCCATATATATATATATATATATATATATATATATATATATATATATATATGAACGTTCTGATTTTCATCAATAAAGTGAAGAGATTATCTGCTCTAGCTTATGAGGACAAGACACTGAGCGTTTTTGGCTTAAAGGTATACCTAAAATGATAGGGATTTGTTACAAAACCATAGCCTAAAAACCTTTTATATTGTACAATGTAATTCCTCATCTTGTGGGTTGTTTATAAAAAAGTCTAGCTGTTAAAAAATGGAGGCTCGATTAACAATTTTGGGATGGAAGAGCTCCTTGGAAGTTTTCATATCGGGTGTCACAAAACATACAATATTATGATACATGTCTCAGTAATTCAGATATTTCATGAACTATTTTGGCATTTCATCAACATAAAGACATACATACCTTACATAATACATAAAATATTATCTTTTGAGACTAAAAACTAGTTGAAATAAAATCAAAAAGCCATTTCTTCATTCCTCTTTCGCTACACAAATCACCATTAAAACTTAACCTTGTTGAAAATAAATATCAATCAAACCATCACCAAATTGTAACCTATGGAAACCAAAAATACTTGGATGGAAGCATTTCATGGGGTTTTCATTAGAGAGGAATATATAGGGGAAGGAGATAAAAGAGTTAATGAAAAGAAAATTAAAAACTTTAACATCAATTATCAATGAATTTCCCACGCATAATGGCATTCATTGAATAAATTGGTATATTTTAGCGATGGATTTCGGACTGAATAAGTTTCGCTATTTCACTACTATTCCGTATCACAAATTTAGGACCTAGCTGGTAGAAAAACGGGATATAGATAAACTTGGATCAATGAGAGTTGTGAAACATTTTCGGATTAAAGCATTTTGAGGGTACACTCAAAATCTTTAATCAGATGAAACTCACTGTTTTCTAGAATGGAGAACGAAGAAGATGTTATGAAATCTGTACCTAAAATGAATTCGAAATTGATCATATAACTGAAACTAACTTCCTGTCCTGAAACTGTCATATGGTAGTTACAGGAAAACAACTTCCTGTCCAAAAAAAAAGGTCATATTACTATTGGATTAGTGTCTAAGGCTGTAACTATATTTGGTAAGTACTTGACCCGATTGTGCATGGTTCTTTTGGGTTGCCTTCACCATAGCAACTTGACAAGGTGATTTATATAGAAAGAAGAGATATTATTATTATTATTATATTATAAGTATAATATGCTAAAGGAATAATAATATTATTTGATTAATATAAGTCATAAATTAATTAAGAATTAATTTGGTGACTTAAAGATATTAATTGAATAAAGGGGCATAAACTGTCAAATGTGTGATAGTTGTGTTTTGGGCTAAGGATCTTTATTGATATAGGGGTGGAGGATTTTAGAGATATGGATCTCCTAGAAATCGTTCAAGGCTTATCTAGAATGATCTTTGGATTGCTTTGAGGCTAAGTTATCCAATTAGGGTTTAAGGTGAAACCCTAGGAGCTCACAGTATAAATAGGCCCTTAGGGTGCAAGAAATCGGCCACTCCATGTTTGAGGAAACCTTAGAGCCTACTTCTCACCTCTCTCCCTCTCTTAAATCATCTTCTTGCTAGTTGGTGTTTGTAAGCCATTAGAGGAGTGACATTTGTGACTCTAAGCTCCAAGAAGAAGAAGTTTTCAGGCAAGTAACTCAAGGTATTATTCGAGATCTATTTGCATATGTTTTGATTGTTAGTTTACATTAGATCTAGCCATGAAAGTCTTGGATATGTTGCATGTTCAATTAGAGAAACCTAGATCCAAGCTTTAGGGTTTGTATGTGCACATAGGAAAGTTCTTATGGCTCAAACCCATCAGTGGTATCGGAGCCTTGATTGGTTTCAATTGAATGTGATGCTTAACTGTTTTGCTTGCTGAAAATCATTTTTCTTGACCTCTGTCCGACCCAACTCGGCGAGTCAGTGTCTAGACTCGGCGAGTTGGCCCTACTTGGCGAGTCCAGAGCTGACTCGGCGAGTCTGAGCGTCAGGCAGAGGATAATTCGGGATTTTGTTGATGTTTTGTCTTGGATTTGATACCTAAATCATTTTATTATATGAAAATGACTTAATTTAATGATTATCCTTGACATAACAATAGATAATTTCAAATCTTGTGAATATTGATTATTTATATGATAAATATGGACTATTTAAAATTATTTGGTAATTATCTAATGACTAAAATTGGGTTAGGTCAAATATAGATAATTATGAAATCAATTGTTTGATTTGAATTGTTTGTTATTTGATCCCTATGGTTTTGAAAAGTTCAAAATTTTTCCCGAAGTTTTGAAATTTGAATTTTGTGATTAAAAGTTTAATTTAGAAGAATTTAAATTTCAACCCCTAGAGTTTTACAAGTTTAAAATTCAACCCTATACTATTATATTATTAAAAGCTTAATGAATACATATAAGTATAATTAAAATGCTAGTCTTACCGTTAGTAGGCATCATTCACGAAGCCGGTCTATAAGGTGGGTATAAGGTTGCTGCCTATAAAATGGCGCTTAATGGGTGTATACTCACACCCACCGCTTGCTTGACTGGTGGAGGGTCGTTAGCCGAAGGGGTAGGATAGGGCAACTCTCTCTACTCATTAAAATTATTATGTTAAAATATAAAGTAACTATATATTTTTAAAAATTCCCAATCCTAGTTACTTTAGGCAAAAGTGAATTGATGCAATCCCATGAAATTGCACTTTGCACCCTTGCTAAGACGTTAGTGGAGCGTGTGTGGTTTACCGGCGCACTAATGGGTTCTTGGCAAAGGTGGCAAAGGGTGATTCAATTGTTTATCATAGTTTGATGGAGCGTGTGTCGTTTACCGGCACATCAAATAGGTTATTGTGACAATGAAGGCACCGTGTAGATTTGCATGGTCATTCACACCCACTTTGTGATCCTCGGCATCCCAGTCACAAATGAGAGGGGCATATCGAGATTTAAACATGCCATTGAAAAGTTCAATGAATCTCAAAGAAAAATCTAGGAATTCTCAATGCATTTAAAACTTAAGGTTATTTTTTATGGTGAAGAATTAGTGAGTCGTCATTCACTTACCTCCAAATTATTTGCGTGTTGGATTACGGCATCCCTTCTCTAATATGTAAATAATGTTGTTGGATCCTAGCCCTAATTTTTCATTTTGGGTGTTTAATTAGGGATTCAATTCTAATCAACTTTGTCCTTTATATTTGTAGATGTCGAACGCGAACAACGCTGCTGCTAACTCATTCAAGTTAATGAGTCTTTGCCAAAAGGTGACTTTCGATGGAACGAACTTTAGCGAATGGATAAGAGACATTCGCACAATTGCACGGTACGAGGACAATGAGTATGTCCTCGACGAAAAGCTCAAGAAGGTCAACCTAGAAATCGCTACTCCCGAAGAGATGGCTGTCTTTGAGACCAACGAACATGATGCAACGAAAGTCCATTGCATCATGATAGCCACTATGAACCAAGAATTCCAAAAGTCCTTTGAGGACATGTATCCCTATGAAATGCATCAAGACTTAATGGAGAGGTACCACCAAAGCGCGAGGCAAGAGCGCTACGAGATCATCACCACCAAGATGGGAAGTGGAAAATCGTTAACCGTGCACTTGCAAAAGATGCAAAGATATGTTAATCGTCTTTGCAAGTTAAATGTTAACTTTGGGGACGATTTGGCCATCGACATTGTTCTTCACACCTTGCCTTCATGCTACAACCAATTTAGGATGACCTACCACATGAACAAGGAAGAGGTCACCCTAAGCAAACTCCAAGGACTCCTGAGAGCAACCTAAAGGACAAGTCTGTTGCACCAACTCCCAATCCATCCGCTGCTCTTGTTTTGGCCATAGGGCAGGGAAGGGGCAAGAAGAGGAAGGCTCTGTCAAAGAGCCACCGCAACGGAAAGTCCCAAGATGGTTCCTCTTCTAGTGGGACCAAGGTTGATCCCGCTAAGCTCAACCCTAACCCGAAGGAGGCAGAGTGCCATCATTGCCACAAAATAGGGCATTGGAAGAGAAGTTGCCTGGAATATCTGCAAGCCATCAAGGATGGAAAGATCAAGCCATCTTTTTTAGGTATATACACAACTAAATCTAATGATTCATCTCATGCTATTTCTGGGGTTCTTGATATAGGGTGTGGTTACCACATTTGTTCTGATTTGCAGGGATTAGGAAGAAATAAGGATGTGGAGCTTGGAAGAATAAATCTAGTCATGGGGAACAGAAGATCGTCGCCTGTTACAAATATTGGAGTGTATTCTTTAGTGCTTAGAAATGGATTGAATTTAGATTTAAATAATTGTTGTTACTCGCCAGATATGGCAAGAAACATCATTTCTTTTCATGTTTTATTTAGACAAGGATTTAGATATTCGTTTAGTAATGAGAATTGTTCTATTTATGCTTATCTAAATGGTGTTTTATACTTTGAAGCAATGCCTTGTAATGGAATTTATGAAACTCTTATGGTTGTAGATAACCTAGGAAATGATGTGTTGTGTATGGATTCTTCCAATAGTATGGATAAAGCATCTTTATGGCATTGTCGTCATGGACATGTCAACAAGAAGTGCATAGCCCAACTCCAAAAGGATGGAGTGTTGGAGTCATTCGAGCTTAGGGAAGATGACACATGTGAATCTTGTTTACTTGGAAAGATGACCAAGTCACCCTTTACTGGCACTTGTGAGAGGGGTGAGCGTTTATTGGATCTCATACATACCGATGTATGTGGGCCCTTTAGATCCACCAAAAAGGATGGAAACCGCTTCTACGTGACTTTTACCGATGATTATAGTAGATATGGGTATATTTATTTAATCAAGCACAAGTCAGAAACGTTTGAAAAGTTCAAAGAATTCAGGCATGAAGTGGAGAATCAATTGGGCAGGAAAATCAAGATGCTTCGACCCAATCGAGGAGGAGAGTACCTAAGTCTTGAATTCCACGACTATCTCAAGGAATGCAGAATAGTTTCACAACTGACGCCACCTAGGACACCGCAGTTAAATGGTGTGGCAGAAAGGCGTAATCGAACGTTGTTAGACATGGTCCGTTCTATAATGAGTCGTGCTTCACTACCTATCTCATTTTGGGGGTATGCCTTAGAGACTGCCGCCCATATCCTTAACCGAGTCCCTACAAAGAAGGTTGCCAAAACACCTCACGAAATGTGGACAAGGAAAGCTCCCTCGTTGGCACATATCAAGGTTTGGGGTTGTGAGGTTTTCGTAAGACGAGAGACTCACGACAAGCTCAAACCTCGTAGTGAGCGATGTATTTTCATTGACTACCTGCAGAGATCCTTTAGATATCTCTTCTATAGACCGAGTGACAATGTTGTCTTCGTTGCGAGAAGAGGGTTTTTCCGAGAACGAGAACTCATAAACCAAGGAGACAGTGGTAGGCAGATCGATCTTGAAGAGATTCAAGAGCCGAGTGATGAAGGAACCTCTACCGCTGGTATTCAACTCGAGGAGGAAACTCCGGTTGAACCGATTGACGAGCCCTTACCTCTTAGACGTTCCGAAATAGTTAGAGTTCAACCCCAGTTTTATGGTTTTCATATTACTACCGAAGGGGACACGTATATTAGTGATGGTACACTAATAAATCTTGATCAACCTAATAGCTATAAGGAAGCCATGGCAGGCCCAGAGTCTGCAAAATAGAAAGAGGCGATGGAAAGCGAGATTCAGTCCATGTATGACAACCAAGTTTGGAATTTGGTTGAAAATATGCCCGGACGTAAGACGATTGGGTGCAAATGGATCTTCAAGAAGAAGACCGACGTAGATGGGAATGTGCACACATATAAGGCACGATTGGTGGCGAAGGGCTTTACTCAAACTCCCGGAGTTGACTATGATGAGACCTTCTCACCAGTTGCTAAGATAACGTCTATTAGGGTGATGCTACCCATTGTCGCATTTCATGATTATGAGATATGGCAATGGATGTCAAGACCGCTTTCCTTAATAGGAAGTTGGCTGAGGATGTTTACATAGCTCAGCCAGAGGGTTTTGTCGATCTGAAGCATCCCAATAGACTGTGCAAGCTTGAGAAGTCCATTTATGGACTTAAGCAAGCATCTCGCAGATGGAATCTTTGCTTTGATGAGAAAGTCAAAGTGTTTGGATTTGTATGAAGCGAAGAAGAATCATGTGTATATGTCAAGGCCAATGGGAGTATAGTTAGCTTCCTCGTTTTGTATGTTGATGACATACTGCTCATAGGAAACGACATCCCGACTCTGCAGGAGGTTAAGTCCTGGCTCGGGAAGTGCTTCACTATGAAGGACCTTGGAGAGGCTTCCTATATTTTGGGAATAAGGGTAGTGAGATAAAGAAGTAAGAGACTAATAGGACTTAGTCAGAATACTTATTTGGATAAGGTACTAAAACATTTTAGTATGGAGAACTCGAAGAAGGGAGAACTACCGATACAAAGTAATGCCAAATTGAGTAAGACTCAAAGTCCGAGTACCGAAGCTGAGATAGCTGAGATGAGTCGAGTACCCTACGCTTCCGCAGTTGGCTCAATCATGTACGCTATGACTTGTACTCGCCCTGATGTGGCCTTTGCTTTGAGCATGGTCAGTAGATATCAAGGGAACCTTGGCAGAGTGCATTGGATTGCGGTCAAGAACATCCTTAAGTACCTTCGGAGGACCAAGGAATGGTTTCTACTCCTCGGAGGGAGTGATGACTTAAAGGTGCGAGGGTATAGTGATGCGAGTTTCCAGACCGATAGGGACAGCTACCGTTCGCAGTCGGGCTGGGTCTTTACCCTTAATGAAGGAGCAGTAACTTGGAAAAGTTCCAAGCAGGAAATTGTAGCTGATTCAACATGCGAATCAGAGTACATTGCAGCGAGCGAAGCGTCAAAGGAGGCAATATGGTTAAAGAACTTCATTGGTGACCTTGGAGTTGTGCCTGCCATAAAGGAGCCTATGGAAATTTTCTGTGATAATGAAGGAGCGGTTGCCTTGACAAAGGAACCGAGGGATCATGGTAGATCTCGGCATATCGACAGAAAATATCACTTTATTAGACATCGAGTAGAACAAGGACACCTCGTGGTTAAGAGGATATCATCAAAAGATAACCCAGCAGATCCGCTTACGAAGGGACTGAGCAGGGTTAAGCACCTGCAACATGCTAGGAGTATTGGGCTGAAGGATGATATTAGTTTAGATTAGATAGTTTTAGAAACATGTAATAGATAAATGTAATTGACATTTGATGATTAAATTAAGGAGTATTATTTATAAGTAACGTTACTGTCTTATGTTAATTGTTTAACTATTGTTTCACTTTTCATGTTTTGACTTCCAGAATAATTGAGTTTATTAAGAATAATCAAATTATTCAAACAGTCCACAATCGTTCATATGTTGGAAGTAGGTATGAATGAAGATTGTCATGAATTGGTGTGAAGATTGTCTAAATGGTATTAGACATGGCAAAGGTTTGCTACAACGTTCATGAGTGCTTATGAACAAGTTTTGAGCATTTGAACAAACCTGCGCTTGCTGGAATCACCTTAAGGTGATCGCAAGACGATAATATCATATGGTCTTAAAACCTAGATATATGGTTTATAATTTACTAATCGGTTGTACATTGATAATGCGAAACTGCATCAGTAAAATGATGTCAAAAAACACATTGTTGTGTATAGTTGGTTGGTCAATAAGTAAATGCATATAAGTCGAAGTTTATCTGTTACTTCTATCCTAAGAGGATAAAAGCGATATCACGGCTGCTCGATGATTTGATTTGACTTATGTGCCGAGCCCGATTAGGACTGAATTGATGTGTTCAATTAAGTTCTATGTCAAATAAATCTGAGATCGAGAAAATAGTTGCTGGACAATAAATATGACAATGGTTCATAAGATCGTCTACACTACATCAAAACAGAGGACTGTAAGATCCCTTATCTAAAGGACTGGATATTGATAAGATCAGAGTTGACAGCGTCTTTGAGAGCTACGATTGCTAATCGGATTGTGTTTGCATTTATAGTTACTAGACTTATCCAAGTGGAAGACTGTTAGATTAGTTTCTAAGGCTGTAACTATATTTGGTAAGTACTTGACCCGATTGTGCATGGTCCTTTTGGGTTGCCTTCACCATAACAACTTGACAAGGTGATTTATATAGAGAGAAGAGATATTATTATTATTATTATTATTATTATTATTATTATTATTATTATTATTATTATTATTATTATTATTATTATTATTATATTATAAGTATAATATGTTAAAGGAATAATAATATTATTTGATTAATATAAGTCATAAATTAATTAGGAATTAATTTGGTGACTTAAAGAGATTAATTGAATAAAGGGGCATAAACTGTCAAATGTGTGATAGTTGTGTTTTGGGCTAAGGATCTTAATGGATATAGGGGTGGGCGATTTTAGGGATATGGATCTCATAGAAATAGTCCAAGGCTTATCTAGAATGATCTTTGGATTGCTTTGAGGCTAAGTTATCCAATTAGGGTTTAAGGTGAAACCCTAGGAGCTCACAGTATAAATAGGCCCTTAGGGTGCAAGAAATCGGCCACTCCATGTTTGAGGAAACCTTAGAGCCAACTTCTCACCTCTCGCCATATGACTCACGATCCCCATTCCGAACGTCCCGTTCCCAAACGGGGTGCGTTTGCGTTCGAGTCGGTGCCTGATTCGCTGTTCGATACGGGTACCCTGTGATCCCGTTTAATCTTCAATTCGGTCATGTAACCATGAAATCAGCGATCCGGATTGCACATAAACGTGATTAGGATCGCTAATTTTGGACTTGGGGTCGTCGATTTTGGTTTGAGCGGAAACTTGCTTATCTGTGAAAAAACTTATGACGCTACGATAAAGTTATCGATCTCATTGATTACCGGTATGTTTCTTTGATTCCTACAACCGATTCATCTAGTGAATCACGATTCCAATAATTATTTCAGATGCCTCTTATCCCACATCATTACTCACCAGTTCACCCGCATTACTCTCTCTATTGCTCAGTTCTTTTTCTGTTACGCTTCTTCATCGCAGACCTTTTCCAATATACTCTTTCTTTATTGATTTTCTTGGTGTGAAAATAGTATTTGGCAAATCTTTTAACCACACAGAAGATAGTGAAACACAACCACCACCTGAAGCTTTTGTTGATCTTGAGAATCAGGACACTAGTAAAAATGTAGAGGGGCAAATATATGGATTTGCAACCACTGTAAAGTCCAGTACACAAGCTCCTATACCAGAATTCACAGACATTTCTTTGGGGCTCAACATGGGAAGACCGTAGAAATAAGAATATATCCGGTTATGATTAAGCACCGGGAGAAGCTAAAAAGACTTTTGAGCAAGGTTAAAGAAGTCGAGAGTGGAGGTATTTCAAAATCTTTAAACAATTCTATACTTTTGAAAAAAGCAACATCAAGAAAGGGAATTGAGGAATCTTTTGGTCTTATTGAGCGAAATGTGGTTGACATGAAAATAATTAGAGGATTGTGTGCTAATGGTATCACGTTTAACGTCTTGCAGAATCCATAATTTATTGAAATGCTCCATGCACTCAAGAAGGCACCGGAGGGATACAAACATCCGTCTAGTGAAAAAGCTAGAATCATATTGTTAGATGAGTGCATGAGAGATATTGAGAAAGACCTAACCTAAGTCAAAGATACTTGGTACACGCAAGCAGTTTCTATTATTTCTGATGGGTGGTCTATTGTCAAACATAAGCCATTCATCAATGCTCTTGCGGTGAATGCCCGTGGTGCTATGTTTATGTACGCGAAAGATTTCTCCAGGGTCGAAAAAACAGGAGTGGAAATCTCTAAGTATCTTCTTGGAGCTATCGATGAGGTTGGACCGAGCAACATTTTGCAAGTGGTCATAGATAACGTGGCTAATTGGAAAGCTGCCGGAAGAGAAGTCGAGAAGGTATACAAACATGTATTTTGGTCACCTTGTTGCGTACATACTCTAAATTTGATTTTCAAATATTTATCAAATGAATTTTTTGGTTAAATAATACCTATAAGAAATGAAAAACAATTGTGAAGTACTTTCTAAACCACACACAAGTCTTGTCAATTTTTCGAGAAAGTTCCAAATTATAGTTGTTAAGGGTGGCTAAAACAAGGTTTGCATCTCACTATATTTTGTTAAAAAGAATCAAGGATTCTAGAGAGGCTCTTGCCACAACTATAGTCCTTAATTCTTGGAGGGAGTGGCTTAAAAATGGAGATGAAAACACAAAAGTTTTTGGTTTAAAAGTTGCGGATACAATCAAAGATGATTTGTTTTGGGAAGATGTAGACAATGTTTTAGCAATTACAAAACCCATTTTCCTACTCATCATGTTTTGTGATGGGGAAGGTCCTAAAATGGGTGCAATTTACGAAAAAAATGGATAACATGTTGGGGGAGATTAAAGACATTATGCAAGAAAATACGTATTCAAGATATTACCCGAAAGTTGAGAAGATAGTGTTAGCCACATGGGAGAAAATGACAATCCCATTACATTGTTTGGGGGCTTGCATTAACTCCAAGATTTTATGATAGACAATATCTTCAAAAGTTAGCATCGGGGGGTATTCCAAGGAAAGCTCCAAATCTAGATAAAGAGGTTGTGATTGGTGTCATGAAAGCATTCCATAGAATGTCCGAAAATGAAGAGAAGGAACGAGTGTTACGAGAACAATTCGCAATATTCCATATGAAAAAACGAATTTATTCCATGGCGGCAACACAAACGAATGCCGTGACAATTGATGCAATAGATTGGTGGTCAACATAAGGACCCAAAACCCCAGAATTAGCCGTGATAGCAAAGAAGGTACTTTCCCAACCGATTAGTAGCTCTTCGGCGGTATGAAATTGGAGTACCTATTCTTACATTCACAATGTGAAAAGAAATAGGTTAAATTGCAAAAGAGCCGACAAATTGGTTTTCATTCACTCCGATATTCGACTCCTATCTCGTTTCTCAGATTCATATAGAGCGGGCCCACACAAAAAGTGGAACATGAATCCCGAAAACACTTCCATTGAAGGCTCAAGTTCACGATTAGAAGAAATGCTTTGAGAAAATTTAGATGAAGACCTGGAGGGCAAGGAAAAAGACAACGTTTGGATTGAAGAAAACTTTTCTGTTAAATTGTTTTTTTGGGAATTTTGTTTTTTGTTTTTTAGTGTTGGAAACTTGAAATCTGTTTTGATGTGTTGATGGAAAACTGTTTTGATGTATTAAAGTGTTATTTTATTACTTAACTGTTTTTTAAAGTAATTTTGCTGGGAAATATTAAAATTCTGCTTTTTGTTTTCCTGTTAATGTGTTTTGAAGTAAAATATGGCTGAAACTTTTGTATTAACCATGGGTACACCATACCGAAATCCACGATACACCGTATTCGAACGTACGGGGACATACCGAAATGAACCTACCCCCGCCGTATCTGATACGCCCTAACTGGCGAATCTCGTTCCCGATCCTCGTTCCCATACCGGACCGTACCACGAACTATGTGACTATGAAATGTATTCATTAGAATGGTTACAACGAGACATGTACAAATCTCTTATTTGGGCATATATAACAAGACACAAAATTCAATCAATAAATCATGTTCGAAGTATAATTTTTTGCGCGCGCCAGCTTTCTGAAATTTCACATGACAAAAATCAAATCTTTATGGACAGCACTGAGAGCAAACACAAGGCGTGCAAGGAGAAAAATGATTATTTACAAGATATTATTAAATTAAAAGCAACGAACATAATAGGATTATGTTCAACTTTTTGTTTAGTTTTTTATTTTTTCATAGAGAGCTAACCGTGAGAGAGTAACTAAATACCCATGCTAGTTTTCAGATTATGTTATCTGAAAATACACCACAACACCTACTTATGAGCTATAAAAAGTATCTACCACGCAGACAATATCTTGTACGCCAGAGAGACATTATCATTAAAAATAAAGTTTTTCAGCCTCTAAGAAAGCATCATAAATGGAGGACATCAAGCTGCTTGGAACTTCAATGGCCAGGGTCAAAATCGCAGCAACAGGCGGACAATATACTATTCATAATAATTATACATTGTGTATTAAAGTAGAAATAATTAATGCTTTTGGTCCTTAAAGGGAGTGATCATCATTTTGGATCATATGATGTGGGGATGCAGGCATTCATCCCACAAAGGCATGCTTCACCAATTCTTATAGTGCTACTTAAGATGGACATCGTGCTACAATCCAACTATTCAAGTAATGCCCATCTCTACTCCTTTTTACGTGTTCATGCAAATGCCAACATATATCATGCAATTTTGTAAATTAGAATATCTTACATAGCCCTATATATATGGACCCTGAACCAATTCTTTAACACTCACTAACTTCTATTATCTATCCTCCGTATTCATCGAAAAAGATAACCAAAGTTAAGGACTTGATAATGGCAAAACAGTTATCCCATATCAGTTTAGTGGCTCTTGCTTTTTTCGGCTTGACCTTTGCCTATGAACCCGACGCCCTTCAAGATTTCTGTGTAGCCGACCCAAATAGCTCAGGTTTTTATGTATATTTCAAGAAATTAATTATATATCTAAATTTTTGTTGCTTTTTCTTATCTAAAAAATGTTTCATTGCAGTTAATGTAAATGGAAAGACTTGCAAGAATCCTACGCAAATTCAAGCTAATGACTTCTACTTCAGTGGCTTACATCTTATGGGCAATATATCAAACCCTTTGGGATTAAGGGTGACACCGGTTACTGTAGCTCAGTTACCAGGGCTCAACACTTTAGGCATTTCAATGGTCCGCATTGACTTAGCACCTTGGGGAATCAACCCCCCTCACACTCACCCACGAGCCACTGAGATTATAACAGTTTTAGAAGGCTCGATACAGGTTGGGTTCATCACTTCAGATCCAGAAAACCGACTTATCTCTAAGGTGCTATATAAGGGCGATGTGTTTGTGTTCCCGGTTGGACTTGTTCACTTCCAACGTAATATTGGAAGTAAATGTGCGGTGGTTATTGGTGCTTTAAGCAGTCAAAACCCTGGTGCTATAACAATTGGGAATGCTGTTTTTGGATCAAACCCAACAATTACAAGTGATGTTTTAGCTAAGGCCTTCCAAGTGGATAAGAAACTGATTGATCAACTCAAGGCAAAGTTCTAGTGGACAAGAGAAGACAATGAACGAACGAACAGGGTCTACTAGCAGAAATTAACTGCTAACGTTTTTCTACATTTGATATTTGTGTGCGGATGCTGATTTTAGGATTTCTTATTTATTAATTATTTTGTAAAACGCATGTTTGGTTGTGATGACCATAGTCCAGTCGGAAGAATTTTTGTTTGTCAATGACAAGATTTCGTGTGTGGAATACAATTGATCAAGTAGCAGTGTAATTAGAATGAAGCGTCTGTCATTTATATTGATAATTAGAATGCGTAGTTGTGTACTAAGAAGTTAACACATTTACAGCATACATTAAAATACGTAGCTGATTTTTGGAAATACTGAAAATACCACTAGTTAGAGTATATATAATCCGGAATATTATGAAAAATAATAAATAATGCTCTACACACACACCCCATCTTCCCTTATAACTAAAATGGAAGACAAGGGCAGACCTATAGGGACACTGCAAAAAGTTGCAAAAAACACATTTTTGTATTATTATAAAGTTACAAAAAAAAAAAAAATACATTTTTGTATATTGTAACACTACGATGATCCAGCACTGTGCAGACGACAATTATGCACTCTCTACCGACGACGTGTCGTCCGTAAAGCGTATAGCGACGACATTTCGTCTGTAAAAAATCGTCAGCATAGCTTCGTCGGTAAAAGTCGAAAATGTCGTTGGGACAGGAGTCGTTGGTATAGAATAATCAATCCAGACCACATGTCATCCGCAAATGATCGTCGGGATTGATTTTCGAGGAAGTAAGAAAAAAGTTTTATTCGGGCCCTATTCCGACGACCTGTCGTCTAGACAAGGTTGACCTTATACCGACAACTTGTCGTCGGGAAAAGTGTGAGCAATACCGACGCCTTCTCTTCGGAAAAAAATAGGTGCAACTAACTTCTATTCTGATATTACCAACGACATGTCGTCTGGAATGGGAAAACCGTTTTTACAGTTATAAAGTTGTACCAACGACATGTCGTCGATATAGTTTTTATTTATTTTTTATTTTTTTTTATTATTTTAATATTTTTCATAGGTTTTGTTATATATACCAAATCTTATTTTTAAAACAAATCCAAAAAGGATATTTGTAGAATAATATAAACATAACATAACATACCATTAAAATCCAAAAACACTTAATAAACATAAAATACCATTCAAATTCTACTACATAACAAAATAACAAAAAAAAAAAGTTTTTAAGAAACATTGTTGTCATTATTATTCTAGTTCTCCTCATCCTCCTCCTCTTCATCACCACCATCATTATCAACATCATCATCATCATCATCATCATCATCATCATCATCGAGTTCATTGGATGTTTCAGGGTTATTTTGTGAAAAGATATTGGGATTAAACTGGAATTGTGGTATTGGTTGTGGTTGGAAGTTTGGAATGACGGACGCGAAAGTGTTATTAAACATTTGGTTCATTTGTAGCATTTGTTGTTGCATGATTTGAATTTGTTGGTATAATACAACAACCTGGGCATTATCTGAAGATTGAGATGTGGAAGCTTTGGAACGTTTGGTATGTTAATTTGGAAATAAATTATCGTTGATGCTTGGTTTCCTTCCAATTCCACGAATATGTCCACGTCTCTCACCGAGGGCACGAGCGAGACGTTGTTCTTCATTTAGCTTTTCGTTCTACCCGAGCTCTGATTGCATCAACATCTTCTCTCGTTGAATGTTTTACAATAAAAACACATTAATTAAAAAAATAACTAAATTTATTCAATAAAATAATAATAATAATATACCTTAAACTAACTATAATGATAATAATAACATATTTATCAAACAACTTATTAACTTTGTTTATTACTTACCAAAACTATTTCTGCTTGCGGTGTACACCAACCCCGACTTTCTTTAAATCGTATATGTCTCCAACCGTCGATATGTTACGAGTCTTATCCTTTTTCTCGCTAAAATAAGCCAAAGCAATTAATATATTTATATTAGTGTTAATAAAATTTTTATTACAAATAAATTTAATTACGTCCTCATGTCGTCTGTCTGCATATGTTATACTTCCATGAGAACTCGTAAATTGAAGTTTGGACCTGCTTTCTTTACCTTTTTTGCACTACTTCCTATAAACCTCATCCAAAAAAAGAAGATCAATCACCTTATCCCAAGCATCGTCGTCCATATCATCCGGTGGAAATTGGCTTGCACATTCCACATCCTTATATCCACCAACCCTATCAAAATAATTTTTCACTTCATATTTGTGCTCTTTATAAGCTCTTTGGCAGTCGCTCTGTACAGCCGCTCGAACGGCTTCCCACATATCTGTACCCCGATACATATGAAGATTAAAAAATTGTCTGCTATAAAAAACAAATTTAATTAGTAAAAAAAATATTTAAAAAATATAAAATTTTTCACATATAAAAAGTATTTTGTACTTACTTCAATCTCATGATACATAGCTTCATAGTAATGGTAACAAACACATCTCCAAGTCCTATAATGGAGTGGTACATGATCTGCCACAAAGTTTGAGATAAAACCTTGTCAATATTTTGCTATTCGTATTTATGAATCTATTGTCCCCCCCCCCCCCCCCCCCCGATGCTATCAATTTCCACAGGTAATGGTTGACCGCTGTGATTGAACTTTTTTTGCATATTTAAGCATCTTCATTTTCCACACTGACGCTACATTGACACATAGAACTAAAAACTTAGAAATTTAAAACTTTAAAAATATATCGAATATATTTAAGAATTTCATGTAGCTTACAAGATTGACAACGTGCTGGTATCTTGCCTGCACGCTCATGTGGAGGTCGTTCCCCGCCGTCTCCTCCATGTCCCCTCGTAACATGTGTAGCCATCTGTTTAACAAATATTAGATAATATACTAAAAATACTTTTAAAAAAACTAATAAACAATTTTAAGCAATCAAAATCTATAACAACCGTAACATACCATCAATCAGAATCATCACTAGAACAGTATACATGTACAACATCATCATCAATAAATTCATCATCGTATATGAAATCGTCATCATTATCTGAAGAGTACGTATCACAACCATCATCGTCATCATTAAAGAAATTGTCATTGTTTATATTAGGTACCACACTTGATTCACCATTGTCATCATTATCTAAAAAGTACATATTATCACCGTTAACGGAGTATGTATCATCATCATCATCACCTAAATTGATAGCCAAGGGAAAATCATTTGATCGAGTGTCATTCACCTCATCTATCTCATTAACACCGATTATTGGATGATCCCAAAGTTTTCGATGATAAACATCTTCCACAACTCTCCGATTACTGTTTCGATTAGGATCTTGGAGATAAAACACTTGTTTAGCTTGAGTGTCTAAGATGTATTGTTGATCGTCATACCATGTTTTACCGACTTACCATTCATGACTGGTTTTTTCAAGTCTTCTCTTGCTTCTTTTTTGTCTTTGGCTTTTTCATTCATCAATGCAGTATTTACAAAACTGTAATCCACATTTTTCGCTACATGTATAAAATCTATATTGTGTTTTAGCTCGAGGGAAGACCAATATTCAAGCTCAAAAAAGGTACTACATTTCGTCCAATTAAACTCTTTTTTTCTTGTTTCATCATTGTGCTTTCTCGTTGCACCCCCGTGCTCAGGATGTTTCCCTGGAATACGATCAGGGAGACAAGAAAATTGCTTTAATATAGCTCTGTTGTTGAATCATCTTGGATGTGGCCTTCTCTCAGGTTGACCATTAAACAATAAACTTTTCCTCCACTTATGGTTCATATGCAAGAATCGTCTATGACCAACATAAGACATCTTGTTGGTGACATGAATGGAAGATGTGTCTGCTTTACAAGTAGTGCATGCTAAATAACCTTGACCACTCCATCCAGACAAACTTCCACGCACTAGAAAATCATTGATAGTCGATAACAACATCACACACATGTTGAATATGGTGTTGGTTGATGCATCTCTCAGTTGGATTCCTTCGGCCCACAACATTTTCAACTCATCCACCAAAGGCCTCAAGAAAACATCAATGTCCTTTGAGGGTGATTTAGGGCCAAGAATCAGCAAAGTTAGCATGAAAGAAGACTCTTTCATACATATCCATTGTGGAATATTATAGGTAGCTAATATAACTGGCCAAGTACTATAAGTACTATTAAAGTTGCCAAATGTATTGAAGCCATTAGCAACCAAACATAGACGAAGATTTCTAGGTTCTTTAGCAAACTTTGGATATCATTGATCAAAATCTTGCCATGACTTCTCATCAACCGGATGATACATCATAAAATTTATTGAGAGTCCAATATTATGCCAACTCATATCTTTAGCTGTGAATCTAGAGCTATACATTCGTCAAAGTCTTGAAGTCAAAGGAAAATACCACAACACTTTTTGTGGTACTTTCTTCCCCTTTGTAGTTGTGTCTACCCATTTACTCTCCTTACAAATCAGGCAATTCTACATGGAACCGTTCTCCTTCCAAAACAAAGTACAATCAGTTTTGCAAGCGTGGATCGATTGATATCCTAACCCTATCTTTCTCAACTTCTTTTTAGCTTCATAGTGTGAAGCTGGAATCTTGCTCTTCAAAAAAGCAGCTCTTAGTAACTCTACAAGTTGGTCAAACGAACTATTTGTCCATCTATTGATCATGGTAATATGCAACAACTTTGCCAAAAAGTTTAAGGAAGACATATCACTACATTTAGAGTATAACTTCGTATTGAGCTCCTCAAACAAATCATCAAATTTCGGGTCTAACCTCGTCCCTCCTTGGCTATATTTTTTGCATTTGTATTTTGTTCCGCCAAAACATCATCAATTACATCAAACATCTCATTACTTGTAGGCATGGTTACTGGAGTGTTTGTTCTTGGAGTCTAATTGTAGCTTAAATCCGAAGAACCGACATGTTTCTCATCGTGATGAATCCACGTAGTATATGTTTCTAGAAACCCAATGTCATGTAAGTGGGCATAAACCATAGGTATAACATGTCGATACGAATTCACACACATTTTACACGGGTAACGCACTTTGCCTTCATAGTTGACATGTTTCTCAACAATCTTCATAAAGTTTTTAAGGCCTTCCAAGTATTTTGAAGACATTGGTTCTCTCTAATCCAACTCTTATCGATCATCATTGTTGTTTCATTATTAAATATTATATATATACATATATATATATATATATATATATATATATATATATATATATATATATATATATATATATATATTGTGACAACCCGAAATTTCCGTTTGTTTTAACGCCGTAATTAAGCACGTCAAAAATTAGCCAAATTTATCTCAAAACAATTTTGGCCGGATTTAAGCCCGTTGGAATATTTTAAATAATATTCGTCAAGCGAACCAAAAATAAGGAAGTAAAATTTAGAATTGTCGTGCTTACCGTAAGTTGCGGCACTCCAAAAATTTGGAATTTACGGACAAAAACTCGGAGTTTTTGACCGCGAACCCCCGAGGGTATAAATATGACACTTAGTCATTTTCTCTCATTTTTCCAACTCCCACCTCAAGAACACCCAAGGGTTCTCTCTCAACTGTCATAAATTCATCCTGTCAAATCCGCCAAAATCGATCATTCAAGCTTCCTATACGTAAGTATACTTCTCCTAGCTAGTTATTTGTTTTGATTTCATGTCAAAACCTTGAAGAACACCAAGAACAAGGTGTTTACGGTCCAAGGTGTTCTTGGACCGTAAACTCCAAATCGGGTGCCAAAGTGTGCCTTGGTTCATTCTAAGCCTTGACAACTAGCATATATCCCTTCCTAGATGAGTTTAGCACTTGAAAATCACCTTTACCCCTTGTTTATATGAGTTTACGGTGTGGGGAGTTCATCCCAAAACCGTAAACACCTCCAAAGGGTGTTTGGATGCCCCTAATGCCTTCTAATGGTTGTGTAATGGAGTAGAACCTCACTTGCATGAACTAGGAACCCCAAGAACATGAATTGAAGGGACAAACATGAGTTTAAGGTTTTAGAACATCTCCCAAAACCGTAAACACCATTCCAAGGTGTTTAAGTGCCCTTAACACCTTCATATGCCCATATAAGTGACTAGAACATTGAATGCATGAGTTAGAACCACCAAAGCACAAGAGAAATGGACTAATATGAGTTTACGACCGTAAACTCATGTGTTTACGGCCGTAAACTCCCAAGGGAGTGGTCCAAGGACCGTAAACTCCATAAAGTGTCCATTTCAAGCCCCAATCACTTCCATATCCCTTGATTCGAGTCTAGCATAATTCATTGAGTGATATAAGACCTTCAAACACTCAATGACACCACTTCCATAAGTTTACGGCCGTAAACTCATGGGGGAAGTAGTATAAAACCCGTAAACACCCCTAGGTATTACCATTTAAGGAGTAAACTCCAATGTGAGTCCGTACTCTCCTTATATGCAACCCTTAGCACTCCTAGCACTTGTAGCAAAGTGTTTTCATGTAGTTGGACATCCTTACTTGCTTAATTAGTTATTAAATGACTCATTAGATACTTAAATGTATCATTACATGTTAAATAGGATCCGAGTGTGTGTTCAACTCCTCACTTGACACCTAGCGTCATATACCGTCCATTCATCTGAATCGCCGACGTCGGGTGAGTTCATACCCCTGAATTAACCTTTTAAATGTTTTTAAATACTTTTATGGGGGGGTGAATACAAGTTGAAACATGCTATTTATCATATTAATAATATGTGATTAATAACCCGCAAGCAAAAGGATTTACTACACTTTCATCTGTTTTACCGAGTATGTTACTTCAAATGGTTTTTCCAAAACGTTGTTACTTGCTTAGATGTTTCTCAAACTATATTTCATGTTGTATGTTTTCCTTCTAACCTGTTACAGCAGTGTTTCAACAAAGGTTTTCTTCAATTAAACTGTTTTATTAAATCATTTTCAAAGCGTGTTTATGAAAGGTTTTCAAAGCCTGTTTTATAAAATGACATCAAGTTGTAAATTCTTATTTGTGAAGATTTTCCAAAGGTTTTACCAAGATTTACTTCTATGCTTTTATTTCGTTAAATTCATGCCTATATTTGTATCGATATATCAATAATGTTTAAAAGATTTAGAACAGCTAGTTCGCCCTATTTCCTTTTCCTTATTGGGATTTGGTCTCGTGGGTATCGGTTATCCGTCCGAGGGCCGTTTAGCTATTAATTATATATCATGTATACATGTATAGACATAAAGGTTTCCAACGACTAGTTCGTTTCCCTTGGCTAGCAAGGGCATCCTTCCATTCACCTATCACATACCTGAAACATTAGTAACTATTATAGGAATAGTTAGGAGATTTCTATTTACTCTTTCCAGTATGGAGAATTCCAAAGGAGTCAGTTCATTCGTGAGTCTATATCATTATTCTAGCACTTATAACAGAATTTGAAATACGAGATACATCCTCCGGACACAGATTTCACCGTTGTCAAGTTGTTAACCAGAGTCTCCTGGAGGGAGAGCGAGCATTGTGTTTATAGAGCTATACGGGACAGACACTCCCACACCCTGACTGCTAGCTATAGTCCCCAGCCGACCAAGCCAAGGGGTGACAAATTTCACATTCATTCCGACGCCTGCAGGGTGTCAAGTATTCGATTGTCAATCAGTATGGTTACGAGTATCTCTATGTTTACCTTATAATTCATGGCTTTAAGGTAATAAGAATTATCGCGGTATTTTTGAAAACATCTTAACCTATTTTCCTAGTTATATACTAGGTCATGTTATAAACCTTCAAACCAACCCAGTTAGGATTACCATATATTTTAGACTTTGCTAGCTATATCGTTCATTTGATACTGTCTGGAGTCTATAATTTCTTTGTCTTAGACCTTGCTAACCGTATCGTTCATTTGATACCATCTGGGGTCTGTGTTTCCTTGTTTCAGACTGAGCCATGTGTATTGTTCATTCGGTACCTTCCTGGAGTCTATATTTTACTTATTTTAGACTTTGCAAGGTGTCCCACCTGAAGTCTATGATTTATTTACCTTTAAGCTTTGCGAGGCGTTCCGCCCGGAGCCTAGATTTTATATACTTTCAGTGTTTTTTGCTGAGGAAAAATACGATTTCCCTTTAAATTTTAGTTGAGGCTTTTCTCATAAATCCTTTAAAGTAAAAACTATATTTTGATAACGATAGTTCTTTTCGGAAATTACTCTTTGAACATAAAACAATTGGATCTTGGTAGAAGGCTGCTTTTATTTAGAAAATATAGGATTTTCTAGAAAGGATTCTAACACTCCATAGATTCTAAAGCACCACCTTTCATAAGGTTATTTTGAATAAAACATGTATTTATACAAATGTCATTAAATACTTATGAACTCACCAGCATTATAAAAATGTTGATACTCGCTTTCAAAATAACTTGTATTCTTGGGTCATCGATAGACAGGTACATCCCGGGAGCTTTTGCGAAGTCAGCCTAGAACCGAGTGCATCTATGTTATGTTCTATATTACTTGAACGTTGCTATGAAATGTAAGCTATGTAAATTATTACTATTAATGCAATGGTTGTTGTACTTTGATTACTATACTGCATATGCTGTGATACTTGACATGACGTCATCCACCCCAGAACGTTTCCGCCGTTCCGGTTTTGGGGTGTGACAAATTGGTATCAGAGCATTGTTTATAGTGAGCTCAATATATCAATTCATAAAAGATGTACCGCCTATAAATACATTGGGATAATACACTCTGACCAAGAATCATACTTTAAAAATATAACCATATTTTATCAAAGTATAGGAACATCCAGAATCTAAACACTCGAACAAAGTATCACAAGGAAAACAAAATAAAGTCTTTGGATGTTGACCATTACCGTCAAACCTGGGCTGTTATATAATCATAAGCTGGAATAAATGTAACTAGATCAACTACATTTATTCGAGATGTGATGAACGTGTGCTTGGGAGTGATGGTGATGTTGCAAAAGGATTGAAACCTACCAAATAGGAATGCTAGAGCCAAACCTAAAGTTTAAAATACTATGGGAGTATTTTGGAATACTAAAAGACTCACATTAATCCCAGAATCATATTCAGAAGTTAAGAATCAAACAAGTAATTAAAATACCATAGGGGTATTTTAGGATCCATATATAACCTTGTGTGAAAAACTAAAAAGATCCTTATTGACATACCTATGATTACAAAGGGTATACTTCCAAGGTTATATATAATAAGGATCCCTTAGACTAAGAATGTGTGGTTTCGCTCTACTTCCTTTTCCTCGTTGGGATGTGGATATCGAGTAGTATCACATATTCGAAGGCCTATCGGATCTAAGTTATATATGATTTGTGTACGATATGTAATGGTAGCAGGACTCAATATGGATCACCCAGTGAAATGTTTTAATAATCTCTTAGGATTCTTTAGACATTTCCATTCTTGCATGAACCCTGTAGAAAACCTTATCCACTTCAGTGTTCGGCAGAAGAGTTGATTCAGACCCAGAAGAAGTTCATTGAGAAGATTTCCAGTTCGGAAATAAATGAACTAGGACGAGACTATTGAAACCACCAAGTGCCTATACCTTTTAGGGACATCGGTGGGAAATTCGCCTGAACTTCCGAGATTTCTAGTAATCCATCATGGAGTGATGACACTCAGAGTCAGAATTGGAAGTAAGATAGGGTAGAAATTCAATATGTCTACACGAGAAGAGAACCCTAGGTAACTACCCGAAGAAAACCAACATCGGTCCCAGTCAAGGATAAGAGGTAGACAAAGGGAGCCAATACATGGAACCCGAGAAGTGTCTTTTCCTCATTATCATCGCGCTAATACAACCATAAAATAATACAATTTAGTGAGTTAGTGGTTACACTACTCACATTATGTGTTAGGTGAATCGCCTTTTCCTGTCGCAAGTAATACGATTAAATCGGATTCCAAAACCTCGATTGAGAGTGTTTAGCCATAAGTCTTCATGAGCCTTTCCTTCCGCGGTCTTCGTTCCGAACTATCCTCAAATCTTTCCAAAACCAGAGAGCGAATCCCTCCAATATAAGATAAAGTAGTAGGAACGACCCCCATCTTATGGCTTTCCGATACTCTTATCCCTACCCTGAAACCCGTACTGCATCATAGGGATGTAGGTCAACACTCAGATAACCAATATTCGAGGTGCGGGAAAGATTTCTGCCTAATACAGTAGGAATAGATACGTCTACAGTTAATCATCGCCTCTCATCAACTTGTGTTCCTTTTCCGTGTAGGAAAAACCATGCCTCCGAAGAAACGTAACCAAACCGCTGGCAAGAAACCGACTCTCCTATTCTATGAAGTTACGTTTCAAGTTGTAGTCTCAACAGCCGTAGCAGCTGTCATGGCTCACCTGAATGCTAACAACACCAAAGTTAGCAGGAGCCCTAACGAGATTTCCGGACCTAACAATGGACAGAAGTAGCAACCACCTGCGTACCCAGCCACCCACGAACCCCAACCAAACCTACTGAAGAGGAAGTTCAAAAACAAAGAGGGAAGTACCTCGGCTCAAGGACCTTCCGAAGGGCAACAAGCTGAGACAGTCAATACCCCTGCCAACCCTTCTGTCCCGACTCCAAGAAGACCATACCTAAGAAACCTCCCCCGCTGCAGCAAGTGTAGCTACCATCATCATGGTATCTGTCGATAACTCTCTTGCGTTAGGTGCAACATGAAGGGGCATATCGCTCGCTTCTGTAGAACCCTGGTTGAGTTCATTACATCAACCACCAATATGGGGACCAGTCTAGTGTGCCACCTACGTGGTAAAACTGGACACTTCAAGAGGGACTGCCCAACCGAAAGAAACGACAAAGGCGTAGGATGAGTCTAACTCTAATACCTAAATGAAGCATCAATGAGCCTGGTAGAATTTTGGTATGTCTCTCAAATCCTAAATGACTATCCGAAAAACATTAAATGATTAATTCTAATTGTAACTCTCTCTCGTTAAGGCGAAAGTCGTAGCACTGTTGTAAAATTCAAAAATCCATTAGGTAATGCTATAATGGTCGATATATGCGTTAAGGCCATGTATGATTAAGATGGATAGACCTATAGTGAGTGATGCTGCCTTATTTCCTGTTCCTCGTTTGGTTGTGGATTTAGGGCGGAGTCGCTCAGTCAACAGTCCTTTCCACCTTAATTATACATGACTAGTGTATACTAGGCGATTATAGAGAGGCCTCGTGAGAATCCATTCATGAAAAGTACATTATTCCGAAACCTCAAGACCCTCTATAGTTCTGCGTCGACTCTATCGGTCCAAGTGTCCGCGACATCGTTTACCATGGATGAAACCCGAGACGCCAAGAACTTGTGTGCCCGTTTAGCACATGGTCCTACCGACCCTCATTCTATATCGTGTCGATGTATGCCAGCTTCGACGCTTCTATCAATCATGGTTCGACTTAGTGCAACCATGTGTAAATTCCTTGTGCTGTGTAAAAAGAACTTTCACCATAGCCATTTAGGCAAATAAAAGTTCTTCTGAACTTAATAATAAAACCTAATACAATCCGTCGGTCGTCTCTCTTATCTAAAACCTTCTGTAATACCCAGAAGAAGGGTATTGCACGTTGTTAACCAGCCTCTCTTTAGGCAAAATAGAACCCGAAGCGAAAGACACTGCAGGTATTCCAGAAGACGATGACCACCCGAAACCTACTCTGTAGATCCTCCAGAAAGACTATTAGCACCACACAACCAGGTTCTTGAATCAAGAGAAAGAACTCATGGGATTAACATACTACTATTGAGTATATGCATTAGAGTGGCATATAATTCAGATCAATAAGATTTAAGATGTGTGCTTCCTCCCTACTCCCTGTTCCTCGTTGGGTTGTGGGTTTGGGGTGGGGTCGCACAACTGAACATCCCGTCGATCTCAATTATATGTGGCTTGTATACGCCATGTATTAGAGATTAAGCCGAGTATGAGCTCTACCATGAGCCTTAAAATGAAACTCTTTTTCCTATCCCATAGGATAAGAGCTAGAGTCAAGAGAACCACTGCGGGTTGAGCTGCTGAAATGACCACTAATTCAAAATTTGTCGTCATCCCGGTTAGGCCAACATAGTAGCTAATACCCTCATTTGGAAAAGTAGCTCAAGTCGTAAGAGTAAAGAACATTGACTGCGACCATTCAATCACGCTTGATCCCACGAATTAAGCATCTCAGCGGAGACCCCAGAAAACTGGAAGCTGTGATAAGCTAAACCCTGTGAAGAGTGGATGAGGAAATTAGAAGCTCCAAGTGACGAAACCCTATACTTTCTAGACTTAATCTAAATCAAGGAAACTCAGAAACACTGGAAGACTAGGTGCAAGGGATACACACACCACTCAGGCACTTCGTCCACCCTGTTACCGAGGAGTAAGTGCCTGGGACACCCCACCTCCTCATGCGAGAGAAGTCACCATCGCCCTGTAGACGATAGACTGCATTCTCCGAAGTGAGTACAAGGGAGCCAAGAACCACATGATAACCTCCGCAACCAAGAATACTTGAATAAAGTACGAAAGTAGGTTGCGTTAAGCCTTATAACCCAGAACCCGAAGAGATTAAAGACTTGACACCAGTCTAGGTGTTAGTCGATGGATTATACAAGAACGCACGCTTCCTGCAACTGGAATGAACCGACACCTTAGAGAACAGGGCATATCTTAGAGATTCGTTGGGCTACTAGGTGTTCCAAGGAATACTATCTCAAAAGAGATAGTATAACCACCTCCTGAAATAGTCCAGCGCTTCAGAAAATCTCAACGAGCTAAGTTAGCCCTAATCAGAGACTGCTATCCATGAAACATCAGAGCGAGTAAGAGCATGATTGTTTCCAGTAGGAATCATACTGTGAAAGCATCCGTCAGACGATGATGAAAATCTACAACCCTCTAAACATTGTCTGGTAAAACCCTATCTAACTGACTCTGAGAGTTTCCGATCGAAACACCTCAAGAATCAGAAGTGCAAGTCCATTTTGCACTAGGTCGAGATAAATGCCACGAAACAAAGAAATGCCGGTGTGTAGCCAGTACATCCGATGATCCAGAAACCTCCGAAAGGCAATCAGTAGGAAATGTGAATCCGAGGAAGAACAAGGAAGAAAAGAAGGAAGTCAACTGTTGAATTAGAAGATATGGTGAAGGGTGTTAGGACATCAAGGAAGGAAAAGAGTGTGACATGTTCAAAATGCAAAAAGTTTGGTCATAATAAAAGAAGCTGCAAAGGTCAAAGTGCATGTGATGATAGTTCAAGCAAAATAGGGAAGGCTAGGAAGAAAGCTAAATGTGTAGGTGATGGTAGTTCAATCAAGAAAGGGAAGGATGGGAAGAAAGTTCAAAGTGCAGGTGATGGTAGTTAAAGCAAGAAAGGGAATGTTGGGAAAAAAGCTCAAAGTGCTGGTGGTGGTAGGCAAAGTGCATGTGATGGAAATTCAAGCAGGACAAGGAAGGCTGGGAAGAAAGGGAAGAGTAGTGCTTAAGTTATGATTGTGTTTTCATATTTTGTCTATATTATGAAGCAATTATAGTGTTATGGTCTTTTGTGTTTGTTATATTTGTCATTATGTTTTGTCTCAGTGTTATGAACAGTTATGGTATGACTTTTGGGTCCTGTTGTCTATGTATGGTATGACTTTTAATGTATCTCAATTTTGAATTATGGTATGAACAATTAGTGCTATTAATATGTTGCTATTTTTTTTGTTTTAATTCCATTCCATTTTATTAAATTCTATTCAATCATTCAATTCAATTCCATCAATCATTAAATTCAATTCCATTCTATTTCAATACCATTCCATTCTATTCAATCATTCAATTCAATTCAATTCAGTTCCATTCCAATAGAAAACCAGTCAATTGCATTTTTTTACAAACCACCGAATTGCATTACATTATAAAACCGTCAATTCCATTCCATTCCATTATAAAACAGTCAATTGCATTCCATTACAAACCACTCAATTCCATTCCATTACAAACCACTAAATTCCATTCCATTATAAAATAATCAATTCCATTCCAAAAGAAAATTGCATTCCAATAGACAATTCTATTCCAATACTCAATGTCTTTCATACATTGTCATTGTATTACATTATTGCCTTGATGAAACAAAAGATAAGTACATTACAAATGTAAGTTAAAGCTTGTAAATTAAAATTTACACAAAAAAACCTAACCGAACACTAATAACAGCCTCAAGGCCCTATTTTCATGTTGAAGCTCTTCCAATGACTTCTGCAAATCAGGGGAGATACTTTTTTCAGTTTTTTCACCATTAAAACCGTCCTCATCAACCCAATCTATGAAACCACATTTTTCTCCCAGCATTTTAAGTAATTTGTTGTGTGTTAAAGGTATGTGATATATAGATATACTTAAGAATAAATTTCCCTTACCTTCCGAATAAAAAATATAAAATTCTACTAGGGTTTTTCTTGGTAGTCGATCTTCGTGTCACACCAACTTGACCACACTTGCAGATTTTTCCCATTAGACTCAATTGACACTTCACAGAAGAGCAAATGAAAGAGACAAAGAAATGGAGTACTTGAAAATAGAGAGAATTAGGGTTTAGGGTTGTTCTAATAGATTCTTTTATATAAAATGACAAAAAGAAAACGTGAGGAGGGTCCGAGTGAAAAACAAAAGATAGGGACCAAACACACAACTTTAGCCAAACCATAGGGACTATTTCAGTAACTTGTTCAATAGTCATTTTACCCTAAGAAGAATAGTTTGGATTTTGACTAGGTGTTATTTGGTAATGATAGTCGAGGAGTCTTAGGAGCAGCTGATAGACATTCCTTACCGACAGTTCAGCAGCCAGCTTTGTGAGGTGGGTTTTCATCTAGTAGGAACGTGTCGAAGGCACCAATGCCGACCCATTTATGTATGTTAGCATATGCCAGACTTAGGTCCGATGTCGGTGTTAGCCCGAGGTAGTTTATATGTTTCCGGACTTCGATCCGATGCTGGGGAAAGCCTGAGGAGTGTTTGTATGCTCGGTGTCTTCGTGATTCTTGCATGTTTTTGTTTATGTGTTCCATGATTCGGTCTAATTTCGGGGCAATCTTGAGGAAAGTTTAGCTTATATGTTACGTTAGCATGTTCCGGGCTTCGTTCTGATGTCGTGGAAGCACGAGGAATGTTTAGCTTATATGTTACGTTTACATGTTCCAGGCTTCGGTCTGATGTTGAGGCAAGCCTGATGAATGTTTATATGTTATGTTATGTGATTATGTTATATGCTTGATGATATGTTATATGTATATGGATTACGGTTCGATGTCGGGCGGGGCCCGATGTCGGACTTCAGTCTGATGCCAGGCCGGGTCCAATGTCGGCCAGGGCCTGATGCCGGATTTGTTCGATGTCGGGCGGGGACCGATGTAGTGGGCAAGGCCCAATGTATGTTATTATGTGAATATGTGTATTATATGTGGTAGTTTGGTGAGACTCACTAAGCATCGTGCTTGCAGTTTTCAGTTTTGGTTTCAGGTACTTCTGCTAGTAAGGAGAAGAGCTCAGGATGACTGCATGGCACACACCATAGCTTTTAACCTGGGAGGATTCACTCTGGTCTTTTGGCATATGATTTTGATACATTGATAGATGTTATGATATTTTTGAGATACACAATTTATGGCTTTTGATACTTATGGTTTTTATTAATGAATAAAAATGAAATTTTTGGACTGTATTTTTAGGATGTTTCAGGCTTTCTCGGGTTTCTTAATATTCATAGTTAGTTGATATCAATAGAGAAAACATAGATCCTTTCTAGGTTGCATATGAACTTAAGGGTTGAAGAGTTTTTCCACCACATGATTTTTTTTATAACCTAGAAAACCCATCAGTATCGTGAACCAGTGGTTGTATGATTCACATAGGAGGGACTCAGTACTCATTTGATTGAGACTCTTAGTTCTTAAATCGTTAGTATTATTGGCATGTTGGGGTGTTAGTGCATTGTGTTTGGTTTTGAGCATCCTAACACTCCTACAGTGTACACACAATCCTAGAAACCTTGGATCTATGTTTTACTATGAATACATGCAAATTTGTTTTTCCAAGGTTCATAACCTATCTAGCATGGTATGGGGAACTTTAAACAGAAAAGATAGAAGAATTACATACCTTTTTTGATAGTGAGTTGATTCCGTGGAATTTGAGACCCAAGCACCAATAGTGTGCATGCCTCAAATGGAAATCACAAATCGCCACAAACTTTGGAAAAACTATGAGAGTGTATGTTTGCTTGTAGAAATCGGCCACCTTCTTACACACACACAACTAGCGCCATTTCAAGCATCATAAGCTCCTGTATATAGTGTGGGGAATTAGGGTTACATCCATGTAAACCCTAATACCCACGACTCTTCCTTTCCAAGGATCCATGTGTTAAAAGCTCCATGGACTCCCATGCATGCCAAGCCCATTCCAAATGAGTATTAGCCCACACTACATAAAATACAAGAGCCCATATTTAATTAGTCACCTTTTTTATCACCAAATTAATACCAAACTAATTTATGATCAATACCAATTAAATAATATGATTTCATATTAATATATTATAAATTATAATATATTAACAAATCATAAACATAGGATTCTCAAAGGTTTAACCATACAAATACTTCGGGTGAAGTGCAACCCAAGTGGACCATGTCGGGTCGGGTCAAGTATATACCAAATAAAGTTATGGACTTACACACCTTATCCAACAGTCTCCCACTTGGATAAGTCTAATAACTATATTTTCCTATATTACTTCAGGAACCAACCGACAATCGTAGCTCTTAAAACTCTGTTGAACTATGAAGCGCCATTTTAGATAAGTGATCATATAATCCTCTGTTCACAAGATATCAGCCGGACAAATAGATGGAACAACGTCGTACTTATTGTCCAAAAGTTTGTTTCTCGATTTCCTATTTGTTTGACATAGAACTAAGTTGAACACATCAATTAGGTTCTGACCGGTCCCGGTACGTAGGTCAAAACATAATCATCGAGGGGCCCTGATATCGCTTCTAATCCTCCAAAGACTAGAAGGAACAAATAAACTTTGACTCATGTACTTGTTCTACTATTTGTTGAATTATATACAAAGGCAAGTTTTATAACATCAATGTACTGATGAGTTTTCGTGCAATCAATGCACAAACAACTTATAGGAAACAACTCATATCTCTAGGTTTGAAGACTTATATGATATTACCGTCTCACGAACACTCGAGATAAATTCCATGAAGTGATGAAAATGAGTGTGAGTTTATTCCAATACTCAAAACTTGTGAGTACTCATGAATGTTGTAGCAACCATTGCTATGGCTAAACACCTTTTAGTCATCTACAAGCCCAATTCATGACAGTCTTAATTCATAGCTACTCCCGACGTATGACCGACTATGGAAGTTTAAATAAAGTAAATTATTCTGGAAGTCAAAACATGCAAAGCTGAAACAATAGTAAATAACTGACAAAAGACAGTAACACCTTACTCGTAAATAAACATACCTTTTATTCATCATCAAATGTCGATTACATTTTACAAGTTTCAAAAATAACTATCCAATTTGTAAAACTGATATCATCCCTCAGCCCGATGTGCCTCGCATGCTATAAGTGTCTAACCCTCGACAGTCCCTTCGTAAGGGGATCTGCAAGATTCTCATCTGATGATACCCTCTTTGCCACGAGGAGTCCTTCTTATATCTTGTGTCTTATGAAGTGATATTTTCCGTCAACGTGTCTGGATGTGCCATGATCTCTCGGTTCCTTAGCTAAGGCAACCGCACTATTGTTGTCACAGAAAATCTAAATAGGATCCTTAATAGCTGGTACAACTCCAAGGTCACCGATGAAGTTCTTCAGCCATATCGCCTCTTTTGCTGCTTCACTCGCTGCTATGTACTCTGATTCATAGGTCAAGTTAGCTACCTTCTCCTACTTGGAACTCTTCCAAGTGATCGCCCCTCCATTTAGGGTAAAGACCCAGCCCGACTGAGAGCGGAAGTTACCCTATCAGTCTGAAAGCTAGCGTCACTATACCCTACTACTCTCAAGTCATCACTCCCACCTAGGTTAAGGATCCAATCCTTCGTACTTCGCAAGTACTTGAGAATATTCTTTACCGCAGTCCAGTGAGCCTTGCCAGGGTTCCCCCGATATCCGCTGACCATGCTCAATGCGAAGGCCACATCAGGACGGGTACAAGTCGTAGCATACATGATCGAGCCAACAGCGGAAGCATATGGTAATTGACTAATCTCATCTATCTCAGCTTCTGTACTCGGGCTCTAAGCCTTGCTTAGTTTGACATTGCTTTGGATTGGTAATTCTCCTTTCTTGGAATTCTACATGTTAAACCTTTTCAACACCTTGTCCAAGTAGGTACTCTGACTAAGTCCAATTAGTCTTTTACTCATGTCTCTTAATATCCTTATCGCTAGGATATAGGCAGCCTCTCCAAGATCCTTCATAGCAAAACACTTCCCAAGCCAGGACTTCACCTCCTGCAAAGTTGAGATGACATTTCCTATGAGCAGTATGTCATCGATATACAACACCAAGAAGCTAACTATACTCCAACTAGATCTGACATATACATAGGACTCATCTTCACTTCTCGAAAAACCAAACTCTTTGACTTTCTCATCGAAAAAAGAGATTCCATCTGCGAGGTGCTTGTTTCAATCCATAGATGGATTTCTCAAGCTTACACACTCTATTAGGGTATTCTCTGCTAACAAAACCCTCTGGCTAACTCATGTAAACATCCTCAGCCAACTTCCCATTAAGAAAAGCGGTTTTGACATTCATTATCCATATCTCATAGTCATGAAATGAAGCAATGGCTAACATAACCCTAATAGACTTAATCTTTGCTACCGGTGAAAAAGGTCTCATCATAATCAACTCCTAGAATTTGAGAAAAGCCCTTTGCAACCAGTCGCGCCTTATAAGTGTGTAAATTACCATCAATGTCGATCTTCTTTTTGAAGATCCATTTGCACCCGACTGTCTTACGACCTAGTACATTGTCAACCAAGTTCCAAACTTGATTGTCATACATGGACTATATCTCGTTGTCCATAGCCTCTTTCCATTTAGCAGCATCAGGGCCTGCCATGGCTTCTGTGTAGCTGTTAGGTTCATCCAGATTTACCAGTGTGTTATCATTGATAAGTTTATCACCTTCTGCAGTAATATGGAAACCATAGTAATGCTCAGGTGCATTCCTAACTCTCATGGAACGCCTCAGAGGTACAGACTCGTTAGTTGGATCAACAGGAGTTTCCTCCTCAGGCTGATTGATAGGGTTGGAGGTTCCTTCACCACTTAACTCTTGAAGTTCTTCAAGGTCAATTTACCTCCCACTGTTTCCTTGGTTCTTGAAATCCCTTTCACGAAAGACCCCTCTCCTTTCCATAAAGACCACATTCTCACTGGGTCTATAGAAGAGGTAACCAAAGGATTTCTGTGGGTAGCCGATGAAAATACACCTCTCACTTTGAGGTTCGAGCTAATCGTTAGTCTTGCGCCTCACAAAAGCCTCGCAACCCCAAATCTTGATGTGTCCAAGTTGGGAACTTTCCCAGTCCACATCTCATGAGGTGTTTCGACAACCTTCTTTGTAAGGACTAGATTAAGGATATGGGCGGCAGTCTCTAAGGCATAACCCCAAAAAGAGATTGGTAGCGAAGCTCGACTCATCATGGAGCGAACCATGTCCAACAAGGTTCGATTACGCCTCTCATTCACACCATTCAACTGTGGTGTCCTGGGAGATGTTAATTGTGATACAATCCCACACTCCTTAAGATAGTCGATGAACTTTATGCTAAGATACTCACCACCTCGATTGGATTGAAACATCTTAATGTTCCTGCCCAATTGATTTTCTACTTCGTGTTTAAACTCTTTAAACCTTTCAAAAGTTTCTGACTTATTGTGACATCCCCAAAATCTCGGCTAGAAAAGACCGATTTTCATTTATGCTATTAAATATTTTCAGAGTAAATCCTTTTGATTTGAAAGAGTTGCGGAATTTGTTCCCAAAAACAAAACATGATAAAACATTGTTTACCGAAGCATTTCATAAAAGAAATGTATTTTCATTATAATCAAAACTCGGGGTGTCATGTTCCGATACAGACCAATAAGCATAAACGAATACATTACAAGTCATTTAACAAATATAAACATATGCAGACTTGTAAACAAAACAACTTGATGGTTCATCCATCTCATGCCCTTCCGCCACTACCTGTAATACAATTTGAAACTGAGTGGGTCAGGCTTGGGAGCCTGGTGAGCATATAGGGTTTTCAACCCACAATAAATAATCATATTTAATTTTCACCAACCAACAATAACCCAATTACCCATTCCCGTTATTCTCACTTTAATGTCCCTAAAACAACTAACATAAGGGACCTAGTCTAAGAATATTTCATCGGGGCGACAACACATGCTTCGGGGGTACCTCAGCAATATAAGTCAAATAAGGCAACCATGAGGGGGATGGAGTACAGCGAATGAACACCCAAGTTCATTAACACCTACAGGTGGCGAACCTGCTAATGTTTCCACAAGACTGTCTAGAATAGCCAGTGGTCGTCATCTAAACTCCGCTAGATGACTCAATCAAACAACAACGAGGCCTCTCATCTGTTTATTACACACCAACTGTCTACCCATGTTCTACCCAACATATTAGTAGATAAAAATATACATTTGTATACATAGTTTAAAGAAAACCTGTATAGCATGCTTTAATCAACACATATATCACATAACAGATGAGGCACACACACACATAACACATATCTCATAAAGAAATAAGCAGATCTATAAGATAGAAGAGAGTGAATACACATTCACACATAACACAACCAAATATATACACATAGCACGTATTTTTATATAAAATACTTCGTATTATTGTATTAGAAGAAAATAACTACACACTCACTTGATCAGAAGATGATCGGACAGCACTACGGCTTATAAAAGTAGTATTCCTCAGCAGATCTGGAAGATCTCCTCGAAAATCGAACTTCTCGCGGGCAGAGCTTCGACTCGGGAACCGCACTTTTCGGGATCTTCGGGATCTCGGGACTTGCCTCGGGGCTAGAGTATGATACCGGGGCTTCGGGGTATTTCTGGCACGCAAAACGATGCAAAACGGGAGAGAGAAGAGAAGAAATTGGCAATTGGGTCGGCTGCCTTCGGTTCCTATTTATAGGAGGCTGGAGCCTCGGAGTACGCGGGGCGTACTGCGTTACGCGGGGCGTACTGCCCAAAACGTCATTGCTTACGTATCCGAAGTGCTCGAGTGCTAGTGTCGACATCCCTCGGAGTACGCGGGGCGTACCTCGGATCAGATCGGTGACTCCTTCGGATAATGCTTCCGAATTTTGATTTAAATATAAATACAAAATGATTAATAAACTTCGGAAATTCATAACTTCTTCATACGAACTCCGTTTTCGACGTTCTTTATATCCACGCGAAGGTGAGACCACGCTCTACGACTTTCGTTTAGACTCCGTCGGCTAATTTTGACTTTATTTTTATTATTTATTTTTAATAGGCCGGGACAGAAATTTTCGTTATAAATTCATAACTTCTTCGTTTGACGTCCGTTTTCGCCTAACTTTTTATCGTTTCAATACCAACAATGAGATCTTCGATTCTCATTTAGATTGCTTTGGCTAACAACCGCTCGATCTCAAATCGAGTAAAACGGCTGTATACCGCTAAGCCGGAACTTCGATAAATCATAACTTCCTCATACGAAGTCAGATTTGGGCGTTCTATATATATTCGGAAACCTCGTTTCAACTACTACGACATTAACCAAATATATTAAGTTTATTTTACACTTAAATTTTGACGCTTATTTTTTTATTCTTAATTAATCAAACCACATAATTAAGCAATTAAGCACAAAACACATAATACTCAAATAATACAATCTTATTATTTCAAAACGGGTTACAGAGGTTAACCTAGACTATTACATTGCTAAAAATGGCAAGCCCGAAACACAGGCGTTACACTTATGCTTGATTAAGTAGACATAACCATATCTACTATAATCATCAGTAAAGGTCAGAAAATAGCTATTAGCATCTCTTGTGGCAGTTTTGAAGGGACATCAGTATGTATAAGGTCCAACAAACCCTCACCCTTTTCACAAGAACCAGTGAAGGGTGTTTTCTTCATTTTCCCAAGAAAACAGGATTCACAACTATCATCTGAATTTAGCTCAAATGACTCCAAGACTCCATCCTTTTGGAGTTCGCCTATGCGTTTCTTGCTTACATGTCCAAGACGACAATGCCACAATGATGCTTTATCCAAGCTAGTAGAGGAATCAATACACAACAAATTATTTCCTAGGTTATCTACAACCGACACAGTTTAATACACACCATCACAAGGTAATACTTTAAAATAAAGAACATTATTAAAGAAAGCATTAATACCACAAACTTCATTATCAAAAGAAATGGTAAACCCTTGTTTGTACTAACCATGAAAGGAAATAATATTCCTCGCCATTTTAGACGAGTAAACACATTTATTCAAATCTAACTTTAACCTACTACTTAGCATCAAAGTATAAAGTCCAATCTTGGTAACAGGTGAAACCTTCCTATTTCCCATGATTAAGTTTATCTTCCCGTGCTCCACATCCTCACTTCTTCTTAGGCCCTGCAAACCAGAACATATATGAATACCACAACCTGTATCAAGGACCCAATAGTTAGAATATGGTGAGTTATTAGACAATATAGTGTAAAAACCTGAATGGGATGGTTTCACTTTCCCATCCTTGACACCCTGCAAGTACTTTGGGCTGTTTCACTTCTAGTGCCTCTTATTCTGGCAATAGAAGCAATCAACATCCTTAGGGATGGCAGAAGGAGTAGCAGAACCACCTTTGGTTCCACTTGATGAGGAGCCATCAAGAGACTTCCTCTTGCTACCCTTCGAACGGGTCTTCCTCTTCTTGCCTTTGCCTTTCCCGATAGCCAAAACAGGGGTAGCTATAGGAGTAGGAGTAGTAACAACCGACTTACCTTTAAGACCACTTTCGGCGGTCATCAGAAGTCCTTGAAGCTTGCTGAGTGTAACTTCCTCCTTGTTCATGTGGTATGTCATGCGGAATTCATCATCATACGAGGGTAGAGAGTGCAAAATTATATCGATTGCCAACTCCTCAGGGAAGTTCACATTCAATTTCTGTAAACGGTCCACTACCTTTGCATTTTATGCATGTCGCCCGTGATGGGTTCACCATCCTTCATTTAGGTTATTATCATGGAGGAGATTATGTCATACCGCTCTTGACGAGCACTCTGATCGTACCTTTCCATCAAGTCCTAGCGCATCTCAAAAGGGTAATAGTCCTCATAGAACTTTTGGAGCTCGGCTATCATCGTGGCCATCATGATGCATACCACCTTGGTGGCATCTCTCTCATGTGTCCTATATTCAGCAATCTCCTCAGGAGTAGCAGTAGTCTCATCGAGTTCCTTAAGCTCCTTGTCGAGGACATATTCCTTGTCCTCGTAACGCATGACCATCCTAATGTTCCGGATCCATGATAAACATTAAGTCACCCTTTGTTATCCTTGCTAGTCCAAGTTAGTGTGTCAGTTAACCACACACACTCCTCCAACGACTTGGTAAGGTACAAAGTGTGAATTTCATGGGTTAGCACCATTTTCACATTTTCCTAAAGTAACTAAGATTGAGAATTTAAAAAACACATTTAGTTACTTTATAATAATCCTTATACTTTTAATGAGAATTAAAGTCATTGTCCTACCCGTTCGGCTAAAAACCCTGCACCGATCAAGGAAGCGGTGGGTGAGAGTGGACACCCATTAAGCTGCCGTTTTATAGGCAACAACCTTATACCCCCCTTATAGAACGACTTCGTGAATGAGGTCTACTACCGGTAAAACAACTTGATCTTATACATAGATATATGTGTGTATATATATATATATATATATATATATATATATATATATGTATGTATGTATATGTGTGTGTGTGTATATATATATATATATATATATATATATATATATATATATATATATATATATATATATATATATATATATTAACCATTAATCTTATAATAGTATAAGGGTTGAATTTTAACTTTTAAAATCCTAAGGGTTGGAATTAAAGTGTGTGTGACTTTACAAATTCCAAAAGTTGAGGGCAAGTTTTGAAACTATTCAAAACCTTTCATTTCATAACTTATGAGTTAATGGTTCATATGTAACGACCCAATTTTCAAGGCCAAAAATTTCGTTATTGAATTAACGCGTTTAGCAAACATTTTTACCAAGACATTGTCAATAAACATTCATTTCAAAATCATAATATTGTATTTCAAGCCATACCATCAAAAGTACTATAGAAAATCAGAGTACAGTCCCGAAAACTTCTTGCAGAAACATGTGTGTGTGATGCGCTGCTACGCCGCTGACTCTTTCCCCTTTGACAAAGAGGTACCTGAAACAAAAACTAAAACTGTAAGCACAAAGCTTAGTAAGCTCCCCCATCATACCACATACCACGCAATATCATCGGTATCTTTCAACCGGTAACTGGGGACTATTTCACCCCCTTATACTAACATACAATCAACAGATATAAGCATACAGTCAGGCATATCCAGGTACTGACCTACCCTTGGGTCCAAAGGACCACTGTCAGCGAAACTAATCCCTACCATACACATAACATACTACCAACACATAACAATACCAAGATAATTATCACAAAGACCATTATCTTCTAAATACCCCTTTTTGGTGGGCCGACATTGTGGCCTTGTACCCACCCCTACTGGAAGGTAACTCACCTCAATGTCGTGTAGTGTCTGAACTATCCTCGGTGAACAAGTCGATTCCCTACGACTCCTTGATCCCTACACGACAACCTTCAAGTCAACACATATCACATACAACGCTAAACAGGGTCAGTCCATGTTCAGTCAACGTCAACATTGGTCAAACTCAACATTCAGTTGACCTGACTCGCCGAGTTGGCCTACCAACTCGTCGAGTCCATGCTTCTCTAATCCTACACAAAACCCCGTCTCCACTCGTCGAGTCTAGCAAAACTCGACAGGTTCTCCTTCAATCATAACATCGGGACCATCTTCATCCGACTCGCCGAGTTCCTCCTTAAACTTGTCGACTTCATCTCCAACTTAAGAACTTGTCCAGTCTATGACTCGTCGAGTTGTATGAACAACTCGTCGAGTCCATCTTCAAAGATTGGGAGATTGCTATGGACTCGTCGAGTCCCTTGGCTTCCAGATCCCTTTTCGCATCTAAACCCACAAGGGACTTTCTTCCTAACATTTACCCATTCACAGGAAGGGTTTGGTGCACAATGGTCACCGACTCGTCGAGTGCCAAGAACAACTCGCCGAGTCCACCCTTGACCAATTCCATACAGTCAATTTAAATGAGGTCTAACACACCAAAACCATAGATCTGCCCTCCTAATGTCCATTTTATATGTAAAGTTCCAAACTTGATGCACATGCATGGGGTTTTTAGCTCAAAAATCCATATAACGGGTCCTACAATGTGCATGGGGCCCTCATGGACCTGAAGTTGGCACCTTTATGCCATGATACCCCTCTTAAGGCCTAGATCTGAAGCTTGAGTCCATATAACACTCCTTAAATCCGAAAAT
Organism: Lactuca sativa; assembly: GCF_002870075.4. Taxonomy (NCBI): domain Eukaryota; kingdom Viridiplantae; phylum Streptophyta; class Magnoliopsida; order Asterales; family Asteraceae; genus Lactuca; species Lactuca sativa. The sequence goes on along the minus strand of NC_056631.2, from coordinate 196,518,592 downwards.
GGCTTGAAAAGCCCTAAATGCACCCAAGATCTACAATCTAAAGAAGAACCACCAAAAGAAAGACCAAAGCAGGGGAATTTTACCTTGACTAAGCTAAAGATGGAACGAGATTTCTGGATTTACAAGCCCCTAGTCCAATACTCAAGCTCCTCTTCTTCCTTCTAAGCTTCACAAGTCAACAAAAGCACCAAAATGGCCTTAACACACACACAAACGACTAGGGTTTCGATATGCAGCTCTAGGAGAGTGTTAGGGACAAGGGAGTTCGAGTTAAGGTGTTTATATAGGGTGCAAACCCTCATATTATGGTTTTTGTCCAGACAGCACGGACTCGCCGAGTCCATTCTCTGAATCGCCGAGTCAGCCACTTGACTCTCTGGTCCAATTCGCTTCTACTCGACGAGTTGGGCCACCAACTCGCCGAGTCTCAGGCCAAAATGCCAAAATGCTAAATTTAAAAAAAATACGTACCAGAAACCAGGTGTTACAAATCTCCCCCCCTTATTTTAGACTTCGTCCTCGAAGTCTGGTGTTTGTCCCTAGAAAAACTCTGGGTAAAGCTCTATCATCTCATCCACCGGCTCCCAAGTCCACTCTGAGCCCTTTCAGTGCTGCCACTGCACCTTTACTAGCTCCACTCTCTTGTTCCTCAGATCATTTGACTTCCTGTCAGGGATCGCCACTGGCCGCTCGATGTAGTTCAAGCTGTCATCAACCTGAATATCCTCTAAAGGCACTACTGCCGAATCGTCCACCAAACATTTCCGCAACTGGGAAGCGTGAAAGGTGCTATGAATCTGACTAAGTTCGGCTGACATGTCCAACCTATATGTCACCTTGCCCACCCGGGCTACAACCCTGTAAGGTCCAATATACCTAGGGCCCAACTTGCCCCGCTTCCTGAATCGAATGACACCCTTCCAACATGACATCTTCAGGAGGACCATATCCCCGACCTGGAATTCCAAGTCGGATCGGCGCTTGTCGGCATAGCTTTTCTACCGACTCTGAGCTGTCTGAAGCCTGCTCCGGACCTGCTGGATACTTTTCGTATTCTGGAGTACTACTTCGGTACTCCCAATAACCCTCTGACCAACCTCACCCCAACATATCGGGGTCCTACACTTCCTCCCGTACAACATCTCGAAGGGAGGACTGTCAATACTCGCATGATAGCTGTTGTTGTACGAGAACTCGGCCAAAGGAAGGTAAGTATCCTAACTAACTCTAAAGTCTAAGACACATGCCTATAACATATTCTCCAAAGTCCGGAAGGTCCACTCACTCTGTCCTTCTGTTTACGAGTGAAAGGCGATGCTAAAATGCAGACGAGTACCCAAATCGTCATGAAACTTCCTCCAAAACCTGGAAGTGAACCGTGCAACCCTGTCTGAAATCACAGAAACTAGCACATCGTGCCGCGCCACCACCTCCCGGATATAGATGTCGGCCAACTTCTGGGCCGAGATGCTCTCTTGAATCGGGATGAAATGGGCGCTCTTGGTCAATCGATCGACGATGACCCAGATCGAATCCACTCCCCGTGCGGTCCTGGGAAGCTTAGTGATAAAATCCATCGTGATGTCTTGCCACTTCCACAGTGGAATATCCAACGGCTGCATCTTGCCGTGAGGTCTCTGATGCTCGGCCTTTACCTTCCTGCTTCATGCAGAGCCACCAATAGTGCAGACGAGGATCCCTATACATCTTCATCGCCCCGATGTGAATGGAGATTCGAGATTTGTGCGTCTCTTCCATCAATACCTGGCGCACACCCGCATGATATGGGACCCACACCCTACGGTGCAGAGTCAACAAGCCCCGGCTGTCATAGTCAAAAGAGAAAACCTGACCCACAATCCACTCGCTCTTCCGATGTTCCTCCTTCATGGCCTCCTGCTGGGCCTCCCAAATCCGCTCCAACAGCGGAGTCACCACCATCAACCTCAGGCAGATATCCCTGATCGGCACTGCCTTGCGGCTAAACGTGTCGGCCACCACATTGGCCTTACCTGGGTGATAAAGGATCTCGAAATCATAATCCATTACCACGTCCATCCACCGACGCTGCCTCATGTTTAGATTCGGCTGATCCATGAGGTATCTCAAACTCTTATGGTCTGTGTAGATAATACAGCAAACCCCATAAAGGAAATGACGCCGAATCTTGAGGGCGAAAACAACAGCCCCCAACTCCAACTCATGCGCCGGGTAATTCGCCTCATAAGGCTTCAACTGCCTCGATGCGTAGGCGATGACATGCCCTCTCTGCATCTGAACTGCACCCAAACCTGAGATGGACGCATCGCAGTACACAACAAAATTCTCCATGCCCTCTGGCAGGGCTAAGATTGGCACCTCGCACAATCTCTGTCTCAGAGTCTCGAATGCGGCCTGCTGCTCAAACCTCCAACGAAAGACCACGCCTTTACTTGTTAGCCTGGTCAGGGGTACGACTATCTTGGAGAAGTCCTGGATGAATCTCCGATAGTAACCGACTAATCCTAGGAAACTCCAAATCTCGGATGGAGACTTCGGAATCTCACATCTCATCACGGCCTCCACTTTGTATGGGTCCACTGAGATCCCGTTTTGGTTGACGAGATGCCCAAGGAACTGCACCTCGCGTAACCAGAACTCACACTTGGAGAACTTAGCATACAAGTTTTCCTTCCTCAAAGTTTCCAGAACCTCTCGCAGGTGCTCCCCGTGCTCCTCCTGGGTCTTGGAGTAAACCAGGATATCATCAATAAACACTATCACAGACCGGTCTAACATCGGTCTACACACGCGGTTCATGAGGTCCATGAACACGGCAGGAGCATTGTTGAGCCCGAAGGGCATCACCACAAACTCGTAGTGGCCATAGCGCATCCGAAAGGCAGTCTTCTGCACATCCTCCTCTCTGACCCTCATCTGATGGTATCCTAAACGTAGATCAATCTTGGAGAACCTAGATGCTCCCTATAGCTGGTCAAAGAGATCATGAATCCTCAGGAGTAGGTAACGGTTATTCACCGTTACCTTGTTCAGCTCCCAATAATCAATACACATCCGATGCGACTCTTCCTTCTTTTTCACAAACAAAATCGGGGCTCCCCACAGAGAACTACTCGGTCTAATGAATCCCTTGTCCAACAGCTCCTGCAGCTGCGTAGACAACTCCTGCATCTCAGGAGGAGCCAACCGATACGGTGCCTTGGCTATCAGAGTCGCACCAGGGACTAGGTCGATCCTGAATTCCACCTGCCTCTCCAGAGGTATCCCAGGAAACTCCTTGGGGAATACGTCCGTAAACTCACGCACCACGGGCACATCGCCCACCGTCACCTTACCCGCCTCCCGGGTGTCGATAACATAGGCAACATATCTTACGCAACTCTATTGAAGGTAACGCCTAGCTCTCGCTGCTGAACATACCACTGGTCCTCGCTACGGCCTCTCGCCCTGAACTACCAACTCTCCCCTACTTGGGGTTTTGATCCGAACCAGCTGATATGTGCAGTCTATCACTGCCCCATTGGGGCTCAACCAATCAATGCCTATGATCACTTTGTTCCCCCTCAGCGGGATAGGAACCAGGTCTACCAGGTAACGCTCATCGAAAATCCTCAAAACACGGTCCCGATAGACCCCTAATGCTCGTACCGACCGGCCGTTCACAATCTCGACCTCTAGAGGGCAATCCAACGTGCCCGAAGACTCCGGAAACTTCTTGCGAAGCGCAAGAGAGACAAATGATCGGGTGGCACCCGAATCAAACAGCACCTGTACTGGGATTCCGTTCACATGGAACGATCCTAACCAAGGAACATGATATATCAAAATCACAGTGATATATAATAAAACATAAGGATAAGAAATCATACCAGTCACCACATCGGGTGCAGCGCGTGCCTTCTCAGCTGTCAACTAAAATGCTCGGCTCCGAACCACTGGAGCCTCCATCTTGACCTTCCGGCCATCCGCAACCCGACCTATCGCTGGAGTCGGCGTCACTGTCGGCGCAGCTGCTGCTGCCAATCTAGGGCAATTGGCCTTTTTGTGGCCCTTCTGATTTCCATGAATGCAAATCAGGTTTGACATCTGTATCGCTGGAGTAGGGGCAGTACAATCCCTACCAAAATGCCCAACCTTGCCGCACTTATAGCAGCTTGAACCCGACCGAGTGCGACAAGCTCCCTCATGTCACCGATCGCATTTCCCACAGCAGTCCCGCCCTGACTGGCCTTTCGGCCTACCATCGGATCGCTTGGGCTTCTTCCCCGAAGCTCGCGCCGTCTGCCACTCCTCTGCCTTCCTTTTCCGGATGTGCTCCAGATCAATCTCCCTCTCCCTAACCCTAGCAATCAAGGAATCCAGGGTAGGGAAAGCTGAAAAACTAACATGCTCCCGGATGTCAGCTTATAGCATGTCATGCTAGCGGGTCCTCTTCATGTCCTCATCACTCGCGTACTGGGGCACCAACAAAGCCCTCTCCCCGAACTTGGTGGTGATCTCCACAGTCTCCATAGTCTGTCTCATATCCAAGAACTCCCTGGCCAGCTACTGAAGCTCTATAGCTGGCGCAAACTCTGCTCTGAACCAGGTCACAAAATCCGACCATGTCATAGCCTCAACAGTCGAGGCTCCCAAAGAGTCACCAACCGACTCCCACCAGTCCCTAGCCCGGTCCCTCAAACACCCTGCTGCAAATAGTACCTTCGACTCCTCAGGGCAGAAGCTGGTCAGTTGTGTAGACTCAATGTCCGCAATCCATCGTCTGGCAGCAATGGGGTCCTTCTCCCCTTGCAAATCTGGCGCACCACTCCCTCTGAAGTCCTTAAAGGACAGAGTGTGTGGTCCTGACTGGCTAGCCGCCATGTCACTCCGGAACGCCCTGAGGCGATCCTCCATTAGCTCAATGATCCCCTCCTTGATCGACCCGAAGATAACCGGTGTCGCATCAAGGATACCCTTCGTGATCTCGGACGCAATGAACTCGTGTAACCCATCATCCAGAAGCTCGGGTCCTGCCCCCGAGCCCGATCCCGAACCGGATCCTAAACCTCCTGCGCCATGTTGCGTGACCACCATTATGAAAATAAACATACGAATTTCAGGGCCACATATACTTTCCAAGTTTCCCGGTTCCATCTAGGCCCTCCTTGGTTCGAGTACGGATCCTCTTCTTCCAGTATTACGGGCCCATACTAACTTCCACATCTATCCGTACTTTCGTCAAGAATTGCTTCGACTTCACCAAGTGCCTTTTACCAATACCCTTTTCACTAACCTCATCCTAGGCTTCCCTAGGGCACTCTCCAACCTACTCTATCAGTTGCACTATGAGTCCCCACCCCCTCCCCCTAACTAGCTTGCAGATACTGTTACATATCCACTCCTTAGTTAGTTGAAGTTGGTCAGAACCGCATAGCACAAAGCAAGCAGCATTCGTGCTTTGAGTAACCAAACCAGGCATAACCTATACAGGCCATCCTACTACTGACTAAACAGTCCTAGCATACAAGTCATACAACAGGCACATAAGGCATCCTTCCTAGATCCTTAGCCCTAACTAGCATGCAATTCTCAGAATCATATATTAGGCACACAAGGCATCCTCCTAGATCCTTAGTCCTATTCTAGCATGCAATTCTCTGAATCAAAACCATATAACATAACATAACAAGTATGGGTATCTTGTGGAAAACTAACTTGAGCCCGGCCGGTCGCACGCATCACACACTTCGCCTTTCTTAAAATTTCTCAGTTTAGCCTTTAGAAAACCATTTTTTTAAAGATCTTTTAGTCCCTCGGTTTGAGTCCAGACACCCCTGAGGGTGTGTCCGAATCCCTCAAACCAGCGCTCTGATACCAACTTGTAACGACCCAATTTTCAAGGCCAAAAATTTTGTTTTTGAATTAACGCGTTTAGCAAACATTTTTACCAAGACATTGTCAATAAACATTCATTACAAAATCATAATGTTGTATTTCAAACCATAACATCAAAAGTATAGAAAATCAACGTACAGTACCGAAAACTTCTTGTGGAAACATGTGTGTGTGTGTGTGATGCGCTGCTACGCAACCGGCTCTTTCCCCTTTGACGAAGAAGTACCTGAAACCAAAACCAAAACTGTAAGTACAAATCTTAGTGAGTTCCACCATCATACCACATACCACACAATATCGTCGGTATCTTTCAACCGGTAACCTTCATCGGTATCTTTCAACCGGTAGCCTTCATCGGTATCTTTCAACCGGTAACCAGCATCAGTATCTTTCAACCGGTAACCATCATCGATATCTTTCAACCGGTAACTGGCGACTATTTCACCCCCTGCTACTAACATACAATCAACAGATATAAGCATACAGTCAGGCATATCTGGGTACAAACCTACCCTTGGGTCCCAAGGACCACTGTCAAGGAAACTCATTCCTACCATACATATTGCATACTACCAACACATAACCAGACCAAGACAATTATCACAAAGACCATTATCTTCTAAATACCCCTTTTTGGTGGGTCAACATTGTGGCCTTAGACCCACCCCTACTGGAAGGTAACTCGCCTCAGTGTCGTGTAGTGTCTGAATTGTCCTCGGCGCACAAGTCGACTCCCTACGACTCCACGATACCTACACGACAACCTTCAAGTCAACACATATCACATACAACCCTAAACAGGGTCAGTCCAAGTTTAGTAAAACTCAAACATTGGTCAAAGTCAACATTCAGTTGACCTGACTCGCCGAGTCCATGCTTCTCTAATCCCAAACAAAACCCTGTCTCCACTCGTCGAGTCTAGAAAACTCGACGGGTTCTCCTTCAATCATAACATCGGGACCATCTTCATCCGACTCGCCGAGTTCCTCCTTGAGCTCGTCGAGTTCATCTCCAACTTAAGAACTTGTCCAGTCTATGACTCGCTGATTTGTATGAAGAACTCGTCAAGTCCATCTTCAAAGATTGGGAGATTGCTATGGACTCGTCGAGTCCCATGGCTTCCAGATCCCTTTTCATGTCTAAACCCACAAGGGACTTTCTTCCTAACATTTACCCATTCACAGGAAGGGTTTGGTGCACAATTGTCACCGACTCGTCGAGTGCCAAGAACAACTCCCCGAGTCCACCCTTGAAAAATTCCATACAGTCGATTTAAATGAGGTCTAACACACCAAAACCATAGATTTGGCCTCCTAATGTCCATTTTATACGTAAAGTTCCAAACTTGATGCACACGCATGGGGTTTTTAGCTCAAAAATCCATATAAAGGGTCGTGCAATGTGCATGGGACTCTCATGGCCCTGAAGTTGGCTCCTTTATGCCATGAGGCCCCACTTAAGGCCCAGATATGAATCTTGAGTCCATATAACACTCCTTGAATCCGAAAATGGCTTGAAAAGCCCTAAATGCACCCAAGATCTACAATCTAAAGATGAACCACCAAAAGAAAGACCAAAGCAGGGGCATTTTACCTTGATTAAGCTGAAGATGGAATGAGATTTCTGGATTTACAAGCCCCTATTCGAATACTCAAGCTCCTCTTCTTCCTTCCCAGCTTCACAAGTCAACAAAAGCACCAAAATGGCCTTAACACACACAAACAGCTAGGGTTTCGATATGCAGCTCTAGGAGAGCATTAGGGACAAGGGAGGCCGAGTTAAGGAGTTTATATAGGGTGCAAACCTTCATATTAGGGTTTTTGTCCAGACAGCACGGACTCGCCGAGTCCGGTCTCTGACTCGCTGAGTCAGCCACTAAACTCCCGGGTCCAATTCGCTTCTACTCGACGATTTCGGCCACCAACTCGCCGAGTCCCAGGCCAAAATGCCAAAATGCTTAATTTAAAAAAATACGTACTACGAACCAGGTGTTACATCATAAAAGTGAAGACTCTTCATTTTTATGTAACTTATGTGTTTTAAATGTACATTAAAAGAAACTGACCTTTGGAAATCCATAACTTGAGGAAAAATTATGGATTCCATTAAAACACATAATTGATCAAGAATTAATCATTAAACAATTTAGCAAGTAATTCCTATGATCTAACAATAACTCATAAGAACATGAATATCATATTAAAATTTCAAGAATCATATGAACACATATAAAGCATGGAATTTTGATAAGCCATTGTAAATGGATTAGCACAACCATTACACCATCTAAAACAAGTTTTAAAACACCAAAACAGTTTGGGGTAATGTTTCTAGTCCATTTCCAGCAGCAAAAGTCGAAAAACTACAGTCTGAGCCTCCTACTCGTCAAGTGGAGGAACCTACTCGACGAGTAGGATGAATTTGTGCTTGGACTCGTCGAGTCCCCCCAGACAACTCAATTTTTTGATTTTTTCACAGTTTGCATCAAGTATTCAAGAAAACATTCCTAGGCTCTAATACTATTGTTGGGTTTTAAGCATCCTAACACTCCTATGGTGTACATGCAACCCTAGAAACCTTAGATTTTTGTTTTACTATGAATACATGCAAATTTGTTTTTCCAAGGTTCAAAACCTATCTAGCATAGCATGGGGAACTTTAAACATAAAAGCTAGAAGAATTACATACCGTTTTTTATAGTGAGTTGATTCCTTAGAGTTTGAGAGCCAAGCACCAATATTGTGGACGCCTCAAATGGAAATCACCAATCACCAAAAACTTTGGAAAACCTATGAGAGTGTATGTTTGCTTGTAGAAATCGGCAACATTCTTACACACACACACAACTAGTGCCATTTCAAGCATCATAAGCTCCTTTATATAGTGTGGGGAATTAGGGTTACATCTATGTAAACCCTAATACCCATGACTCTTCCTTTCCAAGGACCCATGGGTTAAAAGCTCCATGGACTCCCATGCATGCCAAGCCCATTCCAAATGAGTATTAACCCACACTACATAAGATACAAGAGCTCATAATTAATTAGTCACCTTTTTTATCACCAAATTAATTGCAAATTAATTTATGATCAATACTATTTAGATAATATGATTTCATATTAATATATTATAACTTATAATATATTAACAGATCATAAACACACAATTCTCAAAGGTTTAACCCTACAAATAGTTCGGGTGGAGTGAAACCCAAATTAACCATGCCGGATCGGGTCAAGTATATACCAAATAAAGTTATGGACTTCAACACCTTATCCAACTCACTGCTAGGAGTCATGAGACTTAGTGACCAGCCGGTTTGGATCATTTAGGCGATAATAGTTTGTCGGGAGTTTTTAACTGTGCATCAGAATTCCCTTGTTGAATGTTTACATTATGAACCATGTTTGCTGGTAGACTATTTATTAGGAGTTTGGTTACCAATGTTGTGTGTTAGTTCTGAAATATCAAGTCATGGAGTTTGTTGTAAATGTTTTAAGTGATTTTTCTGGTGGATGTACACCTGAGATGATGATGGATTTGAATGCAACGTGAGGTTCTTGGATTGACCATCATTATGCACGTGCGAGTCGTAGGTTGGTGATGAATTGCCAATAAGTCAAGTGTGTATCTAAGGTTTTTGGGTACAATTTATGGATTTGGGATTGGGTGAAATTCGAGCCTATTATTGCAACCAGTTGGAAATCTGGTACGTCAGTTAAATGGCAGGTCATTTCGGGACTTGGGAGATTGTAACGACCGAAAAATTTCAACCAATTTAATTTTTTTCAAAAACAACCTGATTCCATTAAAGTTATCACAAAAAGGTTTTCAATACAATTTATTTAAAGTATTCCCAGAATCACATCACGACGAAAACATGAGGAGCGGTACGATCACGCCTTCGCCTTGCCACGGTCCCCTGAAGAACCTGAAACACATTAAACCACAACTGTAAGCCCGAAAGCTTAGTGAGACATCCCCAAAATACCAACCACATATACCATACACGCATAACATGCCATATCATATCCGATCACAGAACAGCCATGCACTTCGGGTCTACTGTGTGACTGGTCCGCCGCACCGGCCAACAGTCCACCTGGTCCACCCTCCGAGTCCAGCCATATACATCGAGTCTGCAGTGTGATTGGTCCGTCTGCACCGGGCCTTCAATCCACCTGGTCCACTTTCTGAGTCTACAGTATGACTGGTCCGCCCGCACCGGGCCTTCAGTCGGCCTGGTCCACTCTCCGAGTCTACAATATGACTGGTCTGCCCGCACCGGGCCGTCAGTCGGTCTGGTCCACTCTCCGAGCCTCAACACGTCTGGTCCGCCCTCTTGGGGCCTACAGCCTATCCGGACCGCTCGCAAGGCCTTCGGGACAACCGGTCCGCCCTGGGTATCTTGGCCTACAGCACAAAGCAGGACCCGCCTCAACCCAACCCCAGTCCAACAACCATGTGCACATAAACATACAATCAAATAACAATTCACAGTCAACAAGCCGATCTAGCAGATCACATAACATATCATCATCCTAACCAGGATACCGACCTAACCGATCACTAGCATAGCATCATCCTACATAACAGGATGCCGACCTTCACCAGGTCTCTAACATATACCATCCTAGCTACCAGGATGTAAACATATCAAAGCAATAACATAACAACAAATACCTGGATCTCAATCCGATAAAGGGCCGACCTTAGTGCCTTAGACCCTGTTGATATAGTGAGATAACTCACCTCGAAACTGCCGACTGAACAGATAACCCAAGCTGCTCTGATCACTGATACGGCCTCCACCACTAGACAACCACCAAGGCACTAAACTCAAAACAATATCCAACAATTACCAAAATGCCCCTGGAATCACTAGTCAACCCTTGGTCAAAGTCAACCCCTGACTGACTCTACTCGCCGAGTCAACCCGATGACTCGCCGAGTCCCATGCTCAGAATTCTCCAATCCGCGACTCAACTCGCCGAGTCACCCCGAGACTCGCCGAGTCCAATAACTCTGAGTCCACTCACACACAACTTACCGAGTCATCCCTTGACTCACCGATTCTCGGCTAAACCAGAAAAGATTGGGACTCTTCGACAAGACTCGCCGAGTTCAAGAACAGACTCACCGAGTCTAAGGCTATCTTCAACTTACTCGCTGATTTGTTCTTCCAACTCGCCGAGTTCCAGGCCATCTTCATCCAACTCGCCGAGTTGTTCTTCCAACTCGTCGAGTTCCAGCCTATCTGCAAGCAACTCGCCGAGTCTACCCATATGACTCACCGAGTACCACCCGGTCTGAATCCATACAAATGCTTTCCAAGCCATGCAGATGATCCAAACCATAGATCTACCCTTCCTAAGGCCATCCATCACATAAAGTGGCAAACTTTCCGTGAATCCAAGGAGATCTAGGCATTTTCACTCTAGGGTTTGGGTTTGGGACAAGATAGCTCCTTCAATCACTCATCAACAGGTACTTTATGACATACAAGACCATCCCAAGCTTAGATCTAAAGTAGCATCCTCAGATCCAAGCTTCTATCTCAATTTAGATGTCATATCAACCACCACACATGATCCCATGAAGAAAATAGCTTAAGGAAATGGTTACTTACCCTTAGAATGAGCCCAACCAACTGTAGATTCCTGATTCCCCCAAGCTTCCTGATATAAGCCTCCAATCTTCAAGATTAAAGCACCAAATATCCTTCTCCAAGCTCTAATTCACTCAACAATGGGGTCTCCACATGAATTTAGGGCTTCTGGAACTCAAGGAATGATAATGAGGCTGGGGAGAAGATATGATGTTCTTTATATAGGGCACAACCCTCGAGATTAGGGTTTTCTCCACTCAGCACCAACTCACCGAGTCCACCCATGCTACTCGCCGAGTTGGTCACTTAACACGCGTCTAGAGTAGCGACCCTGCTCGCCGAGTCCACTTGTGGATTCGTCGAGTTGCCCTTTCCATTTTACTCTTTTAGCCCTTCAACTCTACTCTTGATATTCCGAGATGTTACAGAGATCTTAAATGGATAAAATATGTGAATGTCAGCCAGTAGGATGGGATTTGTATGTTGGTAGGGCATCAACATTTGAGTTTGTATTGGTAATCGTTTTCGTATTCGGGTACGCGGTTAACAACATCAGCGAATAGTCAGGAATGTTGTTTTCTAGTATCAATGGAGCAATTCAGGGATGGAGAGTTTGGTTTCAATTTGGGTTTCTGCGTGGACTCGTTAGGGTTGTGGATTGAAAAAGGCCTTGGTTGTCTAAAGGTTAGACATGGTTATGGTTTTTCGTTTCCAGGCAGAGTAGTTGGAATCTTCCTTAGTTGGTTGAAGGCAAAGGATTAGGGTTTGATTTTTTTCATCATTAGGATTTTTGATCGCATCTAAGTTTGGGGATTTAATAACAGAAATGGAAGACGGTAATCTGGAAAAGAGGACTTCTTAGTCCTGATTAGTATTCAGGAAGTTCTGGCAAGGTTATCGGGTGTGGTAGAGTATGTTGTAATGAATTATTTCAATGACAAAATCTAATTTAAGTAGGGGGAGAGTTGCAACACCCATGTTCCAGACTAGTTTAGATTTATATTTATCAGGGGCTAAGACGCAGTTTTAGGAAATAATTTATGCCATGACGTGGGGCAAGGATGCCTAAGGCATGACATCGAATAAAAGATCGTGTAGTTATTAAACCGACACAGCGTGGCATCTGTTCTAGCCCAGGCTCATGATTCTTTTAGAGTTAGATTCGTATTTAAACCTCCTCTAAGTCTTTTTTAGGGTTCCTTATCAGCCTCCATCACCCTCGAGTTTTAGAAATCCTAACCCTAATTCCTCATTGTGAGTTGTGAGTCTATTTTGGTGAATTCTCTTGCTTTTGAAGAAAGAAGAGGCATTAGAAAGGATTAACGTGCCTATTGGCTGAAGTGAAGATCTCTTTTAGGCATCTCTGAACCTTGGTTAGTTTCCAAGCTCCTTACTTTATTCTTCTATGATGATAGATCTAAGGTTTGGTTCCATTTTCTTCTTTTGTGACCTAGTTATAATGGAAGGATTCCACAAAGTTGGCAACTTTACGGATCCTAGAGGTCCCTTTGAGATCATATGTTGTATATTTGATGTTTCATGTTGTATGGTATCCTATGCGTGAGTTTCAAGCCTCTTTATCATTCTTATTGACATAAAATGGAGGAGACATGCATTGGACATGCATGTCTATAAAGCAACCAACTTTATGGCTCTTAGGGTAAAGGAACACCCTTCTGGAAAGTTTCGGATTATGTCTTTTGCGATTAAAGGATTAATGGTTAAGGTATTGTTGTATCTTGTCTTGTTTGGAACAAGGGTTTGAGAACTTAATCTCTTTGGGTCTATTAATGGATAAAGTTGGAAACTTTATCAATTTAAACCATAGAATGGATCAGATATGAGCTTTCGCGCTCTTGGAATCGAAAAAAATGGCATAATCTATTAAGTTGTTGGAAACAAGTGCCCACGACATGACAACTCGGAAATGGCCGACCTTCTTGATATACGAGGGCCATGGCGTGGCCATGGATGGCTACTTCATGGTGGCTGACTAATGTCAATGTTTACCGTTGAGTTTTTGTCAAATTTCTATATTTAGAAATCATGCTTAAGTTTTTGCTTGTTTGGATTGCTAGGAGGTGTTTATGTAACGCCTGATTCCTACTACACGTTTATTTATAACTTATTTATTTTTGTAGAGCTACTTGACGAGTTGGGAGCCCCCGCCTCGTTGAGTAGAAACAAGATTGGACGCGGGCTTTTAAGTATTCTACTCGATGATTTGAGAGCCCTCAACTCGGCGAGTAGGTCTGCCATAGTGAAACCCTAATTTCGGGGTTTTGCACCCTGTTTAAGCATCTTAATCCCCACCTTATGGCCGTATATCCAGCCTCCAAGTCCCAAACCCCAATACACAAAACCCTAGGACATTTTGTGAGTTTGTGAGCCATTCTTGAGTAATCTTTGTGTGTTCTTGACGCTTGAAGAAGAAAAAGGAGCTTGAAGGTTCAAGGAGAAGATAGTATATCAAGAGACTTCCTTCCATCCTCATCATTTTCTGGTAATCAAGTCTCTATCTTGCCTGTTAGTTCATTAGATCTACTTAGTTCCATTTTATGTGGGTTTTGGTTCAAGAATCTTGATCTTTGGGACATGGACGTCCCAAGTGGCTTACCTTTCAGATCTGGATATAGAAGGGATTTCATGGCATAAATGTGCAAACTTTATGACCATGGAAGCCCTATGTAAGCATAAAGACATTATTATGGCCTTTTAAGCCCCAAAAGGCCATGCATGGAAGTAAAGTCAGACACTTTACGTGTTCACTTGGTGTCTAGGGCCTAGATCTCGGTTTTCATGCTTTGAGTTGGAGTAATAAGGCTTTTGGACAAAGATCTATGTCCTTAGAAACTAGGGTTTCAGCTAAACTGTAACATCCGGATTCCCAGGTATTATTTTGTTCTTTTATATTTTTTGGTGTTGTGAGGAGACTTGGCGAGTTGGAATCTAAACTCGCAGAGTATGGTCGCGATTTCGTATGCGGGTTCGCGTCTGGACTCGGCGAGTCCAAGGGTGGACTCGGCGAGTCCACGCTGTTTAATGAAACCCTAATTTCCAGGGTTTGGGACCTATTTAAAGGCCCTTATGGCCGTTATTTGTGGCCATCAACCCCCAGAGAGAAACCCTAAGAGATCTAGAGCATTTGTGAGGAAGGAGAGGCCATTCTTGATCCTTTTGTGGGTGTTTTTGCAAGAAGGAGGTGATCAAGGAAAGAGGAGGCTGAAGGAGGTGCAATTTTGGTGGTTTTTGAGCTCATAGAGATTGTATTGAGGTATTATTCTCGGACCTTCTTCAGTTTTGGTGTTGATTCTTAGTGTTAGGGTTTTCTAACCCTTTTAGAGGTTGATTAAGTGGAGTATTTGGTCCCTTCTCGAGTTTGTGTTATGGATCTGGACCCAAAGAGGTCCCGAGGCCTTAATCTTTGGAGCTTTATGAGTCACTATGGGAGCCTTGAGCTTCGGATGTCATTTCTGGGGCTAAATCACCATTTTAGACCATTTAGATGTTATATGAGTGCCAAGGTCCGAACTTTACGTGATTGTCATGCTTGGGGAGGCCCGATCTATGATTGTATGGAACATATCTGACCTCAGGAGTTGTATAGAGTTTGTGCATGGCATGAACTCGCCGAGTCCGAAGAACAGACTCGACGAGTAGTATGAAGATTTCCAGTTAATCACTCAGTGAGTGGACTTGCCGAGTTGGGGAATAACTCGGTGAGTCAGGGAGAGTCAGGGGGGGACTAAGTTCAAGTGGAACTCGCTGAGTTATTCTTGAGACTCATTGAGTTGAGTCGGGGTGGCCCCGCAATTTATGCTAGGTGGATCTCGTCGAGTTAGGCGAAGAACTCGACGTGCCATGAGAGGGATTAAGAGAGTCAGTGGGACACGTGTGGACTCTCCGAGTCGCGCTAGTGCACTCGACGAGTCGGGTAAAAGTTTGACCGTTGACCTTGTCGACCTTTAGGGTTGAGCACAGTTGTATTTATGAGAGTATTTACTTTGTGTGACTAGGTGGAGGCTAGATCACATTTCTACCGAGTCAGATACTTACCGAGACAACGAGGTAAGTCTTCTCACTATACGTTACCTAGAGTGGTATGTTGTGTGGACCAGAGGGTCTTATGTGCTATGTATGAGATTATGTGCTATGTGTTATGTGTATGTTGTATGATGTTATAGACCGGACCGAAGGGTCCAACGATACAGACCGGGCCGAAGGGCCCAACGAGCTATGACCGAACCAGAGGGTCCAACAAGCTATGGGACTGGAGGGTCCCGCTGAGACACATTGATCGGAGGGTCGTATTATAGCCTTGAGTGACGTATGTGTTGTATGCGGTATTTTGGGGAACTCACTAAGCATTTATGCTTACAGTTGTTGTGTGATGTGTTTCAGGTACCAATGATGAGCGCAGGAAGGCGCCGGCGTGATTCGTACACACCTGTGGATTTTATGTTTTGGATTCTGGGGAGATGTTTTGTGATAATAACATTTGATACAATATGTTTTGATGTTATTTTGTGAGTAAATGAATGTTTTAAAAATGAAAACTTGTTTTGAAAATTTACGTTGTTACAAGTTGGTATCAGAGCCTTGGTTTGAGGGATTCGGATGCATCTTCGGGCGTATCTAAACTCAAACTAAGGATTTGAGGAATATTTTTGAAAAGAGTAAAAAGAGTTTTGAGAAAAACAGAGCAGAGCCGTGTGTACGATCAGCCAGCGCCTGAACGGTGAATCCCCAAAAGTACCCTTACATTATGTGTTATGAGATATGCTATGTTATATTATGCATGCTAGAGTAGGCTAGGTATTCATATTAGGACTAGAGTGGCCTGATTTGTGATGCCTTAGCCTAGGAGATTCCTACTGCTGAGATTTCTTGAGAGCGACTATATAGCAGTTAGGAGTTCTTGAGAGGTCTATCGGAGGGTAGCCAATGCATAGTGGGGGGAGAATACTCGTAATCCAGGATCCAAGGAGGAGGACTTGGGGTGAATGCTGATGCGGTGTGGTCAGTAGTATTGGGCCCGTACTACTGAAGACACCGGATCAGTGGGCATTCGAAGTAAGAATCTTTTGGACAACGGAGGACGAGTAGGGTTGCGTCATCGAGTATGAGTATGCTCGATCGAGTCTCTGATATTTATTGTTGTTAGGATTCGACTCACACCTTAGAGCAGTGGTGTCAGCGACGAGGAGATCCGTCGATTGATTCATGAGGAGGTAGCTGCTGCCATCCAAGCTGAGATTCCTGAGATGTTTGGGGACATCAAGACTACAATGATTGAGACTTTTGATGAGCGGTATGCAGCGCTGACTGAGGCTGCTGCAGCTGCAGCTATTGCTGCTGTTGCTGCTGCCGGACCTCAGGGAGGTGACTCGTTGTTGTTTCAGGAGTTCAGCAACATGAAGCCACCAGAGTTCGACGGGACGCAGGAACCGAATGCCGCTATGAGGTGGATCTCCGACATCGAGGGATGTTTCTATACGTGTTCTTGTCCAGAGCACTTGAGGGTTCGGTTCGCCTTGAACCAGCTCCGCCTGGGAGCGAAGGATTGGTGGAAGTTCGTGACGGCGAACTTCACTTTGGCTGATATTTCCGAGGTGACCTGGGAGAGGTTCACCACTATGTTCAGAGATGAGTATGTTCCCCCGGTGGAGAGGGAACGGTTGATCCAAGAAGTTTCATGAGAGGGTGTTGTTTTGCCCTGAGCAGATGTCTTCTGAGCAGGCTTGCATGAGCCGTTATTTGGGTGTTCTGAGGAGAGATATTCGGGAGTTTGTGGCGAACTCAACAAACCGTACATTTTCCAAGCTTCATCCAAATGCCCGGAAGAGGGAGATTGAGTTGGAGACTCAGGCCCGGGAGTAGGCCGAGTCACAGAGGGTGGATCGGCAACCGGCTCAGTCCCAGCCGGCAGCCAAGCGGGCTAGACCCGCTGATTCGAGATCTGGTGGTGATCTTTTCAGGGTGTTTGAGCGGTTTGTCCGTGGTGAAGTATTTCTTGTACCATGGAGCCAATGGTGGAAACCGAGAGTCTTGGGTGAATCGGGGCAGTTGGGATGTCCAGTTATGGGGCAGTATGAGGTCCTGAATGATTAAATGAAGTCATGAGGGGAAGTTATGAGGGCTTCTTCTGTGATTTGAAGTATTTGGTATTGTTGGGGGTATCAACCGTTGCGTAGCTCAATCAGAGAATAGATGCGATGTTATTAATGGAAACAGTCTGTGGATGGATTGAAAGTGCGCCGATTGGCGATGGTTCGAACCCTAAGTGGGGGAGAACCAGGTAATTGCTGAAGGGATTTGAGAATTGTGCAGAGGCAGTTAGAGGACTGGTTACAGTGATTATGTGGCAGATTCATGGGTCCAGGGCTAAATTGGTGGATAGGGCGAGATGCAAGTGAGATGATGCATGTGGTGCATGATCAGCAAGTAATGAGTGATTCTATGGCAGGTGGCCATTGGTCAGAGAGGTTGTTCGGGTCAAAATTTTAGTGTGTAAAACAAGACGAGACAGTTAAGTCCTTGAGTTCAGAGAGCAGCGGCAGAGGTTGACAGGTATATGTCCAGAATGTGATCTCCTGACCAGGAAAAGCAACAATTGGTCTGTTAGTAAATTCCGAAGACGATATGAGTAGCGATCGGCAATTGGTGAATTTCCGGGTCCTTGTAGTCAAGATACGGGTTAATGGTGGTGTCCTGTGTTCAATTTGGAAAGGGAATACTTCGAGATTGCAAGTGTTGCAAGATGATGATCAATTTCAAGATTCTAATGAAGGGAGGCAGTATCCGTGTATGATGTTGTGAGTGCAAGATCAGTGATTAAGATAAGGCATTGTGGGATGTTGTGATGGTGTCCCGAAGTATCAGAATATGCTGTCATTAAGTTCGGATTATTTTGGAATTATGAGGCGGAGGCAGATAGTGGGTATCAAGTGAATACGGTTTCGGTGAGAACCCTATGGCCGAATGACATCAGGTGAGATTATTCGTGAAGGTGGTTTGCATCAGGGAAAGGGTTGTTCGGATGCTGTCAGAAATAACAGTACATAGCTTGAGTTGGTGTGTACACCTACGCATGGCCGGTCCGCAGGGCATGAGCTCATGATCGCGGTGTGACGTCTACGTGAAAATGAGATTATAATGAGGTAAGGGTTGGTGCGGTAAGACTGCAGGGAGCCGCAGTTCAGTGGCTCAGAGAGAGGTTGTAGTGATGCTATGGGGAGCCATAGTACTCACGGATCAAAGTGAGGTTGTAGTGATGCTACGGGGAGCCGTAGTACTCACGGATCGGAGATAGGTTGTAGTGATGCTACGGGGAGCCGTAATATTCACGGATCAGAGAGGTTGTAGTGATGCTACGGGGAGCCGTAGTACTCACGGATCGGAGATAGGTTGTAGTGATGCTACGGGGAGCCGTAGTATTCACGGATCAGAGAGGTTGTAGTGATGCTACGGGGAGCCTTAGTACTCACAGATCGGAGATAGGGTGTAGTGATGCTACGGGGAGCCATAGTATTCACGGATCAGAGAGGTTGGGGTGATACTACGGGGAGCCGTAATACTCATGGATTAGAGAGAGATTGTAGTGATGCCACGGGGAGCCGTAGCAAGCACTAACCAGGGAAGGGTTAAGATACTGCGAGGGTGGTAGTACTCTCTAGTCAGTAACAGAATGTTGGGATAAACTATTCTATGATCAGAGCGTAACGTGGAAAGGTTGTTTGGCTTGGGTAGCCTAAAGATATGAGATATGGGAGCCTGCTGGTTAAACCAGGGACGAGATTGTGGTTATCTCATTTGTCTGGAGTGGTTACATTGGATGGAATCGTGGTTGTTGTAGATGGGTGAGTTAAGTGTGGGTTTCGAGTCATCAGTCTCGAAAAGAGTGGTTATTGGGGCGAGTGGTCCAACCCGGGGATTGATCAAACTCTTGAGATGAGTTTGATTTTAGTAGTGCGCCGGGAAGGCGATATGAGGTTTCAGATTCAGAGAATGAGTACCCTTCTGAAAGGTTAGTTGTCATCTGGAATTGAGACCACAGATTTAGTGTTTGAAGGGATAGTGCAGTGAGTTGCACGAAATTCTTGATCCTTAAATGTCAAGTGTCAGGAGTGAGTCGACCTTCGGTTGGGTTGTAGTTTTCGTATGAGGTAAAGAGACTTATGTAACTTGTGTCTCACTGGGCCGGGATAGTTGACACGAGAAGGAAGTTAGTGAGACATTCTGAATCACGTCATGGGTAACCATGGAAGTTCAACTATGGGGTTCAGGTTCTATGAGTTTTCCTATAGCAACAACCATCATTCGAGCATCGGTATGCCACCCTTTGAGCAGTTGTATAGGAGGAGGTGTCGGACCCCTAATTGCTGCGGAAAAGTAGGGCATCGTGTGATGGGTAGTACCGAGATTGTGCTTCACACGACATGGCAGATCCAGCAGGTCAGACAGAGGTTGTTGACCGCTCAAATTCGTCAGAAGAGTTATGCGGACAAACGCCGGTCCGAGCTTGAGTTTCAGGTCGGCAACTTTGTGCTCCTGAAGGTCTCTCCTTGGAAAGGAGTGATCCGATTCAGGAAGAGGGGCAAGTTGGGGCCCCGATATATTGGTCCTTTCAGGGTGATCGCGAGGGTACGCAGGGTAGCCTATCGTTTGGAGTTTCCAACAGAGTTGGGTCAGATTCATGACATTTCCACGTGTCACAGCTACGAAAGCGTATAGCCGACAAGTCGGTAGTGGTGCCATTAGAAGATATTCAGGTGGATGCGAGCCTGAATTATGCTGAGAGACCAGTGGCGATCAGGAATCGGAAGATCAAGGCTTTGAGGAACAAGGAGGTGCCACTGGTGTAGGTCCAGTGGCAGCATCGGAAAGAGTCAGAGTTGACTTGGGAACCAGAGCGCGAGATGCGGGAGCAGCATCCAGAGTTGTTTGCAAAGTGAGACTTCGAGGGCGAAGTCTGATTCTAGTGGGGGAGAACTGTAACATCCGGATTCCCAGGTATTATTCTATTCTTTTAAATTTTTGGGGGTTGTGAGGAGACTCGGCGAGTTGGAGTCTAAACGCACCGAGTATGGTCGCAATTTCGTATGCGGGTCGCGTCTGGACTCGGCGAGTCCAAGGGTGGACTCGGCGAGTCCACGCTGTTTAATGAAACCCTAATTTCCAGGGTTTGGGACCTATTTAAAGGCCCTTATGGCCGTTATTTCTGGCCATCAACCCCCAGAGAGAAACCCTAAGAGATCTAGAGCATTTGTGAGGAAGGAGAGGCCATTCTTGATCCTTTCGTGGGTGTTTTTGCAAGAAGGAGGTGATCAAGGCAAGAGGAGGCTAAAGGAGGTGCAATTTTGGTGGTTTTTGAGCTCATAGAGATTGTATTGAGGTATTATTCTCGGACCTTCTTCAGTTTTGGTGTTGATTCTTAGTGTTAGGGTTTTAACCCTTTTAGAGGTTGATTAAGTGGAGTATTTGGTCCCTTCTCGAGTTTGTGCTTTGGATCTGGACCCAAAGAGGTCCAGAGGCCTTAATCTTTGGTGCTTTATGAGTCACTTTAGGATCCTTGATCTTGGGATGTCATTTTTGGGGCTAAATCACCATTTTGGACCATTTAGATGTTATATGAGTGGCAAGGTCCGAACTTTACGTGATTATCATGCTTGGGGAGGCCCGATCTATGATTGTATGGAACAGATCTGACCTCAGGAGTTGTATAGAGCTTGTGCATGGCATGAACTCGCCGAGTCCGAAGAACAGACTCGACGAGTAGTATGAAGATTTCCCGTTAATCACTCAGTGAGTGGACTTGCCGAGTTGGGGAATAACTCAGTGAGTCAGGGAGAGTCAGGGGGGACTAAGTTCAAGTGGAACTTGCCGAGTTATACTTGAGATTCGGCGAGTTGAGTCGGGGTGGCCCCGCGATTCATGATAGGTGGAGCTCGTCGAGTCAGGGGAAGAACTCGACGTGCAAAGAGAGGGATTAAGAGAGTCAGTGGACACGTGGGGACTTGCCGAGTCGCCCTAGTGCACTCGACGAGTCGGATCAAAGTTTGACCGTTGACCTTGTTGACCTTTAGGGTTGAGTACAGTTTTATTTATGAGAGTATTTACTTTGTGTGATTAGGCGGAGGCTAGATCACATTTCTACCAAGTCAGATACTTACCGAGACAACGAGGTGAGTCTTCTTACTATACGTTACCTAGAGTGGTATGTTGTGTGGACCAGAGGTTCTTATGTGCTATGTATGAGATTATGTGCTATGTGTTATGTGTATGTTGTATGATGTTATAGACCGGACTGAAGGGTCCAACGATACAGACCGGGCCGGAGGGCCCATCGAGCTATGATCAGACCAGAGGGTCCAACGAGCTATGGGACTAGAGGGTCCCGCTGAGACACATCGATCGGAGGGTCGTATTATAGCCTCGAGTGGCGTATGTGTTGTATGCGGTATTTTGGGGAACTCACTAAGGATTTATGCTTACAGTTGTTGTGTGATGTGTTTCAGGTACCAGTGATGAGCGCAGGAAGGCGCCGTCATGATTCGTACACACCTGTGGATTTTATGTTTTGGATTCTGGGGAGATGTTTTGTGATAATAACATTTGATACAATATGTTTTGATGTTATTTTGTGAGTAAATGAATGTTTTAAAAATGAAAAATTGTTTTGAAAATTTACGTTGTTACATAAACCCAATAAGGAGGATTATTAGTGGGTAAAGTTGGAAACTTTACCCTTAAAAGGGCATTTCCAATGTGTAGATGAAGTATGGACTTTGGATCTGGAGAGTAGATGCTTAATCTATTATGATGGCAAAACAGACAGAGGAACTCTTCGAGTCCATAGAGGAACTCGAGGAGTTTAGTCGTGTTGTCCCGTTTCAGCTTAAGGTAGAACTCAACGAATCTGTAAAGGGACTCAACGAGTTGATTCTCCAAATCACGACTGTGAGTAGCCATGGAACTCGGCGAGTCAGGGGATGACTCGGTGAGTTAGATTGCAATTTGAGGGTTCTAGGACTTGACGAGTTGATGGAGCAACTCGTCGAGCTGGGTCAACCCACAGTGTTCACTTTGACCAGGGGTAAAATGGTCATTTTACCCATAAAAGGATTATATGGGTAAAGTTCTGCAAGGGAGGTGTTTGAGACATTGAGGAGGGAGCGACTTTTTGCAATGTTTTCCAAGTGTGAGTTCTTGTTGCGAGAGGTGTAGTTCTGGGGCACCTTGTCAACCACAAAGGTGTTATGGTCGATCCGGCCAAGATAAAGGCCAAGATGCAGTGAGAGGTTCCAAGATCTCCAACTGAGATTCGGATTTTTCATTGTTTGGCGAGTTACTACCGGAGATTCATCCAGGATTTATCCAAGATCGTTGTTCCTTTGACGCGAAGGTCCAAGAACTCAGTGACATTCCGCTGGGGGCCTGAGCAGCAGGCAGCCATCGAGACTCTCAGATAGCGGTTATGCGAGGCACCGATTTTGACCTTGTTGGAGGGAGTCGATGACCTTGTGGTTTGGTGACGCTTCGATCATGGAAATGAGTGTGATATTGATGCAGAGGGGTCACGTGATAGCTTACGCTTCGAGGTAGTTTAAGCCTTAATATTTGGTGAGATTACCTCTACGGGGTCAGTTGTACAATTTACACGGACCACAAGAGTTTGAGGTACCTCATGGATTAGCCGATTCTAAACATAAGACAGCGTCGGTGGTTAGATGTGGTGAAGGACTATGACTGTGAGATTATTTACCACCCAGGAAAGGCCAATGTGGTGGCCGACGCCCTGAGCCGAAATGCGGTGGCGGCCCCGATTTGAGATATATGTCTAAGGATGACAGTGATTACTCCATTGCTTGGGCAGATCAGAGAGCATCAGGTTGAAGGCCTGAAGGAGGAGCGCCGGAAGTACGAGCGGATCATAGGCCAGGTGGCCTCCTTTTATTAAGACAACCGTGGTTTGCTGACCTTGCGAGGGTCTGGGTTTCGTATTGGGGTGAAGTATGGCAGATTCTAATAGATGAGGCCCACAAGTCCAGATTTTCCATCCATCCAGGGGCGACGAAGATGTACATAGATCTTCGCCCTGATTACTGGTGGCCCTGCATGAAGCGGGATGTTGCTTAGTACATTGAGAGATGCTTGACTTGCAAGAAGGTCAAGGCAGAGCACCAAAGGCCTCATGATAAGATGTAATCGTTATATATTCCTGTGTGGAAGTAGGAGGACATTACAATGGATTTCATTACGAAGCTTCCTAGGACAGCACGTGGAGCTGATTCGATATGGATCCGTTGAAAAAGAGTGCTCATTTTATCCCGATCCAGGAGAGCATATCGGCCGAGAAGTTGGCCGAGATTTACATGCGTGAGATAGTGGCACGGCATGGAGTGCCTGTCTTGGTGGTGTCAGATCGAGATGTCCATTTCACTTCCAGATTTTGGAAGCGGTTTCACGATGAGATGGATACTCGTCTCCACTTTAGCACTGCTTTCCACCCCCAGACGGACGGACATAGCGAGAGGACGATTCATAATCTCGAGGGCATGCTACGTGCATGTGTTTTGGATTTCAGTGGCAGTTGGGATACGTATCTTCCATTAGCAGAATTTTCGTATAACAACAACTACCACTCCAGCATATACCGACCTCCCTTCGAGATTATCTACGGGAGGAAGTATAGGACCACAATATGTTGGGGCGAGGTCAGTCAGAGAGTCACTGGGAGTACTGAAGTAGTACTCAAGACTACATAGTGGATCTATCAGGTTTGGAGCAGGCTCCAGACTGCTCAGATTCGGCAGAAGAGCTACGCCGACAAGCGGCGTTCAGACTTGGAGTTTCAGGTTGGCGATATGGTCCCCCTGAAGCGAGGCAAGATGAGTTGTAGGTATATCGGCCCTTTTAGGGTTATAGCCCAGGTGGGCAAGGTGGTGTACCGATTGGATTTTCCAGCAGAGCTCAACCAGATCCACAACATTTTCTACATTTCCCATCCATGGAAGTGCTTATTAGAAGAATCAACGATTGTGCCTCTAGAGGACATTCAGGTTGATGACAGCCTGAATTACGTCGAGATACCAATAGTTGTTCTCGATAAAATGATGAAGGAGCTGAGGAACAAGAGGATTGAGCTGGTGAAGGTACAGTGGCATCACCGTAGGGTTTCAGAGTGGACTTGGGAGCCCGAGGAGGAGATGAAGGAGCACTGCCCGGAGTTGGTTCCAGATGCAGCAGACTTCGAGGACGAAATCTAAGCCAAGTGGGGGTGAATTGTAATGCATGATTCCCGGTACGCATTTATTTATAACTTATTTATTTTTGTAGAGCTACTCGACGAGTTGGGAGCCCCAGACTTGTCGAGTAGAAGTGAGACTGGATGCGGGGTTTTAAGCAATCTATTGACGAGTTGAGAGCCCTAAACTCGGCGAGTAGGTCTGCCAGAGTGAAACCCCAATTTTGGTGTTTTGCATCCTATTTAAGCATCTTAATCCCTACCTTATGGCCTCATTTCAAACCTCTAAGTCCCAAACACTAATCCACGAAACGCTAGGACATTTTGTGAGTGTGTGATCCATTCTTGAGTAATCTTTGTGTGTTCTTGAAGCTTGAAGAAGAAAAAGGAGCTAGAAGGTTCAAGGAGAAGATAGTGGATTGGTTATTAGTTCATTAGATCTCCTTAGTTCCATTTTATGTGGGTTTTGGTTTAAGAATATTGATCTTTGGGACATGGACGTTCCAAGTGACTTACCTTTCAGATCTGGGATCTAGAAAGGGTTTCATGGCATAAAGGTGCAAACTTTATAACCATGGAAGCCCCATGCATGCTTAAAGACATTATTATGGCCTTTTAAGCCCCAAAAGGCCATGCATGGAAGTAAAGTCTGAGACTTTACGTGTTCATTTGGTGTCTAGGACCTAGATCTTGGTTTTCATGCTTTGAGTTAGAGTAATAAGGCTTTTGGACAAAGATCTATGTCCTAAGAAAAACTATAGTTTCTTAAAAAACTATAGAGGGGCCGAAACAAAAACTATAGTTTCTTAAAAAAAAACAGCAGGGGCCAAAGCCTAAATTTATAATATTATGTCTAATATGTATAAGAATTAGTAGATAAAAATAGTTATGATCCAAAACACAGTGGGGGCACAACCCCCCTAACCCTTAGTATGCTCCACCCAGGTTTTAGCTAAACCCAATAATAAGGATTATTAGTGGTTAAAATTTGAAGCTTTATCCTTAAACGGGCATTTCCAGTGTGTAGATGAAGTATGGACATTGGATTTGGAGAGTAGAGGCTTAATCTGTTACGATGGCCAAACAGACAGAGCAACTCGTCGAGTCCATAGAGGAACTCGACGAGTTGAGTCGTTTTGTCCTGTTTCAGCTTAAGGTAGAACTCGACGAGTCTGTGAAGGGACTCGATGAGTTGATTCGCCGAATAACGACTATGAGTAGCCACGGAACTCGGCGAGTCAGGGGGTGACTCGACGAGTTAGATCACGATTTTAGGGTTCTAGGACTCGACAGTTTGATGGAGCAACTCGGCGAGTTGGGTCAACCCATAATGTTTACTTTGACCAGGGGTAAAATGGTCATTTTACCCTTAAGATGGCTGCTGAAATCTCGAGTGAGGAATCTCTGATGCCGAAATCTCGAGTGATTACATGTTTCCAGACTTCGGTCTGATATCGGGGCAACCCCGAGGAACGTTTGTATGCTTGATGTCTTCGTTATTCTTGCATGTGTTTGTTTATATTTTCCGAACCTTGGTTCAATGCCGAGGCAAGCCCGAAGAATGTTTAGTTATATGTTATGTGTTATATGTTTCAGATTTCGGTCTGATGTTGTGGCAATCCCGAGGAAGGGTTTAGCTTATATGTTATGTTATGTGTTTATGTTATATGTTTGTTCATATGTAATATGTTTACCGGACTTCAGTCCGATGTCGGGCGGGGCCCGATGCAGTTGGCAAGGCCCAATGTATGGTATTATGTGATTATATGTATGGTATGTGATAGTTTGGGGAGACTCACTAAGCTTCGTGCTTACAGTTTTCAGTTTTGGTTTCAAGTACTTCCGCTAGCAAGGGGAAGAGTTCGGGATGACTAGATGGCACACACCACAACATTTAGCTTGGGATGTTTAGACTCTGATATTTTGACATGTGATTGATACAGTATTTTTCATACGATGTTTTGAGATACATGACTTGTGATTTTATTATAGAGATGTTTGATGAATTATGGTTTCTCTTAAATGATTTAAAACGAAATTTTTGGACCATATTTTTGGGATGTTACAGTTTAGCACCCATCTTTTGGTGTTGAAAGTTGTTGGCTGCGGTCGGTGCAACTTTGAGCGGGGTTTTATTCGGCGTTGTTATTCAAGTGAGTCTTCAAACTACACTTGTGGGTCGAAGGCATCAATGTTGGTCCATTAGATTGTGTTATGTAGGTTGCTAGCTGTCTTCTTGAGTCTTACATGTGTGATTGGGTTGAAATAAACCCTATGGTTGGGTCCATGGTTATTTTTTTTGGGTTAAAAGAAACCCCAGGGTTAGCCCTATTATTGCATATTCGAGTTAAAACGCACCCCATGGCTAAGCCCATGATTGTATGTTGGGTTGAAACATACCCTAAGGCTGGGCACATGATTGTATGTTGGGTTGGAATATATACCGGGTCTTGACCTACTGAATTATATGGTATATAGTATTTGGATAACTCACTAAGATTTGTATTTATGATTTATATTTAAAATGTCTTCAGGTACTTTTGTTTTCAAAATGAATGGTCCAACTTGATCGCACTCATCCCATCTAGATTTATTTCGCATTGAATGTTTACGAATTACTTTAGTGTTTTGATAATACTTTTATTTTTATTGTCATTGAGTTAATGAATGAATGGTTTTACTTATTTAAAAATGAAAATTTTACTTGATATTTTTGGGACGTTGCATAATCCAATTTCAAACCGGTTTAAACCGATTTTTAGTGGCTTTTAGTGGATTTTGGGGAGGATTTGGATCTAGTTAAGCAAATCCGGTTTACGATCTGATACCAAATCCGATTTTTTCCGTAGGATCAGGATTTGGTTTGATCCGGTGGATCGGATCCAATCCAATCCAGTTTGACAAAATCTAGTAACCAAAACCAGTTTTCGGATCAGATCGGTTTAGAATCGAGGATCCGGTTTTGGTGTGCATCTCTAGTCGCCGCTATTGGGTTTGTGCGAAACGAAGCCCCAACTGTTGGATTAGATACTCAATCGGACGGTTAGGATTCACCAGAAACGTCTGACGCGGATTAATCGTTTAGGTATGACCGACACCGTTAGCGACGGCAATTGTTTGTGTCACTGCTAAAAGTTGTTGTCGCCGCTAAAAGTGTCGCCCATAAATGGGTTTTTTTCTTGTAATGTAAGTAGAAAGATTAATAAGAGCAAAAGGCAAGAATATATTTGACTTCTCCTTTTGTTTGTTGTGTTTTAATAAATAGTCTTATATTTAAGTCTTTGCGATTCCTTTCTTAAAATAATAAACACAATAAAATTATTTCTTCTAATTTTACTCAAAATCAATATGTCTAAAGTTTTTATATGCATAAAGAATACAAATTTATTTGGTTTGGTTGTGGATGGTTGCTTATTACCTAACAAACAATATATAAAGTTTATATGTATAACCCAGTCCAAATTTTGACAATAGACTTTTTAAAAATATATATATTAAGGAGTTTTTTTTTTACTCGGATCCTAACTATGTTTGAACCAGTCCTTTCTATTGGATAGATATTGTGAGTAGGATTAATTGTCTCATCTCGTTGTTGCTATTCTCTACTTGGTTTATTCCTAGAGTCATTGTCTATATTGTTATTTTTCTTGTGTTTTGAATTCGTTGTCTACTTCATTGTAATCTTAAATTGTCTCTAATAAAATTAGCCATTAAAAAAATAAGCTGAGCTTTTAATAAGAAATTGGAACGTGAAAAACACTTTTTTCCATAACTTACTTTCCTATATATGTAGGCAATGTGTACAAGGCTAAACCATATGAAATTGTCCATCACTTGTCCATTATAACGGAAAAAATATGGCTTTGCAAAATGAAGAACAATCTACAAACTTGCTTCATGCTCAAGCTCACATATGGAACAACATTTTCAGCTATATAAACTCCATGTCACTCAAATGTGCTATTGAGCTACAAATACCTGATATCATTAATCGCCATGGTGCACCAATGTTGCTCTCAGAGTTAGTGGAAGCACTCCCCATCAACAAGGAGAGAACCAATTATGTCTACCGACTTATGCGCATCCTTATTCACTCTGGTTTCTTTATGAAACAAAGTATATCCAATGGCGAGGAGGAAAGAGAAGGCTATTTGCTAGCTCCTGTTTCTCGCTTCCTTCTAAAGCAAGAACCATTAAGCCTTCGGCCCTTTTTACTAAGCATGTTGGATCCCGTACTGATGGAATCATGGCAACCCATGAGCAAATGGTTCCAAAATGATGACGTCAACTCTTTTTACACAGCCCATGGGAGGACGTTTTGGGATTTTGCTGGCCAAGATTCCAGGCATAACCAGTTGTTTAACGAAGCAATGGCCAGTGATGCAAGGCTTGTTACAAATATCATGTTAAGAGACTTCGGAGATGCTTTTACGAACTTGAATTCAATTGTTGATGTTGGAGGTGGTACTGGCACTGTTTCCAAACTCATAGCTGAAGCTTTTCCGCATATTAGTTGCATCTGCTTTGATCTTCAGCACGTTGTCAATGGTTTGGAGGGAAGTAACAATTTCAGTTACGTTTGTGGGGACATGTTTGAAGCCATTCCAAAAGCTGATGCAGTTTTGTTGAAGGTATTCTTTCTATTCCTTATTAACTTTAAAAAAAGTGCTGATTTCTTTTGGACATTGATTGTCGATCATCTTTTTCTATCGGCAAAAAAGAGTAATATTAAAAGAATATGGGTGTTTGATCAAACTTATCAATAGATTTATGTCAGAACTTGTACTAAAGTGTTATCTTGAAGCGTCTTGATGTTATTATGTTTATCTATGATGAAAAATAGTGGATATTACATGATTGGAATGATGAAGATTGCATAAAGATATTGAAGCGATGCAAAGAAGCAATTCCGAGCAACGAATATGGAGGGAAACTAATCATTATAGACATGGTGTTGAAGAACGATGAAGTTGGTGAGAAATCTCTCGAGACTCAGCTTTTCTTCGATGTGCTTATGATGGTCGACCAGACTGGAAGAGAGAGGACCGAAAAAGAATGGGCAAAGCTCTTCCTCGATGCCGGCTTTAGCGATTATAAAATAATTCCGTGTTTAGGGTTAAGGTCTATGATAGAAGTGTATCCTTAGTTAAGCTAAGAATACTTTCTATGCACAACATAATTGCTGGCGCAATTAATTATTGAATAATGAACTTGCTTGATTGTTTTCTTGGTTGATCTGTCCATTAATCGTGTTGTTCTTCGCCCTATCATTATTCAACACATAATGTAAAAACTCTCACTTAATTAATCTTCTTCATTACATTTACATTTTTCGTTTTTTAATATTTTTTGAAACGACTAGCAATGATACTGATAATGGAAGTTAACAATAAGCTAGAATATATAAAAATAATAGTGCAATAAAAAGGCGGCAAAAAGTAAAATATTACAATCTACTTTTGCATTAAAGAATTGAATTGTAGTACCATTTTGTCCATATGATAGATCCGCCTTTCTCTTTAGGAGATTTGATCGGTAAATGTAGGAGATTTGATCCATAAACTTGACACTTAATAAGGTTTTAATAAGGTAATAAGGTTTTAAGTTTGTCGATATTAGGTTGTTAAGGTTTTTTTTTTTTTTTTTTTTTTTTTTTTTTTACATATTAAATCAATATGGTTTGTTATAACTGTTTTAAAAAGGTAATAAAGTTTTAATTTTGTTCATATTAGATACTTAAGGTTTTTTTTTGCGTATTACACCAGCATATTTATTATAACCGTTTAAAGAAAGGTAATAAGGTTTAATTTTGTTCATATTAGGTCTATATTTTTAATATTTTTATCATTTCATTTAACTCTTTTACAATTTATATTACTATCTAGTTAGATGACTTTATCATTTTATCTTCACATTTTAGTCCCTCATTCACCACAACCATGGTTTCAATTGAGATGTTACATAACAATTTTTTGTCATTTTTACAAAAACAAAAAATAATAATCAATGTCTTAATGATTAAGACTATGTTTGGCGCGCCACAGCTAGCTGATAAACTAATTTATTTCTCGATTTTTTTAAGTTGTCATGTTTGGCAAGCCAAAAAATAGCTTATAAGCTAGCGTTTTAAAAAGTTATTTAAACTAGTTTTTTTTTTAATTTCTAAATATACCCCTTAATTAATTAAAAAACATATTTTTTAAATATCATTTTATGTCATTATATAAATTTCAGATAGTTTATATCCTAGTAGCAGAGCTAGGGTCAAAGTAAAAGAGTATCCCTGACAAGTAATGGGGTATCCGCGATAAGTAATGGCGTATCGGGGATACCTCATTGGTGGAGCCATTACTTATCGGGTATACTCTTTTTACTTTGACATTCACTCGCTTATAAGTCATCTGAAATGTATATAATGATAAAATGACATTTAAAAAAATATGTTTTTTTAATTAACTAAGGGGTATATTTGAAAATAAAAAATAAACTTTTAAAAAGTTAGTCTAAGTAGCTTTTTAAAACGCTAGCTTATACGTTACTTTTGACTTACCAAATATGACAACTTAAAAAAGATCGAAAAAATAAACTAGTCTATTAGCTAGTTGTGGCGTGCCAAACATAGCCTTAATCATTAAGACTTTGATTATTATTAGCATTTTTTTTATGTAAAAATGATAAAAAGTTGTTATGTAACCTTTGAAATGTAACCGTGGTTGTGGTGAATGAGCGACTAAAATAAGAAGATGAAATAATGAAGCCATCTAACTAGGTACTAATATAAATTGTAAAAGAGTTAGATGAAATGATAAAAATATTAAAAATAAGGACCTAATGTCGAGAAAATTAAAACATTATTACCCCTCTTTAAATAGTTATAACAATTGTGTTGGTGTAATATATACAAAAAAGACCTTAGGGACCTAATGTGGACAAAATTAAAACTTTATTACCTATTTTAAACGGGTATAACAAACAATATTGGTGTAGTATGTACAAAAAAAACATTAAGGATCTAATGTGGACAAACTTAAAACCATATTACCCTCCTTGGTCATTAAACCAAATGTGATAATACAAGTACGTCACTTGCTAAATCCAAGGGAGTTTTGAGATCGTTGTTGTGGAGCTTGAGGCTTTCCAAATTACAAATAACCCAAAAGAACATTACTAAAGCTAAAAGGAGTAGTAACACTCCTAACACATTGTCACGTCAGATGGTTTAGTGTCATCTCATTTTTAACCATTTAGCACATAATCTTAGCATTTGGTAGAGAGTGGTAACCCTCATAGCATTCCCTTTTTTTTATTTACTTTATTTTGTAGCAAGGTGCTATCAATTTTATGGAAAGGGACTTTTATTTTTTCTTGACAACCTTTATAGCAACAAAGGAAAAGAGCTTCCTGAATTATGTTGGTTCTGGGTCAAAGAAAAAAAAGCCTATTTTTAGATACATTTAATAATGCTACAATTAATGATTAATATAAGGTTGTAACTTATATCTACTAACTTGTCAAAAGTGAGACTAAAATTCAGTAAATTACTTCTTTTATTTTTCATTCCTATTTCAAAAAACTATGCCATGAAGAATTTTAGGTGCTAATTTCATTTAGCATTGCTCTTACCTTCTTGGAATTTTGATATACAAATCAAAGACAAATAAAAACGTATGTTCATTCATTGCAAATCACAAATATGGTATGAAAAGATTGACTTCAAAGTGTTAACAATCACATAAATAATATTCTTTTACAAATTCAATAAAAATCATATATTCATTTGATTGTATAAGTGTAAACAAGCAGAGGAGCCCAAAAGTGGAGGAAGTTTTTCAATGAGGAATTTTATCGAACACTTGTTATTCATACAAAAATAGAGAGTACATGCAGTTTTTATGTTCTACATTGTTTGGGGTAAAACAACAAAATATAAGAAATCAAAATCCCAAGAACAAAACAAAAAAATAAGAAATCATTTAGCATTTTTACAACATGTGTGTGCCTATCAATGTTCCATAAGGTCACCTATATTGATCATTAAAGAAAAATAGAAAGAGCACCATATAAAACTATACGTAATTACAAATAGATTGTCTAATGAGTCATGTGTACCTCAATTCTCAGTTGACAAATTTATACTTGACATTGAGACATTATCAATTGACACATTCTTGAGTCGCTGTCTTAAAATTGGCATCCGTATATGCCAATTTCTCCAAATCACCTTATATTATCGACGAGTACCATCTTTTTTCTCTTCAAAACCAAATCAAACCTTTAAACCAGATTATCCCGTATGTCGAGTGAGTTTTGGAGCTGGATCATCAATGGAGGTTTTTTTCGGAGCAGGAGCTTCAATGAAGAGCGAACCGATCAACCGGAGAGCCATTACGATTTTGTTGGTTTTGGAGAACATTAAGCACAAACCAGGATCAAGCGAGCCTCTAAGATTGTTTCAACCCAATCCTAATGTCTTGCTGTTTCTCTCTCTTCTCGCCAAAACTTCGATGAGTGCCCGGTAACCCCCCCCCCCCCTAGCGAGTGCTAAGGGAGGTGTTTCAAGTTGGCTAGCGAGCATAGCGAGGCCAGTGGCGATCTCCACTCTGCTTAGCCTAAGACCGCCTCCTAACTTATTGCTAAACTCTCCAGATGTTGAACGGAATTTTTGCACAGTAACTTATTCAACCAGCTGCATATTTGTGTTTTGGGGACATTCCAAGAAGCTACATTTTTCTGCTTTGGGGACCCCATTAACTACTACAAAGCTTATATGATGGAGAGAGCCAGTACCAAATTTGACAAGATTATCAGATGTAGGCAATTTTTTTGTGGCTGATTGTTCAAGCTAAGATATTAAGTTTTGTAGGGCCTAGATTATTCCATTTTCATGCGTACTAAGAACCAGAAGGGAAATTTCGATAATGTATTGTACAAAAGAAGACATCATATACATCCATGTCTTATCCAAATTCCTTTGCTAGACTAGAGGGTTACTATTAACTTAACTGATTAATCACCCATAAGCACATGCTTCATTATTCAGTTACAGAAGTTATTAGAAGGCTATTAGCTTAATCCGTTACATAGTCCTTGTACATATATATATTTTACATGATTGCTTTTGCATAATGGGTATAGGTTGTACTCAGAGGTTTATGACAAGAAAAATGAGAAGAGCAAAACAAAGTGGGGGCAACTGCATACTTCTTATTTGGAAAGATGTCAAGATAAAGAAAATACTCACCCTTTTTAAGCTAAAGAAAAAACAAACCCATAAAACTACTAATAGACTACCCATAAAACTAGACTACCCTTTAAACTAAAAGAGACTACACTATATGCTAATGACCAAGTACTACACATAACATGGCTTTGAAATATTCAAAGCTTCTCGATTAGGTAAAACATAAAAATGCATGAATTAAATAAAAAAACATAATGCAATATCTAGATTAACTCCAATCAACTCCCATATTTCTTTATGCTTGACTTTTACTGTGACTTTTGTCAGTATATTTTCCTTTTATTCTTTGCATTTTTATGTTTTACCTAATCTAGAAGAGACTACCCTATATGCTAATGACCAAGTACTACACCTAACATGGCTTTGAAATATTCAAAGCTTGTAGATTTGGTAAAACATAAAAATGCATGAATTAAATTAAAAACATACTGCAATATCTAGACTTACTCCAATCAGCTCCCATATTTCTTTATGCTTGACTTTTACCATGACTTTTGTGAGTATATTTGCCTTTTGTTTTTTTCTTCATACGTGGCTCACCTTCACTTCTCCCCTTTCCACACATTAATGGAATCTTGTATCGATGTGCTTACTCCTCCCATGAAATACTACATATTCCATTATTTCTAAGAGCATCCATAATGGTGAATTCAATAAGAGGGTTGAATGAGGTGGCAAGTGTATGTTTCATTTAATGGAAGAAACTCTACCATTATGAGATGCCATGTAACGACGTAAAATTTCCAAAACAATTTTTCATTTTTAAAACAAACATAACTCATATAATAGTTCTCAAAATCTCATAAATGTCAATGTCATAATAATAAAAAATCCCAGAATCTCAAACAACTCTGCTGCCATTGTGTACAGATCATGCTAACACCTTCCCGCGATCCTCGCTAGTACCTGAAACACATATCACATAATACGGTAAGCATAAATGCTTAGTGAGTTGCCCAAAATACCAAATACAACACATAAGCCACTCGAGGCTATAACTCGGTACGACCCCCCGGTTGATGTGTCTCAGCGGAACCCTCCAGTCCCGTAGCTCGTTGGGCCCTTCAGCCCGATCTAAATAATTAGACCCTCCGGTCCGGTCTATATAACATATAACATACATATATCACAATACACATAATCTCAAACATACACATATCACATAAGACCCCCTGGTCTGCACATAGATACCACTCTAGGTAATGTATAGTGAGAAGACTCACCTCGTATGATGTCTAGAAAACTCTCGTGCTCGATACCTCCGATCTAGCCTCCGCCTATCAAAATGATAATATCTCTAATCAATACGCTTTCTACATCCTCCTGGGTAGAACACCACTCCACCCTCCTCGGACCCCTCATAATCAGTTTGACCCAACCCTAAGGTCAGTTGAAGTCAACTCCAGTTAACGATCCAACTTTGACCAGACTCGTCGAGTGCACTCAGGTGACTCGGCGAGTCCGTGCATGTCCTCAGACTCCTCCTAAGGCCTCATTCAACTCGTCAAGTTAACCTT
The DNA here is from genome assembly GCF_002870075.4 of Lactuca sativa. NCBI lineage: Eukaryota > Viridiplantae > Streptophyta > Magnoliopsida > Asterales > Asteraceae > Lactuca > Lactuca sativa. The sequence continues at coordinate 196,483,103 of NC_056631.2, read as the reverse complement.
TCACTCGACGGGTTACTACTGGTCACGAATCGCGGGGTAACCCGACTCGACTCGTCGAGTCCTCTTATGGACTCGACGAGTTTCCTCCATGGCAACACTCGAATCACCTTCTGAGGTCAGATTTGTTTCTCTAACCTATAGATCTGACCTTCTAACACCCAAATGTCACGTAAAGGTCCAACCTTTAGATCCATGCATCACACAACCAACTCTTTTTGGTGAAATAACCCCCAAAATGGTAACCTAGACCCAAAATTCACATGGGACTGCATAAAGCTGGAAGGTTGGGACTCTCTGGATCTCTCAAGGTCCAGATCTAATGTCTATTCCACATTGGGACCTCTCAAGCTTCGTATTCCATCTAAAGAAGGGTAAAAAACCCTAGATTCAAAAAAAAATATACCATATACACGAGAATAGACATGGATTTATACCTCGAATAGCAACCTCTAATGGAATGATAGCAGATTTGAGCTCCTCAATCAATCTAGCCAGCATTCCCTCCTTTTTTCTTGCAGGAACACAAATGGTGATGAAAATAGCTCCTTCTCTCACTCTTTATGCTCTCTGGTTCGCTAGGGTCTCTCTTTGGTGAATGTGGTCGCCAATGAAGGCCATAAGGTTCCTTAAATAGGGCACAAGCCCAAAGATTTAGGGTTTCTGGCCTCAACGTGGACTAGTCAAGTCGACTCACCGACTCGCCGAGTCCTCTCATTAATCCGAGTCAGCAGTCACGATCCTACTCGATAAGTTGAGGCATTAACTGATGGGGTTTGAGCAATACATCATTCCTATGGTGTACATGCAAACCCTAATAGCTTTTGGATCTAGTTTGTGTAATGAACATGCAATTGAATATCCAAAGCCATAAACCCTAGATCTAATAAACTACAACAGAAATAAAGGGTTTAGTAATTACTTTTGATTGTTATATAGCAATAATAATCAATTCCTTGCTTTGATTGGCTTCAGAAAGCTTAGTTCCTCAAGTGTTGTGCCTCTAATGGAGTCACAAACACCACTAAGCAACAAGAATGATTAGGAGAAGAGAAAAGGCACTCAAAAACATCCGGAAAGCCTAATCCAAGTGTTAGCCACGTTTTTGGTGCCTAAGGGTTCCTTATATACTTAGGTTATTAGGGTTATCAAATAAGGAAACCCTAATTTGATTGCTTAAGCCCTAAGCAGCCCATGGACCTCTTCTTGAACATGCCTTGGACGGTTTCTAATGGGCTTCCCCATAGAATTCGCCCAACCTATTATTCAAAGGTGATCCATGGCCCAATTGTAATTATCTTATAATTACAATTCCAATCCCCTAAGTTTAATTAATCTCTTTTAGCCACAAAATTAATTCTTAATTAATTCTTGACTAATATTAGTTAAACATTATGATTTCTCCTTTAATACATTATTCTGTTAACATATTAATAAATCATAATTAAACCTTTCTCTCTTTAATTCATACTACATATTGCTATGGTGAAGGCAACCCAAAAGAACCATGATCATAATCGGGTCAAGTGCATACCAAAATAGTTACCGACTTAGACATAATCCAACAGTCTCCCACTTGGATAAGTCTAATAACTATTCTACATAACTTCAAAACTTGATCAGCAATCGTAGCTTTCAAAAGCCGCCGTCAACTTTGATCTTATTAGATACGCGTGTCCTTTAGATAAGGGATCATATATTCCTCCATTCTCAAGATATCGTATAGACATAAGACATGAACTTTAATCATTCTCTCTATACTTTTTCCTGACTTCCGATTTATGACGATTGACAACAGACTACAATTGAACAATTCAACTTAGTCCCAACTTGCCAAGCGCTTAGCGTGTCATCACTAAATCATCGAGGGGCCCACATATATTGCTTTTATCCCACTTTAGGAAAAAGGAATGGATAACCTTCGACTCAAATGCTTGCTTGAATTTACTAATCGAATCACACATAACAATAAGTTTTATAACACCAAGTTACTGATACGTTTATTTATTATCAATGTGTAACTGACCAGCAAATAACAACTCACACGTCTCGGTTTCAAGAACATATAATATTATCGTCTCACTAATCATTCATGATAAATACATGAAGTGATCCAAGTAAGCATGGGTTTAATCCAATACTCTAATCTTATCAAAGCACTCATGAACTCTGCAACAAACTTGTGCTATGTCTAAACTCTTCAGACAATCCACAGACTCTTCATGATAGTCTTCCTTCATACCTACTTCCAACATATGACCGACTGTGGAGGTTCGAATAACCCAGTTATTCTGGAAGACAAAACATGCAAACTGAAACATAACAATAATACTTAATCCTATATGGCCTTGTGATAGTAAATAAAACATTTCTATTTATCCACCATATTGATTACTCACTATTTATCATTTAATGTTTCGGATAATCAACTTATTACTTGAATTACAATAACAATTGTTCCATGCTCCAAGCATGCACACTTTGCTTCCTATGGTCCATGCTTTGTGAAATAGATCAATTGAAAAAGTTTTCCAATGATGCTCATTTCACAATTCCCAATCCTTATCATTAATGTAAGAACACAAGGTTCTTGACACTATTAGAATATGCTAGATTCTAACATTTTATGCAACGATTCTTTCGCAAAGTCATAGCACAAAAGTCACCAAGACTTGGCCAATGAAATTACAAAGTACTCTATCAAAAATTGTTAAAAGACAATTCCATAGACGCGAAGTCTCACATTCCAAGTATATCCCTCGAACATCCTTCTTGCATAAAAAGTTTCTAATCTAGACATAGCCTCTCAATATCCAACTCCCAATTTGGAAACATTTCCATATTTGCCATATGACAACTCATTCTTAATAGAAACTTATCTATTCATAATAATGTCGATATGGTCCATCCAATACCATACTTCCAACTACTCACAAGCGACTAATCCTGAGCGAAGTTTGGATTGTCCTTTGATAGCTATTTAATTATTTTAGTTAAAACCAATTCTAGTCCTTTTTCCATCTTAATGCGCTAGACATTTGGAAAATTTTAGAATGGTCAAATTTTATAGCATTTTCAATCGACCCTATACCCGAAGCGTATGGGACACGATGCATAATGTCTTACATAAAGATATGATACTTTGTCAATCTCCTGCCATAATATTTTATGTGTCACATTCTCACAATTCGAACTATGAAGAGGGATGTTGTAATCATAATCGAAATTTGAGAACACACTATGTATCCTTCGACTAAATTATTAACTTTTCTTGATCTAAGCTTTAGATTTTGAAACGAAGTATAATATTCTCTCCCTTAATTATAGCAAAACAATGTTTCAACCGCTACAACTTTGCAAAGTGAATCCTTGTTTTCTATAATTAATATTGCTAACATGCAATACTTTCCATAATAATCATACAAGCATAAAACTTATGCTCCCACTATCATGATGATTATTATCATATAAGCATAACACTTATGCTCCCATTAGCTTTGTCATGTATTTAGAAAACAACTGAACTTCCAGAAAACAATACCTATTGAATTTCTGAAGTTCACATTTTTAATACTAGATGCTTCAATAAGCCTTTATCTAAGCTTCTTAAACTTATACACCTTTGCCTTAGAAAGCTCACATGTGTGTCTTGACAAGTTCAGAACTTATGTTACAATTTTCACAATCGCTAGTTCAAATTCACATGGTTACGACATCCCTTTTCATAGTTCAAATTCTATTATCAAATTCTATTATGGTTACGACATCCCTTTTCATAGTTCAAATTGCCAAATCTCACAATTTGAACTATGAAAAGGGATGGCGTAACCATAATAGAATTTGAGAATACAATTTTCACAATCGCTATCTTCTTAAAATCTCTCTTAGAGAAAGCATTTCCTCACAGAACTTTCATGAAGGAGGGAATCTTATGACACTTAGATTTTATGGTGTATGTGTTCCTATCCATGTGAATTTCCCAAAACCAAAGTTTACGACAAATCCAAATTCATATGGACCGAACTTTCTTAATCTTGATTTCTTGCCTTATGGTAACACGAGTGCCCACCATGTCTTCCAAGTATTTTAGCAACTTATCCTTACATATCAATGTACTTTCCATCAATCAAGGTGCTTTGTCTTTTTAGCATTCAAATGAGAACTCATAGAACTCACATACATAATTAACTTAATTGGAATGGCACAGAAACAAAATAATGTCAACACAATAAGTTGTAAACCTCAAGTCATGTGCTAGTGATGATAAGGTTTATTCTTGATTTGTTCTTGAAACTTTTTCAAGATCATTAAAACTCTCACTGACCTCTTGACATATATGATTCTCTTATCGTGTGCTAGTCCTTCAACTCGCCGAGTCCAAAGCCAAAACTGAAAAGTACTTAGATAAAAATAAAAAGAAATATGTACCAAGAACCAGGTGTTACAAATCTCCCCTACTTATTTTAGACTTCATCCTTGAAGTCTGCTACTTGTTCCTGAAACAGCTCCGGGTAGTGTTCCATCATCTCGTCCACCGGCTCCCAAGTCCATTCCGAGCCCTTCCGGTGCTGCCATTGCACCTTCACGGGTTCCACTCTCTTGTTCCTCATATCCTTCGTCTTCTGGTCGAGGATCCCCACAGCTCGCTCAATGTAGTTCAGGCTGCCATCAACCTGAATGTCCTCCAAGGGCAACACTGCCGAGTCGTCCACCAGTCACTTTCGCAGCTGGGAAACGTGGATAGTGTTGTGGATCTGATTGAGTTCGGCTGGCAGATCCAGCCTATACACCACCTTGCCTACCCGGGCTATAATCATGAACGGTCCAATGTACCTGGGTCCCAACTTTCCCCGTTTCCTAAATCGGATAACGCCCTTCCATGACGACACCTTCAGGAGAACCATATCCCCGACCTGGAATTCTGGGTCTGATCAGCGCTTATCGACATAACTTTTCTGCCAACCGTGAGCAGTCTGAAGCCTGCTCCAGACCTGCTGAATCCTCTATGTCATCTTGAGCACTACTTCAGTGCTCCCCATTACCCTCTGGCCAACCTCACCCTAACATATCGGGGTCCTGCACTTCCTCCCGTACAACATCTCGAAGGGAGGACGATCGATGCTCGCGTGATAACTATTGTTATAGACGAACTCTGCCAATGGATGGTAGGTATCCCAACTACCTCCGAAGTCTAACACACATGCTCGCAGCATATCCTCCAGAGTATGGATGATCTGATCGCTCTAACTATCTGTCTAAGGGTGAAAGGCGGTGCTAAAATGCAGATGAGTACACAGCTCATCTTAAAACTTCTTCCAAAACTTGGAAGTGAACCGCACATCCCTGTCTGAAATCACCGAAACTAGCACCCCGTGCCGCGCCACCATCTCCCGGATATAGATGTCAGCCAACTTCTCGGCCGAGATGCTCTCCTGAGCTGGGATAAAATGGGCACTCTTGGTCAATAGATCGATGATGACCCAGATCGAATCCACTCCCCGTGCGGTCCTGGGAAGCTTTGTGATAAAATCCATCGTGATGTCTTCCCATTTCCACAGTGGAATGTCCAACGACTGCATCTTTCCATGAGGCCTCTGATGCTCAGCCTTGACCTTCCTGCAGGTCAAGCACCGCTCCACGTACCATGCCATGTCCCGCTTCATGCAGGGCCACCAATAGTCCAGACGAAGATCCCTGTACATCTTCATCGCCCTGGGATGAATGGAAAATCGAGATTTGTGTGCCTCCTCCATCAGAACCTGGCACACACCCCCGTGGTACGGCACCCACACCGTACGGTGTAGTGTCAATAATCCATGGCTTTCATAGTCGAAGGAGGAAACCTGCCCCACTATCTGCTCGCTCTCCTGATGTTCCTCCTTCATGGCCTCCTGATGGGCCTCCCGAATCCGTTCCGACAACGGAGTCACCACTGTCATCCTCAGACAGACATCCCTAATTGGCTTTGCCTTGCGGCTAAGTGCGTTCACCACCACATTGTCCTTCCCCAAATGGTAAATTATCTCGTAAGCATAATCGTTCACCACATCCAACCACCGATGCTACCTCATGTTTAGATTCGGCTGATCCATGAGCTACCTCAAACTCTTGTGTTCCGTGTAGATGGTACACCGAACCCCATAGAGATAATGAAGCCAAATCTTGAGGGAAAATACAACAGCCCCCAGCTCCAAATCATGTGTTGGGTAATTCGCCTCGTGAGGCTTCAGTTGCCCCGACGCGTAGGCGATGACATGCCCTCTCTGTATCAATACTGCGCCCAAACCTGAGATGGACGCATCACAGTACACGACGAAATCCTCCATGACCTCTGGCAGGGCTAAGATTGGCACCTCGTACAATCTCTGCCTCAGTGAATGGAATGCAGCCTACTGCCCAGGCCCCCAACGAAAGACCACGACCTTCCTCGTTAGCCTGGTCAGGGGTACGACTATCTTTGGAGAAATCCAGGATGAATCTCCGATAGTAGCCGAGTAATCCTAGGAAACTCTGAATCTCAGATGGAGACCTCGAAACCTCCCATCTCATCATGGCCTCCAATTTGGCCGGATCTACCAAAATCTCGTTCTGGTTGACAAGGTGCCAAAGAAACTACACCTCGCGTAACAAGAACTCTTACTTGGAGAACTTAGCATACAAGTTCTCCCTTCTCAAAGTCTCCAGAACCTCTTGCAGATGCTCCTTGTGCTCCCCCTGTGTCTTGGAATAAATCAAGATATCATCAATAAACACTATCACTGACCGGTCTAACATTGGTCTACACACGCGGTTCATGAGGTCCATGAATGCGGTAGGAGCATTGGTGAGCACGAAGGGCATCACCACAAACTCGTAATGGCCATAGCGCGTCTGGAACGCAGTCTTTTGTACATCCTCCTCTCTGACTCTCATCTAATGGTATCCTGAACACAGATCAATCTTGGAGAACGAAGATGCTCCCTGTAGCTGGTCAAAGAGGTCGTCAATCCTCGAGAGTGGGTAACGGTTCTTCATCGTTACCTTGTTCAGCTCCTGATAATCTATACACATCCAATGCGACCCGTCCTTCTTCTTCACAAACAGAATCAGGGCTCCCCAGGGAGAACTACTCGGTCTAATGAATCCCTTGTCTAACAGCTCCTACAGTTGTGTAGACAACACCTGCATCTTAGGAGGATCCAACCGATACGGTGCCTTGGCTATCGGAGCCGCACCAGAGATTAGGTCGATCCTGAACTCCACCTGCCTCTCCGGAGGTATCCTAGGCCACTCCTCGGGGATGACGTCGGTAAACTCTCGCACCACGGGCACATCACCCACCATCGCATTACCCGCCTCCCAGGTGTCCATGACATAAGCAACATAAACTGCACAACCCTGTTGGAGGTAGCGCCTAGCCCTCGCTGCCGAACATAAGGCTGCTCCTCGCTGTGGCCTTTCGCCCTAAACCACCAGCTCTCCCCTACTAGGGTCCTAATCAACAATGACTATTGCATGCATTCGGTCACTGCTCCATTGGGGCTCAGCCAATCCATACCAATAATAACATTTTTCCCCCTCAAAGGTATAGGAACCAAGTCCACCAGGTAACGTTCCTCGAACAGCCTCAAAAAACAATCTCGGTAGACCTCTAACGCTCGTACCGACCGTTCGCCCGCAATCTCGACCTCTAGAGGGCAATCCAACATGCCCGAAGACTCCTGAAACTTCTTGCTAAGCGCAAGAGAGACAAATGATTGGGTGGCACCCGAATCAAACAACACCTGAACTGGGATACAGTTGACATGGAACGATCCGAGGAAAAGCACATAATATATCAAAATCATAGCGACATAACATAAAAGCATAAAGATAAGAAATCATACCCATCATTACATCGGGTGCAGCGCGTGCCTCCTCGGCTGTCAGCTGAAATGCTCGGCTCCGAACCACTGGAGCCTCCATCTTGGCCTTCCGTCCATCCACAACCCCGTGCTGTCGCTGGATTCGGCGCCACTGCTGATGTCAATCTAGGGCAATTGGCCTTTTTATGGCCCTTCTGATTGCAATGAAAGGAAATCAGGTCTGATATCTGAATCGTAGGAGTAGGGGCAGTACAATCTCTACCAAAAAGCCCAACCTTGCCACACTTATAGCAGCCTAAATCTGGCCCAGTAGGCCAAGCTCCCTTGTGTGACCGACCACATTTCCCACAGCGGTCCCGCCCCAACTGGCCTTTTGGCCTACCATCGGATCCCTTGGGCTTCTTCCCCGATGCCCCATCTTCAGCCCCTCTGCTACCTTCCTCTTCCGTATGTGCTCCAGATCGATCTCCCTCTCCTTAGCCCTGACAATCATGGAATCTAGGGTAGGGCAAGCTGAGAAACTGACATGCTCTCGGATATCAGCTCGTAGCATGTCATGGTAATGGGTCCTCTTCATGTCTTCATCACCCGCCTACTGGGGCACCAACAATGCCCTCTCCTGGGACTTGGCAGTGATCTGCACCACAGTCTCCGTAGTCTGTCTCATATCCAAAAATTCTCGGGCCAGCTGCTGAAGCTCCACAGCTGGCGCAATCTTCGCCCTGAATCTGGTCACAAAGTCTGACCAGGTCATAGCTGATGGGTTTTGAGCATTCTAACACTTCCTAAGTGTACATGCAACCCTAATAACCTTGGATCTATGTTTGTCTAATTATCATGCAAAGTTGAATTCCAAGGTTATATTCCTATCTAGCATACATGGGGAACAATTTTAACTTGAATCATAGATAGAATAACTTACCTTGTTGTTGCTTGTGTTCCTTGAAACCTTGTGAGCCTAGCACCCCAAGTGTGATGCCTCAAATGCTTCACACAACACCAAATGCTCTTGGAAAGACTCTTGAGATAACACACACTTCTCAAAATCGGCCAAGCCCTCTTGTTTCTTAGTAGTGCCGATTTTGGTGGAGAATGGGATCCTTATATAGTGTTGACACATCTAGGGTTACACCATGTAAACCCTAATGTGTCATGACTCTTCATTTTCATGACCCATGGGTTTGTAACTCCCATGGAGCATCCATGGAGCATCCTATGGGTAGAACCCAACTTGATAATCCATGGAGCCTCTTAGCCCACTATACAAGATATGGATGAACCCATATATTTAATTAGTTAACCTTTGATCACTTAATTAATTCCAAATTAATTCTTGATCAAACTAATCAAATAATATTATTAATATATTAGAACTTATAATATATTAATAATCTCCAAGTGTTATTTCTCTCATTTAGTCTAACCAATTGCATGGTGCCATGCAACCCAAATGGACCATGCCGGGTCGGGTCAAGTACAAGCCCGAAATAGTTATGGACTTAGACACCTTATCCAACAGTCTCCCACTTGGATAAGTCTAATAACTATATCTCTAGTACTTCAGGAACCGACCGGCAATCGTAGCTCTTTCAAGTTTTCTCGGAACTGAGAAGATCACAGTACGCCATTTAAGATAAGTGATCATATAATCCTCCGTTCTAGATATCAGCCGGACAAATACATGGAACATTGTCTTGCTTATTGTCCAGCATTTGTTTCCCGATTTCCGATTTGTTTGACATAGAACTTAATTGAACACATCAACTTAGTTCTGACCGGGCCCGGTACATGGGTCAAAACAAAATCATCGAGGGGCCCAGATATCAGCTTCTAATCCAAGAAGGAACAGATAAACTTCGACTCATATGTTTGTTCTACCACTCATTGAATTACACACAAAAGTACGTTTTATAACATCGAGTTACCAATGTGGTTTCGTACAGTCAATGCATAACCAACTCGTAAGTAACAAATCATATCTCTAGGTTTGAAGACTTATATGATATTACCGTCTCACGATCACTCGAGATAGAATTCCATGAAGTGATTCCAGTGAGCGTGGGTTGAGTCCAATGCTCAGAACTTATGAGCACTCATGATTGTTGTAGCCTTGTCCAACACCTTAGACCTCTACAATCAATCATGACAGTCTTGATTCATACCTACTTCCGACATATGACCGACTGTGGAGGTTTGAATAATATGTTACACCAAACAAAATTATTCTGGAAGTCAAAACATGCAAAAGAAATATAGTAAACGATCGACAAGAGATAGCAACACTTTACTCATAAATAAAACTCCTTTTATTCATCATCAAATGTCAATTACACTTATATCATCCTTCAGCCCTATGCTCCGAGCATGCTGGAGATGCTTAACCCTACTCAGTCCCTTCGTGAGGGGATTTGTTGGGTTCTCATCCGATGATACCCTCTTTGCCACGAGGAGTCCTTCTTCGATCCGATGTCTGATGAAATGGTATTTTCTGTCGATGTGTCTGGATCTCCCATGATCCCTTGGTTCCTTAGCTAAGGCAACAGCACTTTCACTATCACAGAAAATTTCCATTGGCTCTTTAATAGCTGGTACAACTCCAAGGTCTCCAATGAAGTTCCTCAGCCATATCGCTTCCTTTGCTGCTTCGCTAGCTGCAATATACTCTGATTCACAAGTAGAATCAGCCACTGTCTCTTGCTTGGAACTCTTCCAAGAAATTGCTCCTCCGTTTAGGGTAAAGACCCAGCCCGACTGAGAGCGGAAATTATCCCTATCAGTCTGAAAGCTAGCATCACTATACCCTACAACTCTCAAGTCATCACTTCCACCAAGGGTAAGGACCCAGTCCTTAGTCCTCCGTAGGTACTTGAGGATATTCTTTACCGCAGTCCAGTGTGCCTTGCCAGGGTTCGCCTGATACCTGCTAACCATGCTCAAGGCAAAAGCTACATCGGGTCGAGTACACGTCATAGCATACATGATCGATCCTACAGCCGAAGCGTAAGGTGTTCGACTCATTTCTGCTATCTCAGCCTCAGTGCTAGGGCTTTGTGTCTTACTCAATCTGGTGTTACTCTGGATGGGTAACTCTCCTTTCTTGGAATCCTGCATGCTGAATCGCTTCAGCACTTTATCCAAGTAGGTACTCTGACTAAGTCCAATTAGTCTTTTACTCCGATCTCTCAAGATTCTTATCCCTAGAATATAGGCAGCTTCACCAAGGTCCTTCATAGCGAAACACTTCCCAAGCCAGGACTTTACTTCCTGCAGGGTTGGAATGTCGTTTCCTATGAGTAGTATGTCATCCACATACAATACCAAAAAGCTAACTATACTCCCACTAGCCTTGACATACACACAAGATTCATCTTCACTCCTAGAAAAGCCAAATTCCTTGACCTTTTCATCAAAGCAAAGATTCCATCTGCGAGGTGCTTGCTTCAATCCATAAATGGATTTCTCAAGCTTACACACTCTATTAGGGTACTCGTTGCTGACAAAACCCTCTGGCTGACTCATGTAAACATCTTCAGCCAACTTCCCATTAAGGAAAGCGGTTTTGACATCCATCTGCCATATTTCATAATCATGAAATGCAGCTATGGCTAACAGAACCCGAATAGACTTAATCTTGGCTACCGGAGAAAAGGTCTCATCATAGTCCACTCCAGGAATTTGAGAGAAGCCCTTTGCAACCAGTCTAGCCTTATAAGTGTGTACTTTACCATCCATGTCGGTCTTCTTCTTGAAGACCCATTTGCACCCTACTGTCTTACGACCTGGTACATTCTCAACCAAGTTCCAAACTTGATTGTCATACATGGATTGTATCTCGCTATCCATAGCCTCTTTCCATTTAGCAGACTCGGGGCCTGCCATGGCTTCCTCGTAGCTGTTAGGGTCATCTTGACTTACTAGTGTCTCATCACTAATAAGTGTCTCACCTTCTGCAGTAATATGGAATCCATAGTAACGCTCAGGTGCACTCCTAACTCTCGTGGAACGTCTCAGAGGTACAGATTTGTCAATTGACTCAACAGGAGTTTCCTCCTCAAGTTGAGGGCTAGAGTTTGAAGTTCCTTCACCGCTTGATTCTTGAATTTCTTCAAGATCAATTTGCCTCCCACTGTCTCCTTGGCTTATAAACTCTCTTTCTCGAAAGACTCCTCTTCTTGCTACAAAGACCACATTGTCACTAGGTCTGTAGAAGAGGTAACCAAAGGAATGCTGTGGGTAGCCGATGAAAATACACCTCTCGCTTCGGGGTTCGAGCTTATCATGAGTCTCGCGTCTCACGAAAGCCTCGCAGCCCCAAATCTTGATGTGGTCTAGTTTAGGTACTTTACCAGTCCACATCTCGTGAGGAGTTTTGGCAACTTTCTTTGTAGGGACTAGGTTGAGGATATGGGCGGCAGTCTCTAAGGCATACCCCCAGAATGAGATTGGTAGCGAAGCTCGACTCATCATGGAACGAACCATATCCAACAAGGTTCGATTACGCCTCTCAGCCACACCATTCAACTGTGGTGTCCTGGGAGGTGTCAATTGTGAGACTATCCCACATTCCCTTAGATAGTCGAGGAACTCTGAACTAAGATACTCACCACCACGATCGGATCGAAGCATCTTAATGTTCCTGCCCAATTGATTCTCGACTTCCTGTTTAAATTCCTTAAACTTCTCGAAAGTCTCTGACTTATGCTTGATCAAGTAGACATATCCATATCTACTATAATCATCAGTAAAAGTCAAATAATAACGATTAGCATCCCTTGTGGCATGTTTGAATGGTCCACACACATCCGTGTGTATAAGGTCCAACAAACCTTCACCCCTCTCACACGAACCTGTGAAGGGTGACTTTGTCATTTTTCCAAGTAAGCATGATTCGCAACTATCATCTGACTTTAGGTCAAACGACTCCAAGACTCCATCCTTTTGGAGTTGGCCTATGCGTTTCTTGCTTATATGTCCAAGACGACAGTGCCATAAAGATGCTTTATCCAAGTTATTATTAGTAGAATCAATGCACAAAACATTATTTCCCAAGTTATCTACTACAGATACAGCTTCATACACACCATCACAAGGTAATGCTTTAAAATAAAAGACATTATTATAGAAAACATCTATAGAACCAACTTCATTATTAAATGAAAAGGTAAACCCTTGTTTGTACAAAGCATGAAAGGAAATAATATTTCTTGCCATTCCTGGCGAATAACAACACTTATTCAAATCTAAACTAAACCCACTACTTAGCGATAAAGTATAAACTCCAATCTTGGTAACAGGTATAGCTTTCCTATTCCCCATGATCAAGTTTATCCTTCCTTGCTCCACATCCTCACTTCTTCTTAGTCCCTGCAAGTCACAACAAATGTGAATACCACAACCGGTATCAAGGACCCAAGAATTAGAATGGGGTGAGTTATTAGAAATGATAGTGTAAATACCTGCATGGTTGGGTTTAACTTTCCCATCCTTCACATCTTGCTGGTATTTTGGGCAGTTCCGCTTCCAATGAGCTTTTTCATGGCAATAGAAGCATTCAGCCTCTTTTGGGTCAGAAGAAGGAGTAACGAAACCTTTCTTGGTTCCACTTGAAGAAGAGCCATCAAGGGTCCGAACCTTGGTACCCTTAGAAGAGCTCTTTCTCTTCCTCCCTCGACTTTTCCCGATTGCCAAAATCGGAGTAGAGTTTTGATTAGGAGTGATAGCAACCGACTTCCCCTTAAGACCTGATTCTGCGGTCTTGAGAAGTCCCTGAAGTTTGCTGAGTGTGACTTCTTCCTTGTTCATGTGATATGTCATGCGGAATTGATCATAGCACGATGGTAAGGAATGCAAAATAATATCTATTGCAAGATCCTCCGGGAAGTTCACATTAAGCTTCAGCAAACGATCCACATACCTTTGCATTTTCTGCATGTGGCTCGTGACGGATTCCCCGTCCTTCATCATGGTTGTTATCATGGAGCTGATGATTTCATACCTCTCTTGTCTTGCACTTTGATGGTATCTTTCCATCAAATCTTGGTGCATTTCATAAGGGTAGAAATCCTCATAAGACTTTTGGAGTTCCGCTGTCATCGTGGCCATCATGATACAAGCCACTTTCGTAGCATCCCTTTCATGTGCCCGAAATTCAGCGATCTCCTGAGGAGTTGCAGTGGACTCATCAATCTCCTTAAGCTCCTTGTCAAGGACATATTCTTTGTCCTCGTAGCGGGTAATCATCCTGATGTTTCTGATCCACTCATTGAAGTTGGATCCATCAAAGGTGACTTTCCCACACAAGTTCATAAGGGAAAAGGAGCCATTAGGATTAGAGCCAGAAGCATTGTTGAAAGACATCTGAAGGAAAGAGGACAAGATTAGTTTAGATATAAGAGAGTCCTTAATAAAACACCCAAATGTAATATTAAGGCTAGGATCCAATCACAATATAATATAACTTAGAAGAGGTATGCCGTAATCTAAGCTATATCATATTTGAAAGGTAGGTGAATGACGATTCACCAATTTCCACCACGAAAACCGCAATATTTTAGTATTAGGTTTTGAATGGTTCTTAGAAATTCCTAGATTCTTTGAGATTCAATGAACTTTTCAAAGGCATGTTTCAATCTCGAGTGTGCCCTCCAAGTTTTGTGACTGGGATACCGAGGATCACAAAACGAGGTGTGAAGTAACCATGCAAATCACTTGGTACCCTTAAAGTTTATCACTCAATCGATGTGCCGGTTAACCACACACGCTCCATCGATACTATAATAAACCCTAAGTCACCCTTTACCTACCTTGTTAAGTCCAAGTTAGTGTGCCGGTTAACCACACACGCTCCACCAACGACTTAATCAAAGTGTAAAGTGTAATTTCATGGAATAGCACCTTATTCACATTTTTCCTAAAGTAACTAAGATTGGGAATTTAATAAAACATTTAGTTACTTTATAATATTCATCATACTTTGAATGAGAATTAATAAGTCCTTGTCTTACCCGTTCGGCTAACGACCCTCCACCGATCAAGCAAGCGGTGGGTGAGAGTGGACACCCATTAAGTCACCATTTTATAGGCAACAACCTTATACCCACCTTATAGACCGGCTTCGTGAATGAGGCGTACTAGCGGTAAGACGACTTTGTTCTTATACATATATATAATTATTAAATCATATAAGTATAAGGGTTGAATTTTAACTTTTAAAATTCTAGGGGTTGGAACTAAAGTTTTAACTTAACTTTACTTGTTCCAAAACTTGAGGGCAAGTTTTGTAATCTTTCAAAACTTTTCATTTCTTGTAACTTATGAGTTTAATAGAGTAATAAAATGAGGACTTTTCATTTTTCTAATCTTGTGTTCTTTTAATGGTTTTTTAATCCAAGAGACTTTTGGTTTTCCATAACTTGAGGACAAGTTATGGACTCCATTAAAACACATTATGATCATGAATTAATCTACCACATAGGTTACAAATAATTCCTATGATCATCTAAACATCATAAGAACAAGAATATGAATATGAACACTTTCAAGAATCAAAATCACATTTAATCTTTGTAATTTTGATAATATGTTGTTGTAAATGAGTTAGAAAAGACATTACACCTTCTAAAATAAGTTTTCAAGTACCAAAACATTTTAGGGTAATGATTCTAATCCATTTCCAGCAACTCAAGTCGAAATTCTGCACTCTGTCGACCCTACTCGCCGAGTGCATAAACCTACTCGCCGAGTAGGTTGAAGATACACATGAACTCGTCGAGTCCTCCCTATGGACTCGGCGAGTCCATCAGTCAGACAGCAAGATTTTCGACTTTCTTCAACTTTTAAGCACAAATAACAAACAAACAAGCCTAGGCTCTGATACCACTGATGGGTTTTGAGCATTCTAACACTTCCTAAGTGTACATGCAACCCTAATAACCTTGGATCTATGTTTGTCTAATTATCATGCAAAGTTGAATTCCAAGGTTATATTCCTATCTAGCATACATGGGGAACAATTTTAACTTGAATCATAGATAGAATAACTTACCTTGTTGTTGCTTGTGTTCCTTGAAACCTTGTGAGCCTAGCACCCCAAGTGTGATGCCTCAAATGCTTCACACAACACCAAATGCTATTGGAAAGACTCTTGAGATAACACACACTTCTCAAAATCGGCCAAGCCCTCTTGTTTCTTAGTAGTGCCGATTTTGGTGGAGAATGGGATCCTTATATAGTGTTGACACATCTAGGGTTACACCATGTAAACCCTAATGTGTCATGACTCTTCATTTTCATGACCCATGGGTTTGTAACTCCCATGGAGCATCCATGGAGCATCCTATGGGTAGAACCCAACTTGATAATCCATGGAGCCTCTTAGCCCACTATACAAGATATGGATGAACCCATATATTTAATTAGTTAACCTTTGATCACTTAATTAATTCCAAATTAATTCTTGATCAAACTAATCAAATAATATTATTAATATATTAGAACTTATAATATATTAATAATCTCCAAGTGTTATTTCTCTCATTTAGTCTAACCAATTGCATGGTGCCATGCAACCCAAATGGACCATGCCGGGTCGGGTCAAGTACAAGCCCGAAATAGTTATGGACTTAGACACCTTATCCAACAATAGCCTCAACAGCTGAGGCTCCCAGAGTGTCACCAACCGACTCCCACCAATCTCTGGCCTTGTCTCTCAAACACCCTGCAGCAAAACGGACCTTCGACCCTTCCGGGAAGAAGCTCGTCAGCTGCACAGACTCGATGTCTGCGATCCATCTCCTAGCAGCAATGGGGTCCTTCACCCCATGGAAATCCGGCGCGCCACTCCCTCTAAAGTCCTTAAAGTACAGTGTGCGTGGTCCTGACTGGCTGGTCGCCATGTCACTCTTGAACGCCCTGAGGTGGTCCTCCATCAGCTCAATGATCCCCTCGTTGACCGACCCAAAGATAAGTGGAGTCGCATCAAGGATGCCTCTCGTGATCTCAGACGCGATGAAATCGCGTAACCCATCATCCACATGCTCGAATCTTGCACCCGAGCCCGATCCTTACCTAGATCCTGAACCTCCTGCTCCATGTCGCGTGACCACCATTCTGAAAAAAAATGAACATATGAATGTCAGGGTCACATATACTTTTAGAGGTCTCACACACTTCCTACGTTTCCTGGTTCCATCTAGGCCCTCCTTGATTCAAGTACGAATCCTCTGCTTTTAGTAGTACGGGCCCATACTACCTTCCACATCTATTCATACTTTCCTTAAGGATTGCTTCGACTTCACCAAGTCCCTTTTATAGATACCCTTTCCACTAACCTCATCCTAGGCTTCCCTAGAGCACTCTCCGACCTACCCTCCGCCATCAGCTGCACTAGGAGTCCCCACCACCTCCCCCTAACTAGCTTGCAGATACTGTTACATATCCGTTCCTTAGTTAGTTGAAGTTGGACAAAACCCCCATAGCACGAAGCAAGCAGCATTCATGAAGGAGGGAATCTTATGACACTTATATTTTATGGTGTATGTGTTCATATCCATGTGAATTTTCCAAAACCAAAGTTTGCGACAAATCCAAATTCATATGGACCGAACTTTCTTAATCTTGATTTCTTGGCTTATGATAACACGAGTTCCCACCATGTCTTCCAAGTAGTTTAGCAACTTATCCTTACATATCAATGTACTTTCCATCGATCAAGGTGCTTTGTCTTTTATGCATTCAAATGAGAACTCATAGAACTCACATACATAATTAACTCAAATGGAATGACACAGAAACAAAATAATGTCAACACAATAGGTTGTAAACCTCAAGTCGTGTGCTAGTGATGATAAGGTTTATTCTTGATTTGTTCTTGAAACTTTTTCAAGATCATTAAAACTCCCACTGACCTCTTGACATATATGATTCTCTTGTCAGGAAACTACCTAGACTAACAAATATTCAAGAGTTAGTGTAGTTCTTATCAAGATAAAACACTTCACATAATTGATCCTAGTTGGTCTTTGTCTTATCCAAGACAGCACAACATGCCAACTTCAAATGCGAACGAATAAGAAAACTTTTCCAAATTCCATATTTGATGATGTTATAAACCTACTTAAGACTTGTCACTCAATTCACAATCTTGGAGTATAACTCTAAGACTTGATTTTGGAACGAAATATGATTGACTTCTTGATTTAACCATTTCCACAATTATCGATTCCTCTTCTTAGACATACAAAAGCACTAAGACTCACTTAGAGGATCAACTGAGATATGGTTCCTAATCATTAAGACTTACCATAAAATACAATAAAAGGTACTCTCCTTTCTTCTTTGAATGGAGAAACATTTATCTTTCTGCCTACTTGATTCTTCTTATTTGTTCTGCTATTCATTGAAACTCTTTCAATCAACTCAGAATTACACTTAATCTTATAAGTATAATCATATTTACTAAACTTTAGTAAATCATGACGAATATTGTAACATCCCAAAATTCAAGCCCGGAAATTTCATTTTAGAATTAATAATTTAATAAACATTTTTATCAAAATATTGTCAAATAAACAACACGTTACGAAATCATAATGTTGTGTCCCAAACCATGACATCAAAAGTAATGAAAATCAGAGTACAATCCCAGAACTCAATGCGGAAACATGTGTGTGTGATGCGTTGCACCACCGGCTCCTTCCCCTTCAATGAAGCCGTACCTGAAACCAAAACCAAAAATCTAAGCGCAAAGCTTAGTGAGTTCCCCCATCATACCACATACCATACAATATCGTCAGTATCTTTCAAACGGTAACCTTCATCGGTATCTTTCAACCAGTAACCATCATCGATATCTTTCAACTGGTAACCATCATCGGTATCTTTCAACCGGTAGTCATCATCGGTATCTTTCAACCGGTAACTGGCGACTATTTCACCCCTACAATTAGCATACAACAACATATATATAAGCATACAGTAGGCATATCCGGGTATTGACCTAGCCTTTGGTCCTAAGGAGCACTGTCAGGGAAACTAATCCGTACTATACACATAACATATCATACAAATAAATCTCACGACCAAAGCACATAACCAGACCAAGATAATTATCACAAAGACAATCATCTTCTAAATGCCCCTTTTTGGTGGGCCGACATTATGGCGTTAGACCCACCCCTACTGGAAGGTAACTCACCTCAATGTTGTGCAGTGTTTGAATTATCCTTGGCGTACAAGTCGACTCCCTTCAACTCCTCGATCGCTACATGACAACCTTCAAGTCAACACACAGCACGTGCAACCCTAAAAAGGGTTAGTCTAAGTCCAGTCAAAGTCAACTTCAAGTTGACCCGACTCGCCGACTTGGGCCCTCAACTCGTCGATTCCCTAACCCTTTACTCGTCCTTATCCACGACTCGACTCGTCGAGTTTGGCATCGACTCGACGACTTCCTCTCTGATATGAAAATCGTATGAACCTCATCTGATTCGCCGATTTGTATGAACACTCGTCGAGTCCACCTTCATCTGATGAACAAGTCTTGTCCTCGACTCGCCGAGTTGTATAAACAACTCGTCGAGTTCATCTCCAATCTTAAGGTGATTGCTTTGGACTCGCCGAGTCTGTTCTAGCACTCGTCAAGTCCCATGAACTCCAGGTCTAAAATTAGTTCTTTTGACCCTCAACAGATATGGGATTCAAAGCCTTGGACTCGCCGAGTCCCAGGAACGGACTCACTGATTCGGTCAGGTCCCCACTCTAAATCTTCGATTTCTGATGTACAACCTTTGATCAAAAGATAGATCCAAGCTTCTACAATCGATCTAGCACTTAAAGTTACAAACTTTACATGGTTGCATGGGACTTTGAGCTTAAAAATACATAAAATAATCTCTTATGATGCATGGGACCTTTCATGGGTGCAAAGGCAGCCCCCAACTGCCTTGTGACTCCCTTAATGACTTGATTCAGAAGCCCCAACCCCCAACCATGTTTGCAATCATGGTTGGTCATCAAAAATGGCTTATAAAGGCCATAAATCTCCCCAAAGAGGTATCTAACACATGAAAGAGCAAGGTTACAACTTTTTACCTTCAATGAACTGTAGAAGGTGCACAAACTCGAGTTCCCTTGGTCTCAACTCGCTTCCTCAAGCTTTTCTCCTTCCTTCTTAAGACCACAAGCACCAAAATCCACCAACAAGGCTTAGATTGCTTCAATAAAGGCTAGGGTTTCAATGAGAGGTGCTTTTGGAGCATAAGGGACGTTGTGGCTGACATATCATTGTTTAAATAGGGTGCAAACCCTCTGATTACGCTTTTTGTCCAGACAGGGTCTACTCGTCGAGTCTGGGACCCGACTCCTCGAGTCCATCGCTTAAATCCCGCGTCCCATCCTGCTTCTACTTGGCAAGTTGGTCCTTTAACTCGCCGAGTCCAAAGCCAAAGATGCAAAGTACTTAGATAAAAATAAAATGAAATATGTACCAAGAACCAGGTGGTATAAATATCTTTATTACTCTTGCGGTGGACTTGACCAACGTACAATTTTGTGTACTCGATCTCCTAGTCCTTCACTTGACACTCTGTCAAAGAATTAGTCTAATTTCCAAATATGAAATTTATCATTCATCTAGCAACCAAGTTGTATGATTCCATGTTTCTGTCCAATTGAAACTTGGGCGATGAGAAACTCTCCCTATTTGGTAAATTCTTGACATTTCCACAAATAACATAATTAAGAATCAAATCCATTATTGCTAATAATAGAAACCTTCAAACATCAATTTTTCATACACGCCATTGTAAGGATAAATAAATAAGATAAAATCAAAATTCATTTCATTGCGGAAAAATTTGTCCTTACAATGAAATTCAATTGAAAAACTATGTTATTACATATTTCTTAGCAATCTATTCTAACTCCAAGTAGTAGCTCAAGAATCTAATCTTCAAGTAATGTGATCGAAATCCATTTCTTCATGATTAGATTCATTTCACTTCTTCCCTTAAGCTTCCTCTATTTTCTTTGATTTTACAAAACATCAAAATGTAGTCTTATCACATCATGTATTAAGATTCTAGAATAGGAATTTAAAAGAGTTAGATAATGGATTTTACCTGAAGTAGAGCCATATGCCTTGACTCTCCCATCTCTTAGATCTCTCAGGTAGTTTGGGCAGCTTCGTCTCCAATGCCCCTTTTCTTGGCAATAAAAGAAAATGGACTCTTTTGGAAGGGCACAAGGAACTATCTCAGAGTTTACCTTTTCTTGATTTCCAATGTCACCATTTTCAATGTCCGTTGAAGTTTGGGAGTTTGATTCACCAGACAAATTTACTTGACCAGCTCGCCAAATCATCGCTGATGCTATAAGAAAATAGGTCAAATCAATGAGGGTCACATCATGATCCATCATATAGTACTCTCTAACAAACTCACTAAATGATTCAGGAAGCGACTGAAGAACCCAGACAACAGCCAACTCACCTAAAATCTTGACACCCAACATCCTTAACCTATCAATGTGTGACTTCATCTCTAGGATGTGTGCACACACATGTTTCCCATCTTCGTGTTTACTTGCCAAAAGGGCTTGAACTTTTCAATCCTTCGAACTTATGGATTAGGGAGAACAATTAGAGGAGGTGGAGGAAGTGAAGCATGATCTCTTGTTCCTCGATCATATCATGGAATATCATCTTCGTTTGGAAAACTTGTTCCATGGGATTTAGGAAGACCATGATTGTTAGATTAGACATCTACAAAATGGGAGAAAATTCAAGTTGATTAGAATCCTTGATGTAACACCCAAATGAAACATCAAGACTAGGATCCAACATAATAATCTACAACCTAGAAAAGGGATGACGTAATCTAGTTGCAGATTATTTGAAGGTAGGTAAATGATGATTTACCAATTTCCACCATGAATAATAAAAAAGAAATTTAAGTTTTTAAATGAATTGAAACTCCTAGATCTTTTGAGATTCATTGAACTTTTCAATGGCATGTTTAATCTCGATTATGCCCTTCTATTTGTGACTGGTATGCCAAGGATCACAAAGAAGGTGTAAATAACCATACAATCCACGTGGTGCACCAAATGCTACTATCACCTAATCAATGTGTTGGTTAGCCACACACGCTCCATTGATCTATGATAAACATCAAGCCATCCTTCGCTACCATTGTCATCGCCAAATTAGTGTGTCGGTTAACCATACATGCTCCACTAACGTTTGACAAGGGTACGAAGTGTAATTCCATGGATTAGCATACAATTTCACATTTTGCCTAAAGTAACTATGATTTGGGAAATTGTAAAAGCATTTAGTTACTTTTGTACTTCATTGTAGTTATAATGGAAGGTTTCTGTCCTATCCTACCTGTTCGGCTAACGACCCTCCACTAGTCAAGAGTGCGGTAGGTAAGAGTGGATACCCATTCAATCGCCATTTTATAGGCAATTTCCTTAAACACCCCTTATAGATCAGCTTCGTGAATGAGTCCTACTAACGGTAAGACTGACTCTTTACTCATATGTATAGAATATTAGACTTTTAATGTTACATATATATAGTATAAGGTGTATTTACACTTTTTAGAATACTCGGTGGTCTAATTTAATAAATTATACTTTAAATTTAATTAAATATAAACTAAAACAACTTTATGGGTATATTAAATCTCTTTTAATTATACACCTTAATTAATTAATAAAGCCTAAGGGTGTAATTTGAACTTTTTAAAATACTAGGGTTTTAGAATTTAACATTTCAAAATTAAACTTTTAATCAACTTTTAAATTCCAAAACTTGAGGACAAGTTTTGAAACATTTCAAAACATTAGGGTTTAGAATTTAAATATATTTCAAAATTAAACTTTTAATCAAAAATTTAAATTCCAAAACTTGAGGGCAAGTTTTGAAACTTTTCAAAACATTAGGCTTTAACTATTTAAATTTCAAAACAAAAACTTTTAAGTTCAAATTTAAACTATAAAACCTAAAGGGGAAAATTGAAACTTTTTCACAAGATAATTCAAATCTAAATTACAAATAATCAACCTTTATCTAATAAAACAAAACATTATCCACATTTTGGCAATTATCTTCTATTTTGGTAAGGATAATCACCCAATATCATAAAAATCTGATTTCTATCAATTAAAAACGTTTTGGTAATTATCCCATAGCAAAAATACAAGAAAATCGTGAAATTTGCTCCATTTGCGACTCTGACTCGTCGAGTCAGGCTTGGACTCATCGAGTTCACTATGGACTCGACGAGTCACCCTATTGACTTTGGCGATTTAGACCCCAAAAACTCAAAAAACTTGATTTTCAGTCATAATTCAATCAAATATGCATCAAATTCACTAACAAACAACCCTAGGCTCTGATACCAATGATGGGTTTTGAGCAATACATCATTTCTATGGTGTACATGCAAACCTTAATAGCTTTTGGATCTAGTTTGTCTAATGAACATGCAATTAAGTATCCAAAGCCATAAACCCTAGATCTAATAAGCTATAATAATCAATTCCTTGCTTTGATTGGCTTCAGAAACCATAGTGCCTCAAGTGTTGCACCTCTAATGGAGTCACAAACACCACTCAAAAACATCTTGAAACCCTAATCCAAGTGTTAGCGACGTTTTTTGGTGCCTAAGGGTTCCTTATATACTTGGGCTATTAGGGTTATCAAACAAGGAAATCCTAATTTGACTGCTTAAGCCCTAAGCAGCCTATGGACCCCTTTGGGAACATGCATTGGACGATTTCTAATGGGCTTCCCCATAGAATTCGTCCAACCTATTATTCCATGGTGATCCATGGCCCAATTGTAATTATCTTATAATTACAATTCCAATCCCCTAAGTTTAATTAATCTCTTTTAGGCACAAAATTAATTCTTAATTAATTCTTGACTAATATTAATTAAACATTATGATTTCTCCTACAATATATTATTCTTATTACATATTAATAAATCATAATTAAACATTTCTCTCTTTAATTCATTCTACATATTGCTATGGTGAAGGCAACCTAAAAGGACCATGCTCATAATCGGGTAAAGTACATACCAAAATAGTTATGGACTTAGACACTAATCCAACATTAACTCGTCGAGTCTCTCTTCTTAACTCGAATTAAATAATTGAAATATGATACCTAGGAATCCGGATGTTACATTCTTCCCCACTAGAATCAGACTTCACCCTCGAAGTCTCATTCTACAAACAGCTCTGGATGATGCTCCCACATCTCCGCCTCTAGCTCCCAAGTCAGCTCGAACCCTCTCTGATGTTGCCACTGGACCTGAACCAGGGGCACCTCTTTATTCCTCAGAACCTTGAACTTCCGATCCAAGATTGCGATCAATCTCTCAATGTAATTCAGGCTCACATCCACCAAAATATCCTCTAGTGGTACTATTGCCGTATGATCGGCTATACACTTTCTCAACTGAGACACGTGGAAGGTATCATGTATCTGGCTCAACTCTGCAGGTAGCTCTAAATGATATGCTACCCTGCCCACCCTCGTGGTCACCCTGAAGGGACCGATGTACCGGGGCCCCAACTTGCCCCTATTCCTGAATCGGACACTCCCTTCCAAGGAGATACCTTCAGAAGCACGAAGTCTCCAACCTGGAACTCGAGCTCGGATCGTCGCCTATCCGTGTAACTCTTCTGGCGACTCTGGGCCGTCAGTAACCTCTGTCTGACTTGCTGAATCTGCTCAGTCGTCTTAAGCACTATCTCAGTGCTACCCATCATTCACTGGCCTACCTCTCCCCAACAGATGGGGGTCCTACACATCCTCTCATATAATAGCTCAAAGGGAGGCATACCAAAACTCGAGTGGAAGCTGTTGTTATAGGAAAACTCAGCCAATGGTAGGTATGTATCCCAACTTCCACTGAAGTCCATAACACATGCTCGAAGCATGTCCTCGAGTGTCTGTATCGTCCGCTCACTCTGTCCATCCGTCTGTGGGTGGTATGCAATACTGAAGTGCAATACCATACGCAATTCCTCATGAAACTTCTTCCAAAACTTGGAAGTGAAACGTACATCTCAATCTAGCACAATCAAGATCGGCACCCCTTGTCGCGACACCACCTCTCTCATATAAATTTCTGCCAGCCTCTCTGTAGAGGAGTTCTCACTGATAGCAAGGAAGTTAGCTCTCTTTGTTAGTCGATCCACAATCACCCAAATTGCATCGACACCCCTCAAGGTCCTCAGTAATTCGGTGATGAAATCCATAGAAATATGTTCCCACTTCCACTGGGGAACCTCTAGTGGCTGCAACTTGCCATGCAGACGCTGGTGCTCGGCCTTAACTCGACGATAGGTAAAGCACCTCTCTACTACCCACGCAACATCCCTCTTCATACAAGGCCACCAGTAATCTCTCTTCAGGTCCAAATACATCTAAGTGGCCCAAGGATGGATCGAGAATCTCAATATGTGCGCCTCCTCCATTAGAATGCTACGTGCCCCGCCCATAAATGGCACCCAAATTCGACCATGAAAGGTCATAAGCCCTCGGCTATCGGTAACAAACTCGGATACCTGCCCAATCACTCGCTCTCTCTTGCGGTTCTTTGGTCTCACAGCCTCTACCCGGGCCTCTTGGATGGTATCCAATATCGGAGTCATCACCGTCATCCTCATGCATATGTCTCGTATCGGGGCACTCTCCGCCCTGCGACTTAAGGCATCGGCTACAACGTTAGCCTTGCCCGGGTGGTATAGGATGTCATAATCGTAATCCTTTACCACATCCAACCATCTCCTCTGGTGCATGTTCAAGTTAGGCTGATCCATCAGATACTTCAAACTCTTGTGGTCCATGTATATGGTACACCGAACCCTATGTAAATAATGGCGCCATATTTTGAGGGCGAACACCACTGCCTCCTAACTCCAAATTGTGGGTGGGATACCTCGTCTTATTAGGCTTCAGCTGCCTCGATGTGTATGCTATCACATGCCCTATCTGCATAAGCACCGTACCCAACCCCGATATAGAAGCATCGCAGTAAACCACAAAATCCTCCATTCCCTCCGGAAGGGCTAACACTAGGGCTTTGCGTAATCTACGGCGAAGTGTCTCAAACGAGGTTTACGGCTCTGGAACCCAAGTAAAAGCTATACCCTTCTGAGTCAATATGGTGAGAGGAACGACAATCTTGGAGAAATCCCTGATAAATCTCCGATAGTAGCTGGCCAGTCCTAGAAAACTCCTGATCTCGGTGGGGGATCTTGGCACCTCCCACCTCATAACCGCCTCAATCTTGCCCGGATCTACTAATATCCCACTCTGATTAACGAGATGTCCCTAGAACTGGACCTATCGTAACCAAAAATCATACTTGGAGAATTTGGCCTAAAGCCTCTGCGGTCTCAATACTCCTATAATCTCCCTTAGATGCTCCTCATGCTGCTCTCTAGATCACGAATACACTAGATTATCATCGATGAGCACGATCACCTATCGATCCAACATCGGCCTACATACTCGGTTCATGAGATCCGTGAACGTTATTGGTGCATTGGTGAGCCCAAAAGGCATCACCACGAACTCGTAATGCCCATAACGAGTTCGAAACGCCGTCTTCTGGATATCCTCATCACGCACCCTCATCTGGTGATATCCAGACCTGAAATCTATCTTGGAGAACCAAGACGCTCCTCGGTAGTGGGTAACGGTTCTTGACTGTCAACTTGTTCAACTCTCGGTAATCAATGCACATCCGGTGTGAACCATCTTTTTTCTTGACAAAAAGGATCGGCGCTCCCCATGGCGAGCTACTCGGTCGTATGAACCCCTTCCCCAGCAGCTCCTCAGGCTGCGAGGATAACTCTTGTATCTCTGGTGGCACAAGGTGATATGGTGGCTTGGCAAAAGGCGCCACTCCCGGAACCAAATCGATGCGAAACTCCACCTTCCTCTCGGGAGGAACACCCGACAAGTCCTCGGGGAAAACATCCGGGAACTCTCACACGATTGGTACCTCACCGACCAAACTAAGTCTCTTTGCGGCCACTCGTGCATTCATCACATAGGCTACGAACCCGCTACAGCCCTGCTGCAGACTCTGTTTCGATCTGGTAGTCAAACAAAATGCTAACCCAAATCGGGTTCCTTCGACATACACTGTAAGTACTCCCCTACTAGGGTCTCGTATGGTCAACAACTATCGCTCTCAGTCTATAACAGCTCCAAATCGGCTCAACCAGTCCATGTCCATGATGACACATACGTCCCCCATCGCTATCGATACCAGATTTACCGGGAACTCAACACCGAAAATCTCGAGTACACATCTTCGAATCACCTCAGTGGCATAAACCTCTCGCTTGTCATCTATAGATACTCGTAGAGGTCGAATCAACACCTCTCGGCGGATACTGATGTACTGACTAAACGCTAATGACACGAAAGATCGACTCGCACCCGAGTCAAATAGCACCAAAGCAGGTACAGAACACACAAGAAAAGTACCTAAGCATACCACAATATGTAATAACGTAAATTTTCAAAACAATTATTTTCGTTTTTCAAACCACATAATTATCATTTAAACATTATCAAATTCTATGTTCAACAACTGTCATCAAATAAAACACATCCCAAGATCACAAATAAAAATCCTCGGCCTGTGTGTACAGATCATGTCGGCGCCTTCCCGCGATCGTCAATAGTACCTGAAACACATAACACATAACACTATAAGCATAAATGCTTAGTGAGTTCCCCAAAATACCACATACAACACATATAAGCCACCCGAGGCTATAGCTCTATATGACCCTCTGGCCAATGTGTCTTACTAGGACCTTCCAGTCCCACAACTCTGTGGACCCTCTGGCCCTAGCTCTATCGACCTTTCGGTCCTAACTCTGTAAACTCTGAATCACACATAGCACATAATCACATTTTACATCATATAAATAACATACCACATACTCTGTCACATAACTCTAATTACCACTCTAGGTAAAGTATAGTGAGAAGACTCACCTTGGGTAACTCGGTAAATCTCGAACTCGGTAATACGGGTCTAGCCTCCGCCTAATCACATGGAACAATTACTCTAATCAATACAACTCTCAAAGGCTAGACTAAACCCTCTCTAAGTTCCCTCAGAAGAGTAAAAGACCATTTTACCCCACCAATGGCTCACAAGTCCAAACATTGACTAGACCCTAAAAGTCAACGAAAGTTAATGGTCAACTTTGACCAGACTCGTCGAGTGTACATAGGTGACTCGGCGAGTCCAAACGTGTCCTCTGGGTTTATCTAAACCTCACTCGACCCGCCGAGCGAACATTCCACTTGACGGGTCGCCACTAGTCATGAATCGCGGGGCAACTCGACTCAACTCGTCGAGTCCCTTTATGGACTCAGCGAGTTCCTTCCATGGCAACACTGAAACGACCTCCAAAGGTCAGATCTGCTTCACTATCTAGTAGATCTAACCTTCTAGCATTCAAAATTCACGTAAAGGTTCAAATATTAGGCCCATGCATCACACTATCATCTCTATATGCCAAAATAACCCTTAATATAATAACCTAGGCCCCAAAACTCATAAAGGATTGCATAAAGTTGAAGAATATGGACTCTCTGGACCTCTCAAGGTCCAGATGATAATATTGTCACAAGGGGACATCACACACACTAGATCTCTTAACAAAAGAGAAGAGAAGAAACCCTAGATTCATGAAATCTATTACTCAATGAAGATGGACATGAATCCTTACCTCCCACAGCAGCTTTGAACAAAATGATGGAATTGTCCACCAAGTCAGCCTAGGTCGAAATCCTAGCTTCCCTTTTTCTAAAACACACCAAAGAATGATGAATTAGCCCTTCTCTTGCACTACAACCTTTCGATCTGCTCCCTAGGGTTTCTCCGGGGTGTAGTGGCCGCAAATGAAGGCCATAAAGGCTTTTAAATAGGGAACAGACCCCGAGATTTAGGATTTATGCCGCCCACACAGACTCATCGAGTCCAATCATTAATCCAGTCAGCGAATCGCGAACCAACTCAACGAGTCTAGACGTCAACTCGTCGAGTCCCTTTCTATAACTCAAAAATAAAAGGTTAAAATAAAATACATGGGAATCCAGATGTTACAATTCTGCCCCACTAGAATTAGACTTCAGCCTCGAAGTCTCACTCTGCAAAACAATTCTGGATGCTGCACCCGCATCTCCAACTCCGACTCCCAAGTAAGTTCAGACCCTTTTCGATGTTGCCACTGGACCTGAACCAGGGCTACCTCCTTGTTGCACAGAACCTTGACCTTTTGATCACGGATCACGATCGATCTCTCAGCATAATTCAGGCTCGCATCCACCTAAATATGCTCTAGCGGCACCACCGCCGACTCGTCGGCTATACACTTCCTCAAATGAGACACATGGAAGGTATCATGTATCTGGTTCAACTCCGCAGGTAGCTCCAAACGATACTCTACTCTGCCCACCCTCGCGGTCACCCAAAACAGACCAATGTACCGAGGTCCCAGCTTGCCCCTTTTCCTGAATCGGATCACTCCTTTCCAAGGAGATACCTTCATGAAAGAGAAGTCTCCCACCTGGAACTCGAGCTCGGATCGTCGCCTATCCGCATAACTCTTCTGGCAACTATGAGTTGTCAACAATCTTTGTCTAACCTGTTGTATCTGATCTCTCTTCTGAAGCACTATCTCAGTGCTACCCATCACTCACTACCCTACCTCTCCCCAGCAGATGGGAGTCTGACACCTCCTCCCACACAACAACTCAAAGGGAGGCATGCCAACACTCGAATGGTGGGTGTTGTTATAGGAAAACTCAGCTAATGGTAGATACGTGTCCCAACTCTCTCCAAAGTCCAACACACATGCTCGGAGCATGTCCTCGAGTGTCTGAATCGTTTGCTCACACTGACCGTCTGTTTGTGGGTGGTAAGCGGTACTGAAATGAATCCTCGTGCCCAACTCCTCATGGAACCCAAGTAAAAGCTATACCCTTCTGGGTCAATCTCGTGAGAGGAACGACAATCTTGGTGAAATATCTGATAAATCTCCGATAATACTCGGCCAACCCCAGAAAACTCCTGATCTCGGTGGGGGATCTCGGCACCTCCCAATTCATCACCACCTCAATCTTGTCCGGGTCGACCATTGCCCCAAGAACTGGACCTCTCGTAACCGGAAATCACACTTGGAGAATTTGGTGTATAGTCTCTCCGATCTCAAGACTCCGAGAATCTCTCTCAAATGCTCCTCATGCTGCTCTCTGGATCTCGAGTACACTAATATATCGTCGATGAAAAAGATCACCGTCCATTCCAACATTGGCCTGCACTCCCGGTTCATGAGATCCATGAACGCTGCCGGTGCATTGGTGAGCCGAAAAGGCATCACTGCGAACTCGTAATGCTCATAACGAGTCCTGAACGCCGTCTTCTGGATATCCTCATCCCGCACCCTCAACTAATGATATCCAGATCTCAAATCAATCTTGGAGAACCAAGACGCTCCCTGCAACTGATCGAACAGATCATCGATCCCCAATAAGGGATAACGGTTCTTGACCGTCAACTTGTTCAACTCCCGGTAATCAATGCACATCCGGTGTGAACCATTCTTTTTCTTGACAAAAAGGATCGGTGCTCCCCATAGTGAGCTACTCAGTCGAATAAACCCCTTCCCCAGCAGCTCCTGAAGCTGTGAGGATAACTCCTGCATCTCTGGTGGCGCAAGGTGATAAGGTGCCTTGAGAATAGGCGTCGCTCCTGGAACTAAATCGATGCGAAACTCCACCCGCCTCTCAGGAGTCACACCCGGTAATTCCTCGGGGAAAACGTCCGGGAACTCTCGCACTATCGGTACATCATCAACCAAACTCATCCTCTCCGCGGCCACTCGGTAGTCCATCACATAGGCTACAAATCCATTACAATCCTACTGTAGACTCTGTCTCGCTATAGTAGCCGAACAAGATGCTGACTCAGGATAGGTACCCTCATCGTACACCATAAGCACTCCCCCACTAGGGTCTCGTATGGTCATCAGCTATCGCGTGCAATCGATGACCGCTCCAAATCTACTCAGCCGGTCCATGCCCACGATGAAATAAACATCCCCCATCGCTATCGCGAACTCAACACCGAAGATCTCGAGTACATATCCTCGAATCACCTCAGTAGCATATGTCGCTCGCTCGTTAGCTATGGAAACTCGTAGAGGTCGACTCAACGCCTCTCGACAGATACCGATGTGCTGACTAAAGGCTAACGACAAAAAATATCGACTCGCACCCGAGTCAAATAACACCAAAGGAGGTACATAACTCACAAGAAAAGTACCTATACATATCATAATATAAGCACAATATCTCAAACTCAAAGTAAATAGATGAAGGAATACATACCCACCACAACATCGGCCGCTGCGCGGACCTCCTCCACTGTCAACTAGAAGGCTCTCCCACGATCCATTGGTGCCTCAGTCTTCACTGTCCGACTCTTAGTAGCTCATACGATAGCAGGGGAAGATCCTTGCGGTGCTCCTTTTGCCGACCCTCACAGCTGTGGACATTCGGCATTCCGATGGCCGGTCTGATTGCAGTGGAAGCATACCGCAAACCCCTTAGGGCAATCCTTAGCCATATGCCCCTCCTTGCCACACTTGTAGATAGACCCTACTCTACAAATACCCTCGTGGCTCTTGCCGCACTTGCCACACGTGTGGCCGTTCTGGTTCCCTGAACTCGAATCGGCGGGCTTTGCCCGCTTAGCTGTCTGCTAAGACTGTGTCAGTCGCCAATCCCTCCCTTGAGACTCCGACTCCTCCTTGGCCTGAGTCTCGAGCTCAATCTCCCTCTTCCAAGCATTTTCCTGAAGCTCGGAAAATGTCCGGTACATCGAGTTCGCCATGAACTCGCGAGTGTCTCTCCTCATAATACTCAGATATCGACTCATGCATGCCTGCTCCGTAGACACATGCTTAGGGCAAAACATTGCCCTCTCATGAAACATCCTGGTGACTGTAGTAACAGACTCAGTACCCTGCGTGAGGATCAAGAACTCCTGGGCCAACCGTTCCCTTTCCATTGGGGGAACGTACTCATCTCGGAACTTAGCGGTGAACCTCTCCCAGGTCACCGCAACAAGCTCTGCAGAAGTGAAGTGCGATGTCATAAACTTCCAGCAGTCCTTTGCTCCCAAGCGAAGCTAATTTAGCGGGAACCGTACTCTTAAATGCTCCAGACATGAACATGTGTAGAAGCACCCCTCAATGTCAGAGATCCATCTCATCGCGGCTATTGGATCCTGAGTCCCATCAAACTCTGGTGGCTTCGTGTTGCTGAACTCTTGGAACAACAACGAGTCACCCCCTGCGGCCTGGCAGCAACAACAGCTGTGGTGGCTGCAGCAACAACAACAACATCAGTAACAGCGGCGTACCGCTCATCAAAAGTCTCGATCAGCGTGGTCTTGATAGACCTGAACATCTCTGGTATCTCAACTCGGATGTTCGTAGCCACCTCCTCATAAATCAACCAGCGGATCTCCTCATCGCTGACACTGCTGCTCTCAGGTGTGTGGCATGTCCCAACCACGATGTCTCTCTGAAATACAACACAAAAATATCAGGGACCCGCTCGAGTATACTCACACTCGATAACTCAACCCTACTTGGTTTTTAGTACCCTAAGGATTCTTACTTGGGTTGCGCTCTGATCTGGTGTCTTCTGTAGTACGGGCCTAATACCACCATCCACACCGCATCAACATTCACCCCAAGTCTTCCTCCCCAGGATTCCAGATCACAAGTACTCTATTCTCGCTATACATTAGCTACTCTCCAGCAGACCACTCATAAGCTCCCCGCTGCTACCTATTCACTCTCAAGCATCTCATAGTAGTAGAAATCTCCTAGGCTAAGGCATCACAAATCAGGCCACTCTAGTCCTAGTATGAGTACCTAGCCTACTCTAGCATGCATAACATATTATAATGTATCTCATAACACGTAATGTAAGGGTATTTCTGGGAAATCACCGTTCGGGCGCTGGCTAACCGTACACACTACTCGGTTCTGCTCATCTCAAGACCTTTTACTCTTTTTAAAAAAAATTGTTTTATTGCGAAAAATTTATCAAATCCTCAGTTTGAGTTAAGATGCGCCCGAAGGTGCGTCCGAATCCCTCAAACCAAGGCTCTGATACCAACTTGTAACAATGTAAATTTTCAAAAAAAAAATTCAGTTTTCAAACCACATAATTACCATTTAAACGTTCTCAAATTCCATGTTCAACAATTCTCATCAAATAAAACGCATCCCAAGATCACAAATAAAAATCCTCAGCCTGTATGTACGGATCATGTCGACGCCTTCCCACGATCGTTACTAGTACCTGAAACACATAACACATAACACTGTAAGCATAAATGCTTAGTGAGTTCCCCAAAATACCACATACAACACATATAAGCCACTCGATGCTATAGCTCTGTATGACCCTCTGGTCAGTGTGTCTCAGTGGGACCTTCTAGTCCCATAACTCTGTGGACCCTCTAGTCCTAGCTCTGTGGACCTTTCGGTCCTAACTCTGTAAACTCTGAATCACACATAGCACAAAATCACATATCACATCATATAAATAACATAGCACATACTCTGTCACATAACTCTAATTACCACTCTAGGTAAAGTATAGTGAGAAGACTCACATTGGGTAACTCGAACTCAGTAATACGGGTCTAGCCTCCGCCTAATCACATGGAACAATTACTCTAATTAATACAACTCTCAAAAGCTAGACTAAACCCTCTCTATGTTCCCTCAAAAGGGTAAAAGACCACTTTACCTCTCCAATGCCTCACAAGTCCAAACATTGACTAGACCCTAAAAGTCATTGAATGTCAACGGTCAACTTTGACCAGACTCTTTGAGTGTACATAGGTGACTCGGCGAGTCCAAACGTATCCTCTAGGTTTATCTAAACCTCACTCGACTCGCCGAGTGAACGTTCCACTCAATGGGTCGCCACTGGTCATGAATCACGGGGCAACTCGACTCGACTCGTCGAGTCCCTTTATGGACTCGGCGAGTTCCTTCCATGGCAACACTCAAACGACCTCTAGAGGTCAGATCTGCTTCACCATCTAGTAGATCTAACCTTCTAGCATTCAAAAGTCACATAAAGATTTAAACTTTAGGCCCATGCATCACACTATCATCTCTATATGCCAAAATAACCCTTAATATGATAACCTAGGCCCCAAAACTCATAAAGGATTGCATAAAGTTGAATAATAGGGACTCTCTAGACAAAGAGACATCACATACACTACATCTCTTACCAAAAAAGAAGAGAAGAAACCCTAGATTCATGAAATCTATTACTCAATGAAGATGGACATGAATCCTTGCCTCCCACAGCAACGCTGAACAAAATGATGGAAGATTTGAGTCCCACAATTCAGCCTATATCGAAATCCTTCCTCCCCTTTTGCTAAAACACACCGACGAATGATGAATTAGCCCTTCTCTTGCATTACAAGCTTCCTCTCTGCTCTCTAGGGTTTCTCAGGGGTGTAGTGACTGCAAATGAAGGCCATAAAGGCCTTTAAATAGGGCACATGCCCTGAGATTTAGGGTTTCTGCCGCCAGCCTAGACTCGTCGAGTCACAAAGCCGACTCGTCGAGTCCAATCATTAATCAAGTCAGCGAATCGTGATCCTACTCGACGAGTCTAGACGTCAACTCGTCGATTCCCTCTCTATAACTCAAAAATAAAAGGTTAAAATAAAATACCTGGGAATCTGTATGTTACACAATATAAGCACAATATCTCAAACTCAGAATAAGTAGGTAAAAGAACACATACCAGCTACGACATCCTCTGCTGTCAACTAAAAGGCTCTCCCGCGAGCCTTCGGTGCTTCGGCTTTCACTGGCCGGGGCTCGGTGGTTCTAGCAGCAGCAGGTGTTGATAGGTCAAGATATGATGGTTTGGGCTAGGCATACTCTTGTATAAGTCTTAGTAGGATCTTAGCGTTTGGTTTTGTGGATGTAGCTTGTTAGTGGGTGTGTGCAGCCGGACACGTGTGTACAGGTGTACACCGTGTGTACGACCGTATATGCATGTAGGGATGTACACTTGTGTACTACTGGGTGTGGTATAAATAGCATATGTCTGTGTCAGTCCAATAGTGACGTAACTGTGTTTTCCAAGGTGTACCGGACATTTATGTGATATAGATGTGTGCATGCTTGGCATAATTCTTCTTCTACTCCTTCTACACTCTGATTGATTAATTGCAATATAATTGATCACTTATTTGGATTCAAGATTAGGGACTAACAATTGTTATCAAATCCGAATCAGTGTCAATTTAGATCCAAGTGAGTGTACGGTCAGAAAAGGTTGTTAATTTTTGAAGAAATTTAGAACACATTTATAGAAGTATTTTTTTTGGATCAACATTCAAAGGATTTGGATTGGAAATCAGGTGTACTATTAAAACTTGAAGGCGTACGGTTGAATGCTTGAAGGTGTATGGTTGAAAACTTATAGGTGTACGGCTGAATACTTGAAGGTGTATGGTTGAAGACTTGAAGGTGTACGGTTGAAGACTTGAAGGTGTGCGGTTGATCTCACTTGAAGGTGTACGGTTGAGTGTACGGCTGATCGTGTATGGTTGAGTGTACGGCTGATAGTGTGCGGTTAGAGTGTACGGCTAGCATGTACGACCGTACACCCCATAGTTGTTAATTTTTCTTGTTAAACTTTTGTTCTGTTCACTTCTGAAAAACATTAAGAAAAATGGATTCCCAAAGTCAAACACATCATCATGAATTGGATTCTGTTATACGAACTACCACGTGTATTCCACGATTACTGTCTGCAGATGGCTTTCCTTAATGGAAATACTGAATTGTGAAATACATCAAGATGAAAGACTTCAAAGTTTGGCACAATATTACCAAAGGTCCAGTCAGAATTACTACCATTGTTGCAGGACAACAAGTTGACAAAGCAGTTGAAAATTATACTGATGAGGATTTTGAGAAAGTTAAAGAGCAGGAAAAGGGCTTTAGACACTCTAACCATGGCTTTATCTCCTGATCTAGCTCAAGGTTTCAGAGAATATACTTCACCCAAAGAATTGTGGGAAGCTTTGATTGAGGTCTACGAGGGAAATGAAGACATGAAAGAAGGCCGTCAAGATATGCTAAGACAAAAATTCAACATGTTCAACTATATCCCTGGAGAAACCCTGGCAGCTCAGCTGCAACGATTTACCACACTTACAACTGAGATGAATATAGTTGGGATCTTCTTGACTAAGTCTGAGATAAACAAAAAGCTATTGAATTCACTTCCGAAAACGTGGGATATGAACGTAGCTGTCATCAAGACGACAAAAGATCTAACTCGTCTCAGTCTTGCTGAAACAAATGGCGATTATCAAAGCCTGTGATCTTGATGATAAGCAGCGAGAGATTAATCATGTGAATTCCTACTCGACTTTAAATCTTGGGTTTTCTTCAAAAAATTCTATTTCATCACTCATCTCCTCTCTAGGCCAAGCGTTTGCTGCTCAACAACCTCATAACCAAACTTTTGTTACTCCATCAGCAACACCTTTTACTGCTGCGTCATCCATGCCTCACTCACAAAGTAAGTCGTCCATTGCTCCACAAGCTGTTTCCTCCTCCAATGTACCAGTTGTGGCTTCTTTTTCAAACTCCAAGGAAAGTGATGAAAATATTGCTCTTGCCACTGGACTTTTAAACTGTTATAATGCCTTTGTAGCTGGAGAGCTCGCACCTCAACCCTCATTTGCTGACCTGGATCAAATTCATCCAGAAGATGTGGAAGAGATGGATATTATGTGGCAGATAGCAATGACAATGTTCAGGGCGAAGCAATTTGCAATGAAGACCGAAAAGAACAACTGGGGAATGAATGCCGATAAGAAGGTAGGGTTTAACAAAGGAATTTTTCATTGCTACAATTGTTACGAGCCTGGTCATTTTGCTCGTGAGTGCCCGAAACTATATAGAAGGATGAACAATGATAGAACGATGGGTACTGTGGGAAATAGTCGTGGAAGTGTTGTTTTCAACAGTGAGATTTAAATGGTTGCTCAGTCTTTTGACTGGGAGGACCAGATTCTGACGACAGCTGGCTGTGGCACTGAAGGCTCTCGCATCTCAACTTCAAAGACATCAACAAGCTTGTCACTGGAGGTCATGTTCGGGGTCTTCCCTTGCTCAAGTTTGATCGAGAACACTTGTGCGCTGCATGTGAAATAGGGAAACAAAGTCGTCATAGTCACCCATCTATTATAAACACAAAAGTTGTTGAACCACTTGAGTTGCTTCACATCGACTTGTGTGGTCCATCATCAATCGAAAGCATTGGCGGTAACAAGTATATTCTTGTTATTGTTGATGATTTCTCACGTTTTACATGGGTGTTCTTTCTGAAGCAAAAATCTGAGGTTACTCCTAAGCTAAAGATGTTTATCAAGCAGGTTGAAGTGCAACTGAGAAAAGTCGTTCGCAACATAAGGAGCGACAATGGACTGGAGTTCAAGAACAAAGAATTTGAAGACTTTTTGGCAGAAAAAGGAACAAGTCACAACTTCTCTGCCCCCTACACGCCTCAATAGAACAAAATTGTCGAAAGGCGAAACCGATCCTTGTGTGAGGCGGCCCGAACTATGCTAAGTTTCGCTTCTCTTCCCTTATATTTCTGGGCTGATGCTATTGCTGCAACATGTTTTACGCAGAATAGGTCTTATCTCAACAAGCGTTTCTCTCTTACTCCTTATGAGATCATCAATAACAGGAAGCCGAACGTAAAGTTCTTCCATGTGTTCGGCTCACGATGTTTCATCTTCAACTCCAAAGAACATCGTAACAAGTTTGACGTTAAAGCTAATGAAGGAATTTTTTTGGGATATTCTCTTACTTCAAAAGCATACCGGGTTTTAAATAAGCGTTCTAGAAAGATTAAAGAAACATATTATGTGACTTTCGATGATAGCTACGTCAAGAAGCTAAAGACTACTGAAGAAGCAATTGGAGAGATTTTCTCTCAAACAGGTCAAGTCACGGCCACTATTGCTAATTTGTTCGATCAGTTTGTGGACTTGTTCGATGAACCTG
Organism: Lactuca sativa; assembly: GCF_002870075.4. Lineage (NCBI taxonomy): Eukaryota > Viridiplantae > Streptophyta > Magnoliopsida > Asterales > Asteraceae > Lactuca > Lactuca sativa. Next base: position 196,445,056 of record NC_056631.2, on the reverse strand, counting down.
AGAAAGCTACTCTCTCGAAAGCCAAGGCAGCAGACAACAAAATCGATCATCTGAAGCAAATTGTCGAAGATGCAGCCAAACAAATGGGTGAAGGAGAAGAAGTTCCAAACGAACATCCTCAGCACGGCACTTCAGTTGAGGGGGAGAATCCATTTTCTTCAAATCAACCGAACTCACATTTTCAGGGGGAGAATTCTATTCCTTTAGCACCCAAAAGCTCTACTACACCCGAAAGTCCTGTAGCACCCGAAAGCTCTGCTACACCCGAAAGTCCTATAGCACCAGAAAGTCCAGCTACACCTGAGAGTTCTGTTGCACCTGAAGGTACGAACCAACCTGAAAATCAAAGAGATTCATCAGTTGAGGGGGAGAATTCCGATATGTTCTACGATGACGATAGTCAATCTGAATTGGAAGAAATGGTCAACGCCAAATTGGATCCATCTTATGATCCAAATTATCCTCCTCTTATCAAATGGACCAGAGATCATCCTGTATCTCAGATAGTGGGTAATGTCTCTGAAAAGGTCCTGACCCGATCACAACTGAAGGCAAAGCAATCATCTCTATTCTCCAAAGTAGAGTTCTGCATGTATAATTCTTTCGTATCCAAAGTTGAGCCGAAGACAGTTAACACGGCTCTTGATCATTCCGATTGGGTTCAAGCTATGCAAGATGAACTCAATGAGTTTGAAAGAAACAAGGTATGGCGTCTCATTCCAACACCTAAAGATGCCTCAGTCGTTGGTCTCAAATGGGTATTTAGAAACAAAATGGACAAGGAAGATAATGTGATTCGAATCAAAGCTCGTCTCGTGGTGAAAGGATACTGCCAGGAAGAAGGAATTGATTACGAAGAAACCTTTGCTCCGGTAGCAAGGCTGGAATCTGTTCGAATATTTCTGGCCTACGCTGCACACAAGAACTTCGAGGTCTACCAAATGGATGTAAAATGCGCCTTTCTAAATGGAGAACATGAAGAAACGGTTTACGTGGAGCAACCTCCTGGTTTTGTGAATGAAAAGCATCCAAATCACTGTTATATTCTGGACAAGGCAGTTTACGGTCTGAAACAAGCGCCTAGGGCATGGTATGAAACGGTAACTAAGTTCTTAAAGATGTCAAAATTCAAACAAGGTTCGGTTGACCCAACCTTATTTCGTAAGAAGGAAGGTAACCACCTTATGATAGTTCAAATCTACGTCGATGATATCATCTTTGGCTCAACGAATCCTAGCTTAACAGCTGAATTCAGAAAGCTGATGGAGACTAAATTTGAAATGAGCTCAATGGGTCCGATTAACTTTTTCCTTGGTTTAAATATTGGACAGGGACCCGAAGGCATCTTTATCAACCATGAAGCATACACCAAGACTCTTCTTGCTAAATTCGGCATGATGGGAGACTCAAAGGTCAAAGTTCCAATGGCGTTCGGCACCATGCTCACACCATCCTTGGAAAAATCGGCAGTCGATATAACGTTATACCGCCAGATGATTGGTTCCTTGATGTACCACACCGCTAGCAGGCCCGATATAATGTTTTCTGTGTGTTATTGTGCTAGGTTTCAGGAGAACCCTCGTGAACCACATATGCTAGCAGTGAAAAACATACTCTGGTATCTGAAACGAACCACCTCTCTCGGTCTTTGGTATCCATCAAACTCAGGTTTCTTTGTTCAAGCCTACTCAGATGCAGAGCTTGGAAGATGTGGTTTAGACAAGAAAAGCACAACAGGAGGCTGTCAATTCCTAGATGGGAAGTTGGTTAGCTGGCAATCAAAGAAACAGACATGTGTTTCTCTGTCTACAGCCGAAGCTAAGTACATCGCAGCTGCCTCCTGTACATCTCAAGTCATTTGGATCCAAAGCCAGCTCCGTGATTATGGACTTAATATGAAAAAGATCCCACTATATTGCGATTCAGAAAGTGCAATTAGGATCTTTCATAACCTAGTGCAACACTCCAAGACAAAGCATATAGCACTGAGGTATCACTTTATTAAAGATCATGTGGAAGATGGAAACGTTGAAATTCACTTTGTTCGAACCACTGATCAACTGGCCGATATCTTCACCAAAGCTCTTCCTGAAGCAAGTTTCAATAAAATTCTACAAGGGCTAGGAATGATGGTATCGGAGTCAGTACCAAAAACTACTTCTCAAAACTAAAATTCGGAAGCGAAATGAACCGAACGTTCAGGTTCGGTTCACGTATGTGCCGAAATGAACCGAATGCTTGGGTTCGGTCCTATTCTCTTATCTTCGCTTATCACTCAAAGGCAGTTTCTTTGGTTGTAAACCTTTTGTATCCTTTTCTCAATTTCATATCTCTTATTTTCAAAGTCCTTTTCTTTTTCAAATTCAATTTTTTTTTTCAACCGAAATAGACCGAACGCTCGGGTTCGGTTCCAAATTTTTTTTATGTCTGTTTTTTTTTTATTTATTTTTATTTTCCTTTCTTTAAATCAAAAATTCCAAATTTTTTTTATGTCTGTTTTTTTTATTTATCTTTATTTTCCTTTCTTTAAATCAAAAATTCCAATTTTTTTTAAATCAAACACTCCAAAAACATTTTTTTTTATTCTTTGTGTTCGTTAATATTTATTTTTGTGGATATTTGTGGGAAATTCTTTTATTAGTTAAGTGTCCCTAGAAGCATGTTGCTTTATGTGTCCAAAGCCTCTCCTGATTCTGAATAACAGCCTTACTGACTTGGTATATACAAACCTTGTCTTCCCAATTAGACTTTTATATTTATTCTAATCATGAGCTACCATACTCTCTTCTCACATGAGATAAGAGTTTTCTGCTCGGTCCTTATTTCAACAGTAGAGGTACTTTGGTTTCCTTACACCATCTTAATTATTTTTCTCCATTATATTTCGATCTCATACACGTAACCCTTGAGACTCTCAGAAATTACCACCGAGGTTTATGGTTACACAATTTCTGTGTTCATGATCTTAGCTTCGTGCCACTACGTGCTAAGTGAAACCCACAATTCACTACCTTCTATGCATTGACGGTGAACAATTAACTTTGCTCTAGCTTTCACCAAAGAATTGACGAATTTAGCCTTAAGACTGTACCTGGAAATCTCTGAATTTTATCTTTGTGTGATTCCTATGAAATTGTTACATCCCATAACATTTCTTCCCTAGGAATCTAGTTTTAATTTTTTTTTTGACATTTCACCTACAAATATTTTCACCATGCCACTTAAATTCTTTTCAAACCTACTTGTTCAACAGACTACATTGGTCTCACAAGTACTTCAGTCGATTTCTGTCTTATGTTAAGATCATGAATTCTGACTTGAAGCGAAAGCCACCCAAATTAGCCTGATTAAAAGATGCCTTTCAACACTTCTCAATAAGTGTCTGATTGTAATTCAACGGGAAACCAAACCAACACTTTAAGGTCTCTCTAGACGTTGAAGGAAGAGATTCGTGCCCGGGGTCCATTGTTTCATGTCTTTATTGACATCACAATTTCCCATATATGTGTTGCTTTATTTCTTTTTCTTTTACACACTAAGCACGAAAATCTTTTTGATTTTCCAAAATTCTGGTTTCATTATTTACAAGCCATTTTTTTGAAGTTATAAACAAGTTGTGGTTCGCAATGTTACACGTCGTTATTCTACTTTATGATGACAGCTAACACAAAAGGGGATAAGTTGCTGACTCAGCCGAAAATCCAATCGATTTGATATTTCAAACGGTGCTTGAAAGACAGGCGTGTGAAGTGGAACCATTTTTGACACTTCAAACGGCGCCTGATGGGAAGGCGTGTGAATCGGGACAGTTCTTCTCTCTCCTTCGTAATCATTGGGGCTCCCAACTGTCACGCATCAATCTCCTAAGGAAACCCTTCGTATTTCCCTCGAAGATTTGGGAACAGATTCTTCCCTCTCTTCTCACCACGGTATAAAAGGTAACTTTGACCACTATTTACCTCTTTAATGCACCCAAAATTCAGAGAGCAAGAATAGCTTTGATTATTCTCTTGTTCATCATCTCTCCCAACTTCTTCACTACAATGGCAGACTCATCTTCTGTTCATGCCACATCCCACATTCTGCCGATTCGTCCTCAACAAAGTCTGATCATCGATCTCACTCCACACGTTTACGATGCCTTTATATTCCCGATCATCAAATATCTCAAATATTCGCCGCTAGCTCCCGCTCTCACCAAAGTTGAAGCTGTTCCAATGGAATGTTTATCGCAAATCTTCTCCATAGCTCATTATGATAAGTCTGTCGATAGAATCTTCTTCGACATTCTTGATCACAAGGCATCCATCTCCAAGCAGCGATTCTGCTCGCTTTTAGGGTTTGAACCCAATTCATCTAGGGTTAACCCTGAATCCATTCCAGTGGGTCAGTTGTTTTCCATGTTTTATAACACGGGATACACTGAGGTTCTAACGACGGTTACCAAGTTCAAGAAATCGTGCTTGCCTCCTCAGTGGAACGGGTTATTTACAGTGTTATTCAAGGGGTTATCGGAACGCAGTGCTGGTTCAGACGGAACGAGTCGTCTGTTCATAATGATTCTTTATGGAATATACAGCGGCATCAACCTTCACTATGGGTCGGTTTTATGGCAGTAGCTTATTCAGAGTCTTGCGTCTACATCTCGCCATTCCGAGATCTCCTACGCTCGCTTCTGGACGCTGATCACAAAATGGGTAATGGACAAGTATCATGTCCCAATTGTTGTTGATTCTCCACTCTCTTCGATAGGTACTTTCCATACTATGAAGATTATTGTCTCTGATGCATCTAAGTTTCAGTTCATTGGCTCCATCCCTGAGTCGATGTTTGGAGACGTTCCTAGCGACAGCCGCATCATCAGAACCTACAAGGAGTTTCGTCACTCTGGTCCTAGAGAGCTCACTCCTGATATGATTAAGTCAATTCATGACGCTGATAGGCCCGCTCCAAGGGGAAAGAAAAATCAAAAGGGAAAAGACAAGCAGGTTGGCAAGGGAGCGAAAGGCCCTTCTCCGAAGAAACGCAAACCTACCAAGGCGGCTCAATCTCCTCCTCTGAAGAAGAGGAAAACCAACCTAGGCAAAAGCTGATACTTGCTTCCTCCTCAAGCGAATCTGAGGGAGAAAGTTCTGACTCCGAAGGGTCCCCCTGTGGTAACACTCCTCCACGATCGCCTACCCCAGAGCTACATGTTTCTAGTTCACCTGTCTCTTCTCCACCAATCTCCATTTCTATTTCCATTCCCCCCATAACCTCTACTACTCAAATTCCACCCACTTCTATCCCAGTACCCCCTCCCATTTTCACTAACGCTACCACAACAACCGCTGAAGTAAGAACCAACGTATCTCATACGGGGGTTCCTACTAAAGCACACGAACCCACTCCCACTACCGAACATACATCAAAACCCGAACCTACTTCCACAACCGAGCCTCCTCCATCACCTCCACCCTCATCTCCTGCTCACTCCGCAGACAATGAAGAACCTTTTCTTGGTGGGGAGAACATGACATTTGATTCGGTCTATTACAGTCTGTATCAGGTGCAAAGTGACGATGACGATGATGCTCCTGTCACCAAGAAGCATCTCAAGGAGCTTCACGAGAAGATTAATTCGCTAATTGCTTCCCCCTCTTCTTCATCACAGTCTACCATATATGAGGCTGCTATTCAGAAGATTGTTGATGCTTTCTCTAAAGCTCATGAAGCCTCCATCAGCTCAGCCACTGCCGCTATTGACGCCTCCACCAAGGCATGTGCTGCTGCGACCGAAAAAGTCGAAAAACTATTTGCTAATGCTTCTTCTCTTTTGCAGTCTTTACAGGAAACTGTCGATGCCAATAAAATGAAGCTTCACCCTATTGTCAACAAGCTGGCTACCTCAGTTGCCTCAGAACTGTAGTCCTTCGCCAGTCTTCGTCAAACTCTCACTGATGACAACTCATCGTTTAAGGCGACTATTGATCCAATACTGAATTACTCAGTAAGGAGTGATCTTGCAGAAAAGCTTGCTCCTGCCCTTTCTCCCCTGAGCAAAATTGAAGGGCTCCTTGAGTTCGTGTCCATTCCGAAACAAGGGGGAGAGGATGTATCCCAACCACCTCCCACTTCTACAGCAACAAAAACAACCGAACCTCCTTCAACAGGTCAAGCCTCAAGTTCGGGTGTCAAAGAAAAAGGGAAGAAAATTGCTGAAGAGAGTGATGACGATAAAGAGACAATTGCAGATCTCTTAAAGAAGCAAGGTCATGATAAGGATGCTGATATAAGCACTCGTGTTGCCAGAGAGGCTGAGGAAACTGAAAGAAAAATGAAAGAGGCTCATGACCTTCTTGAGAGCAGGAAAACCCTTTTTCTTCCGTGGACTCTTGAGAAGCTTTTGAAGGAAGCGATTGAAACTCCCAGCATTTTGTGGCTTGAACCGGTGATTTCACTGGATCGCATCAACTCTGTCGATTCACAGTTTGATATGCCATTGAACCGAAAGGCCTTCATCTTCCATGCCTTTGATAACGTTGCTGATATCCCTCATCTTCATCCAAAGGTTGATAGGGATCTCGTCAGTGTTCTACCTGAAGGCTGCCCAACCACGGTATCAAACTTGGAGCGCTCAGAAGATAGTCAACGTTCGGTTCCTCAAGCCGTTTCGAGAAGGTAACTTCACGAACGTTTGGTTCAAGGTGCTGAGGGGTTCTGCTAAGACCGAACATGCCATATCGCTTGCTGATCTTCCTAATTTGAATCCACATGATTGGATTATTTTGCACAACATCCACCTCACAAAATGAAGCAGAGTATGGTCCGATTATTGATCACTTCAAGAGGATTCTTGTATGCTACATAATGGAAGTTGCCAAGATGGATCAGGAGATCGCTAGCATCTTCAAGAAAAAGCCCACTATCTCACCTGTTGGCTCTGCCAGTGACCTGAACATGATGCAGATGGGAAAGATTGACCCGAAATGAAATTATGTCATGTTTACAAGGAACGAAGGCCAAAAATGCATGTTCCCTTTGGCAGATAAACACCTCTACACCACTGCATGCCTGGAACATGTTTTGGGAATCATTCATCGTTGCAAGCAGAATTCAGCAGACGACAAGAAGTACTTCGCTGACATGATCCAGTGGTACATTCGCTTTAGACAGACAATCCTCGCTCTCATCCCTCATCTGTTTGAAACCACTAAGAAGGTTCCTGCAGCTGGACCCAGCAAGAAGAAGTGATAGTCTCGCTCCAATTGACGCAAAGGGGGAGATTGTGAGGTCCAGAAAGTGTTGTGTCTTGGGCTCGATATTTAGTCCATTTAATCTCCGGTATGGGCCTGTCCATCCGTGAGTTATTTTGTAGGGTTTAATATTTATAGATGCCTGCATGCATCCAAGAACGTAAGATTTGATAGAGATTTTTATAGCATTCATTGTTCTTATCTTTTGTAACCCTAATATCCTCTATAGCGGAAGTTCTTCATCGAGCTCTGCTGAGGATTGAATCAATTGAATCATTCGACACATTCAGATTCATTCTTGTGCTATATCTTACTGTTTTTCGCTTTCTTGATTTACCTGTTATAAGATCTAATCAATCAAAGAGTTTTATAAACTCATCAAACTGTTTTTAAAAGGTATATGGGGCGGGGGGATAAAAGTAGAATTATGCTGATTATTATATCAATCACATGTGATTAATAAGCAGCATTCAAATGATTGGCTACTCATTAGCCGTTTTACCAAACAGTTTCCATCAAATGTTTTCTTAAACATTTTATATGTTAAAAACTCCTTGTTAAACTGTTCATTTTACTCTACATGTCACATTTCAAACTATTTACAATTGTTTTTAAAACAAATGTTTCTTTATACTAAACTGCTTTATCAAACCCATGCCTTCAAACCGTTTTATAGATTGACATCATGTCGATCTTTTCTTAGATAAAAATTATATTCAACGGTTTTACAAAACTTATTTTATGCTTTTATATTATAAATTGCATGCCTCTATATTTATAGTTATATAAGAAATGTTTAAAAGACTTAGGAAGGCTATCCACCCTGTTTCCTTTTCCTCGATTTGGATGTGGTCTGATGGGATATCGGGTACTCGTCTGAAGGTCGTTTAAATATTAGTTGTATATCATATGTACATATGTAGTCATAAAGGTCCTTCCAGTTCATCACTTGCCCTTGGGTAGCAAGGGTATACATACATGTCCATACGTATCAGTAAGATTACTAGTAAACTACCGTATGGGTAGTTTAGGAAGATGCTAGAACTATTACGAGAACACGATATCATACAATGAGTCAGTTCATTCATGAGTCAATACTTTCTAGAACATTACAGTACATTATTATACTTGCTAGATAGAGAGAGCATACATTAAAGTACATTACTATACTTGCTAGATAGAGAGAGAGAACACACATTACAGCTAGCACACGTAGAACATTTCAGTACATTACATATACATAAATAGATTGACAAAATTGTGATCCACTGTATCGGAGCATGCCTTAATTGTCATGGCCCGAGTTGTAGCCAGAATTCTCTTGGAGGGAGAGCGTGATTTTGCGTATAGATCTGTACTGGATTGAATATCCTACACCTTGCTGCTAGCTACAGCTGGACCTGCAGGTCTACGGGTGCCAAATGTCATTTCTATTTTTATGACCTTACCCTTGTCGTTAATATTAGTCGATAGTATGGTACAATTAATCACATGATGCCTTAATATAAATCCGGTTTAAGGTAGTTAGTACAGCAGTAGTTCCTATAATACAACACTACAATACTACATTAATTTTCCCCCTTTACACATATTTAGTGATCATTTCACTTAAACATTAGATGTAAAAACTATATTTTGTTAATGATAGTTACACTTGGGAAAATTACACACTTTTACAAGAGACGAACATAAAGAACAGTTAAGTCTTGGTAGAAGACTACATTGAGAACAATTAAGTCTTGGTAGAAGACTACATTGAGAACAGTTAGGTCTTGGTAGAAGACTACATTGAGAACAGTTAGGTCTTGGTAGAAGACTACATTGAGAACAGTTAGGTCTTGGTAGAAGACTACATTGAGAACAGTTAGGTCTTGGTAGAAGACTACATCGAGAACAGTTAAGTCTTGGTAGAAGACTACATCGAGAACAGTTAAGTCTTGGTAGAAGACTACATTGAGAACAGTTAAGTCTTGGTAGAAGACACCCTTATATAATAGTAAGAATCATAGGGATTTCTAGGGTTTTCAAACGTTTACAGTTCTTTTACAAACATTTTTACACTTACAATTCATATACATTTTTCCATACTTACAGTTCATATACAAAAGATTTCTTACATATACATTAAGACACTAAAATACTTATGATCTCACCAGCTTTAAAGCTGATACTCTCTTTCAAAATAACTTGCATCCTCAGGTCAAACATAGACAGGTACCGATGCAAGGTATATAGAAGATGGAACTCATTCAAGACGCATCTTTCATTTTGATTTATTCTTTAGTGTTTATCAAAATTTGACAGAACACACTTGTATAATAATTATATTATTAATGCAATGGATTATGTTGTTGCTTGTTTACTACTTTTCATTGTTGTGATACTGTACATGACGTCCTCCGCCCCAGAACGTTTCCGTCGTTCTTGGTTTTGGGGTGTGACAGATTGGTATCAGAGCATTGTTTATAGTGAATTAAGTATATCAACCCATAAAAGATATACAGACTATAAATACAATGCGATTAAAACACTCTGACCAACCCTACCAACCCTACCAAAATGAGAACAGTAGAACATAACATTAAACTTAAAATACTATAGGAGTATTTGGTGTTACTATAAGTACTTTATACTTGAGAACTAAAATAGGATCTTCATTACGAAGTTGATAGTTGCTAAGTGGATACACTAAGGCTATATGTAATTAGGATGTTATAGACTTGGAATCTGTGAAAATTTTACTTCACCCCTATTCTGTATGATTATGGAGTTAAGGTCACTTATTCGAAGGCCTATCCTGTTTAGATTACATATAACTGGTATGCACTTCATAAATAGCGATGTAACTAATGCAGATTTTCTAAATAATTATCTTGATATTTCGTCTAATAATTATTTTCTTACCCCAATTCTCTCGTGGATAACATGGTTGGACTCCATCCCCTCGGCAACCAGTATCTTCCGAACGAAGTCATGGCTGGTTGGTTTGGAGAAGAACCAGAGAATGATCATCCTATCCCTTTGAATGATCACCATGATGAAGACCATTCAGACGATGCTAACTCCGAACCAAAGGTTGAGAACCTACCCCAGGCAGCTCCCGTTCCAAATTCCTAACCCTCGTCCGACTTTTCATGGCCCGACGCCTGAGTGGGTGGAATGCTTAAAAACATGGAGCCATGGACAAGATCAGCCCATGCCATTTAATGGTGATCGAAGCTTTTCCGACTTGAACAATGGGGGCTCAGCAGACAGAGTCTTGCCAATCATGGTCCGCAGAGTGGCCCGAAATGAGATTCAAGGCAGGACAGCCCTACATCAGATTACAGAACTTGTTGCCGATGCGAGAATGCATACCCTCCGCACCATTCGTCTAGAGGATGCTCGTGAGAGATCTGAGAGAAACCACAACCTTACTACAAGCACTGGCTGAATCACGAACCGAAGTCATAGAGCTCCGAGTACGTCAGAGGGTGTACGAAAGACACCTACTTGACGTGGAACATCAACTGGCTGAACTGAGAGTTCACCAGAGGGATGACCGTCGCTAGTAGTAGATGCTTTGCTTTATTTTCCTTGTTATGAAGGAATCGTTTTTCTGTCTTTTCCCGATGTGGCTTTTTCTATGAAACTATCTTGTACCATAGGTAGTTTTCGTTAGGCCTTTATGTTGTCAAGAACTATCTTCTCTGGATATGATGTAAGACCTTTTACAAGGTCATTTTCCTGAATATTACGTCGTGAATATCAAAGATATTGACAGTCGTCTTGTAACACCGTAAATTTCATAACATAAAAATCCCAAGATCTCATAACATAAAAATCTCGTGTGTGTGTACTGATCAAGTCGGCGCCTTCCCACGATCATCACTAGTACCTAAAACAAATAACACCAAACATTGTAAGCACAAAGCTTAGTGAGTTCCCCAAAATACCACACATAACACATATTAGCCACTCGAGGCTATAACTCTATGGGTCCGTGGACCCTACTCTGTGAACACTCTGGTTCTATCTCTGTGAACCTTCCAGTTCCAACTCTATAAACATGCACAACATAAATCACATAAAAATAATGCAGTACAACACATAACATACATATAGCATACAAATACTCTGTCACATAGCTCTAATTACCTACTCAAGGTAAAGTATAGTGAGAAGACTCACCTCGCGTATCTCAGTAACTCGCAAATCCCTGAAATCACTCGTGCTCGATCCCCCGATCTATAGTCCTCCTATAACACAATATATCTCTAAATAACACTTCACAACTAAGGTTGACTAACCCTATCAAGTCAACACAGGTCAACACTGGTCAATGGTTAACGGTCAACTTTGACCGGACTCAGCGAGTGCACTATAGCGACTCGGCGAGTCTATACACATCCACTGATTCCTTGGGATCCTCTCTCGACACGTTGAGTATTTTCCTAACTCGACGAGTTCCACCTGGCATGAGTTGCGAGGCCACCACGACTCAACTCGTCGAGTCTCAAGAACAACTCGGCGAGTTCCAGCTTGACTCAGTCCACCCGTCAACCCTCTCTGACTCTCCCTGACTCACTGAGTCAACCCCTTAACTCGGCAAGACCACTCGCTGAGTGGTTATGGACAATCGTCATGCTACTCGTCGAGTCTGTTCTTCAGACTCGGCGAGTCTATGCCATGCATAAACTCAAACTCACTCTTGAGGTCAGATCCGTTCCAATAACTCATTGATCCAGTCCTTCCAAGCACATACATCACGTAAATTTACTATCTTGGTGCTCATGCAAAGGTTCAAAGGCGTTATTTGATGATATGGTCTCCAGAATGTTATTCTAAGCTCATGGCCTCCATTAACACTCATAAAGCTTAAGGGAAAAGGGTCTCTGGACCTCTTTGGGCCCAGATCTAAAGCACCAACACGTGAGGAGGCCAATTACTCCATGGATCATTCCACAAAGAAACCCTAACTCTAAGATTTACACCAAGGACTGAGAAAGGAATGAATGGTTACCTCAAATGAAGTCTCTGAGCTCAGGAATCACTGGATTAGCACCTTCTTTGGTCTCCTCTTGCCTTGATCCTCTTCTATATGCAAAAAAACACACAAATAGTCAAGGATCTTCCTCTTCTCTCTCTCACACAAAACACTCAAAGACTCTTCAGGGTTCTCTCTGGGGTTGGTGGCCACAAATGACGGCCATAAGCCCCTTTAAATAGATCTCATACCTTGGAAATTAGGGTTTCATTAAACAGCATGGACTCGCCGAGTCCACCTTTTGGACTCTCCGAGTCTAGACACGAACCCGTGCCCAAGCCGCGATCATACTCGGCGAGTTTGAGCTCCAACTCGCCGAGTCTCCTCACAATCACCACAATTATAAGAATAAATAATACCTGGGAATCCGGGCTGTTACACGACTAACTTTTGTGTCATTCTTTATTCGAGTACTCTTACCATACTTTCATTGGAGTCTATCTGAAACATGCTTTAGTCAAGTCATTGGACTATAGTAATTTAACTCCAGAGACATTACCAAGTCTCTTTTAGTGGTTGGATCCTATTATTCACCAACCATCGATCCCTCGGCTTGAACGGCAAATGTCTTGAGACCATTTCACAAACTCACTTCCACTCAGTATTGGGACTGCATCATAGGTATGTAGGTCAAACGCACAAGAACATACTTTTATTCTTTACATAAACAGTCGAACTACATCTAGGGTCAGCCAGAATCGCTCACAAAATCCTTATCTCTCGTGTTACAAAATCATGTCGTCATCCGGAAACAATCAGCCAAGCAACGAAACCTCTACCTTTCCTATGGACGCCGCTACCTTTCAAACCACAATTACAACTGCCGTGATGGCTGCCGTGACAGCTGTCCTTGCGCACCGTAGCGCTATCAGCGCAAGCAATGCTGATGTTGGGGTTGAAGATTCTGATTGTAGTATCAATCCAGGAAGTCATCAAACAGTAACAGTCACAGGCTCGTAAAGCCGAAAAACAAAGAACAAGAAATGAAAGCATCAAGCCCAGAAAGAACACAAGAAATCTCAAAGGCTAGTCATGCAACAGCAGCAAGTAGAAACCCCTGCCATCCCCGTACCGAGCAGACCATACGAGGGAAAACTCCCAAAGTGTGATAAGTGTAGTTTCCATCATCATGGGGCTTGCCATGAGATGCAATGTTGCAATTTCCTAAATATAGGGCACCATGCTCGTAGTTGTGGAGCACCGGCACGACCCATCACTCAAGCCCATAACATCATAGTCAACCAGGCTTATGATGGTGGTGTTAAAACTAGACCCTATGAAAGGAAAATTTCAAAGTGGATGAACACGGAGAACACCCGTGTCCCCATAACTCCTACTCGACACTTCACTTCCTCCACTGATGTGGGTGTTGTCTAGATATGTCACCAATGCGGTGAAATTGGACACCTCAAGAAGGATTTCCCTATAACAATGAACTCTGGTGCAGATGGGAAGATTCTCAAGATCACAGTTGTAGGAGAAACTACGTCGGACCCTCGTTAATGTAATTTAGGCGTTTTGTTGTAACATACTTATAAAATATACAGAACTAGTGCAACTAGAGTCTTACCCTTTTTGCGAGATCCTGTCGGTATAAGGATGCTCGTGCTGCGTATACTTGTCTTTTGTGGTATACCTTATTTGCAGCAATAGTATTGTAGTAAATCTAAAGTACTGAAACTCTGTTGAGGGTTGCACGGTTGTGTTTTGTCTGTAAAACGTCTTATGTTAAAATCTAATGTCTTAAAGTTTCAGTATGATTACGACATTATCATACGACTCGATTCAACTTGATCCTCACGAAAACAGCTTCATACGTACATCTCTTTCTTCGAAATTGCCTTTTTAGCGAAACTGTCATATCGGAACACCGAAGTACTCATGCATGGAGTACCTCCTATTTCTTTCTTTTCCAAAGAAATCCCTGAAGTACCACTCGTGCAGTACGTCAAGTTCAATCAGAAGATTCATATGGTTAATCTATCACTGAAGAATGTATACATAAGGGTGATATATAATCAAGGTTCTACAGGTTTAGAATTGATGATTTCACTTTAACTTCTTTTTTCCTCGATGGGGGTGAGCTTAAAGAAGAATCAGTTATTTGACTATCTTTTCAACCTTAATTATATACGACTCGTATACACGATATAGTGATCGTTGAACCATGTATGAGTTCTAATATGAACTTCAGGAAGGAGACTGCCCAAGACTACGAGTAATCGCATCATCATGTGAACAAACCTAGGACCCAGTATGACTCCTGTAAACAGATCGTCCTTGAGTCTAAACACTATGGAGATACAAGAACAGCCCGGACAACTTAGCAAACTATAAAGAAATAGAATCGGAAGACTAGGCTTCTCACCCTGGAGAGCCCCGGTCTTATTCTTCCAGAGATCCATGGATTGCTTCATATGTGCCTCGGCTATCGAGGACTCCATCAAGATTTTCCAGTAGAAATCGTTATCTCTGCCACATAGATGAGTTGGTTGAGCAAACACAAGGAAAGAATTACATTCAGAAATGGATCTGAGATCCGAATATCACTAGTTCGAGTGTTACAGAAGGATGTCCGGAAGACTACCTTCTGAACTCGATACGGACACTTCGAGTCCGTAGTGATACCCCTCGGATAGGACCAATACGCCCGAAGCATTCATGAGCTTAATGAATAGATTCCGTCTTTCTTACTTGGATCAGTTCGTCATCCTCCATGTAATGACTTACTTATCTACCCTCATAGTAAGAAGGAACCCGCAGAAACGTTACCCTCGGAGATACTTCTCGCAAAGTTCTCTGATCACGAGTTTTGGAATTGAAGAGTCAAAAATTTCCTAAGACACACCGTTGGTGATGTGGAAATTCTTGAGTACTCTGTCAATTTATCAAAACCATTGAGAATTTATCGATACCAGAGCCGCCGATAGACATTCGCCAAATTCTAGGTCTTACAGACCTACAGTCATAGTTCTTTCAGAACTCCTCGGAAATTACAGAAACCTTTACGACTTTGACCCAGCAGGGAGTGGCCCTTGACGAAGAAGTCAAACAAGAAAAAGAAACCTTGGAGATTCCAAGTGAAAGACCAATTTCTTTAGGAAAACTCACTCTGGGAATGGCTTAATACGCTTCGTATCGCGTGAAAAGCTAAATCCAAGATAGTCAGGACCTCCGAGACTCGTACCAGGATCGGTCCTGTACCTCACAGACCAAACCTACTCTGCGAACTTAGTAACGTACATTTTACCCTTCGCGTCTCGATTTTGAAACCATAGCTTACCGTTAGGACTCTTGTAAGTCCACTAGTCGAGATCCTCGCCTTCGTATTAGAACCGTAGTGACCCTCGACCGAGAGGTCAAGCGGACAAAGAAACGCCATCGCCCGTTAGTGAAGGTTCGTTGGGATACCAACCGAGGACCCGAATTCACTTAGGAGTGTGAGAACCAATCGTCTAGGAAGTTTCCCTACCTCATGACTCGACCATTCATGCCTACTTCTTTACCTAAACACTAATTTTGGGACGAAATTCCCTCTAACAGGGGGATGATGTGACAACTCGAAATTTCCATTCGGTCAAACCCTAAAAGTCAACCACTTCATATTATAAGTCAAGTTTACTTATACTTGTTTTAGGGAAAATTAAGTTCGTTTGATTATTTTAATATTATTTTAAAATGAACGGGTGAAAGAAAGTGTCGTCTCGGGTTTTGATTTTTAGAAACTGCAAACACTTTGCGTCTTAGAAACACCCGACCAAACTTTTATGTTTTGGGGTGAGAAATCACCCAAAACCGTGAACTCATACCTATGTATGATTTTACTCCCCAAAAAGTTAGTGATTTGCGTTTACTCCCCAATAGTCAAAAGAGTAAACTCCAAAAACTCTTTCAAGTATCATCCAAGTTTTTATTCTAGATCTTCAAACTAGTAAGTGTTCTAACCCTTTCAAGTTAGTATATCACTTAATCTAGTGATTGTACATCCTTTAATCCATTCATTTATGTGTTTTGACTAGTTTTTCCAAAACACCAAGAACACACACTAGTGTTCTTGGACTTAAAGTTCATTTCAAGCTTCCACAATGTAAGTACTTCTATCTTAGAGTCATTTTAAGCTAGCTATACGTGTTTATACCAAGGAAATGTCCCAAGAACACCAAGAACAAGGTGTTCATGGTTTTAGGAGGGTCCCAAAACCGTAAACACCAAATATAGTTCCTTAGGGTGCTTTAGGGTGTCTAGATGCTTCACAATGCCTTAAGGACTTGTCTAGATCCATCCTTGATGAGTGTATCACACAAAAAGCAACAAAATCATATATTTTTATGTGTTTACGGTTTGGGGATCTCCCAAAACTGTAAACACCTCAAAAGTGGTGCAAATGTCCCATAAATGGCCCATGGTTGTTCCTTATGCCTAGAATCTAACCTAGACTAGTGCCATGTTTGAGATAAGGACTTGAAAACCGCCAAATACCAAAATTAGGAGTTTAAGGTAGTAAACTCATGAGTTTAAGGTAGTAAACTCATGGAGAAATGGTACTTAGACCGTAAACTCCATTTAGGAGTGTTTTGATGCCACACAACACTTCCTAAGGCTAAATCATGAAGTAGGAATGCTTGGAATAGCTTAGAAGACTTCAGATCATCAAATGGTCAAAAGGTTAGGAGTTTACGACCGTAAAATCAAGATTTTACGAACGTAAACTCAAGGGGTGTTGGTCCTTAGGGAGTAAACTCATTTTAAGAGTGTTCCTTGAACCATAATCATACTAGCCTTTCCCTACAACACATAGATGCAACCCTTGAGACTTATAACACTTGTATAAAGTGTTTAGCATGTCCTAGAGTGTCTTAACTTTATTTATTAGTTGTTTAAAGACTAATTGTTTGTATACATATTCCCTCATATGTAATTAGGATCTTTGTGCATGTCTAAGTCTTCACTTGACACCAAGCACTTATCCGACACATCCTTCCGATCCACTTGCTACAAGTGAGTTCATACCCCTTAATCAATGTTTTAACTGTTTTTAAATGTTTTATGGGGGGGATACAAGTAGAATTATGCTAATTATTATATCAATCACATGTGATTAATATGCAGCATTCAAATGATTGGCTACTCATTAGCCGTTTTACCAAACAGTTTCCATCAAATGTTTTCTTAAACATTTTATATGTTTAAAACTCCTTGTTAAACTGTTCATTTTACTCTACATTTCACATTTCAAACTATTTACAATTGTGTTTTAAAACAAATGCTTCTTTATACTACACTGTTTTATCAAACCCATGCCTTCAAACCGTTTTATAGATTGACATCATGTCGATCTTTTCTTAGATAACAATTATGTTCAAAGGTTTTAAAAAACTTATTTTATGCTTTTATATTATAAATTGCATGCCTCTATATGTATAGTTATATAAGAAATGTTTAAAAGACTTAGGAAGGCTATCCACCATGTTTCCTTTTCCTCGATTTGGATGTGGTCTGATGGGATATCGGGTACTCGTCTGAAGGTCGTTTAAATATTAGTTGTATATCATATGTACATCTATAGTCATAATGGTCCTTCCAGTTCATCACTTGCCCTTGGGTAGCAAGGGTATACATCCATGTCCATACGTATCAGTAAGATTACTAGTAAACTACCATATGGGTAGTTTAGGAAGATGCTAGAACTATTACGAGAACGCGATATCATACAATGAGTCAGTTCATTCATGAGTCAATACTTTCTAGAACATTACAGTACATTACTATACTTGCTACATAGAGAGAGCATACATTACAGTACATTACTATACTTGCTAGATAGAGGGAGAACACACATTACAGCTAGCACACGTAGAACATTTCAGTACATTACATATACATAAATACATGGACAAAACTGTGATCCACTGTATCGGAGCATGCCTTAATTGTCATGGCCCGAGTTGTAGCCAGAATTCTTTTGGAGGGAGAGCGTGAGTTTGCGTATAGATCTATACTGGATTGACTATCCTATAGCTTGTTGCTAGCTACAGCCGGACCTGCAGGTCTGCGGGTGCCAAACGTCATTTCTATTTTTGCGAGCTTACCCTTGTCGTTAATATTAGTCGATAGTATGGTACAATTAATCACATGATGCCTTAATATAAATCCGGTTTAAGGTAGTTAGTATAGTAGTAGTTCCTATAATACAACACTACAATACTACATTAATTTTCCCCCTTTACACATATTTAGTGATCATTTCACTTAAACATTAGATGTAAAAACTATATTTTGTTAATGATAGTTACACTTGGGAAAATTACACACTTTTACAAGAGACGAACATAAACAACAGTTAAGTCTTGGTAGAAGACTACATTGAGAACGGTTAAGTCTTGGTAGAAGACTACATTGAGAACAGTTAACTCTTAGTAGAAGACTACATTGAGAACAGTTAGGTCTTGGTAGAAGACTACATTGAGAACAGTTAAGTCTTGGTAGAAGACTACATTGAGAACAATTATGTAACAACCCGAAGTTGTTTATCGCCGAAAACCCGTACTACCCGAATAACTCGTCAGAAATTGAAATGTCTTGTTATCGTTTTTGGGCTTAGCTAACTAAAATTATATATTTATTTTCATTCAATGAGGGTCCAAATCATTTAAGAACTCATGAATTTAGCCCAAAACATTTATTTCTTAAGTTTTAGGAATATCCTCGTCGAGTGACGAAAACTCAATCGGGTGCGACCCAAAGCATCGTTTAAGGCCGGTATCGGGTAGAATTCCACTGTGTCCAAGTTTTAGGGACTATATAAACATGTTTAAACACTCATTTGAATCTTTTTCCTTCTCTCTCTACTCTCTCTCTAATCTCTCTCCTAAATCCAAAGATTAAGTGCCTAAAACTCAAATTTAAGGCTTCAAATCCTTAAGGTACCTTCCTAGCCTTAATCTATAGCATGTTTAGCTTCCAAATTAGACATTTAATCATGAAATTGGACATTATATGTGAGTTTACAGACCAGGAGGCAGCCTAGGCCGTAAACACCATTTTGAAGGGTTTTTAGCCCTTAAACTCCTTCCTTAACTCATTTGGACTTTAGATATGGCTAAGGGACTTCAAGATATGGACTTAGAACATGTAAATCTTTGATTTTGAGGACTTTGAAGGAGTTTACGGCCAAGGCATAAGCTTAGGCCGTAAACTCATGTTAATGGGGTTTTTCATGCCTTTAAACCCTTCCAAATCACTTCTATGGCTTAGATATGAATTATAGGACCTTGGTTTTAGCATTTGGACACTTGAAACATGATTTTTGGGGGATTTAGATGAGTTTACGGCCAAGGCATATGCTTGGGCCGTAAACTCCCCAAAACTTGACATAAATCCAATTCTAAGGTGTTAGAAAGCCATCCAACACCACCAAAAGCTTTGGAATAAATCAAGGGACCAACCAAAAATACTTTGAAGGCCTTAAACACATCTTTTATGGGATTTCTAAGAGTTTACGGCCAAGACCTGTTCTTGGGCCGTAAACTCCAAAATTTTTGGAGTTAGAATGCAAACTAAACACCCCTACAGCCTTTAGATGAATTTTAGAAGCCATTCTATGCTAGTTTCAGGCCTTGAAACACATTGTAGCTTGTCATATTAGAGTTTACGGCCATGAAGGGGGTTTCATGGGCCGTAAACTCCATAAATCCCTAATATGTCACTTGCAAACTCATTTCTAGGCTTGTGGGAATTTTTAGAATCACATGTGATTGGTTTTAACAACATTTAGCATCATTTTCATAAGGATTAAGGAGTTTACGGCCAGGAGCCTATGCTAGGCCGTAAACTCCCATAAATTAATCAATTTGGTGATTTTAATCCATTCCATGCATTTAGATCAAAGCCTGGAATCATTTCCCATGTCCATGTAAGCCATTTAAGCCATTTAAACACCCAAAACCACACCCACATGAGTTTACGGCCGTAAACTCATGTATGTGTGTGTTTTGTGGTTGTAAACTCATTTAAAAGTTTACTCATGGGGAGTAAACTCAAGTACCAAGTCCCTAATGTCATTTTCCATCCCTAAACGCCACCCGGGTCCCTCCAAACACTCGTATCGGAGTGTTTTCGCGACTAGAAGCAATTGTCCCTATCCAACAATCAATCTAAGTCCTAATTAGATACAAATGTGTATCTTTACATTATAATTAGGAACCTCGTGTATTTACAAGCCCCGGATCAACTCTTAGCATCCAAATCGTCATACTTCTCGTCCGGTGAGTTCATACCCCTATGTCTTTTTCACTGTTTTTAACTGTTTTCAGGGGGGGAATACAAGCAAACCAAAACTGTTTTCAAATCATAATGTCTATGTGTTTCAAATAATATCTGGCAAACTTATAAACTCTTTTACTCCTTATGTATTATGTTGAGCATAAGGAATGATTTATCAATTACAACTAAATGGATTTTAGTTAAGAAAATAACCAAACTAATCAAATTATTATGGGAATAATTTGGGGTTCTATGTCTCTATTTATATCACTTACTGATATATGTATTAAGTTATTAGATAAACTATGTCTGATTCAGTTTATCTCCGAATCATTCGAATGTTTTGCCAGATAGTTTCATTGTATATATCTATTTTCATTGTATCATGTTTTGAAATCTTTGTATGTTTGGTATCGTATTGGAACCCTGTGAATAGTTAATACTAGCTTGTGAGATAGTCACTACCCTTTATGGATGATCAAGTAAATCCTCTCCGGAAGTGTAACCAGAGTCTCCTGGAGGGAGAACGAAGAGTTTGTGAATAGATCTATTCGGGACTGACAATCCCACACCTTAACTGCTAGCTACAGTTAGGCGGGCACGCCTGGGGTGACAAATTCTGTATATCATTCGATGTTTGACTAACGTCAAGGAGGCCTCGTTGTCATATCAGCATGGTTACCCGACTCACAATACGTATTAATATAAACTTATTCACAGTTAGGGTTTGTTTAGAATCTATATCTCGTTCGGGATGGTAATCCCATGGTTTTGTATCTATATCTCGTTCGGGATGGTAATCCCATGGTTTTATGTCTATATTTCGTTCGGGATGATAATCCCATGATTTTGTGTCTATATCTCGTTCGGGATTGGAAATCCCATGGTTTTAAAACTAAATCTTATACGGGATGATAATCCCATGATTTTATCAAACTATTATCTAGTTTCGGGATAGTGATCCCATGGTTTATCAAGCTATCTTATATCTACTT
The DNA here is from genome assembly GCF_002870075.4 of Lactuca sativa. Taxonomy (NCBI): domain Eukaryota; kingdom Viridiplantae; phylum Streptophyta; class Magnoliopsida; order Asterales; family Asteraceae; genus Lactuca; species Lactuca sativa. The sequence goes on along the minus strand of NC_056631.2, from coordinate 196,423,538 downwards.
TCGGGATAGTGATCCCATGATCTTTATCGAATTATCTTATAACTGGTTCGGGATGTAGTCCCAAGGTTTTCAAATACTAATTGGTTCGGGATGTTAGTCCCAAGGTTTTCAAAATACTTTCTATCTACAGTTCGTCTAAATTATAGTTTTGTACATTAAACTATACTATGTGTTAATTGACCAATCTTACAATTAGGAAAATATGGGATTTTCCTGGGGTTAACTTATATCTTGTAACAGAACTGTAACGAAAGATAACTTAACTACTTTACATAAGAAAATATGGGATTTTCTTGGATATCAAATCTTTTCAGAAATCTAAAGGAAACCGAAACGTTTTCACAAAACAAAACCGCTTATGAACTCACCAGCTTTATGCTGATTTTCAAACTGCTTGTATTCTCAGGTCCAAGTTAGACATGTACCCGGCGATATCTTTTGGTGAAGATGGAGTGCTCCGAAGACTCGTCTCTTTTGTTCATATGATATATGTATAACTTTGTACAATTTACTTTTGAACCAAATGTAAACTTTCATATATATGTAATGTAATGGTTGTTTACTATGATTACTATGTATATTGGATTTGATACACAACATGGAGTCAACCCCGGGAACGTTTCCGCCTTTGGTTTTCGGGGTGTGACAGATTGGTATCAGAGCCCTTGTTTATAGTGAACAGAGTATACCAAACCTTACATGGTATAAGACTATAAACATTAAGGGGCCTAAGTGCTCTGAACTAAAAGTATCCTACAAAATATAAGTATTTTCAAAAGTATTTAAGTATGTCGAGCGGTCGAAATCCGTAACTATTAGTAGAACAAAACATAAGTAAATGGGTGTTGTACACTGCGGTTAAACCTGGGCAGTTATGTAGTCGTGTCTAGGGTCAATATAGCCTGGCCAACTATATTCATTCGAGACACGGCCAACATGTGCTTGGGAGTGACTGTGGTATGCAGCATACCTAAAACTTACCCAATATCCCAAACAACGAATCATCGCTGCAGTGAACCATGAAATACTATGGGAGTATTTCTCGAGTCGATCCTTTGTAGAAATTCTCGTATACGCGTTATTCCTTGATTATTCTTCTAGCGATAAAATGTTCTATCTTGATAACTCCTTTTTGCTTTATCGCTTTGTATGATGCTATATTTGCCTTGATGAGATATCTTCTGTCTCATATCTCTTGATTCCATTCAGAGGACTTATGATCCTCTCTTTCCTGATCTTTTTAGATCAAGATGCCTCCAAGAAAGAGACCCAGCTCAACGAACAACAACAATCCTCCTCCGCCACCACCTCCTCCTCAACTTGATCTTGCATCGCTTCAGACAGTTTTGACTGCTGCAATGGTAGCAGCCATGTCACAAATGAACTCTAGTAATTCAAGAGGTGGTCCCCAACCCCAAAACCCAGAAGATAGTCAGGGACACCAAAAAGGGGGTTCCTATTCAGACTTCATGAACGCAAAACCGACATTCTTCGATGGCACAGGGGGTGTCATTGCCTTAACCCGATGGTTCGAGAGAATCGAATCAATCTTTGAAATATGCAGCTGTTCGGAGTCTGATAAAGTCAAGTTTGCTGCCTGCACTTTCCTAGACAAAGCCCCGACTTGGTGGAATGGCCGAGTCAAATCCTTAACTTTACCTGTAGCTAATGCTATGGGTTGGAAAGCTATGAAGGAGCTTCTTCTCGCAGAGTATTGCCCTCGGGGTGAACTTCAGAAACTAGAACATGAACTTTGGAACCTTAAGATGAAGGGTTCCGACATAGCTGCTTATACCTCAAGATTCGACGATCTGGCCCTACTTTGTCCAGGAATGGTTACCCCGGAGAGTAAAAAGATAGAGAGGTTCATCTGGGGGTTGACTCAGCCAACAAAGGGGAATGTCTTGGCTGCGAAGCCAGACACATATGACAGTGCTAAGTGCCTTGCGAAAATCCTGATAGATCACGAAGACAACTCTGATGAGGAAGCTACTACCCCCAAGCCAGTCACTAGTGGAGGCGGAAGTAAAAGGAAATCCTGGAACAAGCGTAAGGCCCAGAGTACGCAAGGGTCTTCTAAGAAACAGCAAACGGTAGCAGTCCATGCTGTTACTGCCCCTGTTGCTGTTTCAGCTGTAGGTTCCACAGCTCAAACTCCCGTCAGTGGATACACTGGTACCCTTCCTTGGTGTGGTAAGTGCAACTACCACCACCGCATTCCTGGACCATGTCGCGAAAGGATCTGCGACAATTGTGGCAATAAGGGCCATTTTGCGCGAACCTGCAGAAAACCAGCCAAGCCAACAAACCAATTATTCGGAGCGGGAATCAGTCCGGCCTGCTACAATTGTGGTGCAGCTGGGCACTTCAAAAGGAATTGTCCCAAGACAGCTACAACCACAAATCCCTCTGCTGCCACAGGTATATCTCTCTTTGATAATTCTTATACCTGCAACTCTTTTCGATTTGGTACAAAAGGCAAACCTGTTATCTATCTATTCGAACGTATTCTAAACTCAATCCTTCGCATGTAATCGAAATGTATACCGTCGAGACGACTAACTAGTGAGATAGAGAACACTAACTTCGTACCTATAGATTGAATCCTCGGTCCGGAGAATTATTTATTCCATTCGATGTATAAACGGGGAAACTTTCCATGAAAATACTTCGATGCCATGTTTAACCAGAAATGACCGAGTCTCATTCATATTGTTATCCTTACTTTCGAAAGAGTCGCTCGTCTAGATTTTTCCTCGACCCTGTTCTCGTGATCTTCGGCATCAAATTTTCGTATCATTCTATGCCTTAGAACTCAAAAGTTTTCCCATGTGAATTACCATGCATCCCTCGTTTCTATGATTATTGAGAAACGGGAAGTTAGCAACTATTCCCTCTAAATGTCTATCCCGAAGGATTCCCGGGAGTTTCTTTCGAGCATCTAGTTTAGTCTCACATCAAACCTTTCAAGATCTTCGTAGAGATCGATTCAACAACCGTCAGGTTCGGATGCCCTTAGAGCTTGGTAATACCTATCTAAACCATCACGTCTCGAATCCTTAGAAGCGTCTGCCTAACGAAACCCTAGTGATTCCTTTGAGGAAACCGAAGTCGTTCAGGGTTGGAACTTCCACGAGAAAGCAGATTGATATCGTAGATTGTGAGAGAGTCAAGAAGCGAAACCAAGACATGTCCCGATAATGAGAATTCGTTAGAACGCCCAGTTGAGACCTGATTCCACTTGAGAAAGTGAAGATCCGAAGTAACAAATCCATACGTATCTTATTCTTTGAATTTCGGGACGAAATTCCCTCTAACGGGGGGATAATGTAACAACCCGAAGTTGTTCATCACCGAAAACCCGTACTACCCGAATAACTCGTCGGAAATTGAAATATCTTGTTATCGTTTTTGGGCTTAGTTAACTAAAATTATATATTTATTTTCACTCAATGAGGGTCCAAATCATTTAAGAACTCATGAATTTAGCCCAAAACATTTATTTCTTAAGTTTTAGAAATATCCTCGTCAAGTGACGAAAACTCAATCGGGTGCGACCCAAAGCATCGTTTAAGGCCGGTATTGGGTAGAATTCCACTGTGTCCAAGTTTTAGGGACTATATAAACATATTTAAACACTCATTTGAAGCTTTTTCCTTCTCTCTCTAATCTCTCTCCTAAATCCAGAGATTAAGTGCCCAAAACTCAAATTTAAGGCTTCAAATCCTTAAGGTACCTTCCTAACCTTAATCTATAGCATGTTTAGCTACCAAATTAGACATTTAATCATGAAATTGGACATTGTATGTGAGTTTACAGACCAGGAGGCAGCCTAGGCCGTAAACACCATTTTGAAGGGTTTTTAGCCCTTAAACTCCTTCCTTAACTCATTTGGACTTTAGATATGGCTAAGGGACTTCAAGATATGGACTTAGAACATGTAAATCTTTGATTTTGAGGACTTTGAAGGAGTTTACGGCCAAGGCATAAGCTTAGGCCGTAAACTCATGTTAATGGGGTTTTTCATGCCTTTAAACCCTTCCAAATCACTTCTATGGCTTAGATATGAATTATAGGACCTTGGTTTTAGCATTTGGACACTTGAAACATGATTTTTGGGGGATTTAGATGAGTTTACGGCCAAGGCATATGCTTGGGCCGTAAACTCCCCAAAACTTGACATAAATCCAATTCTAAGGTGTTAGAAAGCCATCCAACACCACCAAAAGCTTTGGAATAAATCAAGGGACCAACCAAAAATAATTTGAGGGCCTTAAACAAATCTTTTATGGGATTTCTAAGAGTTTACGGCCAAGACCTGTTCTTGGGCCGTAAACTCCAAAATTTTTGGTGTTAGAATGCAAACTAAACACCCCTACAGCCTTTAGATGAATTTTAGAAGCCATTCTATGCTAGTTTCAGGCCTTGAAACACATTGTAGCTTGTCATATTAGAGTTTACGGCCATGAAGGGGGTTTCATGGGCCGTAAACTCCATAAATCCCTAATATGTCACTTGCAAACTCATTTCTAGGCTTGTGGGAATTTTTAGAATCACATGTGATTGATTTTAACAACATTTAGCATCATTTTCATAAGGATTAAGGAGTTTACGGCCAGGAGCCTATGCTAGGCCGTAAACTCCCATAAATTAATCAATTTGGTGATTTTAATCCACTCCATGCATTTAGATCAAAGCCTAGAATCATTTCCCATGTCGATGTAAGCCATTTAAGCCATTTAAACACCCAAAACCACACCCACATGAGTTTACGGCCGTAAACTCATGTATGTGTGTGTTTTGTGGTTGTAAACTCATTTAAAAGTTTACTCATGGGGAGTAAACTCAAGTACCAAGTTCCTAATCTCATTTTCCATCCCTAAACGCCACCCGGGTCCCTCCAAACACTCGTATCGGAGTGTTTTCGCGACTAGAAGCAATTGTCCCTATCCAACAATCAATCTAAGTCCTAATTAGATACAAATGTGTATCTTTACATTATAATTAGGAACCTCATGTATTTACAAGCCCCGGATCAACTCTTAGCATCCAAATCGTCATACTTCTCGTCCGGTGAGTTCATACCCCTATGTCTTTTTCACTGTTTTTAACTGTTTTCAGGGGGGAATACAAGCAAACCAAAACTGTTTTCAAATCATAATGTCTATGTGTTTCAAATAATATCTGGCAAACTTATAAACTCTTTTACTCCTTATGTATTATGTTGAGCATAAGGAATGATTTATCAATTACAACTAAATGGATTTTAGTTAAGAAAATAACCAAACTAATCAAATTATTATGGGAATAATTTGGGGTTCTATGTCTCTCTTTATATCACTTACTGATATCTGTATTAAGTTATTAGATAAACTATGTCTGATTCAGTTTATCTCCGAATCATTCGAATGTTTTGCCAGATAGTTTCATTGTATATATCTATTTTCATTGTATCATGTTTTGAAATCTTTGTATGTTTGGTATCGTATTGGAACCCTGTGAATAGTTAATACTAGCTTTTGAGATAGTCACTACCCTTTATGGATGATCAAGTAAATCCTCTCCGGAAGTGTAACCAGAGTCTCCTGGAGGGAGAACGAAGAGTTTGTGAATAGATCTATTCGGGACTGACAATCCCACACCTTAACTGCTAGCTACAGTTAGGCGGGCACGCCTGGGGTGACAAATTCTGTATATCATTCGATGTTTGACTAACGTCAAGGAGGCCTCGTTGTCATATCAGCATGGTTACCCGACTCACAATACGTATTAATATAAACTTATTCACAGTTAGGGTTTGTTTAGAATCTATATCTCGTTCGGGATGGTAATCCCATGGTTTTGTATCTATATCTCGTTCGGGATGGTAATCCCATGGTTTTATGTCTATATTTCGTTCGGGATGATAATCCCATGATTTTGTGTCTATATGTCGTTCGCGATTGGAAATCCCATGGTTTTAAAACTAAATCTTATACGGGATGATAATCCCATGATTTTATCAAACTATTATCTAGTTTCGGGATAGTGATCCCATGGTTTATCAAGCTATCTTATATCTACTTTCGGGATAGTGATCCCATGATCTTTATCGAATTATCTTATAACTGGTTCGGGATGTAGTCCCAAGGTTTTCAAATACTAATTGGTTCGGGATGTTAGTCCCAAGGTTTTCAAAATACTTTCTATCTACAGTTCGTCTAAATTATAGTTTTGTACATTAAACTATACTATGTGTTAATTGACCAATCTTACAATTAGGAAAATATGGGATTTTCCTGGGGTTAACTTATATCTTGTAACAGAACTGTAACGAAAGATAACTTAACTACTTTACATAAGAAAATATGGGATTTTCTTGGATATCAAATCTTTTCAGAAATCTAAAGGAAACCGAAACGTTTTCACAAAACAAAACCGCTTATGAACTCACCAGCTTTATGCTGATTTTCAAACTGCTTGTATTCTCAGGTCCAAGTTAGACAGGTACCCGGCGATATCTTTTGGTGAAGATGGAGTGCTCCGAAGGCTCGTCTCTTTTTTTCATATGATATATGTATAACTCTGTACAATTTACTTTTGAACCAAATGTAAACTTTCATATATATGTAATGTAATGGTTGTTTACTGTGATTACTATGTACATTGGATTTGATACACAACATGGAGTCAACCCCGGGAACGTTTCCGCCTTTGGTTTTCGGGGTGTGACAAATTATGTCTTTGTAGAAGACTACATTGAGAACAGTTAGGTCTTGGTAGAAGACACCCTTATATAATAGTAGGAATCATAGGGATTTCTAGGGTTTTTCAAACGTTTACAGTTCTTTTACAAACATTTTTACACTTACAGTTCATATACATTTTTCCATACTTATAGTTCATATACAAAAGATTTCTTACATATACATTAAGACACTAAAATACTTATGATCTCAACAGCATCAAAGCTGATACTCTCTTTCAAAATAACTTGTATCCTCAGGTCAAACATAGACAGGTACCGATGCAAGGTTTATAGAAGATGGAGCTCGTTCAAGACGCATCTTTCATTTTGATTTATGCTTTAGTGTTTATCAAAATTTGATAGAACACACTTGTATAATAATTATATTATTAATGCAATGGATGATGTTGTTGATTTTTTACTACTTTTCATTGTTGTGATACTGTAAATGACGTCCTCCGCCCCAGAACGTTTCCGCCGTTCTTGGTTTTGGGGTGTGACACAAGAAGAGGAGTCTTTCGTGAGAGAGAATTCATAAGACAAGGAGACAGTGGGAGGCAAATTGACCTTGAAGAACTTCAAGAGTCAAGTGGTGAAGGAACTTCAAAACCTAGCCCTCAACTTGAGGAAGAAACTCCAGTTGAGCCAATTGACGAGTCTGTACCTCTGAGGCATTCCACGAGAGTTAGGAATGCACCTGAGCATTACTATGGTTTCCATATTACTGCGGAAGCTGAGACACTTATTAGTGATGAGACACTAGTAGGTCTGGATGAACCTAACAGTTACGCGGAAGCCATGGTAGGCCCTGAGTCTGCTAAATGGAAAGAGGCTATGGATAGCGAGATACAACCCATGTATGACAATCAAGTTTGGAACTTGGTTGAAAATGTACTAGGTCGTAAGACTGTAGGGTGCAAATGGATATTCAAGAAGAAGACCGACATGGATGGTAATGTACACACTTATAAGGCTCGACTGGTTGCAAAGGGCTTCTCTCAAACTCCTGGAGTGGATTATGATGAGACCTTTTCTCCAGTAGCCAAGATTAAGTCTATTAGGGTTATGTTAGCCATAGCTACATTTCATGATTACGAAATATGGCAAATGGATTTCAAAACCGCTTTCCTTAATGGAAAGTTGATTGAAGATGTTTACATGAGTCAGCCAGAAGGTTTTGTTAGTAACGAGTAACCTAATAGAGTGTGTAAGCTTGAGAAATCCATTTACGGATTAAAGCAAGCACCTCGCAGATGGAATCTTTGCTTTGATGAGAAAGTCAAGGAATTTGGCTTTTCTAGGAGTGAAGATGAATCTTGTGTGTATGTCAAGGCTAGTGGGAGTATAGTTAGCTTTTTGGTATTGTATGTGGATGACATACTACTCTTAGGAAATCCCAACTCTGCAGGAAGTTAAGTCCTTGCTTGGGAAGTGTATCTCTATGAAGGACCGAGGAGAACCTGCCTATATTCTAGGGATAAGGATCTTGAGAGACCGGAGTAAAAGACTAATTGGACTTAGTCAAAGTACCTACTTGGACAAGGTGTTGAAGAGATTCAGCATGCAAAACTCCAAGAAAGGAGAGTTACCCATCCAGAGTAATGTCGGATTAAGTAAGACACAAAGCCCTAGTATTGAGGCTGAGATGGCAGAACTGAGTCGAGTGCCTTATGCTTCGGTAGTAGGCTCGATCATGTATGTTATGACTTGTACTCGACCTGATGTAGCCTTTGCCTCGAGCATGGTTAGCAGGTATCAAGGGAACCCTGGCAAGGCTCACTGGAATGCGGTAAAGAATATCCTAAAGTACCTACGGAGGACTAAGGACTGGGTCCTTACCCTTGGTGGGAGTGATGACTTGAGAGTTGTAGGGTATAGTGATGTTGGCTTCCATACCGATAGGTATAATTTCCGCTCTCAGTCGGGCTGGGTCTTTACCCTAAACGGATGAGCAATCACTTGGAAGAGTTCCAAGCAGGAAACAGTGGCTGATTCCACTTGTGAATCAGAGTATATAGCAGGGAGCGAGGCAGCAAAGGAGGCGATATGGCTGAAGAACTTCATTGGAGACCTTAGAGTAGTACCAGCTATAAAGGAGCCCCTGGAAATTTTCTGTGATAGTGAAAGTGCTATTGCCTTAGCCAAGGAACCAAGGGATCACGAGAGATCCTGACACATCAACAGAAAATATCATTCTATCAGACATCGCATAGAAGAAGGAATCCTCGTGGCAAAGAGGGTATCATCGGATGAGAACCCAGCAGATCCCCTCACGAAGGGACTGAGTAGGGTTAAGCATCTCCAGCATGCTCGGAGCATAGGGCTGAAGGATGATATAAGTTTTAGTAGTTAGATAAATTATGAAATTTGTAAAGTGTGATTGACAATTGATGATGAATAAAATTCGTGTTTATTTATGAGCAAAGTGTTACTATCTTTTGTCAATGGTTTACTATAATTTCTTTTGCATGTTTTGACTTCCATAATAGTATGTTGTGGTTTCACATATTATTCAAATTTTCCACAGTCAGTCATATATTGGAAGTAGATATGAAGTAAGACTGTCATGATTGGTTGCAGAGGTCTAAGGTGTTGGACATGGCTACAACAATCATGAGTGCTCATAAGTTCTGAGTATTGAAATCAACCCACGCTCACTGGAATCACTTCATGGAATTTTGTCTCGAGTCATCGTGAGACGGTAATATCATATAAGTCTTCAAACCTAGAGATATGATTTGTTGCCTATGAATTGATTATGCGTTGATTGTATGAAAACGCATTGGTAACTCGATGTTATAAAATGTGCTATTGTGTATAATTCAACTAGTAGTAGTACAAACATATGAGTCGAAGTTTATCTGTTCCTTCTTGGATTAGAAGCTGATATCTGGGCCCCTCGATGATTTTGTTTTGACCTTTGTACCGGGCCCGGTCAGAACTAAGTTGACGTGTTTAATTAAGTTCTTTATCAAACAAATCGGAATCGAGAAACAAACTGATGGACAATAAGTAAGACATTGTTCTGTGTAATTGTCCGGCTGATATCTAGAACAGAGGATTATATGATCACTTATCTTAAATGGCGTATCAACATCTTCTCAGTTCCGAGAGACCTTGAAAGATCTATGATTTCCGATCGGTTCCTGAAGTATTGCAGTTATAGTTATTAGACTTATCCAAGTGGGACACTGTTGGATAAGGTGTCTAAGTCCATAACTATTTCTGGTAAGTACTTGACCCGACGCGGCATGGTCCATTTGGGTTGCATGGCACCACACAATTGGATAAACTAAATGAGAGAAATAACATGTATGGTTTATTAATATATTATAAGTTCTAATATATTAATAATATTGTTTAATTAGGTTTGATCAAAAATTAATTTATAATTAATTAAGTGATCAAAAGATAACTAATTAGATATATTGGTAGATTATGTAAATATTCCATATCTTATATAGTGGGCTAAGAGGCTCCATGGATTATCAAGTTGGATTCCACCCATAGGATGATCCATGGAGTTAACCCATGGATCAAGAAATGAAGAGTCATGTTACATTATGGTTTACCTAGTGCAACACACTATATAAGCAATGTAACTCTCCCCAAAATCTGCTACACTAAGAAACAAGAGGGCTTGGCCGATTTTGCATGTGTTAGAGTATTCTCTCAAGTTTATTCTTTGCATTTAGTGTTGTGTGAAGAATTTTAGGCATCACACTTGAGGTGCTAGGCTCACAAGGTTTCAAGGAACACTTTCAACAACAAGGTATGTAGTTCTATCTTTTATACAAAGAAAATTGTTCCCCATGTATGCTAGATAGGTTCATAACCTTAGAAAACAACTTTGCATGATTATTAGACAAACATAGATCCAAGGTTATTAGGGTTGTTTTTACACTTAGTAAGTGTTAGAATGCTCAAAACCCATCAGACATAACCTCATGCCACCAATCTAGCTTTGTGCGTCGGTATTCTTCAACTTGGATGTTTTTTTCACCTTGAATACCCATTTCAATCCAATGGCTTTTCGACGTTTTGGATGTTCTAATGTCATGTTTCTCTCAATTGATTTGAGCTTTGTTCTCATGGCATCGACCCATTGTATCTGCTTGTTTGCTTATGTGTATGAGGTTTGGTCTTCGTTATCATGGATTAACAACAATCGATCAGTGTTTTTGTACAAATCAGTTAACATTGATCGGTACCATTTGGAAGAACCACCACCTATAGAGCTCGATGTCATGCTTGAGGAATCAACTAACGAGATTGGAGTTACCGATGAAGATATGTGTGGTTGTGGTGAACTAGTGATGGGACGAACTTGTGATGAATTGGTAATAGGAATAAGATGTAGGCATATGTGTGAGTCCATATGAGGAGAAATTGGCTTCGGCCCACTTTCAATCCATATCTTATTGCTTTGTGGCACTCTATTTTCAACATCTTCAGGCGTACCTGGTATCGAACCAACTTCAATATCTTCTATTTCATTTAGATCATAGCTCTCCATCGTGAAACTCATATCAGATGTTGACTGCTTCCTCTCACAACCATGCTTTCTTTTCTTCAAATTTTATCTCTACTCGCATAAATCAACCCTGAATTTGGATCCAGTAACCTATATGACTTCATTCCTTTCTCGATTCCAAGGTGTACCACCGTTTTAGTCATTTCATCTAACTTTTTCAAGTGGATGTTTGCTAACTTCATGTGGACTACACATCCAAACACTATAAGGTATTCAACATGAGCTAATCTTCCAGTCCACAATTCATATGGTGTGGTCTCCTTAAGAGATTTTGTGTTTACTCTATTCAAGGTATACGCCGCATGACTTACAACTTCTCCCCACAACATGTCTGCCACCTTCATTTTTTCAGATTGCTTCTTACCATCTCCAAGATTGTCATGTTTCTACTCTCGACAATACGGTTCTATTATGGAGAGTATGGAGTTGTGTATTGTCTCGAGCCCAATTTCTATGCAATACATGGTGAACAGATTCAAAATGAACTTGCCACCACGATCTATACGAAGCACCATCATTCTTTCTCTTGATTCAATCCCTGTTGCTACCCTAAAATTCTTGATAACATGGAAGGCTTCATCATTCGTGTTCATTAATCTCACAACCCCGACCGAGGCGAATCATGCCGAGATTCCAACTAAGTTCATGGATCGCATATAAACGAAATATATAGCAGAAGTACAACGATAAACAAAAAAACATTTGTATTCCAACATTAAGTTTGAATACAGGGTTCTTACAGATAAAAATAGTAAAGTAGTTGCCTTAAACAGATAAGCATATAACAAAAACTAGATAGCTAGGTCATCTGTAATCCATGACCAATCTTTTGTCTGAACACTTGTCTACTGTTCTCCTGAGAATACATGTAAGTTTGAGGGTCAACACAAAGGTTAGTGAGTTTCACAGGTTTTCTGAAATAATGATACTTTTATTATGATCTAAAAAAAGTATTGCCTTTGTTGTAAGTAAAACTGTGTTTGGAAATGTTTGATAAAGATAGAAATCTAAATTGTGGTTTCTAGACAATGAAATTTTGCTAAAGTTTATAGTAACAAAGTTGTACGGATAATCGATAAATAGAAATATGGATATACGGATAAAGTTATCTTCCAAGGTTGTACTTAACTACCTCAGATATGGAAAAACGGATAGAAGACAAGTATATTTCGTAAGCGTAAGCTTAAAAGTGTCACGATACTTGTTTAAACAATTGATAAAACTTACGGTAGTGTACAGAAGCACATGTATGAGCCTAAGATACAAGTTCTATAACTTGTATAAATATATAAACATATATACTTTTGTGTATGTATAAAGTATATTGAAACTACCAAGTTGATAACCATCTATACAATCATAGCACATTTGTAATCAAAATGTATATGTTATTTTTATTAGTTGGATTATTTTAACAACATAACATATGTAAAAATTGATGTTTAAAATGATTTTGGTTACTTATAACTTATACGTATTTAAACGGATATTTCACAAGCTAGAAATGTGTTTACACAAAATAATGATAACTCATGTATATTTTTTATAATAATATTACTTAGTACATGTACTACCATGTACAGATGAGGGTCAGACATGAAACACCTGGGGCAAGATCCTTTTAGCAATTAAGATGTTATGAAATCCAACAACCCTATGCGGCCCTTCAAACCAGATTCCCTGTAACGTAAGTAGTACAATAGTAAACAATATGTACAAATAATACAAGTAATATAAACAAGTAGCACATGTATCCCCTCCCCCTAAAAATATGTAAATTTAGGGTCGTAACACTCACCTTATCTCATCGTTGTTGATTAGTGTCGAGAGTTTTCCGCAAAAAACCAAGACACGATGCTTCGAAACAAATCATAAAGGTTTATTTAATTCCATAGGTAATATTAACATAAACTAATATTTGGAGGTTTGTTTGGTAACTTAACCATAGTATAGAGTCCATTTACGAATTTAAACAATGCTCATTCCCAAAACTTCCCGGTAATCTCAGCCACAGTCTCGGTGGTCTGCTGGAGCTCCTGAAACTCCCTCACCAACCATTGCACCTCAATAGCTGGTGCAAACTCCAGATCAAAGCATCTGACAAACTCGGCCCATGTCATCTCAGCCACACCAGCTGCCCCCACCTGGCTAGTCACTTCTCCCTACCAGTCTCGGGCTCGATCTCTCAGCATACATGAAGCAAAACCCACCTTTACCGCATCAGGGCAAGAACTTGTGCGTTGTGTGTTTTCTATGTCCGCCACCCAACATCGGCTAACTATGGGATCCCTGACCCCCAAAGAACTCAGCCGCCCCGCACACCTTGAACTCGTAGAACGAGGGAGTTCGAGCCCCGAACTGGCCCGCAGCAATCTCGGCTCTGAATGACCTGAGTCTCTCCTCCATAATCTCGATCCTCCCTTACTTGACAGTCCCAAAAATCACTGGGGTGGCATCAAGGATACCCTTCGTAACCTCGGCTACAATGAGCTCGTGCAGCTTCTCATCAATGAGCTCGTGCACCTGACCCAGATCCTGATCCTGATCCCCCTGCTCCAAACCGTCTCACCACCATAATGAACTGCAATATCATGAACATAACGATCAAAATGTCCAAAAAGGGGATCCTCCCACACTGGTTTTCCATAGAGCTCCCTGATCTAACATTGGTTTGGGTACAGGTCATGCGCTTCCAGTAGTACGGTCCCAATACTACCTTCCACACCTACTTGTACCCTCCCCAAGGCTCTACCTGATGACTCTAATCCGTCCCAGAACCAAACATATCTCGCAGTCTACCGCATAGCTCAAATCCTAGGCTAACTTATGACCTCCTCCATCCATGTTAAAACAAAACTCAATCACAACAGGTTGCCTTTATGCATGCAAATTATACACAGAAGAGGATCAAATAGACTTTCGAATAATAGATTCTACCCTAGAACCACAACCATACAAGGAACAAGAAATAAGGCCAAATCAATCATTCTAAGGCTATAAGCTCCTAACATATACAATTTTAGAAGCATACACATAGCAAAATCCATCCAACTATCATAACTCAAATATCAGTATACCATGGCTAATCATATTAATGATGGGTTTTGAGAATTCTAACACTCCTATGGTGTACATGCAACCTTAGAAACCTTGGATCTAAGTTTTACTAGAAAATATATGCAAATTTGTTTTCCAAGGTCCATAACCTATCTAGCATTGCATGGGGTATTTTAAACATAAAATACTAGAAGAAATACATACCTTTAGTAGTGAGTTGATTCCTTTGGAGTTTGAGAGCCAAGCACCAATAATGTGGATGCCTCAAATGGAAGTCACAAAACACCACAAACTTGGAAAACTTATGAGAGAGTTTGTTTGCTTCTTAGAAATCGGCCACTCTTATGCACACACACATAGTGTCATTTCAAGCAACATAAGCATCTTTATATAGTGTAGAGGATTAGGGTTACATCCATGTAAACCCTAATAACCCATGTCTTTTCCTTTCCAAGGATCCACGGGTTAAAAGCTACATGGATCATCCATGGACTCATATGCATGCTTAGCCCATTCTTCATGAGTGTAAGCCCACACTATATAAATACAATAGCCTATATTCATTTATTCATCTTTTTTATCACTAAATTAATTCATAATTAATTTAAGATCAATACTAATTAAGTAATACGATTTCATATTAATATATTATAACTTATAATATATTAATAAATCATAAACATACCATTCTCATAATATTATCCATATAAATAGTTCGGGTGAAGTGCAACCCAAATGAACCATGACGGGTCGGATCAAGTATATACCAATTAAGTTATGGACTTAGACACCTTATCCAATAGTCTCCCACTTGGATAAGTATGATAACTATATTTGCCTATATTACTTTAGGAACCAACTAACAATCGTAGCTCTTAAAACTCTGTTGAACTATGCAACACCATTTTAGATAAGTGATCATATAATCCTCTGTTATCATGATATCAGCCGGTCAAATACATGGAGCAACGTCATACTTATTTTCCAGCAGTTTGTTTCCCGATTTCCGATTTGTATGATAGAACTAAATTGAACACATCAATTAGATTCTGACCGGTCTCGATACATAGGTCAAAACAAAATCATCGAGGGCCTAGATATCGCTTCTAATCCAAGAAGGAACAGATAAACTTCGGCTCATATGCTTGTTCTACTATTTTTGAATTGTACACAAAGGTACGTTTTATAACAACAAGTTACTGATGCGTTTTCATGCAATTAATGCACAACCAACTCATAGGCAACAAATCATATCTCTAGGTTTGAAGACTTATATGATATTATCGTCTCATGATCACTAGATATAAATTCCATGAAGTGATACAAGTGAGCGTGGGTTTATTCCAATACTCATAACTTATGAGCACTCATGAATGTTGTAGCAACCATTTCTATGCCTAAACACCATTAGTCATCTACAAGCCCAATTCATGAAATTCTTAATGCATACCTAATTCCGACGTATGAACGACTGTGGAAGGTTTTAACAAATTAATTTATTCTGGAAGTCAAAAATGCAAAGCTGAAACAATACTAAATAATTGATAAAAGACAGTAACATCTTACTCATAAATAAACAACAAATTTTATTCATCATCAAATATCAATTACATTTTACAAGTTTTAGTAATAGCTATCTAATCTGTAAAACTAATATCATCCTTCAGCCTGATGCGCCTCGCTTGCTGCAAATGACTAACCCTCGTCAGTCCCTTTATGAGGGGATTTGCAGGATTCTCATTTGATGATACACTCCTTGCCACGAGCAGTCCTTCTTCTATATTGTGTATTATAAAGTGATATTTTCTATCAATGTGTATGCATTTGTCGTGATCTTTCAATTCCTTGGCTAAGCCAACCACACTATTGTTGTCACATAAAATCTCCATAGGCTCCTTAATGGCTGGTACAACTCCAAGGTCCCCGATGAAGTTCTCCACCCATATCTCCTCCTTTGCCGCTTCACTTGCAGCTATGTACTCTGATTCACAGGTTGAATCAGCCACCATCTCCTGCTTGGAACTCTTCCAAGTGATTGGCCCTCCACTTAGGGTAAAGACCCAGCCTGACTGAGAGCGGAAGGTATCCCTATCAGTCTGAAAGCTAGCATCAATATACCCTACCATATCAAGTCATCACTCCCACCAAGGGTAAGGATCTAATCCTTAGTCCTCCCCAGGTACTTGAGAATATTCTTTACCGTAGTCCAGTGAGCCTTGCCAGGGTTCCCCTGATATCTGCTGACCATGCTCAAGCAAAGGCCACATCAGGACGGGTACAAGTCATAGCATACATGATCGAGCCAACAGCGGAAGCATATGGTAGTCGACTCATCTCAGCTATCTCAACCTCTGTACTCAAACTCTGAGTCTTACTCAATTTGGCATTGCTTTGGATCGGTAACTCTCCTTTCTTGGAAATCTGCATGATGAACCTTTTCAGCACCTTATCCAAGTAAGTACTATGACTAAGTCCAATTACTCTTTCACTCCTTTCTCTTAATATCCTTATCCCTAGGATATAGCCAGCTTCCCCAAGGTCCTTCATAGCAAAGCACTTCCCAAGCAAGGACTTAACCTCCTGCAAGGTTGGAATGTCATTTCCTATACATACAGTACCAAAAAAGCTAACTATACTCCCACTAGCTCTGACATATATGCAGGACTCATCTTCGCTTCTCAAGAAGCCAAACTCTTTGACCTTTTCATCGAAACAAAGATTCCAGCTTGTTTCAATCCATAAATGGATTTCTCAATCTTGTACACTCTATTAGGGTACTCTGCACTGACAAAACCCTCTGGCTGATTCATGCAAACATCCTTAGCCAACTTTCCATTATGGAAAGCGGTTTTGACATCCATTTTCCATATTTCATAATCATGAAATACAACTATGGCTAGCATAACCCTAATAGACTTAATCATTGCTACTGGTGAAAAGGTTTCATCATAATCAATACCCTGAGTTTGAGTAAAACCCTTCACGACTAGTCACACCTTATAAGTGTGACGACGTGATGAATCGAATAAGAAACAAATCAAAGTAAGTATAAATGTGAAATTGAACACGAGAAGTAAATATGATCTTGTTTTAGCTCTATTATGCTCTCAAAATTTTACAGAGAAAATAGACAAGTTCTGCGAAGACTTCTTATCTAACTCTAGTAAAGTCCCTATTTGTAGGAACAGTGAAAGCATACAAAAAAATACTAAGGCGTTGACACTTAAGCTTCGTACAAAATGAGCCTTAGGAAATACATTAACAAACATACGAAGGGTAAATTGGACTTCGACTATTACAACACATTTCGACCCTATCAATCTCACCCTTTGTAATAAAGCCGACCACCTCAATTCGTGAGTAATTGTATGCAATAAAGCATCACCCTTCGTATTTCAGTATACCATGACATAATCTTTGTTTAATTCCGTTTTATCTCCTTCATTATTTTTCTTACAATGATTCATACTAACAATAAAGTTCGTATATTGAGACGTTGAATATCTTTCCACTTCATAGGATTGAAACAAGAATCTCTTAGCCTTTCCACCCTTATCTTTCCCTGCGAAGACCAAATCAAAAGGCTTCAAGCAGATCTCTCCATCTGCATATTTCTTCGAATCCGATTGTGATTTCGTTGGTTCCATAGGTGCTTTCACCTCCAATCCTTTTGCAGTGGCTAACTCACCATCGGGCTAAACATTCATAGTAGTTTTCAATGAAGATCTTGATATGAGCAAATCCAAGTCGAAAATCTTCGGAATCTGTTTCTCGGAGGTAAGAAGAATTTTTCTCTTTCAGGAGCAATGCAACTTGTATAAGATCATACAAGTTCATTATTGGAAAGTCAGCAATAGTGAAATCACAGACTTGTCCATTTTCCCCAGCCACAAAGAATCTGAAATTTTGCATCATATCTTCAAAGAAAGCATCCTTCTTGATGCTTATGATTTTCTTAATCTTCACCAAGGACCACACTTCTTCAGGAACTTTAGCAAGTACAACATGAAATCGAATCTTCATATATGTACTGTCATCTTTTTCCTTGAACTTTCATGTAACTTTGAATTAAGGTATGATGAACATCATCTCATTCACAGGAAAGTCTAATTGGCTTGCATGAGTATTCGTAACCATGTAGCTTTGTTTTGGATTCTTTTCGAATGTATACATGTGATTATATGCAACCTTGGCTTTGATAGTTTCATAGTTGTAATGTTTGGCCGGATCTCCTTTGTCTAAACCTGGAGGATCACTTGCACGTTGAGCCATGATACTTTGAACTATCCTCAGCTTCTCAATTTCAGCTTCTGCCTCAGCCTTCTTTTCTTCTTTTTTGTCTTCAATCAGAATAGTTTGACCTTTATCTTCATTGGCCGAATCATCTATCACCTCCTTTGGTTTCGAACTACTGCCACCAGTTGATGTACCAATCATAATTCCTTTCGAAATTGGTCTTGTAATTGGCATTGTTGTTATGACAGTTGAAGTAACTGGCCCATCAGTTGAAATAAATGGTTTAGTTGTTGGAATCTTTGAAGAAAACACCTTTCCAACCACCTTTGCATCTTCATGTGAAGTACCATCACCAGCCTTCGAATCACTAAATTTCGTCCCTCCCCCTAGCACCCCTGTGGAAACAGGTGGGGCAACTGTTGGTAGAAGGCTTGATATTCTTGAAAGAGGGGTCAGTTGCTTATGAAGAATGGCTTCGAACTGAGTGAATTTCTGAGATAAAAATTCAGGAGTAATTAAGGAAGATGAAACGGTTTTGACAGAAAAATCTTTCAACTCCTTCAACAGACCAAGCACTTCCACATAATTCGTATTCTCTATTGTAGAAAATTGAGTAAGTTGAGGACTCAAGTTTTCGTACAAATTGACATATTTGGTGACTGCATCACAAATAATGTCAACTTTTAGATGAAGTGATTCATAATCCTGTTGAACACTTGCAATCTCTTTTGCCACATCTTCTCTAAGCTCACGAATTTGCATATTCACATCTTCTTTAAGCTTCTTTACATCCTGAATGAACAAAACATGTCGTTCCTTCGCCAGTCTTTTTAAATATTTAACTTCCCCCAAAATGTTCGAATTTTGAGATTTCACCCTCAGCTTATTGTTTTGATCATTGTGATCCACTTTCTCCAATATTCATAACTCTGAGTCTCTAACCATCCCAGAGACCTTGCTCACTACCTTTTCTTTCAAAGTTTTCAACATATTATCAACGTCCATACTTGAAACAGACGAACCACCCCACAGATCAGCTTGAGATTTAATTATGAAATTCAACTTTGTGTTCAAAATCTTAAACTGCTTCATCGTCATCAGCATATGATCAGGAAAGTCTTCTTCGTCGTTATCAAACTCCAATGCCGCAAATGTTCCTCCAAAACCCTCGTTTTCATGATCAGTTTCAATAATAGGTGAATTGATTTTGGGTGAATCAATTTTGGGTGGATCGGTTGATTAGGATGAGAATAGAGTAGTAAAAGGTTGCTTAATAATATTGTCAAACGTGGGTGAATGTGTAAATGAGGGATCGGGACTAATAAAAGGTGGCAAAGGAACAGAACCTTGATGTTCAATCTTCGAAGCTACTTCACCCATAGTGACATTTACTCCCGTATCAGATACATTTGTAGGGATTTCTGAAGTTCGTGCCTCCTCATGAGATGACTTAGTAAACGAAACTTCTGGTGCTATGATTAGTGTCGTCTCAGAAACTATGGTAGTATGAATAGCTTCTGGTGTTTCTAGTACTTCTTCATCGCCAGATGAGGCATTTTGAATCACCATCTTCTTTAGCTTCCTTTTCTTCTTCTTAGAAATCTTCTTGGCCATTTCCTCAGCTCTTTGTTTCTTAGATGAAGGAGAAACTGAAGCTGGAATTTCATGAATATGAACTCCTTAATGAGTAACCTGTTGTTTATAAACCAGTGGTTGAGACATTTGTAAACTGCGCACCTTCTGCTTAATTCTTTTAAAAACACCAGATTTCGAAGGAATAATTTCCTTGTCAGCTTCATCAACCTGAGGGTCAATTGATGTAACTAAAACTTCTGAAACTTTGATTAACTCCTGATCATCATCCTTCTTCGGCTTCTGCTTTGGAGACTTCTTTTGTTTGGTTTCAATTACTGGCTTTTCAAGAGTTTCTTGGGCTTACTTCTTTGAACGATGGGACTTCTTCGAAGGACCAACATCTATCTGTGCCAACAATTTTCCAGTTTTTATGGTTGGATCAATGGTCTTCATGTAATCAATTGACACATAATTATTTAGATCCACGCGTTTCAACATTGCATCAGGAATTCTTGCAATGTGTGTAAGCATTTCACATCATCAGAAACCTCCTTAGGAAAATTATACTTCAAGAATGCAATAGTTTCTTCATTATCATACACCGTGATTCCTTCTTTCTGATAAAATGACAAATTATCATGCTCCAGTACCATGCATATAAAATCCCGTGAACAACGTTGGTGTTTTCAACACTCTTCAAAAATTCCTTCCACATTTGTGTTCAGTAATCAACCGGAATATCATATAATAACCCAGCTACCATTGCATACACCACCATCCTTCCTTTGTCAAGACCAACACTACGACCAGTCAGGCATCATAGAAAAATACCAAAAAGGAAATTCCATATACTGGGAATACCCGACTTCTTGAAGTCACTGATCTTGGTAAGTTGGGGTTGATGACCCATTTCATTGAACATATGTACAACTTGGGGAAAAGTAAGATCAGTATATGGTGGAGAGTTAGGTATATAAAGAATTTGGCAAAACAACTTCTTTGACAATCGAACCTTCTTATCATTAACCAGATTGAAGGTTATAACATCCAAAGTTTAGAATAAGTTGTTGTAGAATGTACTTGTGAAAGCCAAGACAGAGGTGCATCAAAAGAATTGAACATCGCCTTGGACAACACATAACTCTACAATGCGATGATCAACATTTGAAGTTCTTCGGGGTAGAGAGATACATCCGCCTCAACTTGATAATTAGTACTTTGCATCTTCATAACCGAAAGAGAAATAACTTCTTCAGTAGTTTGAGATGGAATGGCAACATTAGCAGTATTAGCCATTGTTAGGGTTTGAAAGCTTTGTAAAGAACAGAGAGTAATTTGGGAATTTTTCTCTTGAATGCATAAAAGAATAAAGAACCCTTGAATCCCCTTTTATATGTAACCCTAGAATTTGAAATTGAAGCGGGATGTGCATTTAATGAAATCCGACGTGGCACCTTGAAACTCGCACCAGTATGACGATAAAGTAGCCATGCATGAAAAAGTAACTGTCACTTCCCTCAAAACCCAGACAAAATACAAAACGTCCCATCAAACAGGCTATTTTGGTTATCCCAATAGAATAGCAACTATCACGACCCTTCAGATAGAGGTAAGGCTCTTTCAATTTTGGGATTAAAAGCAAAGTCATATGCCAGACGTTCGAAATCATCACCCTGAGTTGGTGTTACTCAGAACCTCAAGGATTTCGTGAGTGCAGTGTGCCATAGAAATAGATAAGAAGCTAATTAATTGAAAATTTTGGATATTGTGATGTCAAAATAACATTTTGACACAAAAGCAGTAAAACGCCGGGAAAAGGTTGCTTTGCTAATCATTAAGAGAGATGACCAACAGCTTGTGTATTTTCCCATGAATTACAATCGAATACTTGTAGAGAAGTACTGAATGGCTTCTTTTAGCAGGCTTCGTGGGTAGCTTAATGAATTTCGTTACATATCAACCTAAACATAAGGTGAGAAATTGTAACATAAATTACTTGTTTGACCAGTGTAGTCAGTGACAAGTGTGCTTTGAAAAGATTTTAACTGACTTTGAAATTCGAATGAAACTCACACGGAAATCATATTCAAGAAAAAGTTTTGTGCTGGATCCTGTTGTGTAATAAACATCGTGGGTTTCGATAGTTTGATCAAGATCACTCAAAAGAAATGAATAAGATTTGATGTTTCGAATATGGGTACTGAAACAAATGTTTCGTTAAAAATTGGAACATAGTTCCCCGTCAATTCCTTAAAAAGTTAGAAAAATGGGTTTGACTTTCATCACGGTCTCATGATGTCAGATCATAAATACAGGTTTTTGATATGTCTAAGTCTTGACAGGTTAAATTAAAGACCTCTTGGACATATGTCTTCGTGGGTGATTGTAATAATTTTCGGATGAAAAAGATTGGTTAAAGACACGAAGTGTACCTCTGTTATATTTGGACTAAACAGAAAACTCTTAACTCATATGAGAAGAGTAAGGTAGCTCAGTGGACTAATGTGAATATAAGTCTGACTTGGGAAGAAATTTTCGTATGAAAAATTTCATTAAGGCTTTCTTAGCTAGTACAAAGTATTCAAACACTTTCCTGACCCTAGAACAACAAGTATCTCCCAATTTGAATCATCCATGTTATCTGAAAAAATTCTAAAAACAAAATGTGAAACAAAATATTTTTTTTGTTTTTGATTTTTCGAAAATAAAAGACAAAACAAAATATAAAATCTTCTTGGAGTTTTTAATTTTTCGAAAATTAAAAGACAAAACAAACGAAAATATTTTTGGGATTTTTGATTTTTCGAAAATAAAATATAAAACAAAAGATAAAATCTTTTTGGTGTTTTTGATTTTTCGTAAAGAAGAAAAAAATTGAAAATTTTGACAGACACACGAAAATAATAAGTAACACACAAAATTGGATTGACTCACGAAATGTTACAAATCTACGAATACGAAGGGATTCGAAGCGTTGACTATGAATAGTAACCTATGACCACTGAATGAGATCTCTTTGAATTTGTATTCAACGCCTCTAAATTGTTTCTTTTGTCGGGTTAATCCTTCGTACCTGAAACCGAATTTCCATCAATCATTCCAAGTCTACTAATATTCGCACGAATGACTTTTCATCCAAAGGTTTTGTGAAAATATCAGCTAACTGATCAGTTGTTTTCGCACGAATGACTTTTCATCCAAAGGTTTTGTGAAAATATCAGCTAACTGATCAGTTGTTTTCACAAAATGAACTTCGATATTTCCGTCCTCCACATGCTCCTTGATAAAATGATCACGAAGAGCTATGTGTTTAATCATCGAATGTTGCACATGATTATGACAAATTCTTATTGCACTTTGAGAATCACAATATAATTGAATTTTCTTCATATTAATTTCATAATCACGCAATTGAATTTGAATCCATATTATTTTTGACGTGCAAGTAGCAGTAGCAACATATTCTGCTTCAGTCGTTGAAATTGACACACATGTTTGCTTCTTCGATTGCCAGCTAACCAATTTTCCATCAAGCAATTGACATCCTCCACTAGTACTTTTTCTGACCAAATTGCAACCACCCAACTCAGCATCCGAATAAGTTTGTATGAAGAACCCATTTTTCAAAGGATACCACAATCCTAAGGAAATTGATCTTTTAAGATAATGAAAAATGTTCTTCACAGCTGTGAGATGTGGTTCTCGTGGATTTGACTGATACCTAGCACAATTACAAACAGAGAACATGATATCATGTCGAATCGCAGTAAGATAAAGTAATGAACCTATCATGCTCCTGTAAAGAGTAAGGTCAACTGCAGGTTTATCTAACGAAGGGGTTAGCTTTGTGCCAGTTGCCATTGGTACTCGTAATTTTGTGCTATTTGTCAATCCAAACTTCTCAAGCAAATTCTTCGTATATTTTTCTTGATTAATAGAAATACCTTCTTTGTTTTGACGAATATTCAAACTAACAAAATTATTTATCTTTCCCATCATTCTCATCTCAAACTTACTTTTCATCAAATTTCAAATAAAGACAAAGCAAGGACAGTTAAGCCAAAAATTATATCATCAACATAAATTTGAACAAGCATTAGATGATTCCCAACTTTCTTTCAAAATAATGTGGGGTCAACCGATCCTTCTTTAAATTTAGATGGTTTCAAGAAAGAAGTAAGTGATGCATACCAGCTCGTGCTGCTTGTTTTAAACCATAAATTGCCTTATCTAAGATATAAACATGATTAGGATGTTCTTCGTCAATAAAACCTGGGGGTTGTTCTACATATATTATTTCTTCAAGCTCTCCATTCAAAATGCACACTTCACGTACATTTGATAAACATCAAAATCTTTGTGAGTTGCATAAGCCAGAAAAATACGAACAGCCTTGAGTCTTGCGAGAGGGTAAAAAGTTTCTTCATAGTCTATTCCTTCTTGTTGTGAGTAACCTTTAACAACAAGTCTGGCTTTGTTTCGAACAATTTTTCCATCTTTTTCGGTTTTATTTTTGAAAATCCATTTTAATCCGACAATCGAAACATCATTTGGCTTAGGAATTAATCTCCAAACCTTGACTCGTTTGAATTCAGCCAATTCATATTGCATTGCAACAACCCAATCTGAGTGTTCCATTGCAACCTTAACTGTCTTTTGTTCAATTTTTTATATGAAAACATTAAACATGCAAAATTCTTGATGAATATCCAATACCTCATTCTTTGCACGAATTTGAGCTCTTGTTAAAATTCCTTCTTGTGGATTCCCAATTACTTGTTCCTTCAGATGATCTCTTGTCCATTTTTCAATTGGTGGACATGTCGGATCAAAGTCCAAAGGTGTATCTTTGTATAATTCATCATTTTCTAATCCTACTATTGATCATTCATCATTGAAATTTTGAACATTTTCATCATGCTCAGGATGCTCCCCCTCAACATCTTCATTCATTATGTCGTTCTCCCCCTCGAAAGAATGCTCCCCCTCAACAAGAGTATTTGCAACCAACTCTCCCTCTCCACTGAATGATCTTGCATACTTTCGCCAATCTCAAGAGAATTTGATGTTGAATTATCAGTAAGTTTCGTCAATTTAGGTATATGATTATCATCGACATTAATTTCAACATCAGCAGCATGATCTGTATTACCAAAAATTAAAACGTAATCAACATCCATTGTTTCCAAAATTTCAGATTTATCATTTGATTCAGATATAATACGAAGATTTTCAAAGTGTTTTTCTGCTTTTCTAACATAGTAATCATCAAATGTTAGATTAAAAGTTTCTTCCACTTTTCATGTTTGTTTGTTCAACACTCGATAGGAAACTGAATTATGTGAATATCCCAAGAAAATTCCTTCATCTGCTTTAGCTTGAAACTTCGAAAGGTTATCCATGAGATTCATAATAAAGCACCTACATCCAAACACATGAAAAAATTTCACATTAGGTTTTCGATTGTTGATTATTTCGTATGGATAATATTAAAACGACGATGAATAAAAGATATGTTTTCAGTAAAACAAGTTGTTGAAACGATATCTGCCCAAAGATATTATGGAAGATTTTCATATGTCAGCATAGTTCTAGCAGCTTTGCATAGAGATCTATTTCTTCGTTCAACAACACCATTCTGTTGTGGTGTATACGGAGATGAAATATTATGCGAAATTCCTTTTTCTACCAAAAATGAATCAAGAACATTGTTCTTAAATTCGAATCCATGATCACTCTTGATTTTTCAAACAGTTTTCTTCAAGCTTGTTTTCATCTTCATGATAAAGTCAATCATTGTTTGAGCAACTTCCAATTTCAACTTGAGAAAATATACCCACATGAATCTTGAAAAATCATCAACAATAACTAGAATATACCGTTTCTTGTTGAGAGTGGAAACTTTCGATGGACCACATAAATCAAGATGTAGTAGCTCTAGTGGTTTGGCAATTTTTGAGTTAATGGTTAGTGGAAACTTTCTTGCCTTGCTCACAAGCTGCACATAAAGAATCATTATCAAATTTAAGTACATGTAACCCTCTTACCAGATCTTGGACAACAAGTCTATTGATGTTTCGAAAGTTAAGATGTGAAAGTCTTTGATGCCAAAGACAAATGATGTCTGATGAATCTTTCGAAAGTAGACATAAAGAATTTTTTCCTATAATTGGATTTATGTCCAATGTAAACATGTCACCTTTTATTTTTGATTTAAGCAAAACCTCTTTTGTGTTGACATTCGAAATGATACTTCCCTCTTCATTAAAAAGCACTTGATTGTCAGTGCCCACAACACGTTGTGACACACTTATCAACTTATGTTGAAGTCCCTCAACATATGCCACTCGTTTAATTATAAACTAGCCATTCGTTATTTTTCCATAACCTTTGACCTGACACTTTTGATTGTTCCCAAACTTTACTACTACAACATTTTTGAGACTTCAAAAATCACGTAAATTCTCCTTTTTCCCAGTCATGTGACGATAGCAACCGCTATCAATATCCCATTTATCATCATATTGCTCGTCACATAATACCTGCAATCAATGGAAAATTTTAGGTACCCAAGTTTTTTTGGGTCCTTGGAAATTAGTTTGAAAGATCGAATGTAAAGATGAACCATTAACCCAGTCACAAACTTTTATTTTGAGACTATCAATTAAGTCCACATCATTATTTAAAGGAACCAAAACATAAGGTTTTGTTGGTTTCGAACGTTCGCTGACATTACCCTTTGTGTTCTTGGTTTATGTTGGACCATCCTTTTCCTTCACAACCGGCTTCCATGTTTTGACTTTGATATTCGAATCTTTTGAAGATGAACTTCCATTTGATGAAGTATTCACATACTTTTCATAAATTTCGTGAATTTGTTCCTTAGAATATTTCCTTGACTGATACATTTTTCCTTTTCCTTTGAGCCAATGATCGATATTTTTCCTAGAAGAAAACCCTTTGTCATAAGATACATTCAGATTTTGTTTTGTTGTGGGATTATGAAAATTTGGCTTTTGTGGAACAAAATCAACATTTGACTTTGGAGTTAATGCTTGAGCATAAGCTCTTTGAAATTTGTTGTCATCACACTTATTTTGATAAACTTGATTTTGAAAATGTTTTGATTGATTTGGAAATGATTTTGGTTTGAAGTTTTGATTTTGAGAAATTCTTTGTTGATGATACGAAAAACGATTTCCAACTTTTTGATTTGAAAAGTTCTTTGATGAATTATTTTTAGAATAAAATGATGTATTTTGAACTTTTGAAAATGTGGTTTTTGGATTGAATTCAGACTTTGATGTATATGCTTGAGCGGGAGTTTTTTTTTTGGTTGAAGAGAAAGATGAAGACTTAGTCTTAACAGATTTAGTCTTTTTGTTTTTGAATGTATTTGTTTTCAAATCATTTTGTTTCATTCTTGTCTCAACCGTTTGCCAGAAAATTTTCTTTCTTGCTTGTATTTTTGAAATTCCATTGTCTTTTGAAAAAATTTCAATTTGTTCTTTGAATTCTTTTGAATTAAATTTGACAGCTTTTTCTTTTTCCATAACAACTTCTTTAATAATTTCTTTAACAACTTTAGATTTTTCAACCCATTTGCATTGTGGTTTTTGTCTTTGAAAAACATACGAATTCTTTGTAAGGTTATTTTCAATAGTACTTTGATTTGCAAAGAATCCTTTGTCTGTTGTTTTCTTGTTGTCTTCTTCAACCAACTTTTTGAATTCTAACTTGACATTCTCAACTTTGCCAATTGTTACGAACACTTCATTTGGGAAAATAACATCATCAGAACATTTGAAATTTGGATATACCATAGTGTTTGATTCCAGAAAATGAGCACCTTGTTCATTCAACACTTTTTTTAACTTTTCTGTATCACCATACACTTGATCAACAACTATTCGTGGAATTTCGTCTTCTTTTGATTCCTTCCTTGATGATTTCTTTTTATTCGACTTTATCTCCTCATTTTCATCATCACTATCACCAGTTTAACTATCATGTATGTCCACGAAGTCCAAATCACAATCTTTCGAACATGAGGGTTTGTCAATGTCAATCTTAACCATCAAATTCTTAACCTTTTCTTTTCCTTTAGATTTTGATGCAACATTAATTATAGTCAATTAAGAACAATCAACATCCTCAAGATCACTAATTTCACTCATATTATCAGAATTATCTTCGATATCAGCAAAATTAGATTAAGAATCAGATGTTGAATTCTCATTCTTTTTCAAAATTTTGATTTGTTCTGACTTAGTTAAAGTATCATTCACTATATCCACTTGTGCATTCGTATCTAAACATTCATTAATTTTGACAATTCCATAAGCATATCAATTATTTGGGACTTTGTCAAACTCAGCTATGGTTTTCTCACAATCATACGAAATATTATCAACCTTCTCTCTCTCAAATGCTAGAAAAGGCAATAATTTTCTATGTTTCACTTTGCTAATTTCACATGAATGATGCAAATCAATCAATTTTCCGTAAAGTCTTTTAGCAGTATTATAGTCAATGTTACATTGAGCTAACAGAAGTTTTACATCACTTGATAATGAATCTTTATCGCACATGATGCTCGTAACTTCTAATTCTAAACCCTCAACCTTACTTATTTTTGAATCTAATCGTTTTTGGGTCTCTAACAACTACAACAAAAATTTCTTAGCCTCATTGCTAGCATACACAACAACTAAATCAAAATAAGTAACAGTTTTATCAACAGATACTAATTCATAGTTATAAGCACTTATTGGAATATTAAAAGATTCTAAAATAGAACGTACCTTGGTTGTCATCAGAGATTTGTCAGTAGATTTTGATACGAATCATCTTCCTATCAACACATTCATCTCTTCATCCGAATCTTCCTCATACTTCGCATACATGGCACAGTGTGTCGGTTTACACATTTCCTCATCATCGGATCCTGAAGACTAGATTTGATAGGTGCCATCTTCTTCCTGCTCTCCTCTTGCTACCAATGACAAATTTTTAGCTTTAGCTTTAACCTCCTCGAGCTTCTCAGCATAATAAGCTTCATCCTTGACTTTGTTCATTCTCTCCACTTTCTTGTGAAGCATACAATCATTGGCTAGATAATTTGCTCCATTACAATAGTGGCAATCCACACCTGAATCACCTTTCAATTTCTTCTCATTCTTCACCTCAGTAACTTTTGCATCAGACTTCTCAAACTTCTTCTTCTCTTCACCAACATCTTTACTCACAACACTTCTTTTTCCCTCATTTTCCTTAGCCTTCAGATTGAATAGATTTTTGAAAAACTTTTTGACACGGTTGTTAGAGTAAACATCTATTGCCTCATCCTCCGAGTTCATTATAAACCCTTCATCCACCTCAGAATCACCTTTTTCAAATGTTTCCTTCTTAGACACTTTTGAGAAAAGTGCTAATGGACCTCCTAGACTGAGCTTCGACTCCTCTTCCATTTCATTCACCTCACTTTCGTGAGTTTTCAATTAGTTGTACAGATCATTAAGAGTTGATGTATCGAAACTCTGTTAATTCTTCACCATCATGCTAACACTTCTCCATTCTTTCCTGAGTCCCATAACGAAGATGCGATTAAATTCCATTGTTGTTCTAGTGATTCCATAATGGTTGCATCGATAAATCAACTCGTTCAGACGATCATAGTATATTTCAATTGTTTCACCTTCCTTTTGTCTGAAATCCTTCTGCTCAACCTAACATTATTTGACTAAATTCATTTTAGTCTTCTCGCTTCCTTGAAATTTGTCTTTTAGATTATTCCAGATCTCTTTAGCAATTGTACAACTCCTAACATAGTTTTATACAACTGGAGGTAATGCACCTCACAATTCTCTCATGCATCTTTTCTCCAATTTTCTCCGACGATCAGATTGACTTTCAACACTTGAAGTTCTAGAAGATGATCCAATCGGTTGAAAATTTGTAGGAGGAATGATATTTCCAGAGATGCAAGACCATAACTCTTCATCGAGTCCATTCAAGTAATCATGCATATGATCAGCCCATTGAATTGAGATTGAAGCTCACCATTGATGTATGGATGAAGATTTTTGAGATTTTTGAAAATTCAATAAGAATTTGAAAGCAAATAGCTGAATTGAGCCAGAAGATCAAATAGAACACTCGATTCAACAAATCAGTTGCAGAATCGAATCACAACTGAATATCAGAACGAATTTTTCAATTCAAAAAGCGGAGATCTTCCTTCCCCCTTGCTAATTACCAAGAACTTTGTTGCCGCTGGCAGGCCAGCCGGGCCGTGAGCACGGTGGGGACGGGCTTCTTTAGATGTCCTTTCATAGATTATCGAACCTCCGACAGACAGAATATCCATGCATGCGTTCTTTCCGTTGAGAATTCCTCGTTCCCTCTCGATAGACCAGCGAAAACTACGGGATAGCTATGCCGCAGTCCATTCTGATCGCCTCTTTCATGATCCTTTCTATAGGTAGAACTACTGTGAGCGGTCTAAACTTCGACCCTTATTTCTTTCTTCATATTCTATTGTAAAGGGGACCAAAGCCCGTTTTTTTCTCCCTATATTGATAGATCAAGGGCCCTCCTGCCGTCGTTTCAGTGAGTCATAGAGGCTCTTCTTCCGTATGAGATCTTATAACCGGGAAGCGTAGGTAGAACTTGTGGAAGGAAGACACTGGCGAGTAGTAGGTGGTCCCGCGGAGCTTTCGGAAAAGGGTAGCCTAGTGTGTAAGCATAGCAATGAACCGCGGCGAACCCCCGGACGACCTATCTAAGATTAGGGGGGAGATCCTCAATAGTGATGAGTGCCTGTCTCTAGTGATTATACTAGAGGGATCCTTTTTTCTTATTCTGACTAGGGTAAAGGCACTATCGGACATGGGACTTTTCCTCCTAAGAGGAATCACGACCACCACATGTTCTCATACGCAGGAATACCCCCGTTAGCGCGGAAACTTTCTGAACCAAAATTGATTCAAAAATCTTTTTGAAACAAAGTGAAAATCAGAACTCGGATTGTAATTCCTACTCTGATACCAATTGATGATGTGATGAATCAAATAAGAAACAAATCAGAGTAAGTATAAATGCAAAATTGAACACGAGATTTAAATATGATTTTATTTCAGCTTTATTATGCTCTCAAACTGTTACAGAGAAAATAGATAAGTTTTGTAAAGACTTCTTATCTAACTCTAGTAAAGTCCCTGTTTATAGGAACAGTGAAAGCATACAAAAAATACTATGGCTTTGACACTTAAGCTTTGCACAAAATGAGCCTTAGCAAATACATTAACAAACATACGAAGGGTAAACTAGACTTCGACTATTACAACACATTTCGACCCTAACAAAGTGTGAACTTTTCCATCCATGTCGGTCTTCTTCTTGAAGATCCGCTTGCACCCGACTGTCTTACGGCCCGGTACATTGTCAACCAAGTTTCAAACTTGATTGGCATACATGGACTGTATCTCGTTGTCCATAGCCTCCTTCCATTTAGCAGACTCTGGGCCTGCCATGGTTTCCTTAAAGCTGTTAGGTTCATCCAAATTTACCAGTGTGCTATCACTAATAAACGTATCACCTTCCATAGTAATATGGAAACCATAGTAATGCTTAGGTGGATTCCTAACTCTTGTGGAACGCCTCAGAGGTACAGACTCGTCAGCCGGCTCAACGGGAGTTTCCTCCTCAGGTCGGTTGCTACTGTCTGAGGCTCCTTCACCACATGGCTCATGAATTTCTTCAAGGTCAATTTAAATGGGTTTTAGCCATAAGAACTTTCCTATGTGCGCATGCAAAACCCTAATGCTTGGATCTAGGCTTTCTAATTAAACATGCTTTGAATCCAAGACTTCTAATGACTATTTAGGAATAAGAACAATGATAAAACAGATCTAGAATCATACCTTTGAATTCCTTGTTGATCTTGTTGTCTTGGAGCTTCTAGAGTCACAATTGTCACTCCTCTAATGGCTTACAAACACCAAATAGCAAGGAGGATGATTTGGGATAGAGGAGAGGGGAGGAAATCGGCCAGGGTTTCTATGCTTTAGATGAAGTGCCGATTTCCCTTAGCCATAGGGTCTATTTATACTTGTAGACTCCTTAAGGGTCTATCCAATAAAGTTCGATTACGCCTTTCTGCCACACCATTCAATTGCGTAACTATTCCACACTCCTTGAGATAATCGTGGAATTCAAGACTTAGGTACTCTCCTCCTCGATCGGATCAAAGCATCTTGATTTTCCTGCCCAATTGATTCTCCACTTCATTCTTGAACTCTTTGAACTTTTCAAAAGTTTCTGACTTTTGCTTGATTAAATAGATATACCCATATCTACTATAATCGTCGGTAAAAGTCACGTAGAAGCGGTTCCCATCCTTCGTGGTTGATCTAAACGGTCTACATACATCGGTGTGTATTAAGTCCAATAGACCTTCACCCCTTTCACACGTACTCATGAAGGGTGACATGGTCATCTTTCCAAGTAAACAAGACTCGCATGTGTCATCTTCCCTAAGGTCGAATGACTCCAACACTCCATCCTTTTGGAGTTGGGCTATGCGTTTCTTGTTGACATGTCCAAGACGACAATGCCACAAGGATGCTTTATCCATACTAGTGGAAGAATCTATTTTCAAAACATCATTTCCTAAGTTATCAACAATCATAACAGTTTCATAAATTCCATTACATGGTATAGCTTCAAAGTAAAAGACACCATTTAGATAAGCCAAAATAGAACCATTCTTATTATTAAAAGAAAATCTAAAACCTTGTCTATATAAACCAAGAAATGAAATGATGTTTCTAGCCATTTCTGGCGAATAGCAACAATTGTTCAAATCTAAACACAAATTATTCCTAAGCATTAAAGAATACACTCCAATCTTGGTCACAGGCGACGATCCTCTGTTGCCCATGATTAGATTGATTCTTCCTTGCTCTACATCCCTACTTCTTCTTAGTCCCTGCACATTAGAACAAATGTGGTAACCACAACCGGTATCAAGAACCCAAGAAATAGCATGATTAGAATCGTTAGATTTAATTGTGTATATACCTGCGAAAGATGGCTTGATCTTTCCTTCCTTGATGGCTTGTAGGTACTCTGGGCAGCTTCTCTTCCAATGTCCTATCTTGTGGCAGTGGTGGCACTCTGCCTCCTTAGGGTTAGGGTAGGGCTTAGCGGGATCAACTTTGGTCCCACTAGAGGAGGCACCATCTCGGGCTTTAACGTTGCGATAGTTCTTAGACGAAGCCTTCCACTTCTTTCCCTTTCCTTGACCAATACCCAAGATAGGAGCAGCGGGTGGATTGGGAGTTGGTGCAACAGACTTGTCTTTGAAGTTGCTCTCAGCAACCCTCAAGAGACCTTGGAGTTTGCTTAGGGTGACCTCCTCGATCATGTGGTAGGTCATCCTAAATTGATTGTACATCGGAGGCAAAGAGTGAAGCACCATATCGATCACCAAGTCTTCCCCAAAGTCAACATTTAACTTGCGAAGGCGGTCGACATACCTTTGCATCTTCTGCAGGTGCACGGTAAGAGATTCTCCATGACCCATCTTAGCGGAAATCATGTTAGTGAAAATCTCATAACGCTCTTGTCTCGCGTTCTGGTGGTATCTCTCTAATAAGTCTTGATGCATCTCGTACGGGTACATGTCCTCGTAGAACTTTTGGAATTCAGAGTTCATGGTGGCTATCATGATGCAATGTACCTTCGTTGCATCTCGCTCATGAGTTTCAAAAGCGGTAATTTCAACCGGAGTAGCGATTTCAGGGTTGATCTTCTCGAGCTTCTCATCGAGGACATACTCCTTATCCTCATAGCGAGCAATGGTGCGAATGTATCTTATCCATTCTCTAAAGTTTCTTCCATCAAAGGTGACCTTTTGGCAAAGGCTCATCAACGTGAAAGAACTAGCAGCAGCGTTGTTAGCGTTCGACATCTACAAATAGAAAGGACAAAGATAGATTAGAATAAGAATCCCTAATTATCACCCAATAAGAAAAATTAGGGCTAGGATCCAACAATAACATTTACATACTAGAAAAGGGATGTCGTAATCTAACATGCAAATAAATTGAAGGTAAGTGAATGACGATTCACTAATTCTCCACCACAAAACCTAACTATTAGACCTAAATGTATTGAGAATTCCTAGGTTCGGATGAGATTCATTGAAACTATTCAATGGCATGTTTAAATCTCGATATGCCCCTCTTGTTTGTGACTGGGATACCGAGGATCACAAAGCGGGTGTGAATTACCATGCAAATTTACATGGTGCCTTCATTGTAACGATCACCTATTCGATGTGCCGGTAAGCCACACACGCTCCATCGAACAATGAATCACCCTTTGCCACCTTTGCTTAGAACCAATTAGTGTGCCGGTAAACCACACACGCTCCACTAACTTCTTAGCAAGGGTGCAAAGTGTAATTTCATGGGATTGCATCAATTCACTTTTCCTAAAGTAACTAAGATTGGCAAATTTTAAAATATGTGTAGTTACTTTGTATTACTTATTATACTTTTAATGAGAGGATGTGTGACAACCCGATATTTCAAGACGATATGTTGGGACGCAAATCAAATTTAGGTCAAAATATAACTTTCCTAAAATCTTGTTTGGATTAAGTAAAGTAGTAGGAATCGTATCAAGGTTTTCGTGCATATAAAGAACCCTAAAATCCGAGTTATAACGAAGAAGTTATGACCAACCGAAGATTCTCGGCAAAACCGGCATCAGCGATTAAACGTAAAACGCGAAATTTCGATGCAATAGTTTTTAGCCTTATGTATCTAAATGAAAGTTATAGACAACCTCAATCTATGATCGTACATATAAAGATCGTCCAAATCTGACTTCGGATGTGAAAGTTATGAATTTTAGAAGAAATTCCTTAATAACGTCATTTTAATAAATAAATAATAAAAATTATTTCATAATTTGCCAACGGAATCTAAACGAAAGTTGTAGATCATAGTCTCACCTTCGTGTGGATATAAAGAACGTCGGAAACGGAGTTCGTATGAAGGAGATATGATTTTTTGAAGTTTATTTAATATAATTATAAATTTAAATGAAAACTCCCGGTATTATCCGAAGGGGAGTCATCGGATAGGGCCGGAGTACGCCCTGCGTACCCTCGTACGCCCCGCGTACTCAGATCAAAGGCCTCGGATCGACCACGTCGCCCTATGCGAAGCTACCGACCCGCCATCCGACCCGCCGTCCGACCCGCTCCATCCGAAATACGTAAGCAGTGACGTTTAGTACGCGCTGCGTACCCTCGTACGCCCAGCGTACCGAGGCGGTTCAGCACCCCTATAAAAGGGATGCGAGGGCTTCCGAGAAATTTGCTAAATTCTTCTCTTTTCTCTTGCGTCTTGCCTCGTTTTCCGTGCCCGTTCAAACCCGAAGCTCTGGCCTTTTTACTCAAGTCCCGAGGGTCAATTTTACTCCCGAGATTCCCGAGAATCCTGAGAAAAATCCGTTTCCCGAGACGAAACTCTGCCCGGTTTTCCATCTCGCTATCTTCAAACTTTCAGGTGAGTTCATACCCCTATAATCCACACTTTTAAATGTTTTATAAGTATTTTTATATACTTTTAAGGGGGGGAATACAAGTAAAACACACGATGATTTTCGTATGTTATATAAAGTTTCATTTTACACTTTCTATCAATAGAATCGCATGTGATTTATAATCATTATAAAGAAACTGTCGTATGCAAAATGTATCACGATAACATCATATCTTTTGGAATTGAAAAGTGTTGTTATTTATATATAAATCAGCCACTCCGTTTATACTTTATGTATATGTGTCCACCTTTTATACTACAAACATACGATTGTTTTGGGACACTTCTTGTTAATAAATCAATCTTATGTGATTTATAACTAGTATACAAATGGATTTACTACAAGTTTAACAGTTTCACTAAACATATTACTTCAAATGACTTTCTTAAACGTTTTTACATGATTAAAGCTCGTTATCAAACTGTCTTACATACTGTAAGCTTCCTTTCAAAATCGGTTACAAAGGTGTTTTCAAACAATGGTTTTACGTGTACTTAAACTGTCTTATCAAACAAAATACTTTCAATCATTTTATAAACTGACATCAAGTCACAAATCTTTATTAGACTTTTCAACGGTTTTACAAAACTTCTTTATGCTTTTATATTATAAATTGCATGCCTCTATATGTATAGTTATATAAGAAATGTTTAAAAGACTTAGAAAGGCTATCCACCCTATTTCCTTTTCGCGCCTTGAGATGTGGTCTGGTGGGATATTGGGTATTCGTCCAAAAGTTGTTTAAATATTAGTTATATATTATGTATACATATATGGTCATAAATGTTCCATCAGTTAATTTAGTTCCGATACAAATAGATATCAATGGTGTATAAACCTACTTGGTCACTCATCAATTACATTCTAGTAAACTATTATAGGAATAGTTTAGAGTAAACAAAACATTTTCACTACTACAAGAAATTACACCAGAGTCAGTTCATTTACGAGTCCAGACTACATGTTATATGAAGGGATACTTTTACATGAATACTTTTACATAGACACTATATGGCAGATTACTACTACATGTTATATAAAAGAATACTTTTACATGAATACTTATACATGAATACTTTTACATAGACACTATATGGCAGATTACTACTACATGTTATATAAAAGAATACTTTTACATGAATACTTATACATGAATACTTTTACATAGACACTATATGGCAGATTACTACTACATGTTATATAAAAGAATACTCTTACATGAATACTTATACATGAATACTTTTACATAGACACTATATGGCAGATTACTACTACATGTCATATGAAGGAATACTCTTACATGAATACTTATACATGAATACTTTTACATAGACATTATATAGCAATTTAATATTACATGTTATATGTCTAGATACGGTTATATTGTTCGCCTTTCTATCTTTACCTGGTGATTCAATCACATCATCGACGAGGTAGACTGGGACTTTATCTCCTAGTACCACATCATACTTTGAGGGACTAACCATTCCGACAACCACTGCTAGCTACAAAGGTAAATGAACAATCCACGGATGTTCTAGGTTGATACCATCGTGGGTATACATAAGGGACTAACTATTCCTAAACCCGGCTGTTAGCAACAGAGGTAAATGAACAATCTACGGATGTTTTAAAGTTGATACCATTTCGGGTATACTTAAGAGACTACTAATAAGAGTTAAACAAGGAAAAACCATCACATTTTCAAGAGATGCGTACTTTCAAAACAGTCAGGTCTAGGTAAAAGACTACTTTCAAAACATTCGAGTCTTGGTAGAAGACTACTTTTATACTAGTAGGAAATATGGGATTTTCTAGAGCTTTTCATACTTATACTAAATGTTTCATCATTCATTTACTAGTCTTTCATATCAACTAATCAAAACAATGACATTAAATACTTATGAACTCACCAGCTTAAATGCTGATCTACTCTTTCAAAATAACTTGTATTCTCAGGTTACAAATAGACAAGTGTCGATACGAGGTTCAGAGAAGACGGAGCAGTCAAGACTCGTCTGTTATTTTTGATAAGTTATCATCATGTCTTGTACTATGAAAGAAAACACTTGTAACTAAAATTATACTATTAATGCAATGGATGATGTTGTTGCTTGTTTACTACTTTACATTTGTTGTGATGCATACATGACGTCCTCCGCCCCAGAACGTTTCCGCCGTTCGTGGTTTTGGGGTGTGACAGGATGAGGTTGCCCTATCCTACCCGTTCGGCTAACGACCCTCCACCGATCAAGCAAGCGGTGGGTGTGAGTGTACACCCATTAAGCGCCATTTTATAGGCCGCAACCTTATACCCACCTTATAGATCGGCTTCGTGAATGAGGCCTACTAACGGTAAGACTAGCATTTAGTTATACATACATATATATATATATATATATATATATATATATATATATATATATATATATATATATATATTATTCTAGTAATATCATATTAGTATAGGGTTGTATTTTAAACCTTTTAAAAATCTAGGGTTTGAAATTTAAGTTGTCTAAATTAAAACCTTTTAATCACACAATATAAATTTCAAAACTTGAGGACAAGTTTTAAACATTTAAAACATGGAGGATCAAATAACAAATAATTTTAATTAACAATTAATTTCCTAATTATCTATATTTGATTTATTCAAGATTTCTTTCAAGATAATTACCAAAATAATGAAAATAATTAATTAATTATCATATAAGGAAATTAAATATTTTATTAGTTGATAAATATCATTAATTAGATCAAGATTATAGTCATATATATCAGAAAAATGGATTAGGGTTGATCTAATATGATTAAGGTAAGTTTCCATAAGATAATCATAAAGAAATCTCGAATCTGGCCATTCCTGACGCTTGGACTCGCCGAGTGCACAAAGGGACTCGCCGAGTCAGGCCAACTCGCCGAGTCCACTTTGGAACTCGCCGAGTCCATGACTCAAGAACACAAAAATCGAATTTTGCAGTTAAGTTTCAGACATTTAAGCAACAATTTAATGAAAACCAAACCAGGCTCTGATACCACTGATGGTTTTTAGCCATAAGAACTTTCCTATGTGCGCATGTAAAACCCTAATGCTTGGATATAGGCTTTCTAATTAAACATGCTTTGAATCCAAGACTTCTAATGACTATTTAGGAATAAGAACAATGATAAAACAGATCTAGAATCATACCTTTGAATTCCTTGTTGATCTTGTTGTCTTGGAGCTTCTAGAGTCACAATTGTCACTCATCTAATGGCTTACAAACACCAAATAGCAAGGAGGATGATTTGGGATAGAGGAGAGGGGAGGAAATTGGCCAGGGTTTCTATGCTTTAGATGAAGTGCCGATTTCCCTTAGCCATAGGGTCTATTTATACTTGTAGACTCCTTAAGGGTTACAACCTAAACCCTAATTGGATAATCTTCTCTTAAGGTTATCCAAATCCTTTCCTTAAATAAGAAATGGACGATTTGAGCTATCCTTTAGCTTCTAGAATCCGTCCAATCCATATCTATATGGATTTATAGTCTAAAGTTTAACTATCAAACAATTGACAGTTTATACCCTCTTATTTAATTAATCTCTTTAAGTCACCAAATTAATTCCAATTAATTCTATGACTTATATTAATCAAATAACAATATATTATTCTTTATATTATTCTCATAATATATTAATAATATTTACTCTCTCTTAATAAATCATCCTATCAAGTTGCTATGGTGAAGGCAACCCAAAAGGACCATGCACAACCGGGTCAAATACTTGCCTAATATAGTTGCAGCCTTAAACACTATTCCAACAAATTTGCCTCACACTGCTTCTTTGGCTTATAAATTCTCTCTCTCGAAAGACCCCTCTCCTTACCACAAAGACCACATTCTCACTGGGTTTGTAGAAGAGGTAACCAAAGGATTTATGTGGGTAGCCGATGAAAATACACCTTTCACTTCGGGGTTCGAGCTTATCTTGAGTCTCATGTCTCACGAAAGCCTCGCAACCCCAAATCTAGATGTGGTCCAAATTAGGAACTTTCCCAGTCCACATCTCATGAGGTGTTTTGGCAACCTTCTTTGTAGGGACTACATTAAGGATATGGGCAGTAGTCTCTAAGGGATACCCCCAAAAAGAGATTGGTAGCAAAGCTCGACTCATCATGAAGCGAACCATGTCCAACAAAGTCCGATTACACCTCTCAGCCACACCATTCAGCTGTCGTGTCCTGGGAGGGGTCAAATATGAGACAATCCCACACTCCTTAAGATAGTCAAATATGAGCATCTTAATGTTCCTGCCCAATGGATTATCTACTTCCTATTTAAAGTCTTTAAACCTTTCAAAAGTCTCTAACTTATGCTTGATTAAGTAGACATAACCATATCTACTATAATCATCAATAAAAGTCACATAATAGCGATTAGCATCGCTTGTGGCGGTTTTGAAGGGTCCACATACATCAATATTTATAAGGTCCAACAAACCCTCACCCCTTGCACAAGTACCAGTGAAGGGTGATTTTGTCATTTTCCCAAGTAAACAAGATTCACAACTATCATCTGACGTTAGGTCAAATGACTCCAAGACTCCATACTTTTGGAGTTCGCCTATGCATTTATTGCTTACATGTCCAAGACGACAATGCCACAATGATACTTTATCCAAGCTAGTAGAAGAATCAATACACAACACATTATTTCCTAGGTTATCTACAGCCGACACAGTTTCATACACACCATCACAAGGTAATGGTTTACAATTAAGAACATTATTAAATAAAGCATTAATACCACCACATTCATTATCAAAAGAAAAGGTAAGCCCTTGTTTGTACAAACCATGAAAGGAAATAATATTTCTCACCATTTCAGATTAGTAAACACATTTATTCAAATCTAATTTTAACCCACTACTTAGCAAAA
The DNA here is from genome assembly GCF_002870075.4 of Lactuca sativa. NCBI lineage: Eukaryota > Viridiplantae > Streptophyta > Magnoliopsida > Asterales > Asteraceae > Lactuca > Lactuca sativa. The sequence goes on along the minus strand of NC_056631.2, from coordinate 196,382,864 downwards.
AAGTATAAACTCCAATCTTGGTAACAGGTGAAGCCTTCCTATTCCCCATGATTAGGTTTATCTTCCCACGCTCCATATCCTCACTTCTTCTTAGGCCCTGCAAATCAGAACATATGTGAATACTACAACTTGTACAAGGACCCAAGAGTTAGAATATGGTGAGTTATTAGACAATATAGTGTATATACCAGCATGGGATGGTTTCACTTTCCCATCCTTGACATCCTACAAGTACTTTGGGCAATTTCGCTTCCATTGCCCCTTATTCTGGTAATAAAAGCAATCAACATCCTTAGGGATGGCAGAAGGAGTGATAGAACCACTTTTGGTTCCAGATGAGGAGCCTTCAAGAGACTTTCCCTTGGTACCCTTCGAAGGGGTCTTCCTCTTCTTCCCTTTGCCTTGCCCGATAGCCAAAATAGGAGTAGTAGAAGTAACAACCGACTTACCTTTAAGGCCACTTTCTGTGGTCTTCAAAAGTCCATGAAGTTTGCTAAGAGTAACTTCCTCCTTGTTCATGTGGTATGTCATACAAAATTGTTCATAACAAGAAGGTAAGGAGTTCAAAATGATGTCAATTATCAACTCCTCAGGGAAGTTCACATTTAGTTTCAGCGAACGGTCCACATAACTTTGCATTTTCTGCATGTAGCCCATGGTGAATTCACCATCCTTCATTCGGGTTGCTATCATGGAAGAGATTATTTCATACCGCTCTTGACGAGCACTCTAATGGTACCTTTCCATCAAGTCCCGGTGCATCTCAAAAGGGTAGAAGTCCTCATAGGACTTTTGGAGCTGGCTGTCATCATGGTCATCATGATACATGCCACTTTAGTGGCATCTCTCTCATGTGTCCTGAATTCAGCGATTTCTTCAAGAGTAGCAGTAGGCTCATCGAGTTCCTTTAGCTCCTTGTCGAGGACATATTCCTTGTCCTTGTCACGAGTGACCATCCTAATGTTCCGGATCCAATCCATAAAGTTGGAACCATCGAAGATGACTCTCCCACAAAGGTTCATGAAAGAGAAGGATTTGATAGGGTTAGAGCTTGAAGCATTGTTGTTGGAAGACAATTGAAAAGAAGAAAGAACAAGTTTAGATTAGATATATATAGTCCTTAATAAGACACCCAAATGTAATATTAAGGCTATGACCCATAGAATATATTATAACTTAGAAGAGGGATGTCGTAATCTAAGTTATGACATATTTGAAGTTTAGTGAATGAAGATTCACCAATTTCCACTATGAAAACAAAATAAATTATTAGGTTTTAGTTGGTTTTGAAATTCCTATATTCTTTGGAGATTCATTGAACTTTTCAATGGCATGTTTCAATCTCGATTGTGCCCTTCAAGTTTTGTGACTGGGATGTCGAGGATCACAAAACAAGGTGTGAATAACCATGCAAATTCACGTGGTACCCTTAATATTATCACCTAATCAATGTTTTGGTTACCTACACGCGCTCCACCGATCTACGATAAACATTAAGTCACCCTTTTTTATCCTTACTAGTCCAAGTTAGTGTGTCCGTTACCCACACACGCTCCACCAATGACTTGGTAAGGTACAAAGTGTGAATTTCATGGGTTAGCACCACATTCACATTTTCCTAAAGTAACTAATATTTGGAATTTATACAAATATTTAGTTACTTTATAATAATCATTATACTTGTAATGAGAATTAAATTCATTGTCCTACCCGTTCGGCTAACGACCCTCCACCGATCAAGGAAGCGGTAGGTGAGAGTGGACACCCATTAAGCTGCCATTTTATAGTCACCAACCTTATACCCACCTTATAGGCCGACTTCGTGAATGATGCCTACTAACGGTAAAACGACTTGATCTTATACATACATATATATATATATATATATATATATATATATATATATATATATATATATATATAATTATTAACCATTAATGTTATAATAGTATAAGGGTTGAATTTTAACTTTTAAAACACTAAGGGTTGGAATTAAAGTATTTTAAAGTGTGTGCAACTTTACAATTTCCAAACCTTGAGGGCAATTTTTGAAACTATTCAAAACTTTTTATTTCATAACTTATGAGTTAATTGTCATAAAAGTGAAGACTGTTCATTTTTATGTAATTCTTGTGTTTTAAATGGACATTAAAAATAAGTGACTTTTGGTGATCCATAACTTGAGGACAATTTATGGATCCCATTAAAACACATAATTGATCAAGAATTAATCATTAAACCATTTAGCAAATAATTCCTATGATCTAACAATAAACTCATGAGAACATGAATATCGTATCAAAATTTCAAGAATCATATGAACACATATAAACATAGAATTTTGATATTAGCCATTGTAATTGGATTAGCATAACCATTACACCAACTAAAACAAGTTTTAAAACACCAAAACAGTTTAGGGTAATGTTTCTAGCCCATTTCCAGCAGTCAAAGTCAAAAATCTACAAACTGTGAGTCAAACTCATCGAGTTCTCTAAGAAACTCGTTGAGTTCATGTATTAAGTCATGAACTCGGCGAGTTTGTGGCCAGAACACGTCGAGTTTTGCAGTCTGGGCAGATTTTGGTTTTTGAAAAAACAAGTTTGCATCAAGTATCGAGTAAGAAAGCCTAGTCTCTGATACCAATAATGGGTTTTGAGCATTCTAACACTCCTATGGTGTACATGCAACCCTAGAAACCTTGAATCGATGTTTTACTAGAAAATACATTCAAATTTGTTTTCCAAGGTCCATAACCTATCTAGCATGGCATGGGGTATTTTAAACATAAAATACTAGAAGAAATACATACCTTTAGTAGTGAGTTGATTCCTTTGGAGTTTGAGAGCCAAGCACCAATAATGTGGATGCCTCAAATGGAAGTCACAAAACACCACAAACTTGGAAAACTTATGAGAGAGTTTGTTTGCTTCTTAGAAATTGGCCACTCTTATGCACACACACATAGTGTCATTTCAAGCAACATAAGCATCTTCATATAGTGTAGAGGATTAGGGTTACATCCATGTAAACCCTAATAACCCATGTCTTTTCCTTTCCAAGGATCCATGGGTTAAAAGCTCCATGGATCATCCATGGACTCCCATGCATGCTTAGCCCATTCTTCATGAGTATAAGCCCACACTATATAAATACAATAGCCCATTTTCAATTAGTCACTTCTTTTATCACTAAATTAATTCTTAATTAATTTAAGATCAATACTAATTAAATAATATGATTTCATATTAATATATTATAACTTATAATATATTAATAAATCATAAACATACCATTCTCATAATATTATCCATATAAATAGTTCAGGTGAAGTGCAACCCAAATGGACCATGTCGGGTGGAGTCAAGTATATACCAAATAAGTTATGGACTTAGACACCTTATCCAACAATTGGGAAACTACTTACTTGGATCGGCCGATCATGCACATTGCACTCTCCTCTTTTCCAATTTAAGAAGTTTTTAACTTTTATTTTAGAAAACAATTCTACCATTTCTTTAGTTTGATTTCTGACACACCCGAGAGTGTGCCCGAATCCATCAAAACAAGGCTCTGATACCAAATTGTAACGACCCAATTTTCAAAAGAAAATTTTCATTTTTAAATAGTGAAAACATTTCCAATAAACCATAAAAACTCAAGAACATTTGTTTTCAAATTCATAACATCAACAACATTATTCCAAATATCAGAGTGTCCCATAAAAATGCCTGAAAGATAGTGCATGCCGCGTCATCAAGCCTTGCCCTTGTCCTTAGGCTCAGATGTACCTAAAACAAATCTACAAACTATAAGCTAATGCTTAGTGAGTCCCCCTGAGCATACCCCACACAAAATACGTAATCACATAATCATATTAGCTATAAAAGCTACATAAACCACATAAGCCATGAATACAAACATATAAGGATGCCATAGGCTCCTCCCAGGGTCTTACACCTACTTACCATTGGCCCTCCCGCATGGTCTTTATCTAGAAATGCCACGGACTCCTTCTCATAATCTTATATGCAACTGCCACGGGCTCCCCCGGGGTCTTCCATGTAAATAACATAATAGATAACTAGCATATCGTATATCATAGAAATATCTATGATACTACATAACTCATTCATAAACGTACATGGATGTTGTAAACACCTTCTAGGGTCTTACTCTTGTGTATCATTGGCTCCCCCACATGGTCTTAACTACTTGCAATGGGCTCCCCCTCATGGTCTTATCCCGCTGCCACAAGCTCCCCCGGGGTCTTCACATACCCAGTCAATAAGTACTAGCACGTTCTCATAATACATGGCTACCGACATACCAGTAGTGAATCTACAACAACACTACAACTAACTAAATGGGCCAGCCTTGGTGCTTTAGACCCATTTGTATGGTGAGGAGACTCACATCTCATGAATGCATAACTGACAAGATAAGATCTCTCTTTCAAAAAAAAAAAAAAAAAAAAAGACAAGATAAGATCTGATAAGTCCAACACATAACTCCAACTCAACTATTTATAAGCACCATGTGATTAGTTTGTCACTATCCCAAAATACTATAACTACACTCAAAGTCAACACTGGTCAACCATGGTCAAAGTCAAGGTCAACAGTCAATGTTGACCCCAACTCGTCGAGTGCATCCAACAACTCGCCGAGTTACCTGAGCAACTCATCAAATCGCCGAGTTACCTGAGTAACTAGTCGAATTCCTCAATGTCTAGAAGACCGAATACTCCTGTAGACCGAAAACTATACTCCTTCCTCGCAATCACTCAAAATCTTGAAAACGGGTAAACCCTACCCGACTCGTCGAGTTGGCTAAGAGACTCGTCGAGTCCCTTCAGTCATTTTTGTGTTCAGTCCTTTCCAGTGGAATCTTAGGCTCCACATTACAGATCCAACCTCTTATGGTGTAGTTACCACGTAAATTTGCAAGCTTTACGTGCATGCAAGGCCTCCCAAGGGTGAAACACTAAAACTAGGGTTCAAACAACACTTAGGACATGGAAAAGGGCTTAGACTAGGTAAAGGAAGCAACTTTATGTCATAAACCTAGAGGTGTCCAGATTTGGAACCCCATTCTTATGACAAGCCCAAATCCGAGTAAGACACCATTTTGCACTCAAAAGTGACGATATTTTTCCATAAGATGAGATCTAAGAAAATAGAGATCAAGGTAGCAACTTTTTACCTCTAAATGGATGATCACAACAAGTAGGTGTCAGATCCAAAGCCTTATCCTCACTTCAATCTATTCAATCTTCAAGTTTCCTTCTCTAAAGCACAAGTTCTACTCTCCAAGGCTCCCATACACTCAAGAAAGCACCAAAATGTTGCTAAGGTTTCCCTCTGGACTATAAAATCGATGAAAGAGGCTACAAATGAGCCATAAGTTCAATAAATAGGTTAAAAACCCCAGAAAATTAGGGTTTCCCTTTACAGCTCCTACTCGTCGAGTCGAGGCCTTCCGACTTGTCGAGTAGGTTCTAAGTCCCGCGTCCACATAAACGATATCTACTCAATGAGTTGGAGCTCCCCAACTTGTCGAGTCCCAGCACAAAACCCAAAAACTTAGGAAATTAAATGATACCTAGAATAGGTGTTACACAACAAGATGTTTCGGGCAGTATTAGTAATATGGGATTTGTGTGGGTGGAGTAGCTTGTTGTTCGGAAAATGCTAAGTCACTTGTAGTTTGGATTAAATAAACTCATAGTAATTGATTTGACCCTTTTACGTAGCTCCCGTTTGAGTCTAACCGTTGCAGGGATGAATCTTCTACTCGAAGGATTATTTGAGCCTTTTGTCAAGTATAAGTGTTCTATGTGTTGTATATATTTTCAGTGACTTTGTTCCCACTAGAAGAATCAAAAAAATCAGGGTTAGAAGTATTTTGTGTGGTTTGATATTCTATGAGGATTCGGAATGGTAGTGGTTCGGTGTAGGCGGTATGTCAGGAAGTCAAACCAAATTGAGAATTTAGGCTTCAAAAAAGTGAATGTGGTTTTCAACAAGGAATTAAGGGCCTGATTTTTCTTCAGGTTTAGAGAGTTTGGCTAGGTTGGGTTCGGTTGCCTTAGGAAGGCTTTGGTATACCCGTATTTGTGGCAGTGTGGCTCGGATTGTTTGGTATGTCGGAAATGGTAAGGATTGATTTCATGGGCGAGGTGAGGAAGCACTCCATGGAGTTATTTAGGATGGAGGACTTCGAGGAGGAAGTCTGATTCAATTGGGGAGAATTGTAATGCTTGATTTCTCTGTTTGAGTTTCAGTCCAATTATCCTTGGTCGTCCGTTACTTAACACTGCTGGAGCTCTTGTTGATATTTGTGAGTCTAAGATCACCTTGAGGGTTGGTGATGAAAAAGAAATTTTTGGGATAGAAGATGTCTTTAAAAGGAATCATCTTCAAGAAGAGGTGTTCACCATTAATGAAGACAATGAACTTGAAGAATTAGAAAAGCTCATGGAAAAAGAGGTCAAGACAATTCATCAAGTTAAAAGAACAAAACCAAGAGCATCTGTTCCATATTTAGTTGAAGGCATTGCTTACAAGAGTCCACCTTCTTGGGTGAGCAAGGAAGATGATGAGATGACAAGTGATGAAGAAGAGATTACTTCAAAGGTGACAAGGCCAATGGTGAAAGAAGAGACAAATAGTATGGAGCTTAAGAGTGAAGAAAAATTAAAGACTCAAGGGATTAAACGCAAGCTCGATGTAGATGAAGTCAAGACAAAGAAGGAGAATTCGAAAAAGGCATACAAAAGACAAGTTCAAGCTTACAAGAGGCGTTTCAAGGAACAAAAGGTCCAGCTGGTGATGGACTCTTCAGAAGATTCAATGTAGGAAGCACGGAGTCCGGCTTACGACTCCTTCAAAAAGAAGCGCTTCTCAGGAGGCAACCCAAGCTCGGTTTGAATTTTCTTTTCCATCATGTTTTATTTAGTTTAGTTTTTTTTAGACATTCAATCATCTAAATCATTAAAATTAAGTGATAGCAAAGTATTTGGATGTGGGGTTCCTAAATTAAGTGGTAAAGTAAAAAAGAAATGGTAATTAGGATAGGCTTATTTTGATTAAGCAGAACTCACGAGGTGAGTTAGAAGAAACTCACGAGGTAAATACGTCCTCCATACACAGTGAGTCTATAAGATATTCGGGTAAGCCCAAAAGAATTATTAGCCCAAAATAGTTAAAATAGACGGCCAGCAAAAGATAGCCCAACAGGACTCATGACGTGAGTCCGAGTACACTCACAACGTGAGCTTTGAATAACACGGGACCACAGTTTAAACAAATCAGATCCCTTTTGACTCACTTACTTTCTTATCCTCATGAAGTGAAGACATTTCCTTGGTCCCCCATCTGATTTTGGCTTAAATCAAAAAATATTATACTCTTGTTGCTTACGTAATCTACTCTTTAAGGTAATTATTCTTGCATTTCTCTTGGTTCTTTTCATAAATTTGTAGATTTAGGGGTTAGGGTTCCTCATATGTATCAATATCAAAATTGGACTCGAATTTGTGACATTCATCCATGATTTCTTACTTAAATGTGCTTGAAAATGGTTAATGGGTAAACCCTAACAAGATTTGAGTCCCGATTTTTCTGATTTTTGAGACAATGCTACGCTGAGAATCGCGAACTCACGAGGTGAGTTCTGCAGGACCCACGACGTGAGCCCATTAGATTCACAACTGTTCTGTGATTTTCTGAATTTTTGGATTTTTGGTTTCGTGTTTGTTGCTGGTTTATTTTTGCAGAAAAATGGCACCTAGACGGGAGGCTAGTGACGCCCAAGGCAGGATTGCTAATTTGCACCCTTTTTATGCATTCCCAGGGAGTACACCTAGAGATATGCTCAGCTGTTACAACACTCGATTGGGATGGTTATACAACCGAGAATTTGCTATTGCACCAACCATTAATTGGCAAAGGTTTCTGGAGGTGGGATTGGTTGAAAGACTAAACTCGTTTCTTATCAAGACTTTTGTGGGAAATGGGTATTCTTTTACATGTAACGGATGGAGTAACTTGTTTGCCATCCAAGAACAAGTTTACAAGGAACTATGTGTCAAATTCTTTTCCACAGTGTTGTTTCAAGAAACTGTCCAGGATCCTAACTACCCTCGAACATTGGCCTTTCGCTTGGGTGGAGACTATAGGGAATGTAGTTTAGTGGAATTTGCTAGGAGGATGGGTTTATATGAGGCCCATGATACCATGACCCCGAGTTCTCTCTGTTCCTACGGGAGGCTATCCATTCTTATTCTGAGTAGATGGCGCGATATGAATTCTGGAGCCATATTGCTTTTGGTGCTTTCAACTCCGGTGTGTCGCCGGAAAGCAGCATCAAATCGCCAATTCATCGGTTGATACACATATTGATAACATTATCCATCCACCATAAAAAATATGGAGACAAGGTCACCAAGATTAATTTGTTTTTCTTGTGGTCTATTCTGCAACCGTGGTTTTGCTGCAATCTTCCATACTTCTTGGCCCGTTACTTGGCAGAACATGCGGTGAGTTCTCGACACGGGAGCCCAATCTGTGGTGGCCATTTTGTCATCCGCTTAGCTAGGTCGTATGGCGTGCTCGTTCCCGCGGTTACACGGACACTCACGTGTATGCAAGGGAACGAATTTTCTATGGGATATCTTGAGACCATACGGGTGTTGGTCAATTATGGAACGCATTATGGGATCCTGCACAGTGATGATGAGGGCGAGGACCAACCGAATGAAGAGCCCGAACCACAACCACGGCCTCGAAGACGAAAAATGAGAGACCGGGGGGAGATGAGTAGATCCCAACCATACGAGGGTGGCATGCCCACCGACCCGTTCCAATGTCGGGTGGGTACTTATTTAGATAATTTACGCGGAGGGATGTCTTATAACATCCAAATGATGGAAGCCTTGTTTTCCCACATGCATGTGGAGACACCACCCACCATGCCACCTCAATTCCCCTATATTCCTATAGGGGAAAAATTGTGGATGCCACGAGGCGATGGAACCGGGACGAGCGGGGCGAACGAGGATGAGGATGATGATTGATCGTGTCTGTTTATTTTTATCTTGTTTGGTTTGTTTTGGTTTGTTTTTATTTTGTTTTGTTTTGTTTGGTTTTATTTTGTTGGGATTGTAAAAACTATTAAGATATTATGTTACTTTTATTCTTCTTTGGTTGTTACTTCTCAGAAATTGCTAGGAGCGCCTAAAATGGATATCAAGATATAAGTGCGAATGTGTTTAGCTGGGAGTGTTTAAAGTCAAGAGTCGAGACCTATATTTTAAATTAAGTGTGGGGTGAGTCAAGTGAGAATAAAGTTAGAGAGAAGAGTCCAAAATAGTAGAGATAGAAGAATCTTAATCCATTAAGATATGGGTTGAATTCAAGAATTGAAAGAAAGGTTGGAGGAATAATATTTCTGGTGCTCCAGTTTTCACGTCGTGAATCTGTTAAGGTTCACCTCGTGAGTCGGTATATGGTGTACTTCCAGAACCCACTTCACAACGATTTCACCTCGTGAGTTTTAGTACATTCACGTCGTGAATTTCTACTTTTCACAAAAAGGAGTTATATTTTTTCATATTCATGGTGTAGTTTACCACTATTCTTTTTGGGGAATATTCTGAAGATTATTATGGTTCATTTTCACTACCATACAATGTGGCGTATGCTTTCCCACATTGTTCGTTCTATTTTGGAGATTTCCACCTACATTTGTAGAAGATTGAAGGCTTGATTTCATATTTTTCCGGTACATTAATTATCTCGCGTGTTCAAGATCCAAGTTTCTATTTCTCAGAGTCCATATTCGAGATGCACGTTTTCCACACTTTTGGAGATGCTTACGCCGTTATCCCAGGGGAGTCTGTTCCTTTTTCTCCCTTCTCTTAATTGTTATATTATTTTGAGCATACAATGAGGGAATTGTATGAAATAAGTGTGGGGTAGGGGTAGGAAAAGTAAATTGCTAGATAATGGTAATTTGTTATGAGTTTAAATGTTATTTGCAGCCAAAAAGAAGGCATTTTGAAGAAAAGGGACTAAAAACGTTAAAGGAAGAAACTTTGGGAGTTAAAAGATTAAAGGATAAGAAAATCAGGGAAAAGCGTTCTCATGACGTGAGATCTGGAAGACTCATGAGGTGAGTATGGTATTCTAGAAGATAACCATCACGGGTGAAGGAATCTGAGTCGCATACGGATAATTACGTGCTCTCGACGTGAGAATTAGGATTCTCACGAGGTGAGTCTGGGAGAATTGAAAACTATATATATCCTTGATAATTACGAATTGGAGAGACTTTTTGGCAGAAAAAAGAGATTCCATAAGGCGAATTTCAGAAGAAAAAGAGACCTGGAAGTGGTTTTCAACACAAAAGAAGGAGAAGTTCATAATTTGCTTTATAAACTTGGTACATTAAACATGTTTTTGATTATAGCTTTTGACTATTTAGCTGTTAATATGTCCAGCTAAATCTAGCTACTTCTGTTAGCTAGATGAAGCCGAAACTCATGGTTTGAATGCATTAGATTTGACTTTATTTGTTGGTTATGTGCTTGTGTTGATTGATTTTACCTAGCATGCTTAGTTAATGACTTGATTGCTTTAAATTCTTGTTCTGTGTAGTTAGTGAACACAAATCTGCATGAATATGAATACCTAATAACAAAGTGAACACTAGTTTATTAGAGTTAAGAACAAACCAATCATAGATAAGTAATTGAATCATTGAATTAAGCTGTGTTAGAGAACTCATATTATGACTGTAATTGTGTTTTGATTAATCAATCTTCATAGCTCCAATCTTATTTAATAATTGATTGTGTGTTAACTATTGTGTGACCATACATAGAATTACATGAATTGATTAATAATTAGTAGGTTTAGAACTAAACTGCTAATACTTCTTTAATTGGTAACCAACGGTAATAGTTTTGACTAATGTATAACAATTGAGTGAAAGTGGATTCGAACTAACAGAAGTATTTTGTTTATTGATTGAGTTTTATATTTTGTTAAAGAATTAAGTTCATCTAAACTTGCAAAATTAGATACAACCCCTTTTTAGCTTATTAACAATTAGATTAATTTAGTAGTGAATATATTAATTAATAACACTGTTCCCTGTGATCGACACCCGACTTACCTAAACTATACTGTAATCTGACTAGGTACACTGCCTATAAGTGCATAGTTAGTCTAAGTTTGTTAGGATATAAATATTATAATTAGTGGTTACTTTTGTCCACATCAGTTGCACACCCTGACACTTTTGTCGTCGGCCAGGGGAGTGACACTTCTTCTCTTCATTTTCAACATGACCCTTCATATGTTCTTCTTGTGCTTTTAGCATCCCTATTACTTCTTCAACCTTCATATTATCCAAATCACTAAATCGCTCAATAGTTAAAGCTAATATGCAGAAACTTAGACGTCACTACTCTTAGTAGCTTCTGTACCACATAAGACTCTTCTACTGTGTCCCGCAAAGCTCGAATGGTACTCACCAGCTTGCTCACTTTTGCGGCGAACTGTCTACAGCGTCTGAATCATTCATGTTTAGTGCCTCGAACTCCGCCTTCATGGTTTGAACTCTTGATTTCTTTAGTCTATCTACCCCCATGAACATTGTCTTCAAGGCATCCCATGCCTCCTTAGCTATTTTGCTTCTCTGCTAAGACCAACAACAAATCTTTTGGTTTGCCTTGATAGGTAGCTGCCAACACTATCTTATCTTTATTTATTTTGACAACAATGTCCAATGTTCTAGGCTCAAAAACATCCCAAACACCTAAAGCTTCCATAAACATTCTTATTTTTACTCCCCATACAACATAATTCTTTCTAGATAACATTGGATAATGGAGTGTAACCTTACTTTATTTCATGTTATGATATCTCATCTCTCTCACTGGACGCTCATATTTTGTCATGCGCCAGGTTTCTCTGATACCAAATGTTGGCTCCTACACAGTGGGAATAAGTTGTACTCAAAGGTTTATGACAAGAAAATGATAATAGCAAAACATAGTGGGGTGAAAAAGCTGCACACTTCTTATTCACTTTGGAAAGATGAAAAGATAAAGAAATCACAACGTACACATTGTCATTTTTAAACTAAAGAAAAAATAAATCCATAAAAATAGGAAATAGACTAACCTATCGGCCCATGACCAAGTACTACAGCCAACATAGCTTTGAAATACATAATAAAAATGTGAATTAAATAAAAAAATGTAATATCTAGATTAAGTCAACATTACATTGTTTTTGATTTGTAACCTTTCTTCTTCGATGAAAAGAATTTAGCTTCTCCTTTTCACACTCTAAAGTCAAACCTGGTATTAGATTTTCAAACTTTCATTGTTCGTTTCTATTCTGATTTCTTCTATCGATCTATCAATCATGCCACAATTTCATATTGTAACTATTGGATATTATTTTATTTATGCTAATTCAAATCCTATTTTTCTTGGATCATAAGATAATATAAGTTTGAGTTTAGTTTCTAATATCTTCAATGGATTCGGATTCGTAAAATGAAAATTCTTGATGACGATCGCCTGATTAGCCAAAAACAAATTTACCTTTGTTGATTGTACAATCACTCAACCACCATTATCTGATCTTCAATTTTCTTCCTGGTTTCACTTTAACTTAATGGTAATTACTTGGATTCTCAATTCACTTTGAAAGAATATTTTTGATAGAGTTTTATCATTATAATATGTAAGTTAAATATGGAATGAACTAAATCAATGATATGCACAATCTGATGGAGCGTTGATTTATCAAATTCAATATGTAACAACCTAAAAACAATACTAGAATTTTTCATTTAAAAACTATTAATTTCATTCATTGATTGTACCAAAAACTATCAATCATCACAGTATTCCAAAACATCAGGGTGTAACTATATCAAGTGTGGAAATCATATGGGGAGGATGTTGTGCCATCACATCGGGTCCTTTCCTTTTGAACTAGAAGTACCTAAAACCATTAGTGTAAACTGTATGCATAAAACTTAGTGAGCTTCCCAAAATACAACATACAACATTCATATAATATAACAACATGTGGTTGTGTCAGGTTCGTATCAACCCCCGGGTCTGTATCAACCCAAAATAATAGCAAGTAGTTGTGTCGGGTCCGAATCAACACCCAGGTCCGTATCAACCCCGAACCCATAATGACTCCGAGCCAAAACTAGCTCAATACATAAATCATACAATCACATCATACAAAATCATGCGATAACATACAATTTTTACTCATACAATATAGTGGGTCGGCCTTGGGACCTTCAGCCCGCTTAAGGTGGTAAGAAGACTCACCTCACATAAAGATTAAAAGATGGAATAACACAATGCTTTGAAACCCATGCTATTGGTCACCTTTACCAATAACAGTAACCAAAACACAAACTACCATTCAAATACCTAAAATACCCCTAGGTCAAACCCTAGCCAAAATCTAGTTCAAAGTCAATCAAGTCAACCAGGTTGACTCAGTAAATACATGGGGGTATTCCTTATGTACGTGGGGCGTACTTCTCCATTAACCGAGGATCGGGGAGCCGACCTCATACGCGCAATGTACCCCTCGATACGCCCAGCATATGAGGCTGCTCATCACCCCTCTTATTAAGTGCTTAATTCCTTAAGCACTTATGTCCAAATTTCGGATAGGCAACAAATGATGTTCTTAACCATAAAGTTTCCAACTTTATGGTTTAGCATGGCTATTATGACCTTAACTCCATAAACCCTAGTCTCTTAACCTATTAAGACCATCTAGCACTTGCATGGAGAGAAACTAGAGAACAAAAACCCAACTTTATGACTTAACACCCATCAAAACCTCTAAAAGGACAGCTCAAATGCCTTGGAGTACCTTCTACTCACAAAGACCAAGTTTGGGACAAAAAAGGAACAAATTTGAGCTAAAACTAGATTCATAAGATTTCTACACCAAACTTGAATCTTTTTACCTCCACAAGGTGCACAAGGGGAACAAGATGTTGGATCCAAAGCCTTAAGTGAAACACCACCACCTCAATTCTCTTCCTTCTACTCCAAAAGTTCCGAATGGCACCAAAAATGGCTCTACAAGCTTCACAATGCACTAACACTCTTTAGAGTTTCGAAATAAGAAAGGAGGTTGAAAATAAGAAGGTCCATGTGGCCATAAATGTGTTTAAATAGGGTCCAAACCCTAAAATTTAGGGTTTGCACCCTAGTTGCATACGCCCTACGTTCCAGCATATGCGCAGCATCCTAATGTGAACCGGTGTACGCTCTGTGTACGAAGGTGTACGTCCGGTGTACTCCTGTTGCCTCTGAAATTACAAAATTGCCACTGGGGACTACACATGCAAATAAACCACAAATCAAGTGTTAAAATGAATACCTGAATAATAGGTGTTACAACCCTCCCGCACTTAAACTAGACTTCGTCCTCCAAGTCTACCTTTGCAAATAAATTCGGGTAGTGCTCTCGCATCTCCGCCTTGGGCTCCCACATCCATTCGGAACCCTTCCAATGTTGCCACTAGACCTTGACCAGTGACACTTCTTTGTTGCTCAGAGCCTTCGTCTTCAGATCTAAGATCGCCATGGGTCTCTCCATATAAATCAGGTGGTCATCAACCTGAATTCATCCAGAGGAACAAGTGCAGACTCCTTGGACACATACTTCTGATGTTGAGACACATGGTACGTGTTATGGATATGGCAAAGGTCATCGGGCAAATCCAACCGGTATGTAACCTTGCCCACCCATGCCGAAATCATGAAAGGTCTAATGAATCTGGGGCCCAGCTTGCCCTGCTTCTGAAATCGGATGACACCGTTCCAAGGTGACACCTTTAGAAGCACCAAGTCTCCCACCAGAAACTCGAAATCCGAATGTCGCTGATCTGCATAACTCTTCTGCCGGCTTTGCCCAACCTACAACATGTCGCACACCTGCTAAATCAACTCAGTAATCTTCAGTACTGCCTTTGTACTACCCATGACTCGATGCCCAAACTCCCCCCAACTAACTGGGGTCCTACACCTTCTTCCATACAATATCTCAAATGGTGGCCAGTCAATACTGGCATGGTAACTATTGTTGTAGGAGAACTCGACCAGTGCAAGGTAAGTATCCCAACTCCCTCCAAAATCCAACTCATAAGCCCAGAGTATATCCTGAGCGTCTAAATAGTCTGCTCGCTCCGGTCATCGGTCTGAGGGTGGTATGTTGTACTAAAATGCAACCAAGTACCTAACTCCTCATGAAACTTCCTCCAGGATCTGGAGGTGAAACGAACATCCGAGTCTGAAACTACCGAAATTGAACTACTACCTTTCGGACATATATGTCCACTAACTTCTCTACGGATACACTCTTGGAAATTAGTAACAAATGTCTACTCTTGGTCAATCTATCAACAATGACCCAGATAGAGTCAACACTATGTGTTGTCCTTGGCAAGTTTGTGATGAAGTCCATGGTAAACTCTTCCCACTTCCACATGGGAATGGGTAAGGGATGCATCTTACCATGGGGTCTCTGATGCTCGGTCGTGACTTTCCTGCAATTCAAGATCCGCTCCATAAACCAAGTTATTTCCCTCTGCATAAAAGGCTACCAATAACTCAAACTCATTCACTGTACATCTTCGTGGTCCCTAGATGGATAGAAAACTTGGACTTATACGCCTCCTCTAAAACCGTGTGTCTCACCCCACCTAATGTCGGAACCCAGACTCTACCACACCTGGTCCATAACCACCAGATGTCTCTAAAAAATAAGGGAGCATTTCCTATAATCCGCTCAGTCTTCCGGTTTTCCTTTTTCAATCCCTCCACCCGAGCCTTCTTGATTAAATCCATCAAATGCAAAGTGACAGTCATCCTCAAGCAGATATCTCAGATAGATGAGCTCACATCCTTGCGGCTCAAAGCATCGGCCACCACATTGGCCTGCACCCAGGGTGGTACAGGATCTCACAATGAGAATTCTTTACCACATCCAATCATCTCTGCTGCCGCATATTCAGATTCGGTTGGTTTATCAAATACCTCAAACTTTTTTGGTCAGTGTAAATAGTACACCGAACCCCATACAGATAGTGTCTCCAAATCTTGAGGGCAAAAACCACGACCCCCAACTCCAAATCATGTGTAGGTTAGTTCACCTCATTAGGCTTTAGATGCCTTGAAGCGTAAGCAATCACGTGACCCATACAAATAGTGTCTCCAAATCTTGAGGGCAAAAACCACTCCCAAACCTGAAACAGAGGCATCACAATAAACCACGAAATCATCCAAGACCTCAGGGAGCACGATAATCGAGGCCTCACGTAATCTCTACCTCAGAGTCTCAAGAGCCAATTGTTGATCAGGCACCCACCATCACATTCTTCTTTGTCAAGCGGGTCAAAGGTATAGCACTTTGGAGAAATCTTCGGTAAATCTTCGATAATACCCTGCGAGACCTAAGAAACTCCAAATCTCAGAAGCGGTCCTCGGAACCTCCCACCACATCATGACCCTGATCTTGGCCGGGTCGACCAATATACCCTTCTGGTTGATGATGTTCCCCAAAAATTGCACCTTGTGCAGCCAGAACTCACACTTAGAGAACATGGCATAAAGCCTCTTCCTGCTCAGGGTCTCCAGTACCTCTCGTAAATGATCCTCATGCTTCTCCTTGGTCTTGGAGTAGACTAGAATATCATTGATGAATACAAGCAGAGACCAATCCAGCATGGGCCTGCAAACTAGATTCATGAGCTCCATGAACACTGTTGGTGCATTTGTGAGCACAAATGGGATCACCGCGAACTCGTAAAGGCTATAGTGAGTCATAAAGGTTGTCTTTTGTACATCATCATCCCTTACCCATATCTGATGGTACCCCGATCGCAAGTCAATCTTGGAAAACCAAGATGCACCCTGAAGCTGATCAAACAAATCGTCAATCCTCGGAAGTGGGTAACGGTTCTTCACTGTTAACTTATTCATCTTCCGGTAATCAATGCACATTCTGTGTGAACCATCTTTCTTCTTCACAAACAAAATCGGTGCTCCCCACGGAGAACTGCTCGGATGAATAAAACACTTGTCTAGAAGCTCCAGAAGGTGCATAGACAACTCCCGCATCTCAGGTGGCATGATTCGATACGACGTCGTGGTTATTGGATCCGCACCAGGTATCAGATCAATCTGAAACTCAACCTGCCTCTCGGGAAACACTACACATCAGGAAAATACTAAACAATAGGCGCCCCACTCAAATTTATCGTGTCCTCAACCCGAGTGTCTGCAATATAAGCTATGAACCCAGAAAAACCCTGTTGCACATACATCCTGGTCCTCATAGTTGAACAGAGAGTTGGCTCATGCAAAGCTCTCTCTCTAGGAATAACTAGTTATCCCCTACTTGGGGTTTGAACTCTCACCAATTGCCGCACGCAATAAATCATGGCCCCATTGCGGCCCAACCAGTCCATCTGTTGGGACATGATTTGTGGTTTATACTTTAATTTTCATAGCTTTTATAGTTCTCGATCTAGGACCAAAAACACCATGATTTTGGTGGTGTTTGGACCAAAATCACCACGTGATTTCAGTGGGTTTATTAATGTTTTCGGTTGGGTTTTGGGCTAGGCCTTTGTAACTAGGTCTAGGTATATATATAGTATTGTTTCATCCGTATTTAAGGTTGGTCATTCTACTTGATTGATTTCAAGATTATGAGAGAGACAAAGAGAACCGAGAGACATAGAGAGTCTTATGTACTAGACTATTGATTAATAATAGTGTGCATTGAAGATTCATCATCATGTTCTTAATTTATATTTACGATTTGTGTCATTCACTTGATTGGGATTCCGCACTAATCTAGTGATTTGGCTTGATACCTAGATCGTTGTTTTACAATTGGTATCAGATAAAGGATTAGCATCAATCGAATTGGCAAAATATTAAATGTTTCTTGGAGTTTTTCTTGGAGTTTCAGGTGTTTTTGAGTTCTTTTTGACAAAAATTATTGATGTTGTTCGTTGTGTTCTTCACTAAATTGGAGACTTTGATCGAAATCGGTCTTCATAAATTACCAATTTCATGATTCTGGTGTTTTTGGGCGTTTTCGATTAGGTCTGGCCGTTCTCAGCGGCAAAATTCAAGATCTTGGTTAGGTTTAGAAATCTTCGGCAGCCAGCTGATAAAATTCAGTGTGGTTTACGAGTCCTCAGACTCAACTTCGGAGCTCTCGGTCTTAGCCTTGGAGTTCTTGGCGGCGACTTTGTGCTCTCGGCTAGGTCGGCTTCACTTCTTGGTACCCTTTGAGTCTTCGGTCAACGTACTCGGTCTGCATATTTGGCTCCGCATCTTTGGTTCAGCTTCTCGGTTATTAAGATTTCGACTAAGGTTCTCGATCAAGAAACCTCGTTCTCGGTCCAGTTTCTCTTCGGACAAAGAGTTGACCTTCAAGGTTCTTGGTCAACAGGGTGTTGACTATTGGTACTTTCGGTCAAAGACCATTTATTTTTGGTCTTCAATCAAAATCAAATTACACAATCCGATTCTTTTCGTTGGTAAATAGTGAGTTCCTATAACAGTACCAAGGAGGTTAGTGAAGTCTCATGTTCTCAATCCTATGAAGATAAATTAAATAAATACCGTGAACAAAATGAGTTATTAGATAGAGAGGTTTTTTACCTTAAAAATGAAATTTACGAAATTAAGAAAGTTAATAAACCTCTTAAAGAAAAACTAGAAGCCCAAACTAAAGATTTAAGCAGGATAAAAGAAGAATATAGCACCAAATGTGTTCACTACCGTTTTGCCAAAGAGTAAATTGCAAAATTGATGCATTAAAATCAAAATTTAAAGATGTTGATTTTAATTTTAAGAAATTTGATGTGTCAAGTGAGATTGTTGAGTCAATTATTGAGAAACAGTTAAAGTGGAAGAGTAACCAGAAAGAGGGTTTGGGGTATCACAGTGTACCACCTCCTTTCAATGATAACTATACTTCGGCCTCTGAAACCATAGAGACAGACAAATATGTTCAACATGGTCAGCCTACTATAACTGTTTCAGTTAAGACTGAACAGTCCGGCCTAACTGAGAGTATTAATGTGTATGATACTAATGTTTCTACTTCATGTGTAGATAAAGTAACAGTGCAAGATGGGTTCGAGCAGAACAAAAATAATTCTAGTTCTGCTAAAAATGCCTCAAAAACTTGTGATGATAATAATCTCACTGTTGAAAAATTCAAGCCACAAAAATTTGTTAAACAGTCTAATAAATGTGCATGTGCTTGTGCTTGTGGAATTTCTTTAAACCAAACTTCATTTGGACAAGTCATAATCTTATTTATTTTAAAAGACAAACTAGTTTTAACTGTGGGACTCCTGGTCCCATTGCTAGAAATTGCGAACATCATTCATATGTTCCCTACTATGAACAAGGTTGGCAGAACGTGCCAAGGGGGGAGATCTTTCAAAAGATATCCTTTGAGGTCACGTTCACGCAATGGTGATTGGAATGCTAAAAAGGCCAAGAATCAGACTCCCAAAGACAAAAAGGGCATGTTAGACAAGAAGTCTAATTCGAGAGATGGTTCTGCCAAACCAAATTCGGTGAGGTCGTATTCATCTCAAGGATTTTCCTCTAGCTTACACTTGCGATTCAAGTCTAAATCAAAAGGTAGTTCCATTTCAAAATCAAGTGTTGAAGCACCCATTAGGTTAAACATTAAAATGCTTAAACCTAATTACCAATGGGTTCCCAAAGGTCACATTTCAAAATCGTCCAAAATTCCTGTAACTTCTTTATGTTCCTTATATGATAAGCAGGATATGTCATGGGAAAGAATATTTTATGTAGATAATAATGGTAAAGCCAGTTTCAAAATGGATTGGGTTCCCAAAACCAATTAACTCCGCACTTTGTGTCAAAACAACTATAAAGGAATATCATCAGACTTCGGTATGTTGATAGTGGCTGTTCCATGAACATGACAAGAGACATCTCTCAACTGCATGACTTTTAGAACTTTATTTGAGGGTATTTGTCCTTTGCGGGAAAGGAGATAGAAAAGATCACCCAAATGAGGACCGTATTTAACGACGTGATGAATTTTGAATATGTTAACTTCATTTCGGAATTGAAACATAGCTGAGGCTGAATATGTTGCTGCATACGCTTGCTGTTCTCAGGTCATCTGGATGCAACTTCAATTGCTGAATTACGGTTTGAATTTTCTTGATACTCCTAGGTTATCTTAAAATGATTCGTTTTGAAGACTGAAATTTTTTTTTGTACATTTTGTATTTTATTTTTTTTTATTTAAATTTGTTCATATTTTTTTCTTTCTCCTCTATGCACAAATTTAGGGGGAGAATTGAAACTAAACAAAAATCATAAAATTCAAAAATCCAAAAATATGTTTATTTCTGTTTTTATTTAGTTTTCAAAAAAATCAAAAATCCAAAAATATTGTATTTGAGCGTATTTTAATTTTATTTTTATCTCAAAAATTTCATGTGTCTTAAAACACGAACTCAAAAGAAGAAGAGTCCCAAGGAGACTGTGTCAGAATTTTATGTGCAAGAAGAGATCCTGAAAGGAATTAACGAAATTACACTTCACACTACTTTCACAAGGAATTAAAAGCATGAATATGTACAAACTGTTAGTTAGGCAGTTTCTTTCTAAGAACTGTCGTATTTAAGGAATTGAAAGTTTGAAATTGTACAAATTGTCAAAATTGGTCTTGTCAGTTATCTGTACCTAAGAACTGTCATGGCACCAGAGCGATTCACCCATCCGGGAAATAGATATCACTGAACATCCCACCCAGGGTTTTGACATTCTTTTTGTCATGCAAAACTATGGAGACTCAAATGTATTCTTGGATACATTCTCCGTAGGTAAGAAATTAACGGTTATTGGCACTAGGGTGATGCACCTTGCAAGCCACAATTATCATTGAATGTCCCGCCAAAGGGCCTTGACCTCGTGTCATGCTAAATTGTGGAAATATTTCCTCGGATATTTTTGTCACATGATGGTTTTGTGAGTTATTCCTAATTAACTCTTACTGGCACTAGAATGGTACACTCAACTGAGATTCAGAAACCATTGAATGTCTCGCCAAGGGCCAAGTTAACTTGTTAACTTGAAAAACTTGTTAACTTGAAAAACTGTATTGAGGCTAACATCAAAAATAGCCATGAGTAGTTTTGTGACACTCAACAAATCGCAGTGCGTTCCTTCGTGTTCACACAGATACAGTGAGTAGTCTCCATCTGAGCCAAGGCTGGGTCCTTGAAAAATTGTGGTGAGAAGGGTATTTATGACGCTGTGATCCACGAGGACTTTTACTCATGGTTACTTTTCAAGACACATCTGTGATCGATGAAGAATATTCATTTGAAGGAACAAGAAGTGAAGATTATTTTTCAACCCACAACCTTTCAACCCCAGAAGAAATGTGAAGTTGTATTTGAGGTTATGTGACGAATTGCATTGAAGCCTCCTTAATCAATTTGCTACTATCTACGAACCTGCTGAAGTGATCCAGAAGAATCGGTCTCTCTGTAAATATCTCTAAAGTGTTTCAAAGCCGAAAGTGATAATTTTCAAGAACCTATACAAGAAGCCTCTATACCCAATGTGTGTTCAAAGTCAAATTTTAAAGGAAGTCCAACTATTCAAGATGAAGTCATTCATGTAGAAATTCATATGTTCATTTTGGAAGTCGTGAAGAAATCAAAGTTAAATACTTAAAGTCAAGAACAAAGAGGAGATTGAAAATAAAAGAAAGCTATAAACCAAGGGGGAGATTATTGGGACATGATTTGTGGTTTATACTTTACTTTTCATATCATTTAGATTTATCCGTCCCTCTAGGACCGAAAACACCATGATTTCGGTGGTGTTTGGACCAAAATCACCATGTGATTTCGGTGGGCTTATTAATGTTTTTGGTTGGGTTTTGAGTTAGGCCTTTATAATTAGGTCTAGGTATATATATATATATATATATATATATATATATATATATATATATATATACATATATATATATATATATATATATATATATATATATATATATATAGGATTGTATCAGCCGTGTTTAAGGTTGGTCATTCTAGTTGATTGATTTCGAGATTCTGAGAGAGAGAGAGAGAGAGAGAGAACCAAGAGACATAGAGAGTCTTATGTACTAGACTATTGATTAATAATAGTGTTCATTGAAGATTCATCATCGTGTTCTTAATTCATATTTACGATTTGTCTCATTCACTTGATCGGGATTCCACACTAATCTAGTGATTTGGATTGATACCTAGATCGTGGTTTTACACCATCCCAATGATAACCTTAGATCCACTCAAGGGAATTGGCACCAAATTGATAGAAAATATCTTGCTAAACAGATTCAGGATACACCCACGGAAAATCCTCGAAGCACTCAAAGTACGATCATCCGCAATCTCAACCTCTAGAGGGGAATCCAAAGTGTCGGGAGCATCACAAAACTTCTTCCTCGGTGCAAGATATACAAAGGATCGGGTAGCCCTTAAATCAAACAAAACATGAGCAGTCATACCATTGACCAAAAAGGTCCCTATACAAAATCAAGCATAAATATGAACATGAAACAAAGAAAGCAAAAAAAAAAGATAGAGGTAAGACGCCTACTCGTAACCACATCTTGTGTTGCACGGGCCTCATTGGTGGTCGGCTGAAATGCTATACTCTTCACCATCGGAGCCTTTGCCTTATCCTAGCATCCATCAATAATCCTTAATGTGGCTGGCATAGGTGCTGCCATCGATCATCTTGACAATCTCGGGCAATCAGCTTTTTTATGGTCGGTTTGATTGCAATGGAAGCAAATCAAAGCACTCTTGGAGCAATCCCTACTCATATGACTAGTCAGCCCACACTTGTAACAGCTCGAACATGCTGACCGACATGTCCCACTATGTTGCTTGCCACACTTGGTGCAGCGGCCTCGGCCCTGCTGGCCCCTAGAATGTGAATCAGAAACCTTGGTCTTCTTGGCCTGACCCACAACAGTCTGCACTTGCTCTAGCTTGCGCTTCAACTAAAGCTCCAGCTCCATCTCCCGCTCATGGGCCTTCTCAATCATATAGCTCAGGGTTTTACACCCTGAAAAGCTCACAAACTCCCTAACTTCATCTCTCAACATGCCATGATACCTCTTCTTCTTCATCTCCTCATTCGCAGCGTACTGCGAAAGCAACAGATCCCTTTTTCGGAATTTGGCGGTGTTCTCCACCATAGTCTCGGTAGTCTGGCGAAGGACCTGGAACTCCCTCGCCAGCTGATGCACCTCGATAGCTGGTGCAAACTCCCTCTGGAATCCTTGTACAAAATCCTACCACGTCATCACTGCCTCTCCTGTTATCCCAACAGCTCGGGTAACCTCCTCCCATCAGTCTCATGCTCTGTCCCTTAGTAGGCAGGATGTAAATCCCACTTTTTCCCCTAGGGAAAAACCTCATCCTCTGAGAATTCTCCATGTTAGTTATCTAGTGACAGGTAGTGATGGGGTCCTTAAACCTGAAGAACTCAAGAGCTACATAAGCCTTGAACTCCCGAAACGAGGGCGTTCGAGCTCCAATCCGATCCACAACAATCTTGGCATGAAATTTCCTTAGCCTCTCATACATCAGCTCCAAAATCCCCTCATTTATGGTACCAAACAACACATGTGTAGCATCAAGGATACCGTGAGTAACCTTGGCCGAAATGAACTCGTTTAATCATCACCATCCTCCAAACTGAAACACAACATAAAAAAACAATCAGCAAAGACTCGAGGGGACTCCTCTACATAGGCCTCTTTATAGTTTCTAGATCTACACTCGTCTCAGGTACATGTCATGTGCTTCTAGTAGTATCGGCACAATACTACCTTTCACACCTAATTGTACCTTCTTCAAGGTCAGTTCTTGTTCCTCAAAGTCACCCTACTAAAACCACAAACTAATCCCATGCCATACGGCATACGTATCCTAGAGTCTCCTGGGAATCCTCAACTCCCACCACTTGCAATACCAAGAACCTCAATCAACACCGTTGGTTGCCCTATACATGCAATTTATACATAAAATAGGATCATATAGACTATCAAATGATGATTCTACCCTAAGTCCATAACCAAATAAGGAACAGGAAATGAGGCCAAATCAATCATTCTAAGGCTATACAATCCTAATCGTATACAACTTTGAAAGAATACACTTAGCAAATAACTGAGCAGATATCAATTCCAAGTAATACATAGCATCATGTTCCACTAGGCTATAAGGCATCACGCAAATCAAGAAATTCTATCATATGATTCCTAAAGGAATCCATAGCCCTAATTTAATAGATAATTCTTATATTAAGCATACTACTCATAAGACATAAGTATGGGTAATTTGGGAACTACTTACTTGACCTCGGCTGATCACACGCATCGCACCCCCTTCTTCTTAAATAAAATCCATTTTAAAAGTTTAAATTCATTTTTTTTAATAAAAACTATCATTTCCTCAGTTTAAGTTCTGACACACTAGAGAGTATGCCCGAATCCCTCAAACCAAAGCTCTAATACCAACTAGTAACAACCCAAAAACAATACTAAAATTTTTCATTTACAAATTATTAATTTCATTCATTGATTTTACCAAAAACTATCAATCATCATAGTATTCCAAAACATTAGAGTGCAAAGATATCAAGTACGGAAAATTTTATAGGGAGGATGTTGTGCCATCGCACCGGGCCCTTCCCTTTAGAACTGGAAGTACCTAAAATCATAAACATAAACTATGAGCATCAAACTTAGTCAGCTTCCCACAATACCACATATATGATTCATATAATATAACAACATGTGGTTGTGTCAGGTCAGTATCAAGCCAAAATAACAGCAAGTAGTTGTGTCGGGTCGGAATCAACCCCCAAGTTCGTATCAACCCCGAGCCCATAATGACTCCGAGCCCAAACTAGCTCAATACATAAATCATATGATCACATCATACAAAATCATACGATAACATACAATTTTTACTCATACAATATAGTGGGTAAGATGACTCACCTCATAGATAGACAGAAAGCTAGAATAACACGCTGCTCTGAAACCCACGCTACTGGTCACCTTTACGAATAACTGTAACCAAAACATAGACTGCCATTCAAATATCTAAAATACCCCTAGGTCAAACCCTAGTCAAAATCCAGGTCAAAGTTAACCGAGTCAACTAGGTTGACTCAGTCAGTACGCGGGGGTACCCCATGTGTATGCGGAGCGTACTTCTCCGTTGATTGGGGATCGGGGAGCTAACCTCGTACGCACAACGCAACTCTCTGTACACCCAGCGTATGTGGTTGCTCACCACCCCTCTTATTAAATGCTTAATTCTTTAATCACTTACATCTAAATTTTAGATCTAGGCAACAAATGATGTTCTTAACTATAAGTTTCCAACTTTATGGTTTATCATGAATATTAAGGCCTTAACTCCATACACCCTAGTCTCTTAACCTATTAATACCATCTAGCACTTGCATGGAGAGAAACTAGTGACCAAAAACCCAAGTACACCCTACGTACCATCATACGCTCAGTGTACTAATGTGAACCCGAGTACACCCTATGTACGAAGGTGTATGCCCAGCATACTCAAGCTGCCTCCGAAATTACGAAATTTCCACCGGGGACGAAACTTGAAAATAAATCACAACTCAAGGGTTAAAATGAATACCTGAATAATAGATGTTACACAATAGTAGTTGTACTCTGATTCTCAAAGCTCTTATGGTTTTTCTACATATTCACCAAATTATCAATGATCTTGGACGAATTGAAAATTATTCAAGGATTACCTGATTCTTCTTGTGGAGTTGCTATTAGAATCTGATAATTATGGGAGAAAGCCTCATACATGAGGTATGTATATCAGTATGTATATATATAAGATAAAATTACAATGGGGTCCCTAATTTATATAAGAAGTATCAGATACTATATAAACTAACACATCTCCGCTCAGTTTGATCAGGGGGTTTATAAATGTTCAAATTGTCTTTAAAGTCCAAAAAATAATCGAGTAGGAAGATCCTTAGTGTATATATATATATATATATATATATATATATATATATATATATATGCATACTGATAAGTTGATGGCACATGCAGAACATGCACATATCCAATAAAACATGTTCTCTAACAAAATGTAAATCTATTGCCACATGCCTAGTTTGTTGGTGTCGTACAGGCTTAAGAGATAAATACATGGTACTCATATTATCTCAAAACACAACTGTAGCTTTAGATAATGGACAAAATAACTCAAGAAGAAGATTGTTAATCCAAGAAAAATCAGCAACCATATTTTTGACACTACGGTAATCAGTCTCATATGGGGAGCTAGAAACAATATGTTTCCGTTTGGAGGACCACGAGATGAGATTGGTGAGCCGAGCCGAGCCAGTCAACATTAGAGTAAGATACCAAGTGATCAATAGAGGAGGGTCTAATAGAAGGACCATGAGATAAGGTACCCTAGAGATAACAAAGAATTAGTTTAAGGGCAAGAAAGTGAGGTTCACGCAGATCATGCATGAATAGAAAGATTTCTTGAATAGGATAATCCATATACAGACGTGTAAAGCTGAGTTATTGTAAGGCACCAGCAAGAAACATGTGCAGAGTGGGATAAAAAACAAGAGCGTCATGAGGAGTTAGTTTAGATTTTGTGTCAGTAGGGATATTGCACGGGTTGCAAGAGAACATATCAGAACGCTAGAGAACTTGAATAACGCCCAACAATTCAAGCTAGAAATTTAAGATATAGTAAATAATCTTATCTAAAGTTAAAGTAGTCATGATAATGATATCTTTGATATAATGAACGCTTGAATCTCACTCTATACGAAGAAGTTAAGATCCCTTGAAGTTTCACGTTCAACCCTATACAAAAATGTATGATGTAAAATGAAAATCAAATATAGGTTTCTTATTATACTAAGTAATCTAAACGAAATTCCTAGTAATCCTAAAACCAAGAGTATGCATATAGAGAATGCCTAAATCTGAGTTCACATGAGGAAGTTATGATTTTTCGAAATATCAGTGCAGCAGTGTGGACACAAATATTGAAATTCAAATTGGTTTATTGTTAGCCAAAACAATCTAAAGGAGCGTTTAACATATTGTGAATAGGATTTTTTCAATATAAAGACAGTCGAAAACAGAATTCGTATGAAGGAGTTATGATTTTTATATGGACTTTAATAGTCTAATCCTGTTAAAAATATAACTTTAAAAATTAACTGAGAATTAGCCGACATAGTCTAAACACAGACCACCACCTTTGCAACATGTGGCAGTAACTTGAAGGAGAAACATAGCATGTATGCATGGCGTGCATGGTCAAAAATGGCTATAAGTAGAATCCTTCAACTTCCATTTCATTATCACACCTTCAGCAATCCCTCTACATTTTCTCTGAGATTCTAGCTCAACTTTCCGTTAGATCTTAGAAATTTTTAGCAGGGGTCTATTTCTTATAAATATAGAAGGGTCTAGTCGAAGTTTAGCCTACGAATTTTAGGGACTTTTGTCAAAAATTTATGTAAGTTCAGTTACACTTATTTTCTTTCAAGTGTAACTTATATTTATATTCATAGTCGTTATTATGAATCTATAAATAAGATTTATCAGTGATTCCATGTCATAATACTGACTGGTCTACTTATGGTGGTTACGTCTAGGCTAGATTCAGTGAGGTGTTTAAAGTAGGATTTACAAACAGTATACTCTATATACCAAATGGACCTTACCTCCGATATGATTTTACTTGGTTGTTCCTTATCAACTATAGATCAGTAGAAATTAGGATTGTTAACGAATCTAGACTATCATTAGTGACAAGAATATAAGACTAAGACTTAGCGATGATTATACCTAAGTCACTTCAAAGGAAAAGCTAGGATGTTAGGCAAAGCTATGCCCAAATCATCAGTCACCTACTTTAACAAGTGAGTGCATAGTTAATTTCCTCTTACATATAGATGTGAAGTGTTTAGTTAATTAATGATATATGTGCTTATTATCTATGATTAAGACATTCTATGTTAGATGAATCAACATGAAATGATTTTTTATTTCATCGTATATGATTTTTTTTATACTTATAATATATTGGGTAGCAATGGGTGATAAGTGATGAAAAAAATAAATAGGAGAGGCTATGACTTTATTGGCGATGTTGCGATGTGGTTATCTAACAGTGTATAGATGACTACCACGGACTATTCTAGATAGTCCAGTGGAACACTGGCAGGTTCGCAACCTATAGGTGATGAACCACATGTTCATGCAATGTACTCTATTTCCACCCCATGTTTTCCTCATTGTTACGGAATCCCCAAAGCAGTAGTGTCTATCCATAGCTTACAATGATCCTTATGATAGGTCCCTTGAGATGAATATTGGAGATAACGGGGATGGGTAATCGGGTTAATTATTAAATGAAAAGTATATAACTAAAATAATTATATTATAGTGGGTTGAAAACCCTATGTACTCACCAGGCTTCCCATCCTGACGCATTCAGTTTCTTTGTATCACAAGTAGTGGTACGAAGGTACATTGATAATGATGTTTGGATCAGATGGGAAATTCGAGGAGATATAGACCATTAGTACAGCAAGATATTGTAAGGCCTATTAAGACTTTTTTATGCTTATGTTTTGTATCATTTATGATATCCTAAGTTCTTATATATTAATGAAAACCATTTCTTCGGAAATGCTTTGACATTGATATTATCTCATATTCAAAATAATGTTTTCAGAACATATTTCGCAATATATGAAATACTCTAGAAACACCACTAACATCACCTCCTGACTTATTGCTAAGATAGGTAAATGTGATAATACTTGAATGTAGCTTGCCAAAGCCAAGGGATTTATGCGATCGTTGGTGTGGAATTCCAGGCTTTGCATATTACAAATCACCCGAAGGAACACCACACCACCTCCCAACTTATTGCTAAACTTACCAGATCTTAAACCAAATTTTCGCACAGTAACTTATTCAACCAGCTGCATATTTATTTTTCAAACTTCCAATGTAATCCGACATTTGAAGAAGATATATTTTTATGTTTCGGGGACCCCATTACAAAGCTTACAAGATGGAGAGAGTTGGTACCAAATTTGACAAGATTGTCAGATTTAGGCAATTTTTCATGGTTGATTGTCCAAGATAAGATATTAAGTTTGTTGGGGACTAGATTATTCCATTTTCACGAGTAATTAAAATGAGAAGGGAACTTTCATCAATGTACTGTATAAAAGAAGACATTATATACAGCCATGTATTATCCAAATTCCAACGCTAAGAGCGGTTGTTGTTTGTTTGTTCTGAGGCAAAATGTCTACAGTCTGTGGACCACATCTGCAAACCTCTATAGTAGAAGAATTGGACCAAATGTTTGCAGTCTGAAAGAAGAAGATTGTTTGCTTTTTTACATCTACAAGCTGCTAGAATAAACTAAAATCTAATTAAAATGATTTTTTTTTAAACTTAAAGAGTTGTTCAATAATTTTATTACTTTATTATAGATAATTAACAAATATAGATCAACTTTTATGTATTATTATATAAAAGGTGAAAATAAAATGGTATGAAATAACGTATATATTTTATAAAAACCAACAAATTTTGGTCACAGAGTTATACATAAACATTGTAATTTGGGATAAAAGAATTGAACATATAAAATGGATGGCAAGAAACTTTGATTTCAAATGAAAATTTACATATTACTTTTTCAGTTAAATCACTTAAAAACTAGGTATAAATATTTTTTCCAATAAATGAACGATACTACATTAAATAATGTTTTATAAAATTTAGCACAAAAAATATAAGACAATATTATGATTTTTTTCATATCTATATAAACTGCTCCAACGACCATTATTATAATTAAAACTTTATTTATAAATTTATCACAATCCTCGTGATTGTGTAGTCGAACCTTTTTTTTAAGTATTGTAACCTTTTTTTCAAATTGTTTATCATAGAAAAAGTTGGAATAAATCTAGGTCGAAAAAAAAAAGATATATGTGTTTTTTAGGCTAGAAGATGTTTGGAGTAGTCTTTAAAAAACAGAGGACGTGTAGACCTTTTTAGGTATGTAGTCTTCAAAAAACAAGCAGTCTGCGAAGCATAATCTCTACGTATGGTCTGCGTGATGCAGACAGAAGATGCCAAGAAGATTTGTAGACAAAAAACAAACAGCAGCTTACTGTTACTATTAACTAATTAATTGTCCACATATACATGCTTCATTATTCAGTTACAGAAGTTGTTATAAGTTTGTTAGCTAAATTTGTTACTTAGTCCTTCTACATATATAGTTTTACCTTCTTCTTTGTATTGTAACATTTCTTCTTCAATAAAAAGATTGTAGCTTCTCCCTTCCTCTCTCCATGGTATCAGATTTATGATCCTTTTTTGTTTATTTCTTATCTGAATTCTTCGATCGATCTATCAATCATGTTATAATCTTATACTACAACTTCTGGATATTCTTATATTTATGATAATTAAAATCCTATTTTCCTTGGATCATAAGATAATCCAAGTTCGATTTTAGTTTCAAATGTCTTCAATGGAATCGAATTTATGTCATGAAAATGCTCAATGTTGATTGCCTTATAAGCCAAAAACAAATATGGCTTTATTGACGATACAATCACTCAACCACCATCATCTAATACTCAACTTTCTTCTTGGTTTTGTGTTAACTTCATGGTGATCACATGGATTCTCAATTCACTCAAAAGAATATTGTTGATAGCATTTTATTGTTACAATTTGCTAGCTCGTTAAATATAGAATGAACTAAATCAACGATATGCTCAATCTGATAGAGCATTGATTTATTAAATTCAACAACAATTGTACTTTGTTTCTCAAAGTTCTTATGATTTTTCTACATACTTCACCAAATTATCAAAAATATGGGACAAATTAAGAATTGTTCAAGGATTACCTTATTGTTCTTGTAGAGCCGCTATTGGAATCAACAAGTACCTTGAAGATCAATGACTTATACAACTTTTCGTGGGAATTAAAATATTCATAGAAAGCAATTTTGGATCAAATCCAAATGATGAAACCTATGACATCTGTTTTAACTGCTTATTCAATCCTTATTAAAGAGGATCAGCAAAGAGAAATTCATGCTCCTAATTTGTTGTTTGCTACTAATACAATTGATATGGAAACTTATGTTGATTTCACAAATACTTCAAAGAAGTCCTTGGCTTATAATCATTGTAAGAAGATAGGACATACCAAGTCACAATGTTATTTTTTTTACATGGATTTCATACCAATTTCAAGTTTACCAAGTCTAAGAAAGATACTTAATCTTCAGTTCAATCTGTTACTTCATCTACTATAATTTCACAAGATAAGTATCAGCATCTGTTACAACTGCTTAATACTAACAGTCTCAACACTTCATCTTTAGTTAGTTACTGATGTGGTTATAAAATATGAAGGTAATTTTTTCTCCTTCTAACATTTCATAGAAAATGTTTACAAATCTTTTTGCTTAATTACTCCTGGATCATTTATTCAAGTAACTAATCATATGTGTTCTAATAAATCCTTCTTTTCTTCTCTCAACATACTTGATCAGCCTTAATCGATTGGTTTCCCTAATATTCATCGAAGTCTTGTTTCTTCTACCGATAATGGTAATCTCCTTGTTTCATTTACTTTATGTTATGTTTTGTATGTTCCCTGCTTCAAATATAATCTCATATTAGTAGCTAAACTTGTTTAATAATTGAACACATTTGTCATTCTTATTGATGAAGAATGTCTCATGCAGGACCCTTCATCTAATAATAATCTCTCTCTTGGCATTCTTGGGACACACATTAATGATTTGTATGTCTTTGATCATCAAGAAATCAAGCATGGTCTTTAATTTGATTTTAGTTTTTCTGATTTGAACTCTTTTAATAGTTCATTATGTAATGTCCTTTAAAACATTGTCTGGTGCAATGTTTTGGCATAGACGTTTTAGGTATCTTCCTTTGAATAAACTCAAGAAATTATAACTTATTTTTTGTAGTGTTCACGATCATTCCGTTGATAGTTGTTTAGTTTTTTCTCAAGCAAAAAATTCATCTTCCTTGACTAGGGTTAATGGCATGTTAATTTCGATTATGCTCATCTTGGTCTATGATAGGGATGTCATGGATCATAGATTATATGGTGAATCAACCATGCAAAAATTGTGTGATCTTCGGATCAAGTTACACTTCTGATTTGCAAGCGCCACAACATTTTCATCTATATTGTCATATTCATGTGTCAGTAAACCGCACATGCTCCATCAACAAATTATAAATAAAATGTTTGTTTTTCATGGGAATTGTATGATTCGCATTATTATTTATATAAAACCAGAATTTTGAATTAATAGGTTAAGTTAATACTTTAAACTTTAACATCATCCTATCAAACCCTTTTGGTAACTCCACTCAAAACACAAAAAGTCGTGAGGGTGGTAAGCAATAAGCTTTTAAAAACTAACCTCGTTAGAATTCTAAGAAACCTCTTTAAACCTTTCTTATAGCATTAGAATGGGTAAACCTACTCGCAGTAGGACTAACAATGTTATGTGAGAACGCAATGTTTTACATAACTGTCACTCATATAGATAATCTTCTATTATATATAGGTTAGTTTAAACAATTTAGCGTTAAGTGATCTTTATTAATTCCAATTACACATGCAAGGATGTAATGTTAGCAATTAATATATATTACATATTTAAATTTATCATCCCTGTAAAACAATAAGAATTAAATTAAATAGGAATTATTTAAAATTTGAAAAATCTTCACGTTTCGTTTCTTGGAAGACAAGTTAAGACACCTGTGGAGCAACTTAGGGTTCTAAACCCTAATTTTGAAAATAAAGTGTGCAACATCAAAAAATTCATAGTAAAATTTTTATTTTTAAAACAATAAACCATACAAACGAGTTGTTCCTGAACCGATCAAAGTGAATATATTATTTAAACATCAGAGTAAATATTGAAAATTGCTAATACAGAAAACTTCGGTGGATGCAGTGCAGTTACATCGGGCCCTTCTCTTTCATACCAGAAGCAACTGAAACCATAAACATAAAACCGTAAGCACAAAGCTTAGTGAGTTCAACAAAATACCACATATCATACATATCCTTGGGCCTAAACCTGTATATATTCCAACCGAATACACGTATATGGGCCCCGCCCTGGGGCCTCGCTCTAGGTTGTATTTCAACCCGATCAACATACATGGGTGTCACACCCCGAAAACCAAAGGCGGAAACGTTCCCGGGGTTGACTCCATGTTGTGTATCAAATCCAATGTACATAGTAATCACAGTAAAGAACCATTACATTACATATATATATGAAGTTTACATTTGGTTCAAAAGTAAATTGTACAAAAGTTATACATATATCATATGAACAAAAGAGACGAGTCTTCGCAGCACTCCATCTTCACCAAAAGATATCGCCGGGTACCTGTCTAACTTGGACCTGAGAATACAAGCGGTTTGAAAATCAGCATAAAGCTGGTGAGTTCATAAGCTGTTTTGTTTTGTGAATATGTATCGATTTCCTTTAGTTTTCTGAGAAGATTTGATATCCAAGAAAATCCCATATTTTCTTATGTAAAGTAGTTAAGTTATCTTTCATTACAGTTCTGTTACAGATATAAGTTAACCCCAGGAAAATCCCATATTTTCCTAATTGTAAGATTGATTGAATAACACATAGTATAGTTTAATACACAAAACCATAATTTAGACGAACTGTAAATAGAAAGTATTTTGAAAACCTTGAGACTACATCCCGAACCAGTTATAAGATAATTCGATAAAAACCATGGGATCACTAACCCGAAACTAGATATAAGATAGTTTGATAATATCATGGGATTATCATCCCGTATAAGTTTTAGTTTCAAAACCATGGGATTGCCATCCCGAACGAAATATAGACTCAAGATCATGGGATTATCATCCCGAACGAGATATAGACATAAAACCATGGGATTACCATCCCGAACGAGATATAGACTACAAGACCATGGGATTACCATCCCGAACAAGATATAGATTCTAAACAGATTCTAGCTGTGAATAAGTTTATATTAATACGTATTGTGAGTCGGGTAACCATGCTGATATGACAACGAGACCTCCTTGACGTTAGTCAGACGTCGAATGATATCCAGAATTTGTCACCCCAGGCGTGCCCGCCTAACTGTAGCTAGCAGTTAAGGTGTGGGATTGTCAGTCCCGAATAGATCTATTCACAAACTCTTCGCTCTCCCTCCAGGAGACTCTGGTTACACTTCCGGAGAGGATTTACTTGATCATCCATAAAGGGTAGTGACTATCTCACAAACTAGTATTAAACTATTCACAGGATTCTCATACGATAACAAACATATAAAGACATTAAAACATGATACAGTGAAAAATAGATACATACAATGCAATTATCTGGCAAAAACATTCGAATGATACGGAGATAAACTGAATCAGACATAGTTTATCTAATAACTTAATACAGATATCAGTACATGATATAAAGAGAAACATAGAACCCCAATTTATTCCCATAATAATTTGATTAGTTTGGTTATTTTCTTAACTAAAATCCATTTAGTTGTAATTGACAAATCATTCCTTATGCTCAACATAATACATAAAGAGTAAAAGAGTTTATAAGATTGCCAGATATTATTTGAAACACATATATGTTATGATTTGAAAACAGTTTTGGTTTGCTTGTATTCCCCCCTTGAAAACAGTTAAAAACAATGAAAAAGGCGTAGGGGTATGAACTCACCGGACGAGAAGTATGACGATTTGGATGCTAAGAGTTGATCCGGGGCTTGCAAATACACGAGATTCCTAATTATAATGTAAAGATACACATTTGTATCTAATTAGGACTTAGATTAATTGTTGGATAGGGACAATTGCTTCAGGTCGCGAAAACACTCCAATACAAGTGTTTGGAGGGACCCGGGTGGCGTTTAAGGATGTGAAATGACACTAGGGACTTGGGACTTGAGTTTACTCCCCATGAGTAGACTTTTAAATGAGTTTACAACCACAAAACACACACATACATGAGTTTACGGCCGTAAACTCATGTGGGTGTGGTTTTGGGTGTTTAAATGGCTTAAATGGCTTATATGGACATGGGAAATGATTCTAGGCTTTGATCTAAATGCATGGAATGGATTAAAATCACCAAAATGATTAATTTATGGGGGTTTACGGCCTAGCATAGGCTCCTGGCCGTAAACTCCTTAATCCTTATGAAAATGATGCTAAATGGTGCTAGAACAAATCACATGTGATTGGTAAAATTAATCCAAGGCCTAACATGAGTTTGCATGGGATTTTTGGGGAATTTGTGGAGTTTACGGCCCATGAAACCCCCTTCATGGCCGTAAACTCTTGTGTGTGGTGTTCCAAGGTGTTTCAAGGTCTAGAACATGCATGAAAGGACTTCTAAAATTCATCTAAGGGCCTTAGGGGTGTGTAGTTTGCATTCTAACACCAAAAATTTTGGAGTTTACGGCCCAAGAACATGTCTTGGCCGTAAACCCTTAGAAACCCCATAAATGTTGTGTTTTAGGCCCTCAAAGTATTTTTGGTTGGTCCCTTGATTTATTCCAAGGCTTTTGGTGGTGTTGGATGGCTTTCTAACACCTTATAATGAGATTTATGCCAAGTTTTGTGGAGTTTACGGCCCAAGAACTCTCCTTGGCCATAAACTCATCTAAGTCCCTCAAAATTAATGTTTCAAGTGTCCAAATGCAAGAATCAAAGTCCTATAATTCATATCTAAGTTGTAGGGGTGATTTGGAAGGGTTTAAAGGCATGAAAAACACCATTTTCATGAGTTTACGGCCCAAGCTTATGCCTTGGCCGTAAACTCCTTCAAAGTCCACAAAATCATAGTTTTAGGTGTTCTAAGTCCATATCTTGAAGTCCCTTAGCCATATCTAAAGTCCATTTGAGTCTAGGAAGGAGTTTAATGGCTAAAAACCCTTCAAAATGGTGTTTACGGCCTAGGCTGCCTCCTGGGCCGTAAACTCACATACAATGTCCAAATTTTATGATTAAATGTCTAATTTGGAAGCTAAACATGCTATAGATTAAGGCTAGGAAGGTACCTTAAGGATTTGAAGCCTTAAATTTGAGTTTTGGACACTTAATCCTTAGATTTAGGAGAGAGGTTAGAGAGAGAGTAGAGAGAGAAGGAAAAAGCTTCAAATGAGTGCTAAAACATGTTTATATAGTCCCCAAAACTTGGACACGGAGGAATTCTACCCGATACTGACCTTAAACGATGCTTTGGGTCGCACCCGATTGAGTTTCCGTCACCCGACGAGGATATTTTTAAAACTTATGAAATAAATGTTTTGGGCTAAATTCATGAGTTCCTAAATGGTTTGGACCCTCATTGAATGAAAATAAATATATAATTTTAGTTAACTAAGCCCAAAAACGATAACGGGACATTTCGATTTCCGACGAGTTATTCGGGTAGAACGGGTTTTCGGCGATGAACAACTTCGGGTTGTTACATTATCCCCCCGTTAGAGGGAATTTCGTCCCGAAATTCAAAGAATAAGATACAGGTCATGGATTGGAATGAAACACGAATGGATTTGTTGCTTCGAGTCTTCACTTTCTCAAGTGGAATCAGGTCTCTACTGGGCGTTCTAACGAATTCTCATTATCGGAACATGCCTTGGTTTCGTTTCTTGACTCTCTCTCAATTCACGATATTAATCTGCTTTCTCGTGGAAGTTCCAACCCTGAACGACTTCGGTTTCCTCAAGGAAATCACTAGGGTTTTGTTGGGCAGACGTTTCTAAGGATTCGAGACGTGATGGTCTAGATAGATATTACCAAGCTCTAAGGGCTTCCGAAACCTGAAAGCTGCTGAATCGATCTCTACAAAGATCTCGAAAGCTTTGAGGTGAGACTAAACTAGATGCTCGAAAGAAACTCCCGAGAATCCTTCGGGATAGACATTTAGAGGGAATAGTTGCTAACTTCCCGTTTCTCAATAATCACAGAAACGAGGGATGCGTGATAATTTACATTGGGAAAACTTTTGAGTTCTAAGGCATAGAATGATACGAAAGTTTGATGCCGAAGATCACGAGAACATGGTCGAGAAAGAAATCTATACGAGCGACCCTTTCGAAAACAAAGATAACAACGCGAACGAAAACTCGGTCCTTTCTGGTTAAACATGGCATCAAAGTATTTTCATGGAAAGTTTCCCCCTTTATAAATTGAATGGAATAGAATAGTCCTCCGGACTGAGGATTCAATCTATAGGTACGAAGTTAGTGCTCTCTATCTCACTAGTTAGTCGTCTCGACGGTATACATTTCGATTACATACAAAGGATTGAGTTTAGAATATGTTTGAATAGATAGATAACAGGTTTCCCTCTTTGCACCCAAAATCGAAAAGAGCTGCAAGTATAAGAATTATCAAAGAGAGATATACCTGCGGCAGCAGAGGGATTTGTGGTTGTAGCTGTTTTGGGACAATTCCTTTTGAAGTGCCCAGCTTCACCACAATTGTAGCAGGCCGGACTGATTCCCGTTCCAGATGATTGGTTTGTTGGCTTCGCTGGTTTTCTACAGGTTCGCGCAAGATGGCCCTTATTGCCACAGTTGTCGCAGATCCTTTCGCGACATGGTCCAGGAATGCGGTGGTGGTAGTTGCACTTACCACACCAAGGAAAGGTACCAGTATATCCACTGGCGGGAGTTTGGGCTGTGGAACCTACAGCTGAAACAGCAACAGGGGCAGTAGTAGCATGGACTGCTACCGTTTGCTGTTTCTTAGAAGACCCTTGCGTACTCTGGGCCTTCCGTTTGTTCCAGGATTTCTTTTTGCTTCCGCCTCCACTGGCGACTGGCTCGGGGGTAGTAGCTTCTTCATCAGAGTTGTCTTCGTGATCTATCAGGATTTTTGCCAGGCATTTGGCACTGTCATAAGTGTCTGGCTTCGCAGCCAAGACATTCCCCTTTGTTGGCTAGGTCAACCCCCAGATGAATCTCTCTATCTTTTTACTTTCCGGGGTAACCATTCCCGGACAAAGTAGGGCCAGATCGTCGAATCTTGAGGTATAAGTAGCTATGTCAGAACCCTTCATCTTAAGGTTCCATAGTTCATGTTCTAGCTTCTGAAGTTCGCCCCGAGGGCAATACTCTGCAAGAAGAAGCTCCTTCATAGCTTCCCAACCCATAGCATTGGCTACAGGTAAAGTTAAGGATTTGACTCGGCTATTCCACCAAGTCAGGGCTTGGTCTAGGAAAGTACAGGCGGCAAACTTGACTCTATCAGACTCCGAACAGCCACATATTTCAAAGATTGATTCGATTCTCTCGAACCATCGGGTTAAGGCAATGACACCCCCAGTGCCATCGAAGAAGGTCGGTTTTGCGTTCATGAAATCCTTATAGGAACCCCCTTTTTGGTGTCCCTGGCTATCTTCTGGGTCTTGGTGTTGGGGATCACCTCCTGAATTTCTAGAGTTCATTTGCGACATGGCTGCTACCATTGCAGCAGTCAGAACTGTCTGAAGTGATGCAAGATCAAGTTGAAAAGGAGGATTGTTGTTGTTCGTTGAGCTGGGTCTCTTTCTTGGAGGCATCGCGATCTAACAAGATCAGGAAAGAGAGGATCATAAGTCCTCTGAATTGAATCAAGAGATATGAGACAGGAGATATCTCATCAAGGCAAATATAGCATCATACTAAGCGATAAAGCAGAAAGGAGTTACCAAGATAGAACATTTTATCGCTAGAGGAATGGTTAAGGAATAACGCGTATACGAGGATTTTCTACAAAGGATAGGCTCGAGAAATACTCCCATAGTATTTCATGGTTCGCTGCAGCGACGATTTGTTGTTTGGGATATTGGGTAAGTTTTAGGTATGCCGCATGCCACAGTCACTCCCAAGCACATGTTGGCCGTGTCTCGAATGAATATAGTTGGCCAGACTATATTGACCCTAGACACGACTACATATCTGCCCAGGTTTAACCGCAGTGTACAACACCCATTTACTTATGTTTTGTTCTACTTGTAGTTACGGATTTCGACGGCTCGGCATACTTAAATACTTTTGAAAATACTTATATCTTGTAGGATACTTTTAGTTCAGAGCACTTAGGCCCCTTAGTGTTTATAGTTTTATACCATGTAAGGTTTGGTATACTCTGTTCACTATAAACAAGGGCTCTGATACCAATCTGTCACACCCCGAAAACCAAAGGCGGAAATGTTCCCGGGGTTGACTCCATGTTGTGTATCAAATCCAATGTACATAGTAATCACAGTAAAGAACCATTACATTACATATATATATGAAGTTTACATTTGGTTCAAAAGTAAATTGTACAAAAGTTATACATATATCATATGAACAAAAGAGACGAGTCTTCGCAGCACTCCATCTTCACCAAAAGATATCGCCGGGTACCTGTCTAACTTGGACCTGAGAATACAAGCGGTTTGAAAATCAGCATAAAGCTGGTGAGTTCATAAGCTGTTTTGTTTTGTGAATATGTATCGATTTCCTTTAGTTTTCTGAGAAGATTTGATATCCAAGAAAATCCCATATTTTCTTATGTAAAGTAGTTAAGTTATCTTTCATTACAGTTCTGTTACAGATATAAGTTAACCCCAGGAAAATCCCATATTTTCCTAATTGTAAGATTGATTGAATAACACATAGTATAGTTTAATACACAAAACTATAATTTAGACGAACTGTAAATAG
Source organism: Lactuca sativa (assembly GCF_002870075.4). NCBI lineage: Eukaryota > Viridiplantae > Streptophyta > Magnoliopsida > Asterales > Asteraceae > Lactuca > Lactuca sativa. The sequence goes on along the minus strand of NC_056631.2, from coordinate 196,342,846 downwards.
AAAGTATTTTGAAAACCTTGAGACTACATCCCGAACCAGTTATAAGATAATTCGATAAAAACCATGGGATCACTAACCCGAAACTAGATATAAGATAGTTTGATAATATCATGGGATTATCATCCCGTATAAGTTTTAGTTTCAAAACCATGGGATTGCCATCCCGAACGAAATATAGACTCAAGATCATGGGATTATCATCCCGAACGAGATATAGACATAAAACCATGGGATTACCATCCCGAACGAGATATAGACTACAAGACCATGGGATTACCATCCCGAACAAGATATAGATTCTAAACAGATTCTAGCTGTGAATAAGTTTATATTAATACGTATTATGAGTCGGGTAACCATGCTGATATGACAACGAGACCTCCTTGACGTTAGTCAGACGTCGAATGATATCCAGAATTTGTCACCCCAGGCGTGCCCGCCTAACTGTAGCTAGCAGTTAAGGTGTGGGATTGTCAGTCCCGAATAGATCTATTCACAAACTCTTCGCTCTCCCTCCAGGAGACTCTGGTTACACTTCCGGAGAGGATTTACTTGATCATCCATAAAGGGTAGTGACTATCTCACAAACTAGTATTAAACTATTCACAGGATTCTCATACGATAACAAACATATAAAGACATTAAAACATGATACAGTGAAAAATAGATACATACAATGCAATTATCTGGCAAAAACATTCGAATGATACGGAGATAAACTGAATCAGACATAGTTTATCTAATAACTTAATACAGATATCAGTACATGATATAAAGAGAAACATAGAACCCCAAATTATTCCCATAATAATTTGATTAGTTTGGTTATTTTCTTAACTAAAATCCATTTAGTTGTAATTGACAAATCATTCCTTATGCTCAACATAATACATAAAGAGTAAAAGAGTTTATAAGATTGCCAGATATTATTTGAAACACATATATGTTATGATTTGAAAACAGTTTTGGTTTGCTTGTATTCCCCCCCCCCCCCTGAAAACAGTTAAAAACAATGAAAAAGGCGTAGGGGTATGAACTCACCGGACGAGAAGTATGACGATTTGGATGCTAAGAGTTGATCCGGGGCTTGCAAATACACGAGATTCCTAATTATAATGTAAAGATACACATTTGTATCTAATTAGGACTTAGATTAATTGTTGGATAGGGACAATTGCTTCAGGTCGCGAAAACACTCCAATACAAGTGTTTGGAGGGACCCGGGTGGCGTTTAAGGATGTGAAATGACACTAGGGACTTGGGACTTGAGTTTACTCCCCATGAGTAGACTTTTAAATGAGTTTACAACCACAAAACACACACATACATGAGTTTACGGCCGTAAACTCATGTGGGTGTGGTTTTGGGTGTTTAAATGGCTTAAATGGCTTATATGGACATGGGAAATGATTCTAGGCTTTGATCTAAATGCATGGAATGGATTAAAATCACCAAAATGATTAATTTATGGGGGTTTACGGCCTAGCATAGGCTCCTGGCCGTAAACTCCTTAATCCTTATGAAAATGATGCTAAATGGTGCTAGAACAAATCACATGTGATTGGTAAAATTAATCCAAGGCCTAACATGAGTTTGCATGCGATTTTTGGGGAATTTGTGGAGTTTACGGCCCATGAAACCCCCTTCATGGCCGTAAACTCTTGTGTGTGGTGTTCCAAGGTGTTTCAAGGTCTAGAACATGCATGAAAGGACTTCTAAAATTCATCTAAGGGCCTTAGGGGTGTGTAGTTTGCATTCTAACACCAAAAATTTTGGAGTTTACGGCCCAAGAACATGTCTTGGCCGTAAACCCTTAGAAACCCCATAAATGTTGTGTTTTAGGCCCTCAAAGTATTTTTGGTTGGTCCCTTGATTTATTCCAAGGCTTTTGGTGGTTTTGGATGGCTTTCTAACACCTTAGAATGAGATTTATGCCAAGTTTTGTGGAGTTTACGGCCCAAGAACTCTCCTTGGCCGTAAACTCATCTAAGTCCCTCAAAATTAATGTTTCAAGTGTCCAAATGCAAGAATCAAAGTCCTATAATTCATATCTAAGCTGTAGTGGTGATTTGGAAGGGTTTAAAGGCATGAAAAACACCATTTTCATGAGTTTACGGCCCAAGCTTATGCCTTGGCCATAAACTCCTTCAAAGTCCACAAAATCATAGTTTTAGGTGTTCTAAGTCCATATCTTGAAGTCCCTTAGCCATATCTAAAGTCCATTTGAGTCTAGGAAGGAGTTTAAGGGCTAAAAACCCTTCAAAATGGTGTTTACGGCCTAGGCTGCCTCCTGGGCCGTAAACTCACATACAATGTCCAAATTTTATGATTAAATGTCTAATTTGGAAGCTAAACATGCTATAGATTAAGGCTAGGAAGGTACCTTAAGGATTTGAAGCCTTAAATTTGAGTTTTGGACACTTAATCTTTAGATTTAGGAGAGAGGTTAGAGAGAGAGTAGAGAGAGAAGTAAAAAGCTTCAAATGAGTGCTAAAACATGTTTATATAGTCCCCAAAACTTGGACACGGAGGAATTCTACCCGATACTGACCTTAAACGATGCTTTGGGTCGCACCCGATTGAGTTTCCGTCACCCGACGAGGATATTTCTAAAACTTATGAAATAAATGTTTTGGGCTAAATTCATGAGTTCCTAAATGGTTTGGACCCTCATTGAATGAAAATAAATATATAATTTTAGTTAACTAAGCCCAAAAACGATAACGGGACATTTCGATTTCCGACGAGTTATTCGGGTTGAACGGGTTTTCAGCGATGAACAACTTCGGGTTGTTACAATGGGCCCCGCCCTGAGCCCTCGCCCTAGGTATCTTTCAACCTGATAATAGTATAGTGGGCCCTGACCAAGGTTGTGTTTCAACCCAAACATACATTAGTGGGCCCCGCCCTTGGGTATATTTTAACCCGATAAACAAATATGGGCCCCACCCTTGGTATAATTCAGACCAAACATGCAATAGTGGGCCCTGCTTTAGGGTTTATGTCAACACGAACATGCAATACCTATAAGCCACATAACAACAATCATACCATGCAAGAATCATAAAGACAACTATCATATAACAGATCCTAGTGGACTAGCATTTGTGACTTCGACCCACAAGTATAGTGAGGAGACTCACCTCTCCATCCGAAAGATCGTTGAACAGGACACTTCTCCGAATATCAGCTCTACCAGTCACCAATTCATTGGAACATGACCGAACTTAAATTATAATCAATATACCCAAAATACCCTTAGGTCAAACTTGGTCAAAGATAGGCCGACGTCAAAAAGTCTAAAAAGTAAACCGAGTCAACTCTGCTGAGTACGTCCAACGTACTCAGATTGTACGCTTAGCGTATACAGGCCTTGACCAGAAATGAGATGCTGACCACGTATTCCCTGCATACCATAGCGTACGCCCAGTGTACGTGCAGCCAACATTTCCTTCTATTAAGAGCTTAATCCCTTAAGCTCTTTCATACAAAGTTTAGATCGAGTCCTCAAATGATGTCCTTAACCATAAAGTTTCCAAATTTATAGTCTAGCATTGCCATTAAGTGCTCAATACCAAAAACCCTAACTTGTTAACTCTTTAAGACATTCTAGCTCATGCATGGAAGTAATTAAGGTCCAAGATTACATTTTTATGGTTTCTAATAACTCCATAATGGATAAAGTTTCCAACTTTATCCATTAAATGGTCCAACCAACCAAGATCTAGTCTTTAAGTCTCAAATGGACCAAAAGTGGATCTTTCCAACTTAATCCATTAGATCTAAATCTCAAGCCTTTAGATCTGAATCAATATGATTCTTAGACGGATAAAGTTTCCAACTTTAGCCATAACAGGGTCGCAAACTTTCAAGATCTAAACTTTATGCACTAAAGTGACCAAAAACTCATAAGACCCAAGATTATATAGATCTGTCAAATGCAGCATAAAGATTCAAACTTTATACCTCTAGAAGAAAGATAATTGTGAACAAATTTTGGATCTACAAGCTCCAATGCAACCAACACTTCTCCAAAGAGTTCCTTCCTTTACAAGATGCACCAAGAACACTCCAAAGCACTCAAGAACACTTTCTTTTGGTCAAAAGGCTCAAAATAAGGTTAGGGTTTTCAATGGAGGGTGTTGGAGAGGTGGAGGCTGAGAATGGAATGGGTTTGGGGAAGTTAAGGAGCTTAAATAGGACTCAACCCACTATAATAGGGTTTGGGCATTGATCGTCTATGCCCAGCGTACTCCAGGTATGCCCAGTACGCCCAGCGTACTAGACTAAGCCCAAAACCTTCCTAACTTCAAACAGTCATAACTTCTTCATTCCAACTCCTTTTTCGACGATATTTATATCCACAAAAATGTATCGAAGATCCGCAAAATATTTCTAGATATATTGAACTAAAAACTTCTCGAACAAAAATCCATATTTCATGCAAGAAGTATGAAACGTCACTTTTCCCGTTTTACCCTTTAACCCCAACACAAACCAAACTCTTGGATCCCGTAATATACATTACCCACATCCGAATGGGTCAAAACCTCTATTTCCCTAATCTTGAAACCTTATGATACTTGATCATCCGGTCACAGCCTCGAATTATGAAACCACTCGAAACAGGGTGTTATAAATCTCCCCCACTTAAATTAGATTTTGTCCTCGAAATCACTCATTTCTACTTTCCAGGTAATTAGATGATCCAACATTATCTTCCAGATCCCTAATAAAAGTCGATCCTAACATACGATGGCCTTCCAATATTCAAACCCATCTTTAGGATAACTCACTTACTGACGATGAAAGAATCCTCATTCCCGTTGAACTTAACCAATAAAGGACAACCATCACTACTCAGCTCAAATACGGGAATCCAATACCTTATCTGACTTCCGGAAATATAAAACCATTCTAAATCACAACCAATATGGCTTCACTTTGAAATCTAATCCGAACGAAATCCTTACCATCCTATATTATCCTACTAACCAAACATTCGCATTTTTGATCTATCCAAGATCTTTTGAGCTCCGAGCTGATCTACCAACTATCTGAAGCATCGGATTCCTAACCAGCCAATGAAACCAACATCCTTTCAGACTTTATCCAAGAGTTTGTCTGGTAAAGCTACCCTAACCTTGTTGCGCCTAGTTCTTGGTACGTATTTCTTTTTATTTTTTTAAGTGTTTTGCATTCTTGGCCTTGGACTCGGCGAGTTGAAGGACCAACTCGCTGAGTAGAACCGGGATGGAACGCGGGACTTAAGTGATAGACTCGACGAGTCGGGTCCCGGACTCGACGAGTAGGCTCTGGCTGGACAAAAACCCTAATTTGAGGGTTTGCACCCTATTTAAGCAAACTTATACACCCTCCATCGTCCCTTATGCTCCCAGAAACCCTCTATAGAAAACCCTAGTTGTTGTTGAAGCAATCTAAGTCGTTTTGGTGGATTTTGGTGTTGGTTGTCTTAAGAAGGAAGGAGAAGAACTTAAAGAAACAAGAGGAGACCAGAGGGGTTCGAGTTTGTGCTTCATCTTTAGTCCTCAAAATGTATAAAGTTGCTAACTTGCTTGTTCAATTGCTAGATCCCATTTTGTGGAGATTTAGAGCTTTTATAAGCCATTTTAGGTAGCCAACCATGAATGCAAGCATGGTTAGGGACAAGGCTTCGGATCTAGGTCCTTTGAGGGGTCACAAGGTAGACAGTGGGTGCTTTTCCACCCAAGGAAGACCCCATGCAACCCAAGAGCTTGTTGTAGGACCTTTTGAGCTCAAAGTCCCATGTAACCACGTAAATTTTGTAACTTTATGTGCTAGATCGATTGTAGAGGCTTGGATCTATCTTTTGATCAAGGGTTGTACATCAGAAATCGAAGATTTAGTGAATGGACGTGACCGACTCAACGAGTCCAAGGCTTTGAGTCCCATATCTGTGGAGGGTCAAAAGGAATCAGTTGAGTGTTGGAAGGGTTGTAACCGGTTAGAAAGAGTGATCCAACGTATTGGACGTAATTTTAGACATGGAGTTCATGGGACTCGACGAGTACTAGAGCAAACTCAGCAAGTCCAAGGCAATCTTCTTAAGATTGAAGATGAACTCGACGATTTGTTCATACAACTCGACGAGTCAAGGACAGGACATGTTCATCAGATGAAGGTGGACTCGATTGTTCATACAACTCGGCGAGTCGGATGAGTTTCATGCGATGTTCATATGAGAGAGGAACTCGTCGAGTCGATGCCAAACTCGACGAGTCGAGATGTGCTTAAGGACGAGTAAAGGGTGAGGGACTCGACGAGTTGACGGCCTAACTCGGCGAGTCGGGTCAACTTGAAGTTGACTTTGACTAGACTTGGACTGACCCTGTTTAGGGTTATATGTGATGTGTGTTTCACTTGAAGGTTGTCGTGTAGGGATCGAGGAGTCGTAGGGAGTCGACTTGTGCGCCGAGGATAATTCAAACACTGCATGACATTGAGGTGCGTTACCTTCCAGTTGGGGTGGGTCTAAGGCCACAATGCCGGCCCACCAAAAAGGGGTATTTAGAAGATAATGGTCTTTGTGATAATTATCTTGGTCTGGTTATGTGTGGGTTATTAGATTTATCTGGATGATATGTTATGCTTATAGTAGGGATTAGTTTCCCTGGCAGTGGTCCTTAGGACCCAAGGGTAGGTCGGTACCCGGATATGCCTGACTGTATGCTTATATCTGTTGATTGTATGCTGGTGGTAGGGGTGAGATAGCCCCTAGTTACCGGTTGAAAGATACTGATGACGCATACCGGTTGAAAGATATCGATGTTGATTACCGGTTGAAAGATACCGATGATGGTTACTGGTTGAAAGATACCGATGAGGGTTACCGGTAGAAAGATACCGATAAAGGTTACCGGTTGAAAGATACCGACGATATTGTATGGTATGTGGTATAATGGAGGAACTCACTAAGTATTGTGCTTAATGTTTTGGTTTTGGTTTCAGGTACCTCTTCGTCAAAGGGGAAGGAGCTGGCGGTGTAGCAGTGCATCACACACACACACATGGTTTCTGCAAGGAGTTTTTGGGACTGTACTCTGATTTTCATTACCTTTGATGTTAAGATTTTGGACACAACATTATGATTTTTTGATGTGATGTTTATTTGACAATATTTTGGTAAAAATGTTTATGGAATTGATAATTCAAAAATGAAATTTTTGGCCTTGAAAATTGGGTCGTTACAAGTTGGTATCAGAGCCCTGGTTTGAGGGATTCGGACACACCCTCGGGGGTGTCTAGACTCAAACTAAGGGACTAAAAGATTTTTACAAGGAAAATGGTGTTCTAAAATCTAAAGTGATAAATTTTAAGAAAGACGAAGTGTTTGATGCGTGCGACCGACCGGGCTCCAGTAAGTTTTCCCCAAGATACCCATACTTATTATGTTATGTTATATGGTTTGATTCATAGAACTGCATGCTAGAATAGGACTAAGGATCTAGGAAGATGCCTTGTGTGCCTGATATATGATTCTGAGAATTGCATGCTAGTTAGGGCTAAGGATCTAGGAAGGATGCCTTATGTGCCTGTTATATGAGTCGTATGCTAGGACTGTTTAGTCAACAGTAGGATGGCCTATGTAGGTTATGCCTGGTTTGGTTGCTCAATGCACAAATGTTGCTTGCTTTGTGCTATGGGGGTTTTGGCTAGCTCCAACTAACTAAGGAGCGGATATGTAACAGTATCCGCAAGCTAGTTAAGGGGAGGTGATGGGGACTCCTAGTGCAGCTGATGGTAGAGAGTAGGTCGGAGAGTGCCCTAGGAAGACCTAGGAGGGGGTTCAGTGGAAAGGGTATTTGGTAAAGGGACTTGGTGAAGTCGAAACAGTCCTTGAGGAAAGTACGGATAGATGTGGAAGGTAGTATGGGCTCGTACTACTGAAAGAAGAGGATCCGTACTCGAGTCAAGGAAGGCCTAGATGGAACCAGGAAACTTGAAAAGTGCATGAGACCTCTAGAAAGTATTTGTGACCCTGACAATAGTGTATTTCTTTTCAGAATGGTGGTCACATGACTTGGAGCGGGAGGTTCAAGATCTGGGTCAGGATCGGGCTCGGGCTCGGGTGTAGGATCCGAGCATGCGGATGATGGGTTGCGCGAGTTTATCGCGTCCGAGATCACGAGGGGTATCCTTGTTGCGACGCCGGTTATCTTCGGGTCAATCAAGGAGGGGATCATTGAGCTGATGGAGGATTGCCTCAGGGCGTTCCGGAGTGACATGGCGACCAGCCAGTCAGGACCACGCACACTGTCCTTTAAGGACTTTAGAGGGAGTGGTGCACCGGATTTCCATGGGGTGAAGGACCCCATTACTGCTAGGAGATGGATCGCGGACATCGAGTCTGTGCAGCTGACGAGCTTCTGCCTGGAAGGGTCGAAGGTTCGTTTTGTTGTAGGGTGTTTGAGGGACAGGGCCAGAGATTGGTGGGAGTCGGTTGGTAACTCTCTAGGAGCCTTGGCTGTAGAGGCTATGACATGGTCAGACTTTGTGACCAGATTTAGGGCGGAGTTTGCGCTAGCTGTGGAGCTTCAACAGCTGGCCAGGAAATTCTTGGATATGAGACAAACTACGGAGACTGTGGCGGAGATCACTGCCAAGTTCCGGGAGAAGGCATTGCTGGTGCCCCAGTATGCGGGGGATGAATACATGAAGAGGACCCGCTACCATGACATGCTACGAGCTGACATCCGGGAGCATGTCAGTTTTTTGGCTTGCCCTACCCTGGATTCCATGATTGCCAGTTCTAAGGAAAAGGAGATTGATTTGGAGCACATACGGAAGAGAAAGGCAGCGGAGGGGCAGACGACGGGGGCTTCGGGGAAGAAGCCCAAGGGACCCGATGGTAGGCTAAAAGGCCAGTCAGGGTGAGACCGCTGTGGGAAATGCGGTCGGTCACACGAGGGAGCTTGTCACACTGGGCCGGGTTCAAGCTGCTATAAGTGCGGCAAGGTTGGGAATTTTGACAGGGATTGTACTGCCCCTACTCATGCGATACAGATGTCAGAACTGATTTGCTTTCATTGCAATCAGAAGGGCCATAAAAAGGCCAGTTGCCCTAGATTGACAGCAGCAGCAGTGCCGGCAGTGTCGCTGACTCCAGCAACAGCACGGGTTATGGATGGCCAGAAGGTCAAGTCGGAGGCTCTAGTGGTTCAGAGCCGAGCATTCCATCTGACAACCGAGGAGGCACGCGTTGTACACGATATGGTGACGGGTATGATTTCTTAATTATGCTTTATGTTATGTCGCTGTGATTCTGATGTATTATGTGCCTTGCTTAGGATCGTTCCATGTGAACGGTATCCCAGTTCAGGTGTTGTTTGATTTGGGTGCCACCCGATCATTTGTCTCTCTTGCGCTTAGAAAGAAGTTTCCTGAAGCTTCGTGCATGTTGGATTGCCCTCTAGAGGTCTCGATTGCGGACGACCGGTCTGTGCGAGCGTCAGAGGTCTACCGGGATTGTGTTTTGAGGTTGTTCAAGGAACGTTACCTGGTGGACTTGTTTCCCATACCTCTGCGGGGGAACAAGGTTATTATTGGTATTGATTGGTTGAGCCCCAATGGGGCGATGATCGACTGCATGCAGCAGTCAGTGCGGATCAGGACCCCTAGTGGGGGAGAGCTGGTGGTTCAGGACGAAAGGCCACGGTGAGGACCAGCCTTATGTTCGGCAGCGAGGACTAGGCACTACCTCCAGCAGGGTTGCGCAGGTTATGTCGCCTATGTTATGGATACCTAAGAGGCGGGAAAGGCGACGGTAGGCGATGTGCCCGTGGTGCGAGAGTTTACAGACGTATTCCCCGAGGAGTTGCCTGGGATACCTCCAGAGAGACAGGTGGAGTTCCGGATCGACCTAGTCCCTGGTGCGGCTCCGATAGCCAAGGCACCGTATTGGTTGGCTCCTCCTGAGATGCAGGAGCTGTCTACACAGCTGCAGGAGCTGTTAGACAAGGGGTTCGTTAGACCGAGTAGTTCACCCTGGGGAGCCCAGATTCTGTTTGTGAAGAAGAAGGACGGATCGCTTCGGATGTGTATAGATTATCGGGAGCTGAATAAGGTGACGGTGAAGAACCGTTACCCACTCCCGAGGATTGATGACCTCTTTGACTAGCTTCAGGGAGCATCTTGGTTCTCCAAGATCGATTTGCATTCAAGATACCATCAGATGAGGGTCAGAGAGGAGGATGTACAGAAGACTGTGTTCCGGACGCGCTATGGCCATTACAAGTTTGTGGTGATGCCCTTCGGGCTCACCAGTGCTCCTGCCGCGTTCATGGACCTCATGAACCGCGTGTGTAGACCGATGTTAGACCGGTCGGTGATAGTGTTTATTGATGATATCTTCGTTTATTCCAAGACGCAGAGGGAGCACGAGGAGCATCTGCGAGAGATTCTGGAGACCTTGAGGAGGGAGAACTTGTATGCTAAGTTCTCCAAGTGTGAGTTTTGGTTGCGCAAGGTGCGGTTTCTTGGGCACCTTGTCAACCAGCATGGGATTTCAGTAGATCCGGCCAAGGTGGAGGCCGTGATGAGGTGGGAGGTTCCGAATTCTCCATCTGAGATTCGGAGTTTCCTAGGATTAGCCGGCTACTATCGTAGATTCATCCAGGATTTCTCCAAGATAGTCGTGCCCCTGAACAGACTGACAAGGAAGGCCATGGTTTTTCGTTGGGGGCCTGAGCAGCAGGCTGCATTTGAGACATTGAGTCAACGACTGTGCGAGGCGCCAATCTTAGCCCTGCCAGAGGGCATGGAGGATTTTGTTGTGTACTGCGATGCGTCCATCTCTGGTTTGGGCGCAGTATTAATGCAAAGAGGGCATGTCATTGATTACGCTTCGAGGCAGCTGAAGCCTCACGAGGCGAACTACCCGACACATGATTTGGAGCTGGTGGTTGTTGTATTCTCCCTCAAGATTTGGCGTCATTGCCTCTATGGGGTCCGGTGTACCATCTACACGGACCACAAAAGCTTGAGATACCTCATGGATCAGCCGAATCTGAACATGAGGCAGCGTCAGTGGTTGGACATGGTGAAGGAATACGATTGCGAGATCCTTTACCATTTGGGGAAGGCCAATGTGGTGGCTGATGCGCTTAGCCGCAAGGCAGCGCTGATTAGGGATATCTGTCCGAGGATGACAGTGGTAACTCCGCTGTTGGAGCGGATTCGGGAGGCCCAGCAGGAGGCTATGAAGGAGGAACACTGGAAGAGCGAGCAGATAGTGGGGCAGGTTTCCTCCTTCGACTATGACAGCCGGGGATTACTGACACTACACCATAGGGTGTGGGTGCCATACCACGGGGGAGCGCACCAAGTTCTGATGGAGGAGGTGCACAAATCTCGGTTCTCCATTCATCACCTAGCAACGAAGATGTATAGGGATCTTCATCTCGACTATTGGTGGCCCTGCATGAAGCGAGATGTGGCATGGTGCGTGGAGCGGTGCTTGACCTGTAGGAAGGTCAAGGTCGAGCATCAGAGACCTCACGGCAAGATGCATCCGTTGGATATTCCGTTCTGGAAATAGGAAGACATCACGATGGATTTTATCACAAAGCTTCCCAGGACCGCACGGGGAGTGGATTCAATCTAGGTCATCGTCAATCGATTGACCAAGAGCGCCCATTTTATCCTGATTCAGGAGAGTATCTCGGCCGAGAAGTTGGCTGACATCTATATCCGGGAGGTGGTGGCGCGGCACGAGGTGCCAGTTTCTGTGATTTCAGACAGGGATGTGCGGTTCACTTCCAAGTTTTGGAAGAAGTTGCATGACGAGCTGGGTACTCGTCTGCATTTTAGCACAGCCTTTCACCCGCAGATGGATGGTCAGAGCGAGCGGACCTTCCAGACTTTGGAGGATATGCTACGATCATGCGTGTTGGACTTCGGAGGTAGTTGGGATACCTACCTTCCGTTGGCAGAATTCTCCTACAAAAATAGTTATCATGCTAGTATTAACCGCCCTCCCTTTGAGATGTTGTATGGGAGAAGGTGCAGGACCCCAATATGTTGGGGCGAGGTTGGACAGAGGGTAATGGGGAGCACTGAAGTAGTGCTCAAGATGGCAGAGAAGATTCAGCAGGTCCGGAGCAGGCTTCAGACTGCTCAGAGTCGGCAGAAAAGCTATACCGATACGCGTCGATCAGACCTGGAGTTCCAGGTCGGGGATATGGTTCTCCTGAAGGTTTCTCCATGGAAGGGCATTATCTGATTCAGGAAACAGGGCAAGTTGGGCCCTAGGTACATTAGACCATTCAGGGTTATAGCCCGGGTGGGCAAGGTGGCGTATAGGCTGGATCTGCCAGCCGAACTCAGTCAGATACACAACACTTTCCATGTTTCTCAGCTTCGAAAGTGCCTGGTGGATGACTCGGCAGTAGTGCCCTGGAGGACATTCAGGTTGATGACAGCCTGAATTACATCGAGCGGCCTGTGGCAATCCTCGACCGGAAGTCGAAGGATTTGAGGAACAAGATGGTGGAGCTTGTGAAGGTGCAATGGCAGCACCGGAAGGGCTCGGAATGGACTTGGGAGCCTGTGGACAAGATGATGCAGCATTACTCATAGTTGTTACAGGAGCGAGCAGCAGACTTCTAGGACGAAGTCTAAAATAATTTGGGTACATTTGTAGCACCTGGTTCTTGGTACATATTTCTTTTTATTTTTTTAAGTGTTTTGCATTCTTGGCCTTGGACTCAGCGAGTTGAAGGACCAACTCACCGAGTAGAAGCGGGACGGAATGCGGGACTTAAGTGATGGACTCGACGAGTCGGGTCTCGGACTATACGAGTAGGCTCTGGCTGGACAAAAAACCTAATCTGAGGGTTTGCACCCTGTTTAAGCAACCTTATACAGCCTCCATTGTCCCTTATGCTCCCAGAAACCCTCTATAGAAAACCCTAGCCGTTGTTGAAGCAATCTAAGTCATTTTGGTGGATTTTGGTGTTGGTGGTCTTAAGAAGGAAGGAGAAGAAATTGAGGAAACAAGAGGAGACCAGAGGGGTTCGAGTTTGTGCTTCAGCTTCAGTCCTCAGAAGGTATAAAGTTGCTAACTTGCTTGTTCAATTGCTAGATCCCATTTTATGGAGATTTAGGGCTTTTATAAGCCTTTTTAGGTATCCAACCATGAATGCAAGCATGGTTGGGGAAAAGGCTTCGGATCTAGGTCCTTTGAGGGGTCACAAGGCAAAAATTGGGTGCTTTTCCACCCAAGGAAGACCCCATGCAACCCAAGAGCTTGTTTTAGGGCCTTTTGAGCTCAAAGTCCCATGCAAGCACGTAAAGTTTGTAACTTTACGTGCTAGATCGATTGTAGAGGCTTGGATCTATCTTTTGATCAAGGGTTGTACATCAGAAGTCGAAGATTTAGTGAATGGACATGACCGACTCGACGAGTCCATTCTTGGGACTCAACGAGTCCAAGGCCTTGACTCCCATATCTGTTGAGGGTCAAAAGGACTCAGTTGAGTGTTGGAAGGGTTGTAAACGGTTAGAAAGAGTGATCCAACGCATTGGACGTAATTTTAGACCTGGAGTTCATGGGACTCGACGAGTACTGGAGAAAACTCGGCGAGTCCAAGGCAATCCTCTTAAGATTGAAGATGAACTCGACGAGTTCTTCATACAACTCGGCGAGTCGAGGACAGGACGTGTTCATCATATGAAGGTGGACTCGATTGTTCATACAACTCGGCGAGTCGGATGAGTTTCATGCGATGTTCATATGAGAGAGGAACTCGGCAAGTCGATGCCAAACTTGACAAGTCGAGACATGGTTAAGGACAGGTAAAGGGTGAGGGACTCGACGAGTTGACAGCCCAACTCGGCGAGTCGGGTCAACTTGAAGTTGACTTTGACTGGACTTGGACTGACCCTATTTAGGGTTGTATGTGCTGTGTGTTTGACTTGAAGGTTGTCGTGTAGGGATCGAGGAGTCGTAGGGAGTCGACTTGTGCGACGAGGATAATTCAAACATTGAATGAGATTGAGGTGAGTTACCTTCCAGTAGGGGTGGGTCTAAGGCCACAATGCCGGCCCACCAAAAGGGGTATTTAGAAGATAATGGTCTTTGTGATAATTATCTTGGTCTGGTTATGTGTGGGTTATAAGATTTATCTGGATGATATGTTATGCTTATAGTAGGGATTAGTTTCCCTGGCAGTGGTCCTTAGGACCCAAGGGTAGGTCAGTACCCGGATATGCCTGACTGTATGCTTATATCTGTTGATTGTATGCTGGTGGTAGGAGTGAGATAGTCCCTAGTTACCAGTTGAAAGATAATAATGATGCATACCGGTTGAAAGATATCGATGTTGATTACCAGTTGAAAGATACCGATGATGGTTACTGGTTGAAAGATACCGATGAGGATTACCGGTTGAAAGATACCGATAAAGGTTACCGATTGAAAGATACCGACGATATTGTATGGTATGTGGTATGATGGAGGAACTCACTAAGTATTGTGCTTAATGTTTTGGTTTTGGTTTCAGGTACCTCTTCGTCAAAGGGGAAGGAGCTGGCGGTGTAGCAGCGCATCACACACACACACACATGGTTTCTGCAAGGAGTATTTGGGACTGTACTCTGATTTTCATTACCTTTGATGTTAAGATTTGGGACACAACATTATGATTTTGTGATGTGATGTTTATTTGACAATATTTTGGTAAAAATGTTTATGGAATTGATCATTCAAAAATGAAATTTTTGGCCTTGAAAATTGGGTCGTTGCAAACCTACATGTATATATGGCTTCAAAATCCATGTTGTTCAAACCAGGGATATCATAACCAACCATGACACCAATGTAATGTAACTTACATTGCTCTAAATGAATGCTACATGCCCACCAATGGCCTTACGTCACCATCGGCCCCATACGACCCACAAGCTTCCTTGATTCCACGAATGTTGTCGCCTTCCTACAGTCTCACTGCCCATCTTTCCATGGTCCTATCCCACCTAGAGGAAAGTACGAGCCAAACCGTAGATTCGCCTCATTCTCATAGCTGCTCACGGACCAGGTGAATGTTACAGGTCTCCCTATAGTCTTACAACACCTCTATCCTTATCTGCTAACCTATTGAATGCTACGACCACCCCGCAGTCTTACCACACTTCTATCACTACCTTCCAACCTAGTGAATGCTACAGCCACCCCGCAGTCTTACAACACTTCGATCACTACCTTCCAACTTAGTGAATGCTAGGGCTACCCCGTAGGCTTACAACGCTTATATCACCACCCACCAACCTGGTGAATGATACGGCCACCCTATAGTCTTACGACACTTCTATCTGTAACATCCCAAAATTCGTGACCAAAAATTTCAATTTTAATTAAGTAATTATAAAACCAATATTCTGAAACATCCATAGTGTCATCCCATATCAAAACCAATGTGTCAATAATCAAAACATGTCATGATAAAATAACATCAGAGTATAACCCCCGAAGATCTCATGTGTGGAAATCATGGTGTGATGCGTTGTGATAATGTCGGCTCCTTTCCTTTAGAAGAAGAAGTACCTAAAACCAAAACTTAAAATCGTAAGCACGAAGCTTAGTGAGTTCCCCCATCATACCACATAATCACATACTTCCAGGCATATTTGGGTGCCCGGCCTACCCTGTCAGGCATATTTGGGTGCCCCACCTACCCTGCTGAGCATACCTAGGTGCTCAACCTACCCATGTTAAGCATATCTGAGTGCTCGACCTACCCTGTCAGGCGTATCTCGGTGCCCAACCTACCATCCAATTTATTTCAACCGGCTACGGGGTCTATCTCACCCCTACCACTATCACATAAGAACATATCATAACATACTGTAAGGCATATTTGGGTGCCCGACCTACCCTCCGGTTTATCTCAACCAGCTACGAGGTCTATTTCACCCCTCATACTACTACCATATGATAACATAGCATACAAGCACATAAATCTCTACGGATAGTGGCCTACCATACTATTATCACAAAGACAATCATCTCTACTATAAACAACTACTAGTGGGCCGACATTGGTGCCTTCAACCCACTCATACCGGAAAGGTAACTCACCTCGGATACTAGAAAGTAGCTGAATATCCTCGGCTTTGAATATTAACCCAACTCAAGCTCCTAAACATAAAAGATTTCCTTTAAGTACCCTTTCATACTCATAACCCCTTACGTGTCAACTTTGGTCAAAGTCAAAGTCGACACCCTAGTCAAAGTCAAAGTCAACATTCCGAGTTGACTCAACTCGCCAAGTTACTCTTCAACTCGTTGATTTTCCATAAATCCCATCATCATAATATAACGATACAACTCATTGAGTCCTTCTCTTTACAACAAATTTGGGACACTTCCAGAACAACTCGTCGAGTTCTCTTATGAACTCATCGATTTCTTCAGTCTTTCAACTTTCTTAATGCATTAAGTCCCTATTCTTCAAATCAAGGCCCTATCTTCTGGATCCAAGCTGGAAATACATATAGAAGGGTAAAGTTTCCAACTTTACCCATTAAGGACCTCTCCCCAACACATAAAACCGAAACCCTAACCCAAAAGGGCTTAGATCCAACTCCAAAAGCCATCAAAACTTCAAGATAGACCCTGAGGTCATAGATCTGGACTGAAGGGACAGTTTGGTCATGTAAATCTCCCATCTTTACTCGCATGCATGACCTAATAGGGCTTAAAAGACCAAAACATCTCGTTCTCTTTAGGGAATTCCCGAGGTGAAAGCAGCTCTCTCGGAAGTAAGTTTCCCCGCTGGGACTTTTCATGGGGCTTCTAGGGCCATAAAGTTGGCACCTTTATGCCATGAGGACCCCTCAAGACTATAGATCTGGAATGTTTTGCCTCAAAAGAACATCCAACTTCCATTACACACTCCAAGGTGACCAAAAAAAGTAAAAGGATCCTAAATAGGAGATCTAAGCATAAACTAAACAAGGTTGAAGCTTTATACCTCAAGTGAATCAGAAATGCAGCCCAACTTCTGGATCTACAGTCCGTCTACATGTCCTTGCTCCTTCTTCAGGGAGCAGGCGTTACACTATCACTACCTGCCAACCTGGTGAATGCTACGGCTACCCCACAGTCTTACAACACTTCTATAATGCCATGGTCCCAACCTATGGTCTTACTGCTCATCTATCATACTAACCACAATCATCATGAGTCAAACCTGCATCCGACTATACCCCAACCAGGTGTTTGGGTTATGCTTCGAACCCAGAAGCCTTAATCAGACAAGAACAGGCAGAGAGGACCTAACACAACCCTTAACCTTTTCTACGTCACTACTAATGTGCAATGCAACCTGAATATCCATTCTTATTCAACCCTTAGACCAAACGATTCTCCCCCACTTGGATTCGACTGCACTCTTCCAATCCACAACAATTGAAGGATTACCAATCCATCTCACAACCTTACAATTCAAACAGTTGATAACATGAGCTTACAAGAACTATCATTCCCTTAGTATCCAATCTTAGCGATTACACACATTCCAAAACCAGATGACTATTTCCTGAAATCTCAACGAGATAAATAACCCCAAGTACTTCCCATGATACAACTCCAAATCATTAAGCCACTTCAGCTCATGACAAAGAACTTTAATCCTCGACCGGAACATAAAGGATCACCAACCCAATTACCCATTTTCATAAAATAATTGATGCACTCAAAACATCTCTAACAAGTACTATTTACATCCTCCTGAGAATCCCAACATCTGATCAAACCCATACGGTCAGTTCATCACCCACACTTTGAAGTGACGGTTTACTACTGCTCTTGCCCTACTAGCGGTAGCAGTTGGTTTAAAGCATGACAACAATCAACTAATATCCATCATGAGCAATACAAGCTCTCCTAAATTCTAGCTTTGTTGTCCCAGATGGGGACAACCATTTTCCACAAGATCTTTTCGAAAAGCTCCTGATGTGAGTACTACACTTACATTCCCGAAGACATGAATTTGGCAGTTACTCATCCGGCACTTGCATTCTGAACAATACTTTACACCTATTAATCACGTTAGATCTTCACCATCTCGAGTTCCAATAATCTCATTAACTTGACAACTATTGAGCTTACACCCACAATCAAACCAATTCTGCATTTCCTTGAAACCATGAAGAACCCCTACATATCTTGCCTTCAAACCCGGCATGCCCACCACGTGGATTCCTTGAATTCTTGTTGATACCACCAAATACCAAATTGATTGTTGATCCTTTCTCACTTTAAGCTTATTCCAATGATGGTTGATGCCTTGCATATCGAAATCAAAAACTGGCTCACCCAAATATCCCCTAAACATGGCTCTCGGGCTCTAGTAATCATGTCTTCCAAAGTGCAACAAGCTGAAAAGGTCACAAACTCCCTGATATTGTCTTGCAGCATATCAAGACACCTCACCTTCTTCATCTCATCGCCCACTTCATACTGCGAAGCCAACAAAGCTCTCTCCAAAAACTTGGCAGTGGTCTCTGCCACAATCTTAGTAATCTGGCGAATTCCCTAAAACCCCCTATCCATCTGATGCACCTCATTTTCCGGTGCAAACTCCACCTAGAATCTCGTGACAAACTTATCCCAATACATTTCCATTATGGACGAATATACTAATACCCTACTAACCTATTCCCACCAATCACGGGCTCGGTCCCTCAAAATACAAGATGCAAAACCCATCTTCACCCCCACAGGGCAGAAGCTCGTTCGTTGAGCCCTATCCATGTCACAGTCTATCAGCGGCTAGAAATGGGGTCCTTAGCCCCAAATAACAACGGAGTTCCACAACCCTTAAATCCTGGAATGAGGGAGTTCACGCTCCCAACTGTCCTGCTGTGATCTCGGCCCGAAAACCCATGAGTCGCTCATCCAGCAACTTTATAATCCCAGAAAGGTACGTCTCCAGATGCTCCTGCATAATCTCCATGATCCCCTCCTTGATCGTACCAAAGATCACATGAGTCTGCTCCAAAATAACACGGGTGATCTCCGACAAGATGAACTCGCGCATCTACTCATCAATTTTCTCGGTGCCAATACCTAAGTTTGAACAGATCTTTCGTCACGAATGCTCACCACCATACTCAAATGCAACCATACATTAATCAGAACATACTTAAAGAATCCTCATCCCTCGGGCTTCCTAGATCCTCCATGACTCCTCTTGATTCGATTATGGATCATGTTCTTTCAATAGTACAAGCCCAATACTAACTTCCACACCTACCCATAATTTCCTCAAGAGTCATCCTGAATCCTCCAAGTAACCTTCTAAAATCAGTACTCCAAGTACCTACTATACAGCACAACCCAACCCACTATAGCACTTCTTAGGCTCTCCTAGGTTCATAACCTCACCCTGCCATTAGCTATTGAATAAATCCCACTAATGTCAGCTAACTACTTCATGAATACAATCACATGCAACAAAGCTTAAATAATCCTTCGAGTAAAAGACTAAATCCCTACAATGGTTAGACTCAAACAAGAGCTACGTAATAGGATCAAATCCATCACTCTAGGTTTATTTAACCTTTGCAGGATGGAACTTCACATATTCACTTAATAGTTAACTCCCATCACTAATGGGTCCCATAAAGTACAAAGCAAGCAGCATTCATGCAGTAACACTCCAATCCACAAAAAAACAAGTAGACATCAAGCTCACTTACTAATACCATGCTACGAACTTCTATCCTCTCTACCGGTTTCCATATGCATGCAAATTATAAACAATATAGGAAAAATAATCCTAATCGTATATAATTTTTAAAACATACACTTAGCAATCACTTCTACCAATATAGATTCCAGAACTAGCATATCATCAAATTCTCCTAGGCTACAAGGCATCACATATTAGGCCGATCTATCATGCAATTCTTGAAAGTATCCATAGCGTTATCCTAGCATACAAACATTCATATCATATATCATATCATATCAACATGTATGGGTATCCTAGGAATCACTTACTTGAGCTCGACTGATTGCATGCGTCACACCCTTTCTTCTTTATAAAAATATTTTATGAAATTTATTTTCTTAACAAACATCTTCTTAGAAACTTATTTTCTTTCAGAATATTACCAATTCCTCTGTTTTAGTTCATACATACTCGAGAGTGTGCCCGAATCCCTCAAACCAAGGATCTGATACCAACTTGTTGTTGAATCTATATGTCCAATAATCATTATAGAGTGATATTGCTAATGATATATGATCCTATAGGGTCACACCTTAATCAAGTTCGTACTTATTGAATCTTTATTAAGTGTTTGATATTAATAAATAAATTCAACTCTTGTATTTAGTTAGAGAATAATTATTATTTTATGAAAATAATAATAAAAGAAACTAGAAACTAGTCATTATATGACATTGTATAATTTAATAAGTCATGTACAAAGTTTTGAACTAGTCATTATATGACATTGTATCATATAATAAGTCATGTACAAAATTTTGGACCATTTGGTTAACCATGATTAAGTTAAATACTTACTCCACCATGGTTAAAAATGTTGGAGACAATTTTTGTCTTTTATAAGACATCATGGCTGAAAATGCTAAGCATGGGAGATTGCTTGTGAATCTTCCCTATGATGGTCTCCATGCTTTGTCCCCCTTTCACTTTATGCTTTATTATACTTTAGAGTATAATAATAGTTTGACCTCACTTTACATGGGATATAAAAGGGTACTCTTGTGCATGAAATGGTGCTAGTCTTTTTCATCTTCTCCTTCTCTTCTTACTCCTAAAAGCCAAAGCTTTTTAAGACTCCAAGGAGTCTTCCCTTTTGAAGTTTGGTGATTGCTTTTGGTGCTTCACTTTCTATCTTCGTTTAGTGTTAATTTGTTAAGCACTTAAAGGCTTCAATAACAAATTGTTACAAGAGAAAACTAGCATTTTTGGTGCCTTAATCTTGATGGTGGATACTTGTAAAGAAGATCATGTTCTTTGATCTTTATATCTTCATCAACACCCCGAAACCAAGTGGGTTCAAAGGCTTCAAAATTTATCTCTAAAACATGTTTTGGTTGTTTTTATTTCGTTCTAACCTCTAATAGATCCATGATGGTTTAGTTTTGTTATGAACTAAAAATAAACTAGTTATTTTAAAAGACTTCAATTGCCGGTTTTTGTGAAAAAACGATCTTATATTTCGTATCAAAACCCAATAGTGGTATCATAGCCATCTTTTATAGGTTAGAATGATTTTTTATGTTTGATAATATTTGGTTTTTGGAAAACAAGCATGGATTTATTTTAGTTAAGAAAAAGTCATATTGGTCTTCTTTGGCAACTTCTTGGTTAAAATTGTTTATTTTTATGTATAACCATTTTTCATGCATTTTGGTTATATAAAAGTTTCCGAAAAAAACAAAGAGTTGTTTGTTGTAATATTTGATATGTTGTGTATAAACAAGGCATTTGGACATTTTTGTTGTGTTTGGTTGATTTTTATTTATTCATAAGATATAATAGATAAATAGGTAATTTTCCATTTGTTGATTTGTTGTAATAAATTAGTTAGACTAGTTGTATTCCTTTTAAATGTAACAAGATGAAGAAATGACC
Organism: Lactuca sativa; assembly: GCF_002870075.4. NCBI lineage: Eukaryota > Viridiplantae > Streptophyta > Magnoliopsida > Asterales > Asteraceae > Lactuca > Lactuca sativa. The sequence goes on along the minus strand of NC_056631.2, from coordinate 196,321,193 downwards.
TCCTCGAAGATGACTTAACCATTTAATACCATAATCTCAACCACAAGCTTCTACTTTTGGTTTTGGGCTTAATTATAATCTTAATGGTTTAAGTGTTGCAACTTTCACAACATGAAGATTTGAAGTCATTTTGCAAGCAAGAGTTGACTTGGTAAGTGGGAGCTTGAAGACCTTTTGAAGTGTCCCTTAAGTCCTTTAGGAAAGACTTAATAATTCTTATGATAACTCACAAAAATTATTACTAGACATGGTTTGTTTATACACATTATAATGCATGCTTGTGATGTTTATTTTATGTTAAATATATGTTATGTTTTATGTTAAAAATGGTTTTTGCATGTCAAATAACATTTTTTCATAAAATAATATCACCTGGAGTTTGGGTAAAAAATATTAAAAAGATAACATAAGATGTCTATAAATTGATATTTATAAAAACGTTTTACCGGTTACCGGTTTACCGGTTAAAACTCAATTTTTTGTTAAAAATAGTTTTATTGTAAAACTTATAAATACTTAACTTTAAAATATTTAAAATGATTTAAAAGATGTTTAGACATTATATAAACTCCATGTCTTTATAATAAATAAGGAGTTTTCATTAAAAAGACTAAAATCGGTTTATAGCGTTATAACGGCAAAAAATAAAACTAGTGATTCTTTTTTGCGTCGAAACTTAATATATGATATTGGTGTTTTAAAAATAACGCACAATATTGATATTATGTTTTATGCATGCTATATGAGATTTAAAACATATATATCATCACCCAAATTTTGGTTTATTAAAATATGACTTTTATCATAAGATACATAAAATTGAATTTATAAAATAAAATGAGTTTATTCTACAAATTCATGAAGTCATAAATTTTATTATTGTTAAAAGGAAGTTTAAAATAATGATTTTATAACTCATCCAAAACTCCCAGTCTTAAGTATAACGTAAAGTTTCATTAAGATTATTACCGGTTCTTAAAACCGATCTACGACTAAACATTAAAATACCGGATTTTAGTTTATAATCGATCGCGGTTAATGGCAAATAAAATGAAGTTTTATTTGGCACCTAAAGAACCTCATAACAAGTGATATGAATTTTACAAAATGGTACATGAATTGTTGGATGCATGCAATATTCATGAGACCATGTTTTTATAAATTATAAGTGTAAAACATATATAAAACTTTTTCTAAAAATGCAAGTCATTGTTGTCCTTTTGAAGAACACTCGTTATCATTTGTATGGTCTTAGTGTCACAGGGTCACCTGGTCCTAGGATTGGATTATGATGTTCGGGGTAGTTTTATAGTTTCTGGTTTCTAAAGGGTCACCTTGTTACTGGTTAGTTACAATGCTAAAATTTGTTTCAAATAGGATGACTTGATCGGAATCTTATGTGATAAAGCTCACCTAAGCATGAGAGGTCCGAGGCATAGATGGGATAAACATTGATGAGATTTAGAATCGAGTTTAAATGTAATTCGAGTATGAATTGAGTAAATGATTTCAAAAGAAGAACAGAGAAGTAAATAGAATATTTGATCAGCTCGTATTATGCTTTTGAGTTTACAGAATACAATGACTAAACTGTAAATCTCCGTTCTAGACTCTAATGAATACTATTACAGACCTCTATTTATAGGAGAACAAAAGCATAACAATACTAAGGACTAAGATTTAAAACTTGAATTTATAATGCCTTAGTAGAATAACAATACATCCGAAGACCTATATATACGAAGACAATAGATACTTCGTAACAATCAAACTGACCCTTCGACTATTACAACATTTTAGCCCTTACAAACATGCCAAGCTAAGCAATAGTTATTTAGGATCCCATAATCTAGGAGTTACATATTGTATGCAATTAGTAATTGCTACCTATCGAGTTTGATTCAGTTTATGGGATAAAGGTCACCTAACCATTTACATGTTTCATTACTTGGATCCTAGACTTTAATAAATTAATGTTTTAAGAAACAATAAAATGTACTAATTTTTAAAGACTAAATATTGAAAATACTAAATAAAACATTGTTAAATTTTGTTGATAATTGTTGATATTTTTATGCCCTGCAAAATCTCTCTCTTGTTGAGTTTCAAGAGATAGTAACATTTGATGGTTATAATTTCTATAAATGGTATAATATCATGAGGTTATACCTTTAAGATAAATTGAAAGTATATATATATATATATATATAGATATATATATATATATATATATATATATATATATATATATATATATATATATATATATATCTACATATATATATATATATATATACTGAAAGATCCCATACATGAATAACCTTTGCAAGCCAGCAGTCTGATCATGATACTTGGATGGAAGTATTATTATGATGATATAGATGTGTCGCGCATCATACTAAAGAAATTAACCATGACTTGCAGAAAGTCTTGGATAATTATGAAACATATCAGATGTCTCATCAATTAAAGCAAATGCTCAGTCAGAACACTAGAAACAGCTTCAATTCTATTCGAACATTGAATAAAAGGAAGTCTAAGAGATTGTGCACTCATATAGACTTATAGTTCAGTTAAGGGAAATACAACATAAACCCAGAAATCAAGAAAGGACCAAATGCTTAGTGTTGTTTCTATTGTGGTAGAAACTGAGCACTAAAGAAGGAATTGCTCCTCTCATCTCATCGAGCTGAAAAAGTTTGACTTGGACAAGACTTTAGATATCTATATGAAAGAACTATTTATGTTTCAATCATTCACTTGAGAATGTTATACTTCAAGTGACACTAATAATTGATATTATGTGCTGATGATTGGAAGAAATAATCAACTTATTACAAACGAATGGCATTTCGTTCTGAAGATATAACAAGTGTTGTTATATCTTCAGAACGAAATGCCATTCGTTTGTAATAAGTTGATTATTTCTTCCAATCATCAGCACATAATATCAATCATTAGTGTTACTAGAAGTATAACATACTCAAGTGAATGATTTGTTATAGTCTTTATTTAAACAATAGATGTTTTGTACCTATTCTTATAGGGACATGTAATAATTGTAATTTATGAATAAATATAGATTTACTTATCGTTTAATGGATCTTCACATTCATGATTTGAAACGATGTATTCTGTGTTAAAGAATATTTTCTCATAATGTTAATTATGAAGTAAATCTATAAGCTTTCATTAAATTGATAGTTCTGATCATAACACCTAAATGATCAAATGCTATTGAATTGAAACTTACCTATGTCATAATCATCATGACTATATAAATAAAAAACACATATACCAACTTCAAAAGGATGGATTTTTTTAATGAAAATGAGCTTGATTCATTTGATATATGTCAATCCTATTTATATGGGAAGATGATTCACAAGTGTCTTTATCTATTAGTAGTTAAAGAACAAAAGTTTTGACAAAGAATTATACGTAAGTGATGTATGTAATCTTTTCAATCTATGAATAGATTTGGTGATAGATACTTAGTCAATTTCACTGACGACTTTTATTCATTCTTGTTGAAAATTTTTTATTTGCTCAAATTGTTTCATTGCGAAGATTGAGATTTGACTTAATGAGACCATCATTAACCTTTCGTTGTGATAGAGAAAATGAGTTTTGTAAACCAAGTCTTCTTGGAACATCTTAGGAGTTGTGGAATCGATTCACAACTAATTCCAACAAAAACACCCACTCATCATTAGTATGTTTCTTTGTGGCACATGATCACCTTGTCACTTGAATCTATCTTTTGATATTCGAGGTAGCCTTCATATTCTCTAGTGGGATAGGGTCACCTGGCCACTAGTTGAATGTCGATAGTACAAGTTTTTACAGAGGATAAAACATAGATCTTGTAGTCTATTATATGATGTTTTAAAAGAACTATTTACTTTACAAAATTTTGGAATTATGCTCACTGCAACAAATATATGTTGAATATATATTACCAACAAAACAAGCGTATTAGATACTTATATTTGACTGAGGATGAAATGGTTTATCCTTATCTAAAAGGTATAGAGTTATAGAGCTTATGTTAGATAATAAGTTTAACCACTCTAGCATCTACTAGTTGCATTTATGTAAAATATCCTAAATGATTGTTTATGATAAAGTTTCTACTAATCCCACTAATTTTCATTCCATAAGACAAGTGATTAGAAAGTGCTTTTTCTAAATAGTAGCAATTTGGAGATTTAAGAGCTAAAGATCCATAAGCTAAATGCATCATAGTTTGGAACTAGCAAGTTTTCAATTGTTGTTGAATCTGCTCAATAGTTGATCAGAAACAAATAAAAGACATAGAGATGCATTCATGTATAATTATCAAGTATGGGCTTGATTAATCTTCCTCGATATAGTTTGACTATAAAGAGTAAGTGAATTTTCAAGGTAGAGAACATACATGAATGAAAATCTTCTCAGATTTAAGCTAACATCTCAAATTAAGAATCTTCTTTCTTATAAGTTAATTACATGGTTTGATTTAATTATGAATCCAGATGACTCTTGTGTTTTCTACAAAGCTAGTGGGAGCACAGTAACATTCCTAATGTTATATGTAGTCGACATATTAATTCATGGAATAAGGATCTATATAGATAGATCATGACAACATAAAAGGATTAAGTAAATTGCATTAATTGTCAAGGATCTTAAAGAGCTTAAGATAAAGGACTCTGAGAGAGTTATCATGTTAAAAACCACATGACATGATTTTGAGCAAAATCCTAGTGCAAATGTTTTAAACTAGATAACATGATTGTATTCCATATGCTGCTGCAATTGGAGAAATCATATATGTCATGATTATGCATAAAGGCCAAATATGCCATATGCTTAGATCATGTCGAATGATACTCGTATAATCCGAGAACAAGTCATTGTGTGACTTATAGGAACATTCTAAAGTACTTGCGAGAAATAAAGAAATATTCCTAATCTACGGAGTAATTAAAACAAAGCTATGTTTGAAGTTGTTACATATATGCTAAATTTTCAAATAGATTGAGATGACTCTCAGTCATAATAAGTCGTGTCCTCATTATTAATGAAGAGATGGTTACATGGATAGTGGTTCCATGTAGATTTTAATTATAGTTACACATCAGATTTAGAGTACATTGTGGTTTGGAGAACCACATGCCAAGAAGCTTAATGTATGGTTCATTATGACTATCAGTAATCCCATTACACAAGTATTGGTATCTAAGTAATATTTAAGCATCTAATACATTTTCATTAGTTTTATTTTTATATTAGTTGTATACATAAAACTGAAAATGTTTGTATTCACAACGTTTATACAAATCAAGTTTGTCAAATCTACTTAACAAAGCTGCTTCATGATTATGTCATGATTATGCATAAAGGCCAAATATGTCGTATGCTTAGATCATGTCGAATGATACCAGTATAATCCGAGAACAAGTCATTGTGTGACTTATAGGAACATTCTAAAGTACTTGCGATAAATAAAGAAATATTCCTAATCTACGAAGTAATTAAAACAAAGCTATGTTTGAAGTTGTTACATATATGCTAAATTTTCAAATAGATTGAGATGACTCTCAGTCATAATAAGTCGTGTCCTCATTATTAATGAAGAGATGGTTACATGGATAGTGGTTCCATGTAGATTTTAATTACAGTTACACATCAGATTTAGAGTACATTGTGGTTTGGAGAACCACATGCCAAGAAGCTTAATGTATGGTTCATTATGACTATCAGTAATCCCATTACACAAGTATTGGTATCTAAGTAATATTTAAGCATCTAATACATTTTCATTAGTTTTATTTTTATATTAGTTGTATACATAAAACTGAAAATGTTTGTATTCACAACGTTTATACAAATCAAGTTTGTCAAATCTACTTAACAAAGCTGCTTCATGATTATGTCATGATTATGCATAAAGGCCAAATATGTCGTATGCTTAGATCATGTCAAATGATACCAGTATAATCCGAGAACAAGTCATTGTGTGACTTATAGGAACATTCTAAAGTACTTGCGAGAAATAAAGAAATATTCCTAATCTACAGAGTAATTAAAACAAAGCTATGTTTGAAGTTGTTACATATATGCTAAATTTTCAAATAGATTGAGATGACTCTCAGTCATAATAAGTCGTGTCCTCATTATTAATGAAGAGATGGTTACATGGATAGTGGTTCCATGTAGATTTTAATTATAGTTACACATCAGATTTAGAGTATATTGTGGTTTGGAGAACCACATGCCAAGAAGCTTAATGTATGGTTCATTATGACTATCAGTAATCCCATTACACAAGTATTGGTATCTAAGTAATATTTAAGCATCTAATACATTTTCATTAGTTTTATTTTTATATTAGTTGTATACATAAAACTGAAAATGTTTGTATTCACAACGTTTATACAAATCAAGTTTGTCAAATCTACTTAACAAAGCTGCTTCATTAGCTAAAGCATGAAAGTCAATCTAGTGCTATAGGGCATTATTGATATAAGTAGATGTATTTGATTGAAATTTAGTATTTAGATATTGGAACAGTACAAACAACATATATTGAAATGAATTGATATATTATATATGAGTCTTTCATTGAATAATTGTTGTGTTCTATGTTAGCATGTTTAAATCCTTGAATAACTAGGTTATTCTAAATGTCCATAGTCGGTCATAGTTGTGGGAGCATCTATGAGGTAAGACTAATATGAGTGGATTGGTGGATTCTCATGAAGATGAAAATAGTAAGAGCTACTAATACTTGATTAGGAGAATAAGCATTGGACTTGACCCGCATCAAAATCACTTTATGGATCGTAGTCAAGAGTGATGTTTTGATCAGGGTTGTATCTTTGTATTCTTAGACCTGAGATACATATTTGGCACTTGAAGTGTAGGAATTGTTGTGCTTTGACATGGTTTAGCGATCTTCCGTAAAAGGGCGGTCATATGGGCCATCGTTGGGTATGACATGAACTACATTGATGGGTGTATGTAGTCAAGAATCAAGATGGGATTTGCCCCTCATATTCGTTGAAAGTTAGACATCTAAGGCCTTACCAAAAGTTGAACATTAAATGAGATTGATCACGAACCATATCTCATGTTCAACATGATGTTTGAGACAAAGGAATAATTTATACCGCACATTTAGTAACAATTTTATCTTAGAGTTCATGCAATTGGTTGTTAATGATATGGAACCCTTCATATATTGTTAGGGGCAGTAGCCCATTTCCAGACATCAGTTATTGTCTATGTCAGTCTTCAATAAATCTTGTGCAAGTGGGAGATTATTGAATCTATATGCCCAACAATCATTATGGAGTGTTATTGCTAATGATATATGATCCTATAGGGTCACACCTTAATCAAGTTGGTACTTATTGAATATTTACTAAGTATTTGATATTAATAAATAAATACAACTCTTGTATTTAATTAGAGAATAATTATTGTTTTATGAAAATAATAATAAAAGAAACTAGAAAATAGTCATTATATGATATTGTATCATATAATAAGTCATGTACAAAGCTTTGGACATTTTGGTTAACCATGATTAAGTTAGATATTTACTCCACCATGGTCAAAAAGGTTGGATACAATTTTTGTCTTTTATAAGACATCATGGCCGAAAATGCTAAGGCATGGGATATTGCTTGAAAATCTTCCCTATGATGGTCTCCATGCTTTGTTCCCCTTTCACTTTATGCTTTATTATACTTTAGAGTACAATAATTGTTTGACCTTACTTTACATGGGACATAAAAAGGGACTCTTGTGCATGAAATGATGCTAGTCTTTTTCATCTTCTTCTTCTCCTCTTACTCCCAAAAGTCTAGGCTTTCTAAGACTCCAAGGGGTCTTCCCTTTTGAAGTTTGGTGCTTGCTTTTGGTGCTTCACTTTCTGTCTTCCTTTAGTGCTAATTTGTTAAGCACTTTATCACACCCCGAAACCTAAGGCGTAAACGTTCCAGGGCGGAGGACGTCGTGTAATATCGCAACCAATGTACATAGTAAGCGTAGTAAACACAACCATTACATTACATAGAAATATTTAATTGTCTAAAAACAAAGTGTTATACATATATATCATATGAAAAAAAGCTAAGACGAGTCTTCTATACGCTCCGTCTTCTCCAAAAGATCGCAGGGTACTAGTCTAACGCGAACCTGAGAATACAAGCAGTTTGAAAATCAGCATACAGTTGGTGAGTTCATAAGCGGTTTATTTTCGTAAAAGAACAAGTTTCCTTTGGTTTTCTGAAAAAGTCGTTATCCAAGAAAATCCGATATTTTCTTATAAGAAAAGTTTAGTTACCCATTTGTTACACTGTTTGGTTAAGAGCAGTTACGTTATCCCAGGAAAAACCCTTATTTTCCTAAAAGTCGTGGTTAGTTCTTGGTTCGGAATGCAATGTACTAGTGTCTACCATACTTGTAGTATTAGTTAGGTATTCTGAAAGCCTGTTTATCCTACACACGAATGTCGAATATCTATTATACTTATCCGCAATTTCGAAACTTTGGAGACACTCAGAGACGTACACTAACTATATATTCGAAATTCTGGTGACATCCAAAGGCGTGTTTTAGACGTATTTCCGAAGCTCTGTCGATATCCAAAGGCGTATATTTTCGAAACTCTGTCGATATCCAAAGGCGTACTTTCGAATTATTTCCAAAACTCTGGTGACACTCAAAGACGTACACTAGATGTATTTTCGAAGTTTCGGTGCCATCCAAAGGCATGCACTAGCTGCACTTTCGAAGTTCTTGTACTATCCGAAGGAGTATTTTATTAGTAATAATCCTAATTTATGATTAGCATGAATCCTTCGAAAATTATAAAATGTAACATAGATTATATCATTTTATAAAGAAATCTACAATTTTTCTGAAAGCTAACTTTGCAAGTCGAACTGTTGGTTAATACGGTTTTCGATATTAAAAGCATATAGAATACGAACATTTGAAATGAAATAATAAGTTTGAGTACAAGATTTCCTTGTACTTTTGCTTGTATTCCCCCTTGAAAACATTTGAAAAACATGGAAAAAGGAGTAGGGGTATGAACTCACCGGTCAAGAAATGTGTCGGCTAAGATGCTAAGTGTCAGTTCGGGGCTTGATTACACGTGAGGTTCCTATGTAATATAAAGAGACACATAATTGTATCTAATTAGACTTTGAACTACTTTTTAGAATAGAATATACACTCTGAGGCTCGAAAACACTTCATTTCAAGTGTTAGGAGTGATCTGGGTAGCATCTAAGGGGGTGTATGGCCTAGACATGGAGTTTTCTCTTAGAGAGTAAACTCCTAATGGAGGTTACGGCCCTAAGACCATATCCCCATGAGTTTACGGCCGTAAACTCATGGGTGGTGGGTTCTTGGTTGCTAAATGGTCTTACAACATTTCTGGGATGATGTTAGGCTTAGTTCTAAGGCATTGGAAGGGAACTTGATCAACATATGGACCATATAAGGAGTTTACAGCAGTAAACTAGGAGTTTATGGCTGTAATCTCTCTTATACCCATTCCTTTGATGTTTTGGTGGTCCTAGATTAATCACATGTGATTCTAAGTCAATATACAATCCATAGGATGAAGTTAGGGCACCATTTGACCATGTTATAGGAGTTTATGGCCCAGGAACCATTCCTTAGGGGGTTTACGGCCGTGAACTCCTAAAGGGATGGTTTTTATCAAGTTTAAGGTCCCTAACACAATGGAGGATGGTTCTAGACTTTATTCTAAGGCTTAGGAGGTGTTTAAGGGGCATCTTAACACATTAAAAGGTGTTTACGGCCTAAGAAAGGGTGTTTATGTTCCAAGAATGTTCTTGGGCCGTAAACTCATGTTTAACCCTCAAATGTTAAGATTTTGGTGTTCTAAGTCCAGTCTTGTAATCCCCTAAGTCGTATCTAAGCTCCAGAAGTGGTTTGGAAGGGTTTTGGTGCTCCAAAACCCCATTTATGTGTGTTTGCGGCCTAGGGATGTTCTAGGGCCATAAACACATGTTTTTGGTCCTATTTCATAATTTAAACACGAATTTGAAGGCGAAACATGTTATACTATGAGCTAGGATGGATTACATACCGAATTGGAGCTTGAAAGGGGGGGATTTTTGGATCAAAAGCTTAGATGTGTAGAGAGAGAGTAGAGAAAGGTTGAAAAACTTCAAATGAAGTTCTTTGAACTTTAAAAATGGATTAAGTTTGAGACACGGTGGAATTCTACCCGATACTAACGTTAAATGCGGCTTTTGGTCGTACCCGATTAAGTGTTTGTAATTTCACGTGGTCGTAACTATAAATTATCCAATTAAATATTGAAAGTGTTTTCACGTGTTTCTAACATGTTTGGACACTCACAAGATCATAATAAAAGTCTCAATTTAGATAACTTAACCCAAAAACGTAAACGAAACAATTCGAAAAAGATGAGTTTTATAGACGGAAACGGGTTACGGCGATGGAACAAACTTCAGGTTGTCACATTATCCCCCTGTTAGAGGGAATTTCGTCCCGAAATTCAAACTTTAGATACAAGTCATGGATTTGGAAAGAGATACGAATACTTCTGCTTAATCAGATCTTAGCGCTCCCAAGTGAACTCAGGTCCCCACTTAGCAATCCACCGAACCTTCACTATCTGGATGTGGCTTTGTTTCGTACGTTTGATCTCTCAATCCATGATCCCGATTGGTTCTTCCAGGATGTTCGGACTCTCGTTCATTTCGGTCTCATCAAAGGGATTTCTAGGGTTTCATCGGATAGGCACTTCTTAAGAATAGAGATGTGGAAGACAGGGTGAATGTTGCTAAGTTCTGAATGTAATCGGAGTTTGTAGGCTACGGGATCGATCCTAACAAGGATTTCGAAATTTCCTATGTACCTCGGGTTAAGTTTTACGCGCTTTCCAAAGCATATCATGCCTTTTCGGGGGTAAGACCTTCAACAGGACACAATCCCCAACAAAAGGGTACACCTTTATGTGTCGAAGTGGTTAGGGGTTAGGCAATTCTAGATGAATTCTGTATGAACGCAGAGATGAATTCTGGATGAACCTGCATTAGTAGCCAGCGAGACCCAAGAATTGACGGATTTATGTGGGTGTCTTTGATGCCGACTAATTCTCCATCGCCTAGATTTTGGACAGGTCGACGTGTATGCCATCCTCGCTTACCATGTGACCAAGGAAAGTGGTTAGACCGAAGGGCATCACTACGAACTCGTAGTGACCATATCGAGTCCTGAATGCTGTCTTGGAAACATCATTCTCATGAACTCGTGTCTGATGGTACCCTGATCTAAGGTCTATCTTCGAGAAGTAACTGGCTCCCTAAAGTTGATCGAAAAGGTCGTCTATTCGAGGAAGAGGATATCAGTTTTTGACGGTCAACTTATTCAATTTGCGGTAGTCTATACACATTCGAAAGGAACAAACAATATCGGGGCTCCTCAGGGTGAGGAACTCGGTCTGATGAACCCATTGCGGAGTAGCTCATTAAGCTGACTGGATAATTCCTGCATTTCTACTGGTGCTAAACGATACGGAGACTTGGCTACAGGGGTAACTCCAGGGATTAGGTCGATGCGAAACTCGACTTGACGTTCGGGAGGGATTCCCGGGAGTTCTTTGGAAAAAACATCGGAAAACTTGCAGACTTCGGGATGCTCTCGAGGTCTTTAAATTCTTGTTTCTCATTGATCACATAGGTTGAGAATTCATGGCACTCTTTTCGGGGAAACTTTTGAGTTTTGAAGCACGAAATGATGCGTAGACTGAAACTAAGTTTATCGTCGTAGATTATGAGAGTTTAACCAGAGGAAAAGGTTGAGATAAATAGATTTCTCGGAACAAAGGGTATCAGCACGATTGAGGCTCAACCAATCCATGCCGATGATAACTTCAAAACTCTTTATGGAAAAATCGGCATAAGATCGATGGGAAAAGAATGATCGTCGAGGGTAAGGGTACAACCTATGAATCTATCGCTAATGTTCTCTTTCTCACCGTTAGCCATCTCGACATTAAATGTTTCGGTTACTAATTGAGGACTATGATTAAAAGTTATTTGAATGAATGGCTAAAGGATTTTCTTTCAGCACTATAATCGAAAAGGATTGCAAGTATAAGGGTTGTCGAGGAGGAACATACCTGTGGCAACGGTGGGATCGGCGGCTGCCTCACCTTGTCCCATAGCTAGGACTCTTCCAGTGTTGCCAGTTGTTACTGTTTTAGGGCAGTTTCGCTTGAAATGCCCGACTTCACCGCAACCGTAGCAGGCCTGACTAATACCCGCTCCGGAAGCTTGACTGGTTGATTGGGTTGGTGTTCTGCAGCGTCGCGCAAGGTGACCCTCCTGGCCACAGTTTTTGCAAAACTTCTCACGAAATGGTCCAGGGATACGATGGTGGTAACTGCACCTATTGCACCACGGGAGAATACCAACATATCCAGTGGTAGGTGCTTGAGTTGAGGAACCGACGACAGAAACAGCAGCAGGGGTAGTAGCAGCGTGGACTGCTACTGTTTGTTGTTTCTTCGAGGAATCCTATGAAGGCTGACTCTTCTTCTTTTTCCAAAATTTTCTTTTCTCACCACTTCTTTCTGTCGGCTCAGGAGTGGTGGCTGCTTCCTCTTGGTCATCACTATGGTCAATCAGGATTTGCGCTAGGCATTTGGCGTTGTCGTAGGTGTCTGGCTTTGCAGCCAAGACATTACCCTTGGTTGGATGGGTCAACCCCAGATGAACCTCTCAATCTTTTTACTCTCCGGAGTAACCATTCCCGGACAGAGTAGCGCCAAATCATCGAATCCGGAAGTGTAAGCAGTGATATCGTAACCCTTCATCTTCAGGTTCTAGAGTTCATGATCCAGCTTCTGCATTTCGCCCCGAGGGTAGTACTCCGCACGTAGAAGTTCCTTCATGATCTCCCAACCCATAGCATTGGCTACGGGTAGGGTTAGGGATTTGACTCGGCCGTTCCACCAAGTCAGGGCTTTATCGGTGAAGGTGCAGGCGGCAAACTTCAACTTGTCAGATTCTGAACCGGCACTGATTTCGAAAATAGATTCGATTTTCTCTAACCATCGAGTTAGGGCAATGACACCTCCTGTGCCAACGAAGGGCGGGGGTTTCGCGTTCATAAAATCTTTATAGGAACACTCCTTCTGGTGTCCCTGGCTACCTTCCTGGTTCTGGGGCTGAGTACCACCTCTTGGACCGCCTGAACCACCGGGGTTCATTTGTGACATAGCGACAGCCACAGCAGCAGCAACAGCTGCTTGGAACATGGCGGGATCAAATGGAGGGGGAGGTGGTGGCGGAGGGTTGTTATTCTTTGAGCTGGGTCTTTTCCTTGGAGGCATCTTGATCTAAAAAGATCAGGAAAGAGAGGATCATAAGTCCTCTGAATTGAATCAAGAGATATGGAACAAGAGATATCTCATTATGACAGACATAGGGTTCTATAAGCGATAAGCAGGAAAGAGTTATCAAAGCAGATAAACTATCGCTAAAGAAGGAACAAGTAGCAATACTCGGAATGAATTTCTACAACGTATTCGGTTTTGGCTAAAATACTCCTATAGTATTTTATGTTTCGATGTAACGACCGCTCGTTGTTTGGGTATTGGGTAAGTTTTAGGCCTGCTGCACCCCACAGTCACTCCCAAGCACATGTTGGTCGTGTCTCGAATGAATATAGTTGATCAGGCTATATTGACCCTAGCCACGACTACATAACTGCCCAGGTTTAACTGCAGCGTACAACACCCATTTACTTATGTTTTGTTCTACTCGAGGTTACGGATTTCGGCGGTTAGGTATACTTGTATACTTTTGAAAATACTTATATTTTAAAGTATACTTTTAGTTCAGAGCCCTTAGGCCCCTTAGTGTTTATAGTCTTATACCATGTAAGGTTCGGTATACTAGTTCACTATAAACAAGGGCTCTGATACCAATCTGTCACACCCCGAAACCTAAGGCGGAAATGTTCTTGGGCGGAGAACGTCATGTAATATCGCAACCAATGTACATAGTAACCGTAGTAAACACAACCATTACATTACATAGAAATATTTACATTGTCTGAAAACAAAGTGTTACAAGTGTTATACGTATATATCATATGAACAAAAGCTAAGACGAGTCTCCTATATGCTCCGTCTTCTCCAAAAGATCGCAGGGTACCTGTCTAACGCAAACCTGAGAATACAAGCAGTTTGAAAATCAGCATAAAGCTGGTGAATTCATAAGCGGTTTATTTTCGTAAAAGAACAAGTTTCCATTGGTTTTCTGAAAAAAAAAAAAAACCGTTATCCAAGAAAATCTCATATTTTCTTATAAACAAAGTTTAGTTACCCATTTGTTACACAGTTTGGTTAAGAGCAGTTACGTTATCCCATGAAAACCCTTATTTTCCTAAAAGTCGTGGTTAGTTCTTGGTTCGGAATGCAATGTACTAGTGTCTACCATACTTGTAGTATTAGTTAGTTATTCTGAAAGTCTGGTTATCCTACACACGAATGTCGAATATCTACTATACTTATCTGTAATTTTGAATCTTTGGAGACACTAAGAGACGTACACTAACTGTATATTCGAAATTCTGGTGACATCCAAAGGCATGTTTTAGACGTATTTCTGAAGCTCTGTCGATATCCAAAGGCGTATATTTTCGAAACTCTGTCGATATCCAAAGGCGTACTTTCAAATTAGTTCTGAAACTCTGGTGACACTCAAAGACGTACACTAGCTGTATTTTCGAAGTTTCGATGCCATCCAAAGGCGTGCACTAGTTGTACTTTCGAAGTTCTGGTACAATCCGAAAGCGTATTTTATTAGTAATAATCCTAATTTATGATTAGAATGAATCCTTTGTAAATTATAAAATGTAACATAGATTATATCATTTTATAAAGAAATCTACAATTAGTCTGAAAGCTAACTATGCAAGTCGAACTGTTGGTTATATGGTTTTCGATATTAAAAGCATACAGAATACGAACATTTGAACTTAAATAGTAAGTTTGAGTACAAGATTTCCTTGTACTTTTGCTTGTATTCCCCCCTGAAAACATTTGAAAAACATGGAAAAAAGAGTAGGGGTATGAACTCACCGGTTGAGAAATGTGTCGGCTAGGATGCTAAGTGTCAGTTTGGGGCTTGATTACACGTGAGGTTCCTATGTAATATAAATAGATACATAATTGTATCTAATTAGACTTTGAACTACTGTTTAGAATAGAATATACACTCCGAGACTCGAAAACACTTCATTTCAAGTGTTAGGAGTGATCCGGGTAGCATCTAAGGGGGTGTATGGCCTAGACATGGAGTTTTCTCTTCAAGAATAAACTCCTAATGGATATTACGGCCCTAAGACCATATCCCCCTGAGTTTACGGTCGTAAACTCGTGGGTGGTGGGTTCTTGGTTGCTAAATGGTCTTACAACATTTGTGGGATGATGCTAGGCTTAGTTCTAAGGCATTGGAAGGGAACTTGATCAACATATGGACCATTTAAGGAGTTTACGGTTGTAAGCTCTCTTATACCCATTCCTTTGATGTTTTTCTGGTCCTAGATTAATCACATGTGATTCTAAGTCAATATACAAGCCATAGGACGAAGTTAGGGCACCATTTGACCATGTTATAGGAGTTTACGGCCCAGGAACCATTCCTTGGGGGGTTTACGGCCGTGAACAACTAAAGGGATGGTTTTTATCAAGTTTAAGGTCCCTAACACATTGGAGGATGGTTCTAGACTTTATTCTAAGGCTTAGGAGGTGTTTAAGGGGCATCTTAACACCTTAAAAGGTGTTTACGGCCTAAGAAAGGGTGTTTATGGTCCAAGCATGTTCTTGGGCCGTAAACTCATGTTTACCCCTCAAATGTCAAGGTTTTGGTGTTCTAAGTCCAGTCTCGTAAGCCCCTAAGTCGTATCTAAGCTCCAGAAGTGGTTTGGAAGGGTTTTGGGGCTCCAAAACCCCATTTATGTGTGTTTGCGGCCTAGGGCTGTTCTAGGGCCATAAACACATGTTTTTGGTCCTATTTCATAATTTAAACACGAATTTGAAGGCTAAAGATGTTATACTATGAGCTAGGATGGATTACATACCGAATTGGAGCTTTAAAGGGGGTGACTTTTGGATCAAAAACTTAGATGTGTAGAGAGAGAGAGAGAGTAGAGAGAAGTTGAAAAATCTTCAAATGAAGTTCTTTGAACTTTAAATATGGATTTAGTTTGAGACACTGTGGAATTCTACCCGATACTGACGTTAAACGCGGCTTTTGGTCGTACCCGATTAAGTGTTTGTAACCCGACGTGGTCGTAACTATAAATTATCCAATTAAATATTGAATGTGTTTTCACGTGTTTCTAACGTGTTTGGACACTCACAAAATCATAATAAAAGTCTCAATTTAGATAACTTAACCCAAAAACGTAAACGAAACAATTCGATAAAGACGAGTTTTATGGACGGAAACGAGTTACAGCGATGGAACAAACTTCGGATTGTCACACACTTCAAGGATTAAATAACAAATTGTTACAAGAGAAAAATAGCATTTTTGGTGCCTTAATCTTGAAGGTGCATACGGATGGGTTTTGAGCATTCTAACACTCCTATGGTGTACATGAAACCCTAGATGCTTTGGATCTATGTGTTCTCTAATATACATGCAAACTTTCAAAATTCCAAAGCATCATCCTAACTAGCATACAATGTAGTATCTATACTACAAAATTCTAGTTACATAACATACCTTTTAGTGTAGTTGAAAATCTTGAAGCTTTAAGAGCCTAGCACGAATAATGTGAATGCCTCAAATGGAATCACAAATCACCACTAACAAATGGAAGAACTAGAGAGAAAATTCCTTGCTTCACAAAATCGGCTAGCACTCTTCTAAGTTCACTTAGGTGCCAATTTTGTTAGCCTTAGGGTCTCTTATATAGTGTGGCAACCTAGGGTTACACCATGTAAACCCTAATGACCTTCCATATCCCTCATGCTCCATGGGTTAAAACCTCTTGAGTATCCATGGGTCACCACATGGGTTTAGCCCAACATAAAGAACTATGGATCATAAACCCACTTTATAAGAATGAATGATTTACCAAATCAACCCCTTATATTTAATTATTTTCTTTTGATCACAAAATTAATTCCAAATTAATTCTTGATTAATACTAATTAAATAATATGATTTCGTATTAATATATTAGAACTTCTAATATATTAATAAATCATAATTATCCTCTTCTCAAAAGTCCATCCTTCAAATTGTTCTGGTGAAGTGCAACCCAAATGGACCATGCTACTCTCGGGTCAAGTACATACCAAATATAGTTATGGACTTAGACACCTTATCCAACAGTCCCCCACTTGGATAAGTCTAATAATTATAGTTATAAGTTAAACTTCAGGATCCGACTAACAATCGTGGCTCTTAAATGCCTTCGTCGAACTTAGATGTACCATTTTAGATAAGTGATCATAGAGTCCTATGTTCTCAAGATATGAGCCGGATAAACACATGGAACACAGTCAATCTTCTTGTTCAGCGGTTTGTTTCCTGATTTCTGATTTGTTTGACATAGAACATAATCGAACACATCAATTTAGTTCTTATCGGGCCCAGCACATAAGTCAAAACAAAATCATCGAGGGGACAAGATATGGCTTTTAATCCTCCAAGGACAAAAAGGAACATATAAACTTTGACAGTATATGTTTGTACTAACTATTCATTGAGCCATACACAACAGCACGTTTTATAACATCGAGTTACCGATGCATTTTCGTACTATCAATGTACGACCAACTCATAGTCAACAACTCATATATCTAGGTTTGAAGATTATATGATATTATCGTCTCACGATCACTCGAGATAAATTACATGAAGTGATACAAGTGAGCGTGGGTTAAGTCCAATACTCAGACCTTATTAGCACTGACGAATGTCATAGCAATGTCTAACCATTTCTGACAATCTACAAGCCAAATTCATGATAGTCTTGTTTCAATACCTACTTCCAAAGTACGATCGACTGTGGATGGTTTGAATAATCCATTTATTCTGGAAGTCAAAACATGCAAAAATGAAACAATAGTAAAACAACTTACATGAGACAGTACCATACTTGTAAATAAAAAACACCTTTTATTTAAGCATCAAATGTCAATTACAGTTTATCTATTACAAGTTTCGAAATAATTGTCTAATCATTAAAACTAATATCATCCCTCAGCCCAATGCACCTCGCAAGTTGTAAATGCTTAACCCTACTCAATCCCTTCGTGAGGGGATATGTCGGGTTCTCATCTGATGATACCCTCTTTTCCATGAGGAGTCCTTCTTCTATCTTGTGTCTTTTGAAGTGATATTTCCTGTCGATATGTCGGGACCTGCCATGATCCCTTGGTTCCTCGGCTAAGGCAACCGCACTATCGTTGTCACAGAAAATCTCCACAGGCTCCTTTATAGTTGGTACAACTCCAAGGTCTCCAATGAAGCTCTTCAGCCATATCGTCTCCTTCGTCGCTTCACTTGCTGATATGTACTCTGATTCACATGTTGAATCAGATACAGTCTCCTGCTTGGAACTTTTCCAAGTAATTGCTCCTCCATTCAGGGTAAACACCCAGCCCAACTGAGAGCGGGAATTATCTCTATCGGTTTGAGAGTTGGTATCACTATACCCCACCACTCTCAAGTTATCACTCCCTCCAAGTGTAAGGGCACAGTCCTTAGTCCTCTGCATGTAGTTGAGAATGTTTTTCACCACATTCCAGTGAGCCTTGCCAAGATTCACTTGATATCTGCTGACCATGCTCAAAGAAAATGTCACATCAGGGCGAGTACAAGTCATAGCATACATGATCGAGCCAACAGCGGAAGCATATGGTAATCGACTCAGCTATCTCAGCCTCTGTACTCGGACTCTGAGCTTTGCTCATTTTGGCATTGCTCTGGATCAGTAAGTCACCTTTCTTGGAATTATGCATGTTAAACCTCTTCAACACTTTGTCCAAGTAAGTACTTTGACTAAGTCCATTAGTCTCTTACTCATGTCTCTCAATATCCTTATCCTAAGAATATAGGCAGCTTCCCCAAGGTCCTTCATAGCGAAACACTTCCCAAGCTAGGATTTAACCTCCTGCAAGGTTGGGACGTCATTTCCTATGAGTAGTATGCCATCCACATACAGTACCAAAACACTAACTATACTCCCACTAGCTCTGACATATACACATGACTCATCCTCACTTCTCGAAAAGCCAAACTCTTTGACTTTCTCATCGAAACAAAGATTGCATATGTTAGATGCTTGTTTCAATCCATAAATGGATTTCTCAAGCTGACACACTCTATTATGGTACTTAGCATCAACAAAATCCTCTGGCTGACTCATGTAAACATCATCAGCCAACTTCCCATTAAGGAAAGCGGTTTTGACATCCATTTGCTATATTTCATAATCATGAAATGCAGCAATGGCTAGCATAACCCTAATAGACTTAATCTTCGCTACTGGTGAGAGGGTCTCATCATGGTCAACTCCTGGAGTTTGAGTAAAGCCCTTCGCAACCAAACGCGCCTTGTATGTGTGTATTTTCCCATCCATGTCGGTCTTCTTCTTAAAGATCCATTTGCACCCCACTGTCTTATGACCCGGTACATTGTCAACCAAGTTCCAAACTTGATTGTCATACATGGACTGAATCTCGCTGTCCATAGCCTCTTTCCATTTAGCACACTCGGGGCCTGCCATGTCTTCCTTGTAGTTCTTAGGTTCATCCAAATTTACCAGTGTGTTATCACTAATAAATGTATCACCTTCAGTAGTAATATGGAAACCATAAAACTCGGGTGTATTTCTAACTCTACTGGAATGCCTCAAAGGTAAGGACTCGCCAATTGGCTTAACAGGAGTTTCTTCCTCAAGTTGATCGCTAGTGTTTGAGGTTCCTTCACAACTTGACTCTTGAAGTTCTTCAAGATCAATTTTCCCCCCATTGTCTCGTTGGCCTATGAGCTCTCTCTCGCGAATGACTCCTCTTCTTACAACGAAGACAACATTGTCACTCGTTCTGTAGAAGAGATAACCAAAGGATTTATGTGGGTAGCCGAAGAAAATACACCGCTCACTCCAAGGTTCGAGCTTGTCGTGAGTCTCACTCCTCACGAAAGCCTCGCAACCCCAAACCTTGATGTGCTAACGAGGGAACCTTCCTTGTCCACATTTCGTGAGGTGTTTTGGCAACATTTTTAGTTGGGACTCGATTAAGGATATGGGCAGTAGTCGCTAAGGAATACCCCAAGAATGAGATTGGTAACGAATCTCAACTCATCATGGAACAAACCATGTCTAACAAGGTTCAGTTGTACCTCTCAGCCACACCATTAAGTTGTGGTGTCCTAGGTGGCGTCAACTGTGAAATAATTTCACATTCCTTAAGATAGTCAAGGAACTCAATACTAAGATACTCACCACCCAGATCGGATCGGAGCATCTTTATCTTCCTGCCCAGCTGATTCTCTACTTCTTGCTTAAACTCTTTGAATTTCTCAAAGGTTTCTGATTTATGCTTGATTAAGTAGATATATCCATATCTGTTGTAATCATCAGTAAAAGTCATATAGAAACGGGTAGCATCCCTTGAGGCGGTTCTGAAGGGTCCACACACATCGGTGTGTATGAGATCCAACAAACCCTCACCCCTTTCACAAGAACCATCGAAGGGTGACTTAGTTATGTTTCCAAGTAAACAAGACTTGCAAGTGTCATCCGATCTTAATTCGAATGACTCCAAAACTCCAGCCTTATAGAGTTGGCCTATGCGCTTCTTGTTGACATATCCAAGACGACAATGCCACAAGGATGCCTTATCCAAATCATTAGAAGAATCGATATGTAACACATTATATCCTAAGTTGTCTACAACCATTACAGTTTCATATTAACCATTACAAGGTAATGCTCTAAAATAAAAAAAACACCATTATAATAAGCATTTGTTGCACCAATTTCATTATCAAATGAAAATGTGAAACCTTGTTTGTACAAACTATGAAAGGAAATAACATTTATCTCCATTTTAGAAGAGTAGCAAAAATTATTCAAATCTATTTCTAACTCACTACTAAGAAATAGAGAGTAAACTCCAATCTTGGTGATAGGTGAAACCTTCTTATTCCCCATGATCAAGTTTATCTTCCCATTCTCCACATCCTTACTTCTTTTTAGGCCCTGCACATCAGAAAAAATGTGAATTCCACAACCTGTGTCAAGAACCCCAAGAGTTATAATGTGATGAGTTTTTAGATAAAATAGTATAAATACCTGCATGGGTGGGTTTAACCTTCCCATCCTTAACATCCTACAAGTATTTGGAGCAGCTTCGCTTCCAGTGCCCTTTTTCATGGAAATAGAAACATTATGCTTCCTTTGGGATGGTCGAGGGAGTAGCAGAACCTCCTTTGGTTCCACTTGAAGAGGATCTATCAAGAGACTTTCCCTTGCGGCTCTTGAAAGGATTCTTCCTCTTCTTCCCCTCACCTTTCCCAATTGCCATAATAGGGGCATTAGCAGTAGGAGTGGTTACAATAGATTTAACTTTGAAACCACTTTCAGTGGTCCTCAGAAGGCCTTGAAGTTTGCTCAAAGTGACCTCCTATTTGTTCATATGATAAGTCATACGGAACTGATCATAACATGGAGGTAAGGAGTGTAGAATGATATCTATAGCCAGTTCCTCATCAAAGTTCACATTCAATTTGAGCAGACAGTCCACAAACCTTCGCATTTTCTGCAAGTGTCTCGTGATGGGTTCACCATCCTTCATCTTTGTTGTAATCATGAAGCAGATGATTTTATACCACTCATGACGAGCACTCTGATGGTATCTTTCCATCAGGTCCTGGTGCTTCTCAAAAGGGTAGAAGTCCTCATAGGACTTTTGGAGTTCAGGATACATGGTGGCAAGCATGATACAAGCTACCTTGGTGGCATCTTTCTCATGTGCCCTGAAATCAGAAATCTCCTGAGGAGTAGCAGCAGACTCATCGACTTCCTTAAGCTCCTTGTCGAGGACATATTCCTTGTCCTTGTAGCAAGTGACCATCCAGATGTTCCTAATCCAATCATTGAAATTAGTACCATGAAAGATGACTCTCCCACAAAGGTTCATGAGAGAGAAGGTGTCGGTAGGGTTTAAGCCTTAAGCAGTGTTGGAAGACATTTGAAAAGAAAGAAAGACAAAGTTTAGATTAGATATAGAGTCCTTAATATAACACCAAAATGAAATATTAAGGCCAAGACCCAACACAATATTTTATAATTTGGAAGAAGGATGTCGTAATCTAACTTGCAAAATATATGAAGGTAGGTAAATGACGATTTACCAATTTCCACCATGAAAACGAAATTTGTTAATTAAGTTTTAATTGGATTTGAAACTCCTAGGTCCTTTGAGATTCATTGAACAATTCAATGGCATGTTTAAATCTTGATTATGCCCTTCATGTTTGTGACTGCGATACCGATGATCACAAACAAGGTGTGAATAACCATGCAAATGTACTTGGTACTCTCAATGTCAATTATCACCTTAATCAATGTGTCGGTTAACCACACACGCTCCATTGACCTTATGATAAACATTAAGCTACCCTTTGCCACCCTTACTAGTCCAAGTTAATGTGCCGGTTAACCACACATGCTCCATCAACGACTTGGTAAGGTGCAAACTGTAATTTCATGGATTAGCATCAATTTCACATTTTCCTAAAGTAACTAAGATTGGGAATTTATAAAAGGTTTAGTTACTTTATAGTTATCATTATACTTTTAATGAGAATTATAGTCTTTATCCTACCCGTTCGGCTAACGACCATCCACCAGTCAAGGAAGCGGTGGGTGAGAGTGGACACCCATTAAACCACCATTTTATAGGCAGTAACCTTATACCCCCCTTATAGACCGGCTTCGTGAATGAGGGCTACTAACGGTAAAACAGACTTGTCTTATATATATATATATATATATATATATATATATATATATATATATATATATATATATATATATATATATATATTAAACCTATAATATTATAATAGTATAAGGGTTGAATTTTAACTTTTAAAATTCTAAGGTTTGGAATTAAAGTTTCAATTAGTGAGACTTTACAAATTCCAAAACTTGAGGGCAAGTTTTGAAACTTGTCAAAACTCTTCAAGTCCATAACATATGAGTTTAATGACATTTTAAATAGAAAAACCTTTCATGTTCCATAACATCCATAATCTGAGGAAAATTTATGGAGTCCATTAAAAACATTTAAAACGTTATTTAACTAATACAATAATCAAATAATTCATAGAATATACAGTTAAACTCATATGAACAAGACAATTCAAACCAAATAAATTTCATGTAATTAGCCTAACCATATAAACTAATACAAAACATGAAAGTTTGACAATTATCTTTTAAATTGGATTAGCATGATCATTACCACATCAAAAACAGGTTTATAAGTTCAAAAACAGTTTTAGGTGATGATCCTAGTCCAATTCCATCCTTAAAACTCGAAAATCTACACTCGGGAGCACCAACTCGTCGAGTGCATGAACTAACTCAACGAGTTGGTCAGATTTGTGAGGGGACTCGATGAGTTCCCCAGTGGACTCAGCGAGTCCACTGTCCAAACAGCAGAAAATCGATTTTTTTAAGCATTTGAAAGCAAGGAGCATCAAGTATATTGGAAAATAATCCTAGGCTCTGATACGACTGATGGGTTTTGAGCATTCTAACACTCCTATGGTGTACATGCAACCCTAGATGCTTTGGATCTATGTTTTCTCTAATAGACATGCAAACTTTCAAAATTCCAAAGCATCATCCTAACTAGCATACAATAGAGTATCTATACTACAAAATTCTAGTTAGATGACATACATTTTAGTGTAGTTGAAAACCTTGAAGCTTTAAGAGCCTAGCACCAATAATGTGAATGCCTCAAATGGAATCACAAATCACCACCAACAAATGGAAGAACTAGAGAGAGAATTCCTTGCTTCATAAAATCGGATAGCACTCTTCTAAGTTCACTTAGATGCCAACTTTGGTAGCCTTAGGGTCTCTTATATAGTGTGTCACGCCCCAAAACCATGAACGGCGGAAACGTTCTGGGGCGGAGGACATCATGTACAGTATCACAACAACAAAAAGTAGTAAACAAGCAACAACATCATCCATTGCATTAATAATATAATTTTAATACAACTGTGTTCTGTCAAATTATGATAAACACTAAAACATAAATCAAAATGAAAGATGCGTCTTGAACGAGCACGATCTTCCCTAAACCTTGCATCGGTACCTGTCTATGGTTGACCTGGGGATACAAGTTATTTTGAAAGCGAGTATCAGCTTTAAAGCTAGTGAGATCATAAGTATTTAAGTGTATTAATTTGTATGTAAGTACTTGTTTGTAAATGAACTGTAAGTATTTGTATGTAAATGAACTGTAATATTTGTATGTAAATGAACTGTAAGTATTTGTATGTATAGGAACATCCTAGAAAACCCTATGTTTCCTACTAACTGTATCCTTCTACCAAGGCATCTAGTATCCATGTGTGTGTCTCTTGTAAGAGTGTGTATTTTCCCAAATCCAACTATCATTAACCAAAAATATAGCTACTACATTACCGTGCATCGTGTGATTGTTCACGAAGTGAATGTAATGGGAAAAGGAAATAGTATTATGGTGTAGTATCGAAACTACAACCGTACTAACTACCTTAAACCTATCGTAATCTCGTAAGTACTGTAGTATTTGTAATAAGTGACTACTTTTGTACTCCTATTGCCTTATTTGAGGGATAAGGCCTAATGTGATGGCTAGATCCCAGGCTAAACGCTCCCCTGTCAAAGAGATTTTGAGACCTACACACGACCCCTGCATGTATGCAAGCCGTGAACATCCACATTACTATGATCATGTATACCCAATATAACTATCACAATGCATTGTGATTCATCGGTATAGTTAGACCATCAACTTGTTCTATGCTATAGCACCTAGTGATGTCTGTCCTATTATCGTATATGTAAACGCACTCATGTAAACGTATATATGTAAACGTACTCATGTAAGCGTAATCATGTAAACATATCTATGTAATAATATCGTAATGTACTGTAATGTTCTACGTGTGCTATTTGTAATGTGTGTTCTCTCTCCGTCTAACATGTATAGTAATGTACTGTGTGTACTAGTTGTAACGAGTGTTCACTCTCTATCTAGCAAGTATTGACTCATGAATGAACTGACTCGTTGTATGATATCGCGTTCTAGTAATAGTTCTAGTATCTTCCTAAACTACCCATATGGTAGCTTACTGGTAATGTAACTGGTACGTATTAACATGGGAGTGTACCCTTGCTACCCAAGGGTATTGAACTGAACTGGAAAAAGCTTTATGACCATATATGTACACATGATATATAACTATTATTTAAACGACCTTCGGATGGGTACCCGATATCCCACCATACCACATCTCAAGCGCGAAAAGGAAATATGGTGGATAGCCTTCCTAAGTCCTTTAAACATTTCTTATATAACTATACATATATAGGCATGCAATTGACAATACAAAAGCATAAAATAAGTTTTGTAAAACCTTTGAACATGATTTCTATCTAAGAAAAGATCGACTTGATGTCAATCTATAAAACGAGTTGAAAGCATGGGTTTGATAAAACAGTTTTAAGTATAAAGAAACATTTGTTTGAAACACAATTGTAAATGAGTTTGAAATGAAACATACAGTGTATAATGAACAATTTAATAAGGAGTTTTAAACATAAAACGTATATGAAAATCCTTTGAATAACAACTGTTTGGTAAAACAGCTAATGTGTAGTAAATCATTTGAATGTTGCTTATTAATCACATGTGATTGATATAATAACTAGCATGATTCTACTTGTATCCCCCCCCCCCACCATAAAACATTTATTAAGGGGTATGAACTCACCTGTTGTGAGTGGTAAGGATGAACTGAAGCTGTAGGATTGCTAGGTGTCAAGTGAAGTCTTGAACGCACTCTATGATCCTAGTTAACATATAATATCACATATATATATATATATATCAAATTAGTCTATGAACAACTAATAACAAAGTCAAGACACCCTAGGACATGATAAACACCTTTATCAAGTGTTATTAGCCTCTAGGATTGCATCTAAGTGTTGTAGGGACAAGCTAGTGGTTGTAGGGTTCAAGGAAAACTCCATAAGGGAGTTCATGTCCCTAATGTCACCAACAAATGAGTTTACGGTCGTAAGCTCATACATACATGACCAAATGATGTTTGAGACTCTATAAGACCCTAAGAAGCATTTCTACTTAATGACATGGTCTTTGGAAGAGTTTAGGGCATCCTTTAACTCCTTTTGAGGAGTTCATGGCCCTGGGACCATTTCCCTTAGAGATTACGGCCGTAATCTCTCATGGGGATGGGTCTTTGGTGATTCCAAGTCCCTTAATTAACTAGGAAGTAATCTAAGCTAGTGTATAAGGCTTTTGGGGAATTAAAAGCACCTTTTGGCCCTTGAGTTTGGAGTTCACGGTTCAAGAACTTCTTGGGCCGTGAACAACTTGCTCTTGATTTTATAAGGGTGATTTCTAGTCCTATACACACTAAGATACAAGCCTAATAAGCATTCATTGCATAAGGAAGGACTTGGCACTATTTTTCCCTTATAAAAGGGTTTACAGTCCAAGATGTTCTTGGGCGGTAAACTCTTAAATCTTGTTGTTTTGCTATGAATTCTAGTTTAATAAGCCCCTAATAAGCCATATAATACAACTAGAGAGAGGTACTCACGTTTTGGGATGAAAGCCCGAAGATCCGTGAGAGAGAATTCGGCTTTTCTCTAGTTGTAAATGTAACAAAGGAATTATTATGGCTCAGAATCCTATATATACTCCTGGAGTTTTTGGCAGAAAATATTTTTATTCAGGCATTGAATTCTAATATCATGAAGCTTTGGAATATCAGCAATGCACAATACCCTAGTGCATCCACTCTCCTGATATCTCCTTAGGTATAAATCCTAAAATACTCAAACTTATACCAAAAGTCTGGAAATTTACTGCAACTGTTCTAAATCCCATTGACTTGATATGTTATACAGAATGGAAATTTCGGGTTGTCACATCATCCCCCTGTGAAAGGGAATTCCGTCCCAAAATTAGAATTTAGGTAAGGAAGTAAGTAGGAAAGATCGAGTCATGAGGTTGGAACTTCCTAATCGATTGGTTCTCGCACGCCTAAGCGAATTCGGGTCCTCGGTTGGCATCCCAACGAACCTTCACTATAGGGAGGCGATGTTGCTTCGTCCGCTTGACCTCTCAGTCGAGGGTCACTACGGTTCTTTCACGAAGGCGAGGATCTCATTAATCTCGATCTCGTCAAGTGGGATTATGAGAGTCCTGACGAAAATGTACGGTTTCAAGATCTAGTCGCGACGGGTAAAATGTATGTTACTGAGTTCGCGGAGTAGATCTAGACTGCGAAATACAGGACCGATTCTGGTAAGAATCTCGGAGGTCCTTACTATCTTGGATTCAGCTTCCCACGCTTTACGAAGCGTATCAAGCCATTCCCAAAGCGAGACTTCCTCAAGAATTTGGTCTCTCACTTGGAATTACAAGGTTTCTTTCTTATCTTCCCAGTCAAAGGCCACCTTCTGCTGGGTCAAAGTTGTAAGGGTTTCTGTAATCTGTGAGGAGTTCTGAATGGAGTACGACAGTAGGTCTGCAAGACCTAGAATTTGGCGAATTTATGTCGGCGTCTTTGGTGTCGAAAAATTCTCAACGGTTTTGATAAATTACAAGAGTACTCAAGAATTTCCACATCACTAATAGTGTGACTTAGGAAATTCGACCCTTCGATTCCAAAACTCGTGTTCAGAGAACTTTGCAAAAGTTTCTCTGAAGGTAATGTTTCCATGTGTTCCTTCTTACTATGAGGGTAGATAAATAAGTCCTTACAAGGAGAATGGCGAACAGATCCAAGTAAGAAAGGCGGACCCTAATCATTAAACTCATGAATGCTACGGGCGTATTGGTCCTATCCGAGGGGTATCACTATGGACTTGAAGTGTTCGCATCGAGTTCGGAAGGTAGTCTTTCGGAAATCCTTCCCTAACACTCAAACTGGTGATATTCGGATCTCAAGTCCATTTCTGAAAGTAATTCTTTCCTTGCGTTTGCTCAACTGATTCATCTATGCGAGGCAGAGACAACAATTTCTAATGGAAAATCTTTGACGGAGTCCTCGATAGCCGAGGTACATATGATGCAATCCGTCGACCTCTGGAAGAATAAGACCGGAGCTCTCCAGGGTGAGAAGCCTAGTCTTACAATTCCATTTTTGTGTAGTTCGCTAAGTTTTCCGGGTTGTTCTTGTATCTCCGTAGTTGTTTAGACTGAAGGGCGATCTGTTTACAGGATTCATATTAGGTTCTATGTTTGTTCACATGACGATGCGATTACTCGTAGTCTTGGGCAGTTCTCCATCCCGAAGTTCATATTAGAATTCATACCTGGTTCAACGATCACAATCTTGTATATACGAGTCGTATATAATTAAGATTGAAAAGATAGTCGAATAATTAGTTCTTCTTTAAGCTCACATCCCATCGGGGAAAAAGAAGTTAAAGTGAAATCATCAATTCTAAACCTGTAGAACCTTGATTATATATCACCCCTATGTATACATTCTTCAGTGATAGATTAACCGTATGAATCTTTGGATTGAACTTGACGTACTGTATGAGTGGTACTTCGGGGAGGTCTGATGAGTTTTCTTCAGAAAGGAAAAGTACTAGGAGGTACTCCATGCATGAGTACTTCAGTGTTCTGATGTGACAACTTCGCTAAAAAGACGTTTACGGAGAAAGAGATGTACGTATGAAGCTGGTTTTGTGCGGATCAAATGGAATCTATTCGTATGGTAATGTCGGAATCATAAAGAAACTTAAAGACATTAGATTTGAACATAAGGCGTTACAGACAAAACACAACCATGCAACCATCAACAGAGTTACAATACTTTAGACTTACTACAAGACTATTGTTGCGAACAAGGTATACTACAAAAGACAAGTATACGCAGCACGGGCATCCTTATACCGACAGGATCCCACAAAAGATAAGACTCCGGTTGCACTAGTTTTGGATGGTTTATAAGTCTGTTACAACAAAACGCCTAAATTACATTAACGTGGGTCTAGAGTAGGTTCTCCTGCAGCTGTGATCCTGAGAATCCTCCCGTCTGCGCCAGAGTTCTGCACTATCGGGCAATCCTTCTTGAAGTGTCCAATTTCACCGCATTGGTGACATACCTGGACAGCACCAACATCAGTGGTGGAAGTCAAGTGTCGAGTAGGAGTTATGGGGACACGGTTGCTTTCGTTGATCTTCTCTTTTGGACAATTTTTGTAATAGTGCCCTGCCTCACCACAACTATAGAAAACTAGTCTTGCTCCAGTGGTGGAGGTAGTTCTACAGAAACGAGCAATGTGCCCCATCTTGTTGTAATTATTGCATTTCCATGCTCGGCAAATTCCCTTGTGGTGGTAGTTGCACCGGTCGCACTTCGGGAGTGTTCCTTCATATGGTCTGCTCGGTACTGGGATGGTAGAGGTTTCCACTTGTTGTTGTTGCATGGCAATTCTCTGAAATCGCTTGCGTTCTACTTCGGCTTGACGTTTTTGTTTCTTGAACTCTGAGTTGTTGTTTTGGGCGATGGTGACTGTTACTATTTGCTGATTTCTCGGATCGTTAACACGATCGGGATTGTCAACTTCTTTTTCAGTCTTGGTTACGTTGACAGTGCTGCGATTTGCATGGACAGCTGTCACGGCAGCTATTACGGCAACTGTAACTGCGGCTTGAAAAGTAGCGGTGTCCATAGGAAAAGTAGATGTTTCGTTGTTCGGCTGGTTGTTTCCGGATGAAGACATGATTCTGTAATACGAAAGATAAGGAATTTGTGAGCGATTCTGGTTGACCCTAGATGTACTTCGATTGATCAAGAAAAGAGTAAGAGCATGTTCTCGAAAGTTTAACCTACATCCCTATGATGCAGTCCTAGTACGGAATGGAAGTATGTTCGCAAAGGTTTGACCTACATCCCTATGATGCAGTCCTAGTACTGAGTGGAAGTGTGTTCATGAAAGATTGACCTACATCCCTATGATGCAGTCCTAGTGATGAGTGGAAGTAAGTTCGTAGAATGGTCTCAAGACGTTTGTCGTTCAAACTGAGGTATCGTTGGTTGGTGAATAACATGATCCAACCACTAAAAGAGACTTGGAAATGTCTCCGGAGCTAAATTACTATAGTCCAATGACTTGACTAAATCAGGTTTCAGATAGGCTCCAATGAAAGTATGATGAGAGTACTTGAATAAAGAATGACATGGAAGTTAGCCGACTGTCAATATCTTTGATATTCATGACGTAAAAATTCGGGAAAATGACCTTGTAAAAAGGTCTTACATCATATCCAGAGAAGATAGTCCTTGACAGAATAAAGACCTAACCAAAAGTACTTACAGTACAAGATAGTTTCATAGAAAATGCCACATCGGGCATAGACAGAAAATGATTCCTTTTTAACAAGGAAAAATAATGTAAGGCATCTACTACTGGCGACGATCATCCCTCTGGTGAACTCTCAGTTCAACCAGTTGGTGTTCCACATCAAGTAGGTGTCCTTCGTACACCCTCTGGAGTACGCTGAGTTCTATGACTTCGGCTCGTGATTCAGCCAGTGCTTGAAGCAGGGCTTCATGGTCTCTTTCAGATCTCTCACGAGCATCTTCTAGGAGAATGGTGTGGAGGGTATGCATTCTTGCATTGGTGACAACTTTCGTGAACTGATTTAGGGTTGTCCTGCCTTGAATCTCATTTCGGGCCACTCTACGAACCAAGATTGGCAAGATTTTGTCTGCTGAGCCCCCATTGCTCAGGTCATAAAAGCTTCGACCACCATTAAATGGCATGGTCTGATCTTGTCCTTGGCTCCATGTTTCTAAGCATTCCACCCACTGAGGCGTCGGACCATGAAAAGCCGAATGAAGGTTAGGAATTGGAACGGGAGCTGCCTGGGGTAGGTTCTCAACCTCGGGTTTGGAGTTAGCACCGTCCGAAAGGTCTTCATCATGGTGATCATTCAAAAGGATAGGATGATCATTCTCTGGTTCTTCTCCAAACCAACCAACAATGACTTCGTTCGGAAGGTACTGGTTGCCGTGGGGATGGAGTCCAGCCATGTTATCTACACGAGAATTAGGGTAAGAAAATAATTATTAGACGAACTATCTAGATAATTATTTAGAAAATCTTCATTAGATACATCACTATTTGTGAAGTGCATACCATTTATATGTAATCGAAACAGGATAGGCCTTCGAATAAGTGACCTTAACTCCAAATTCACAAAGAATAGGGGTAAAGCACAATTTTCACAAATTCTAAGTCTATAACATCCTAGCTACATATAGCCTTAGTCTATCCACTTAGAAACTATCAACTTAGTAATGAAGATCCCGTTTAGTTCACAAGTATGAAGTACTTATAGTAACACCAAATACCCCTATAGTATTTTAGGTTTATGTTCTGTTGTTCTCACTGTGGTATTGTTGGTAAGATTTTAGACTTGTTGCAACCACACAACTACACTTAGGCATATGCTAGTCAACCCTCGGATAATACAGTTGATCAGGCTATATCTTCCCAATTTTGACTATATGTCTCTAAGTCCACCTGTGTTGCCCAACAATCGTAATTCTTTTGTACTGTCCTAGTGACACTGATTTTAGTATGAATGCAGGCACGTATACTTAATTAAATATTTTATTATTTAAAGTATAAACTCTTGGTCAGAGTATTTTTATCCCATTGTATTTATAGTCTGTATATCTTTTATGGGTTGATATACTTAATTCACTATAAACAATGCTCTGATACCAATCTGTCATACCCCAAAACCATGAACGGTGGACACGTTCTGGAGCGGAGGATGTCATGTACAGTATCACAACAATGAAAAGTAGTAAACAAGCAACAACATCATCCATTTCATTAATAATATAATTTTAATACAAGTGTGTTCTGTCAAATTATGATAAACACTAAAACATAAATCAAAATGAAAGATGCGTCTTGAACAAGCACGATCTTCCCTGAACCTTGCATCGGTACATGTCGATGGTTGACCTGAGGATACAAGTTATTTTGAAAGCGAGTATCAGCTTTAAAGCTGGTGTGATCATAAGTATTTAAGTGTCTTAATTTGTATGTAAGTACTTGTATGTAAATGAACTGTAAGTATTTGTATGTAAATGAACTATAAGTATTTGTATGTAAATGAACTGTAAGTATTTGTATGTATATGAACATCCTAGAAAACCCTATGTTTCCTACTAATTGTATCCTTCTACCAAGGCATCTAGTATCCATGTGTGTGTCTCTTGTAAGAGTGTGTATTTTCCCAAATCCGGCTATCATTAACCAAAAATATAGCTACTACATTACCGTGCATTGTGTGATTGTTCACGAAGTGAATGTAATGGGAAAAGGAAATAGTACTATGGTGTAGTATCGAAACTACAACCGTACTAACTACCTTAAATCTATCGTAATCTCGTAAGTACTGTAGTATTTGTAATAAGTGACTACTTTTGTACTCCTATTGCCTTATTTGAGGGATAAGGCCTAATGTGATAGCTAGATCCCATGCTAAACGCTCCCCTATCAAAGAGATTTTGGGACCTACACACGACCCCTGCATGTATGCAAGCCGTGAACATCCACATTACTATGATCATGTATACCCAATATAACTATCACAATGCATTGTGATTCATCGGTATAGTTAGACCATCAACTTGTTCTATGCTATAGCACCTAGTGATGTCTGTCCTATTATCGTATATGTAAACGCACTCATGTAAACGTATATATGTAAACGTACTCATGTAAGCGTAATCATGTAAACATATCTATGTAATAATATCATAATGTACTGTAATGTTCTACGTGTGCTAGTTGTAATGTGTGTTCTCTCTCCGTCTAACATGTATAGTAATGTACTGTGTGTACTAGTTGTAACGAGTGTTCACTCTCTATCTAGCAAGTATTGACTCATGAATGAACTGACTCATTGTATGATATCGCGTTCTAGTAATAGTTCTAGTATCTTCCTAAACTACCCATATGGTAGCTTACTAGTAATGTAACTGGTACATATTAACATGGGAGTGTACCCTTGCTACCCAAGGGTATTGAACTGAACTGGAAGAACCTTTATGACCATATATGTACACATGAACATTACTATGATCATGTATACCCGATATAACTATCACAATGCGTTGTGATTCATCGGTATAGTTAAATCCTAAACTTGTTCTATGCTATAGCACCTAGTGATGTCTGTCCTATTATCATATATGTAAACGCACTCATGTAAACACATATATGTAAACGTACTCATGTAAGCATAATCATGTAAACATATCTATGTAATAATATAGTAATGTACTGTAATGTTCTATGTGTGCTAGCTGTAATGTGTGTTCTCTCTCTGTCTAGCATGTATAGTAATGTACTGTGTGTACTAGCTGTAACGAGTGTTCTCTCTCTATCTAGTAAGTATTGACTCATGAACGAACTGACTCATTGTATGATATCGCGTTCTAGTAATAGTTCTAGTATCTTCCTAAACTACCCATATGGTAGCTTACTAGTAATGTAACTGGTACGTATGAACATGGGAGTGTACCCTTGCTACCCAAGGGTATTGAACTGAACTGGAAGAACCTTTATGACTATATATATATACACATGATATATAACTAATATTTAAACGACCTTCGGACGGGTACCCGATATCCCACCAGACCACATCTCAAGCGCGAAAAGGAAATAGGGTGGATAGCCTTCCTAAGTCCTTTAAACATTTCTTATATAACTATACATATATAGGCATGCAATTGACAATATAAAATCATAAAATAAGTTTTGTAAAACCTTTAAACAAGATTTCTATCTAAGAAAATATCGACTTGATGTCAATCTATAAAACGGGTTGAAAGCATGGGTTTGATAAAACAGTTTAAGTATAAAGAAACATTTGTTTGAAACACAATTGTAAATGAGTTTGAAATGAAACATACAGTGTATAATGAACAATTTAATAAGGAGTTTTAAACATATAAAACGTATATGAAAATCCTTTGAATAACAACTATTTGGTAAAACAGCTAATGTGTAGTAAATCATTTGAATGCTGCTTATTAATCACATGTGATTGATATAATAACTAGCATGATTCTACTTGTATCCCCCCCCCCCCCACCATAAAACATTGATTAAGGGTATGAACTCACCTGGTGTGAGTGGTAAGGATGAACTGAAGCTGTAGGATTGCTAGGTGTGAAGTGAAGTCTTGAACACACTCTATGATCCTAGTTAGCATATAATATCACATATATGTATCAAATTAGTCTATGAACAAGTAATAACAAACTCAAGACACCCTAGGACATGATAAACACCTTTATCAAGTGTTATTAGCCTCTAGGATTGCATCTAAGTGTTGTAGGGACAAGCTAGTCGATGTAGGGTTCAAGGAAAACTCCATAAGGGAGTTCACGGCCCTAATGTCACCAACAAATGAGTTTACGGTCGTAAACTCATGATTTTACGGTCGTAAGCTCATACATACATGACCAAATGATGTTTGAGGCTCTATAAGACCCTAAGAAGCATTTCTACTTAATGACATGGTCTTTGGAAGAGCTTAGGGCATCCTTGAACTCCTTTTGAGGAGTTCACGGCCCTGGGACCATTTCCCTTAGAGATTACGGCCGTAATCTCTCATGGGGATGGGTCTTTGGTGATTCCAAGTCCCTAAATTAACTAGGAACTAATCTAAGCTAGTGTATAAGGCTTTTGGGGAATTAAAAGCACATTTTGGCCCTTGAGTTTGGAGTTCACGGTCCAAGAACTTCTTGGGCCATGAACAGCTTACTCTTGATGTTCTAAGGGTGATTTCTAGTCCTATACACACTAAGATACAATCCTAATAAGCTTTCATTGCATAAGGAAGGACTAGGCACCATTTGTCCCTTTTAAAAGGGTTTACGGTCCAAGATGTTCTTGGGCGGTAAACTCTTAAATCTTGTTGTTTTGCTATGAATTCTAGTTTAATAAGCCACATAATACAACTAGAGAGAGGTACTCACGTTTTGGGATGAAAGCCCGAAGATCCGTGAGAGAGAATTCAGCTTTTCTCTAGTTGTAAATGTAACAAATGAATTATTATGGCTCAGAATCCTATATATACTCCTGGAGTTTTTGGTAGAAAATATTTTTATTCAGGAAGTGAATTCTAATATCATGAAGCTTTGGAATAACAGCATTGCACAATACCCTAGTGCGTCCATTCTCCTAATATCTCCTTAGGTGTAAATCCTGAAATACTCAAACTTATACCAAAAGTCTAGAAATTTACTGCAACTGTTCTAACTCCCATTGACTTGATATGTTATACAGAATGGAAATTTCGGGTTGTCACATAGTGTGACAAACTAGGGTTACACCATGTAAACCCTAATGACCTTCCATATCCATCATGCTCTATGGGTTAAAACCTCCATGGAGTATCCAAGGGTCACCACATGGGTTTAGCCCAACATAAAGAACTATCGATCATAAGCCCACTTTATAATAATGAATGATTTACCAAATCAACCCCTTATATTTAATTAGTTTCTTTTGATCATAAAATTAATTCCAAATTAATTCTTGATTCATACTAATTAAATAATGTGATTTCATATTAATATATTAGAACTTATAATATATTTAATAAATCATAATTATCCTCTTCTTAAAAGTCCATCCTTCAAATTGTTCCGGTGAAGTGCAACCCAAATGGACCTTGCTACTCAAGGGTCAAGTACATACCAAATATAGTTATGGACTTAGACACCTTATCCAACTGAAACTTGTAGAGAAGATCATGTTCTTTGATCCTTACATCTTCATCAACACCCCAACCAAGTGGGTTCAAAGGCTTCAAAGGTTATCTCTAAAACATCTTTTGGTTGCTTTTATTTCATTCTAACCTCTACAAATGGATCCATGATGGTTTGGTTTTGTTATGAACTAAAAATAAACTAGTTATTTTAAAAGACTTCCGTTGCCGGTTTTTGTGAAAAACAATCTTATATTTCGTATCAAAACCCAACACTTGTAACGTCCCAAAAACTCATAGTAAAATTTTCATTTTTAAAACAATAAAC
This sequence comes from Lactuca sativa, assembly GCF_002870075.4. NCBI lineage: Eukaryota > Viridiplantae > Streptophyta > Magnoliopsida > Asterales > Asteraceae > Lactuca > Lactuca sativa. The sequence goes on along the minus strand of NC_056631.2, from coordinate 196,284,738 downwards.
CATACAAACGAGTTGTTCCCGAACAGATCAAAGTGAATATATTATTTAAACATCAGAGTAAATATTGAAAGCTGCTAATGCTGAAAACTCTGGTGGATGCGGTGCAGTCAAGTCGGACCCTTCCCTTACGTACCGAAAGTACCTGAAACCATAAACATAAAGTCGTAAGCACAAAACTTAATGATTTCCCCAAAATAGCACATACCATACATATCCTTGGGTCTAACCCTAAGGTATATTCCAACCTAATACACATATATGGGCCCCGTCTTGGGGTGTATTTCAACCCGATCAACACTTATGGGCCTCGCCCTGGGGTATCTTTCAACCCGATCACACTATAGTGGGCCCCACCCTAGGGTGTATTTCAACCCAAGCATACGTTAGTGGGCCCTGCCTGGGGTATATTTCAACCCGATAAAAAAATATGGGCCCCCACCCTGGGGTATATTTCAACCTGAACATGCAATAGTGGGCCCCGCTTTGGGGTTTATTTCAACCCGAACATGCAATACCTATAAGCCACATAACAACAATCATATCATGTAAGGGTCACAAAGACAGCTAGCACATACCAAATCCTAGTGGGCCGGTATTGGTGCCTTCGACCCACGGGTAAAGTGAGGAAACTCACCTCTCCATCAGAAAGATCGTTGAACAAGACACTTCTCTGAATATCAGCTCTATTGGTCACCAATTCATTGGAACATGACCAAAACATAACTTATAATCAATATACCCAAAATACCCCTAGGTCAAAGATAGGTCAATGTCGAAAAGTCAAACGAGTCAACTCAGTTGAGTACACCCAACGTACTCAGCTTGTACACTTAAATCATAGTAAGTGCAGCTTAACTTACAGAGTTTTTTAACAAAAGTTCAAAAAGTTTGCAGTCAGACTTCGACCTGAAAGCTTCTATTTTTCGGTTCTCTGGCGACTTAGAGCTCCGCTAAAATACGCCAAAAGGATAGAACAATTCAGGCTCAAATGTGGGAAAAGCTAGAGAGAAGTAAGTTTAAAGTTGTGAGGAAATGAGCAGTTATCAGCTCCTATTTATAGCTAAAATTTGAGGGTGCATCGCACTTGAAGATAAGAGCGTGTCGCGCTCATGGCGCGTTGGCCCCGTTCAGTTCTTGCCATGTGTCTCCATTTCTCTGGTCCACATGGCGCCTTCCGGTGGTGCCTTGTCATCGTCTCGTAGGTAAAACTTCTAATCTTCTAAAAATCATAACTCTTGCATACAAGTTTCATTTTCGACGTTATTTATATGCACACGTTCATATCAACAAGTATTACAACTTTCTTTTAGACTTCATTGACTAATTTCATTTTAATTTTAATTTACAGTTTATGAGGATTACACTGTAAAATACCGTGTAAAATTCATAACTTCCATATACGAACTTTATTCTCGACGTTCTTTATATCGGCGGTTGTGTATTTACGAGAACTCTGACTTTCTTTTAGATTGTTTTGGCTAACAATCAACCAATTTTTACTTCGATTTCTATGTAGCATATTGTTGTACTGTGTTGCAATAAAACTTCGACAAATCATAATTTTTGCATACGAAGTCAGATTTAAGCGTTATTTATATTTACGTAATCGTATTGACGTCTACTACATCTTCATGGTGATTATTTTGGCTAAAAAATAATATATTTATATTTTGAATTTTATAACAAACGTTTAAGTCTTCAGCAAAGATGAAAATGAGGTGTTACACTTACATCCCATCTTCCGGTGACGATTTAGTTTTAAAAACTTGTTGCAAGAGATACTTAGATATGTTTTGTTATGTAAACTTGTAATCATTAAACATCAATCGTTTTTGTGTTTAACAAATCATAATTCTTTTTATAATTCAACGGATAAAAATTAAAATTACAAAAATATTATTGATATTGTAATAATCAAACAAATAATTCTAAGTCACATGATATTTTGTAGATTCGATACATGCATATTGTTGATGTTGCGACTTGCGGGGGCAAAATGGTGAGAGAGACCGGTGGCATTGCAATTACTTCTCTCCCATATTACATTGAATACCAGTATTTTCAAATATAAATACGACAACTCTTGAAGCTTTTTTAGAAGGGCTTTTCATTTTATACACCATTCTACACTAATCCTACTAGAAGAATTTCTAAAGCTAAGCAACATTTTATTTATTTATTAACGTATGATTGTTTTTTCTATTTTCATTCTATTGCAATATTTATTTATTTATTTATTTATTTATTTTTTGAGACATTATATTTTACAAATCTATCTAATTATAAAATTAAAACTCTCTTTCGTATGAGTAGGAAGAGAGCCCTGTTATGGATTATCAACTGGATCTACAAAAGTGAATTAATTTGGATTATTTTTATTGTTAATGAACTAAACGAGTATCATCAGGGCCGGCCTACAGCCCCGGGCCTCATGAAATCTGGGTCCATTTCCAAATTCTTTTGCCTCACAGACTAATTCCATTTAAAGCGTATTTATTTACACAAATGGTGATTGTTAGTGATTGTTATGATTATGATATAGGGGTGAGCATTTGAACCGGTGGACCGGACCGGACCGGTGAACCGGACCGGACCGGACCGTTTTTTTGGACCACCGGGCCGGTTCTCGGTTATAAGATTTCTCGCCGGTCCGGTCCGGTTTTTTTTCTGGTCCGGTCCAGTTTTTACCGGCTTTAGAACCGGTTGGACATGATTAAGATTTTTGTGACGTTTTTTAAACGCACATAACTCATTCGTTTTAAGTCGGATTGACCTGTGGTTTTTTCCAACATTTAGTTTACAGTTTGTAGATGAACTTAGACTATAATTTTGTTTATTTTAGTATTATATTCATCGTGTTACAATCCTTCAAAGTAGAGCTATCAAAGCTGAAAAAATTCAGCTTTTCAGCAACATTTTGTAAGCTGTGACGTTTTTTAAACACCCATAACTCATTCGTTTTAAGTCGAATTGACCTCTAATTTTTTCCAACATTTAGTTTACAGTTTGTAGATGAGTTTAGACTATAATTTTGTTTATTTCGGTATTATATTCACTGAGCTACAATCCTTTAAAGTAGAGCTATCAAAGTTGAAAAAATTCAGCTTTTTAGCAAGATTTTATAATCTGTGACGTTTTTTAAACACCCATAACTCATTCGTTTTAATTCGAATTGACCTACACTTTTTTCCAACATTTAGTTTACAATTTGTAAATGAATTTAGACTATAATTTTGTTTATTTTGGTATTATATTCATTGAGTTATAATCCTTCAAAGTAAAGCTATCAAAGCTGAAATATTTCAGCTTTTTAGTATTATTTTATACTATGATTCCGAGTCCGCGTTTAGCACTTGTGGTAGAGTTGTAAGTGAGTATCAAACTAGTTTATCAACATTGATAGTTGAAGCTTTGTTATGCACCCAAGATTGGGTGATAAAGTTTACAAATCCGATAGTTGACAACGTTGGTGACATCTTGAACGATGATGATATAGCTTTGGGTAAAAAAAATTACAATCTTTATTCTTTTTTTATACAATTATTACTTTTTATTAAATACTAACAACATTTTCATTTGTGTTTATGTAGAGATTGCACAAGCTTTAAATATGTTACATATGGATGACAATGATATGGGGAAGAAGCTTACATATGGATGACAATGGAAGATTAGATTATGAGTTTATGAAATTTGTTAATTTGATTGATTTTAAAGTTTAAACTATGATTTTTGTTGTTACGGTAATACTTTTGTATGTTTGTCTTAAAATTGTTTAACTTTTGTTAGTGAACTTGATTTATATGTTAGTTGCTTTTATTTGGAAAATTAATTTTTGCAAATTGCAAGTTATAATATTATACATTAATGTAGATTAGTTAGGCATGAAACGGAAACATATTAATTTTGCAAGTTATAATATTATACATCAATGTAGATTACTTATTATACTCTATGCAATTAAAGTTGTACCGGTCCAAACGGGTCAAAAAACCGGAAAACCTGGACCCGGACACGGACACGACTCATCCGGTCCGGTCCATGGTCCACAAAATTCTTCATAACCGGTCCGGTCCAAGAGCCGGTCCGATCCGATTCGGTCCGGGCCGGTCCAAATGCTCACCCGTAAGTGCGGGGCAATGGCGGACGCTGAAATATTTGAAGAGGGGTGTCACTCATATATGAAGGTGGTGCACCTAATAGGAAAAAAAAATTACACAAAATCGGAACAGTGGCCCGGAACCCCAAATGCACTACACAGGTACGCCACTGAGTGCGGGGCCTGAATTTTTTGTATGTATATTAATATTAGCGACTGATTATTAATAGATCGTTGACGGAAACGACAGATTAATGACGAATCAATGAAAAAAAATTATTTTTGTTATTTTTAAAACAATTATCAACTTAGGGTAGTATTAAAGATTGTGTTTTTAACTTTTTTATAAATAAAAAAAAAGAAAAAAAAAAAGAATTATGATTAGGGCATACTTTTCTTTTGCCTAATGCTTTCAAAATCAACAGATTGACCAATCTAATAAAACTACTAATGCAATTACATTTAATTTACTTGAAATTAAAAACAGTATTAAATTTTGAGGGGTCAATTCAAAATAATTCAACGTGTGTAACATAATTAAAAACTATATAAGAAGATAAGATACATCATTGTTTACATGATATAAGCTACCAAGAAAATACAGAACAACCAGAATTTAAGGTTACCTAAATTTTTCCTCGATCATGTGCGGGGATCATGGAGAAAATCAGTGAAGGGCCTACAATATGTCACACACTCCAAAAATTGATGTTATATATATATATATATATATATATATATATATATATATATATATATATATATATATATATATATATATATATATATATATATAACTTATATGCTTCTTATAGAATATTAAACCAAATTTAAATAAATTTGAAGTAAATATATCATGCATAACCATCCCAAAAACTTTTCTAGGCTCTGATATCATTTTAACTATGAACATACCATTTTAACTATGAACTAATTTATTTTGAACTATGAACTAATTATCAATAATTATCAATTTTGGAACTAGAAAACAACTAGTTTTGTTTTTAGATAACGTATCTGTTTGTAACGAATTTTAATACTTGCTCTTATGAATCGTCTAACATCATGAATATGATTATTGTTTAAAATTGTACCATGATTATTAGGTTTATAAGAATCTTTAAGATTTTGCTCAGAATTATTAATAGATTCTTGGATTTGCTGTATTTTTAAAAGAATATTTCTATTAGGAATACAATTCATCAAGATTTTGTTAGACATAATTAAATGATTTAACCATGAATTTGATTAATTTGATTATTAAAAACGAATACTATTTTAACAAAAATTTCAAATCTTGTAGAATTAATAGTTAGAATAACTCGAAATGAAATTATCATAAAGAAATAAAAACAACACAACGATAAAATATTTTAGATAATACCTTCTTGAATTAGGCTTGAATTACAATCAGTACATACTTCTGGAGAAAGAATTATTTGAAAATCTAAAGACTTTGAACATCTACTAGTAGAAAGAGAGACTCTTGGAGATTTTTTAGACATGGGATGAACATTTTTTAGAGAATAAAATTTTTCTTGTGTCTTCAACTAAAGGATAGTCTCTATTTATAATCATCTTGGAGTCTTCAAAGTCTTGAAATCATCTAGTGATATTTTTCACCGTAAGAACCCATGGCCAATCAATAGAAATAATTACTTGTAAGTGGTTGTCCTTGAAAGTGGTTGTCATTCATCTTTTGAAACAATTGTCGTTTGTAATCAATGGCCATCTTCTTTTGATAAAGCAAGCCATTATAGAGCATCTTCTAAAGTTTTTTGTCTTCATATCATCATTGATTATAGATTTGATAATAATTTTGATAAAAATTGTTTATACATAAATACATGAATACCTATATAGTATACATGCATACATATTTGAAAAACGAAATTTTGATAATAGAAGAAACGAAATATCCTACATTTAAAGTATTACATCAAATTTATGGATAATGATTTCTTATTCTTCATAAGGATCATCAAAAGGGTCTTGAGCGTCTTCAAATAAATCATTCTTTATAGATTTTGGAGAATCCTCAGAAACTGATGGAGTTTGGCGAATTTCTTGAAGTAATTTTTGAAGTTCTTCAGGGGAAGAGGTAGCAGCATCTTTAATTCTTGCAATTAAATCCACATCACTTTTGGGAAGACTGTTGATAAAAGTGGCTTCAACTTCTGATTTTTTAATATAAATTTTTTGATAATGTTTAATTACTGCTTGTTCACTGGCTTGAGAAATCTTCATTTTATCCCACCATTTTGAGCGAAATTGGCGATTAAGCCAAGGAGGAGAGGAATCCTTTGCTTCTTGATAATGAAAAGTCCAAGACATTATCCATGGAACTTTAAATATCATGGTGAATTGTAACATGTATTCAAACTCTGGAATTTGTTGAATAAACAATTCTTTAAATTTGAGATATCTAGCGTAAATTTCTTTTGGCAAACAATTTGGAAGAATACCCATATATTTGTACCAATTGATAAACCATCTTGGATATTCACAATTGAAGTTCAAATCAAAGAAGATAAACCATGAATGTGAATAATTCCGAATAAAGAATGCCTTAGTCCAGGCGTCTTGATAATCATAGTAAGAAAATTTGGGATAAGCAGGATAACTTATAAGAGGTTTTTCAGAGTGAAGGTTTGGAACCCAACTTTCTGGAGAAATGATTTTGATAATATGAGCTTTGCTAAAATCAATATTTCCCTCTTTAGAATTAGAACGATGAACAAAATTGACTGAACCAGATTCTTGCAGAATAGCTTGATAATATTCTCGGGTTTTATACGAATCAACATAAAAGGTTTTCCCTTGTCCAAAGAGATGATTTGTGAGAACATGAAAACCTTGGTGTAACTTATGGATTTGAAAATCTTCAAGAATTTGAACTCTTAGGAAATTTGGATTAAGAACATAAGGAGTTTTTGTAGAAAGGCTAGGAGTAACAGATTTTTGAGTTTGAGGAGTTATAGGTTTTGCAAAAGGGCTTATTGTGTCGGTTGAAGTAAATTTTGGAGTAACAAGCTTTGACTGAAGGATATTAGAATAAAGTTGTGAATTCTTAGAAGTAGGAGTTAAAGGAGAAAAACGATTTTGATTTTGAAATGGAACTAGCTTTTGAGAGACTGGAACAAGATTTTGAGAGACTGGTTTCTTGTCATCATGTTTGGAAGAGGACGACGAACTCATTTTCCCTGCAAAAATTCTCGAGAAAGAAAGTCAGGAAGCGAATTATTTTCTCCCTTTATAAATTCTATTTCAAAATCAAAGTTACCTAAGAGGGCTTGCCAACGAGCAAAAATTTGCTTAGAAATAATATTTTTTACATCTTTTTCCAAAATAGTTTTTGCAGATTGACAATCTATTCTTAATAAAAAACTTTTCATAAATAAATCATCTTCAAATTTCTTAATACATAAAACAATGCTTAAAATTTCTTTTTTGACAGTTGAATAGTTTTTCTATGTATCATTCCATGCACCAAAGTAATATCTAACCAATTGCTCTTCAGTTGAGTTAACAAATTTTTGTTTTAAAATTCCTCCGAATCCAATATCACTAGCATCGGTTTCAATTATGATTTTGGCATCGGGATGAGGTAAATTTAAACATGGCAAAGTAGGGACCTTTTGTTTTATATATTTAATTATATCTGTATGTTTTTGAGTCCATGGTTCAGGATTGTCTTTTAATCGATTATAAAGCGGTTTACATATGATCCCTAAATCTTTGAAAAAATCATGGATATAATTTAAGCATCCTAAAAATCTTTGAAGTTGTCTTTTATCTTTAATTTCATCAGGAAATTTAGTAGAAAATTGCAAGCTTCTTGTTATAGGTCTAATAGTGTTTTTGACAATATCATGTCCTAAAAAACGAATTTCATTTTTAAATAAATGCATTTTTGTTGCAGAGACAGCTAAACCATTTTGATAAATTAAATCATGAAATTGATTTAAATGTTTAAAATGTTGATCAACTGATTTTGAAAAAATTAGGACATCGTCGATATAAGCAATAGCAAAACTACTTATAGGAGTTATGATATCATTCATAATATTTTGGAATTCAGAAGGAGCATTTTTTTAATCCAAAAGGCATTACATTTCATTCAAAATGCCCAAAGGGAACATTAAAATCAGTTTTGTATTTATCTTCTTCATGAAGTTGTATTTGCCAAAATCCTGATTTCATATCAAACTTTGAAAATATTTTTGAATCATAAAGCTTTTTTAGCAAATTTCATTTATTAGGAATAGGATAACGAATCCATTCTAAAACTTTGTTTAAAGTTTTATAATTGATAACTAATCTTGGTGATCCTCTTTCTAATTCTGCAGCATTCATAACATAAAATGCTGAACAAGACCATGGTGATTTAGAAGGTCTTATGAGTTTTTTATTTATTAAATCTTGAATTTCATTTTTACAATGACTTTCTAATTCATTATTCATGTGAATGGCTCTAGATTTTGAAGGAATATCCTTTTCATTAAAAAATTTTATATATGGTAGTTTTACAATATGTTGCTTTCTATTCCAAAAAGCATTAGGAATATTAGAACAAACATTTTTTTCAAATTTTAATTTTAATCCTGTTATTTTATTTTGAATATTATTATCACTTAATTGATTATTTATTCGAACATTATTTATTTCGTTAATAAGATATTTAGCTTGTTGCGTTTTATAATTAAGGACACTAATCGTTGAATATAGAGGAGGTTCACAAAATTTAAATATAATTTCCTTTCCAAAACCATTGGTTCTTATACCATCATCATGAACCATAAAAGGATATAGTTTTGTAATGAAAGGTGTTCCTAGAATTAAAGGAGAAGAGAGATCTTTTACTAAAATTAGGTGAGTTTTATAACAGTAATCTTGGTTATTACAAATATGAACATCAGAAACTTTATAATTTACAATTAATTTTGTACCTCCGGCACCAGTAAGTCTAGATGTAGTTTTCTCATAAAATTGTGTAGGAAAAATTCCTTCTTGAATACAATTCATATCAACACCACTATCAATTAGAGCAGTTAGGTTGATTTTAAAATTATCCTTGATTAAAGTAATTTAAGTATTCCATTTTTGAGAAACTTGATTATTTATAAGTTTACCAATAATTACATTTTCAATTTTATTTTCTTCTTCGTTATTAATTTCTATATTTTTGTTTTTAAAAGTAGAAGGTTTTTCCTTTTCTAAAATTAAAATTTTATTTTTTATTTCTTTTATTTCTTGTTTTACTATTTTTAATTCTTCTTGAAGTTCTTGCATAGAAATTGGCTTTGCTTCAGTAAATCTTTCGTATATATTTTTTAAATTAAAATTTTCATTATTAGCAGGAGTTATGTTATTAGTTTTATTAAGCATCTGTTTTATTAGCAATTCTTGGATATTTTTATCTTTTATAGAATCAAGAGAGTTTAAAAGATCTTTATCATCTTGTGAAAGAACATTAATGGAGCTACTAGTGATTACATTGATTAAATTGCTACAGTGACATTTACCAATACACTCGCAAATATCAGAATCTTCAGAACTTGAAGTAGTATTTTCGAGAATATTTAAATCATTTGTTTGAAAGTCGGAAATACTTTCATCGGAATCTGAATCAGTATTTAAAATAATTTTTCTTATTTGTTCTTTCAAGTCTTCAGAGACATTTAACTCATTTATTTTTGTCTTAGCATAACAATTATTTGCTGTATGACCATTACGCCCACATTTATGACAAATAATAATATCTTTTGATTTTCTTTTAGATTTTTTATAATTTAGTCTATAAGGTTTTTTAGATTTCGAAGCGTAATCTTTACCCCTTTTATAATTTTCTGGAAGATTATATTTCTTTTTCTTGAAATATTTTGAAGATCTTTTCTTAAATATTTTAGATTTTGAAGTAGACGGACCATTCAAGGGCTGATAACCATATTGTTGGCAAAAATTTCCCAATTCATTTTTACTATTAATTCTATCTTTTTTGAGTTTTTCTTTAAACCTAAGATCAGCACAAACTGCTAATCCCTCTTTATTAATATAGTTTATTAAATCTCCATAAGTTAAATTTTGATAAGGGATGGTATTATTAAAATTTTCTCTTAATTTTTGTCGAACTCTTTCCGCAAAGAGTTTTGGAAGGCCAGCAATAAAACGTTCTTTCCAATAGGACTCTTTACAATCAGGTCTTGAAAAAACTTTAACAAGATAATTATCTTTATACCATCTAAAATCAGTAAGTTTTCTGCAATGTAAATTCATTAAAATTTCTGAAGTTTTTTCTTTAAAAGTAGTAGGATCCCCTACAAAGTTTTTGATAATAGCAAAAATTAAAGTGTTAACCATATCATCTTCAAACGTTTGTATTTGTTGATTATTTTCTTGTTTTATAATAGTTTTCTTAGCAGATAAAATATAATCCTTTTCTTCTTGTGAAATATAGAAATCCCACCAGCCTTTAAGACTGCCAGTAAACCCAGAAGTAATAATATTAACAATTTGGAGTTGAGTATTATTATGAGCTTTATAAGCATTAGCAGTCATAGTCATTTCTTGTACAATATTCATAATTTGATGTTCAGAATGGCCATCAATATTCCATTCATAAACAGAATTACCATCACATTGAGAACGATCAAACTGAAAACTTCATTCTTCAAGTTGAACATCTGGAAGAGAGGGTCTATTCCAATAATTTCTTATGGTTGGTTTTGGATTTTTTCCGAAAGTGCTTTGCTTTGATTGATGAATTTTATTAAGATTTGAAAAGTCATTAGTGAGTTGATTAATATCATCATTTGTATCAAATTGTTGAGCAAGAGTTTCAAAATTTGTTTCACTATTAATATTACTATTTTCAGATTCTTCATTCGTAAGAGTATTAATATTATTAGTGTTTGAGATATGAAGTTTTGAAAGTCTTTTTTCTAATTCGTTAATTAAATCTGTATTTCCTAGATTAAAATTACCATCGATTTGGCAAGGAACAAAACTTAAATTACTAGTGCTTGCCATATCTTGCTTGTTAACGTTTTTATCTTTGAAAATTTTTTCTTCAATTTTAACTAAATGCTCGGTAATACTAGATAAGGTTTCATTTGCATAATTATTTTGGTAAATAATTTTTTGAAGACCCTTTTCAGTAGTTAATTGATTTGGGGCTTGAACTAAAGGAGTTGCAATAAACATATCGTTAATAATAATTTCTCCTTTTGGTGGAAAATTAGCAATAATTTCTTTATTAGAAATAATATCTTTATATTTTTTTCTCTAAAATAGGAGTGATAGAATCATTTTTAAATGGGTAATTTATTTTATGTTTAGGGGCATAAATTAATTCAAACCATTGAAAAAAAGGAGAATGAATTTTATTTGATAAGACATAGTCTTCCCAAAGGCCTAAATGGAGAAATCTTAAGTAGTATGAAAAATTTTCTTCGTGCCAAGCTCTTTTTTTATGGTTATAATCTTTATAATACTCAATATTTTTTAAGTAATCAAAATCAACTTGATATTCTAAATTCGTGAAATTCATTTTAACAAGTCGTTTTTGTTAGGATTGAAGATATATGCTTTATCGATTCTAAATTATGACTTCTTGATTTTTCGTATTTTTTTATTCCTATCTTTAGCCTAGAGATTTTTTCTATTTGTTTATTATATTTATTAGTATATGGAGATATTTTGTATAAATTATAATTTTCATGAGTTTTAGTTTCTTCTAAATGTTGAATTGTTTTGCATATATTAGAATTTATCTTCCAATGCCTTTTTAACATATTAGCCCAAAGCTTATTATTTTGTGAACAATTAATTTGTATTTTAGAACTCATAATTGTTGTTTAAAGTTTTGAAGTTCATCAATAAAATCTGATTTAGTAGGACTAGGAAGACTATTTTCACTATTTTGATCATCTTGATATAATGGTTTGGGAATAGAATTAGTATAGTCAACAGTTTTTAGTTTTAAAGATCTCGACTTTAATAACGAAGATTTTGAAGAGCCTGTTTCTGGAATAAAAGAAGTTGATAATCTGGATGATGAAATATTTAAGGAAGAAAAATTTATATCTACAGAACCATCATTATATTCAATAATATTTGAGATTTGTTTTGAAGAGTCTAATGGTTTTGGATCAATAACATTTTGTAAGTTCCAATTACATGATTGGGTTATATCAGACCATTTTAATCTTTTTGGTGTATGAACTTTTGTATGGTTAGTATTTGCTTCAAAAATAATTGTTTCATTTCTAGGACTTGATAAACGTGTTTTTGGTTCAAGTGTAGTTGTCATAGTTTTGTAACAAACACGGTAAATTATTGCTAAAGGCTTTGTATCATCTTTAAATTCTAAATTTTTTGTTTCTATAGTTAAAACCAAAGTATCTAAAATATTTTTATCAAATAGTCCTACAGAGAAATTCGGATAACAATTGAAATAAATAGGTCCGTTAGCAATATTTGTTTCAGCCATAGCTAAAATAGAATTTTGAAATTCTTTATGTCTCTTGTCTCTTAAAATAAGGAGAACAGGGGCATCTATTCCACTTCTAAATAGAGGCTTGATAGCAATTTGGACTAAACCGACATGTAAAAATTTATATTTCATTCTATGCTCTAGAATAGATCGTGATGATAACAAATGTAAATTTTATTGGTTTTGACCAATAGACAAAGTTTGTTCTGTCATTTTAATAGAATAACCTTGAAAATAATCAAAAGTTCCTATTTTATATATCGTATTAATATTAGTTTTAGGTATTGTCCAATTATTCAAACTTTGTTCTATGTTATTAACGGTTTCTTCAATAGAATTCATTTGATTATCATCATTATCTTGTTCATTATTGATATTTTTACCAAGAATATATTTTTTGGATAGTATGCCTGGAAATTTACTCATATTTAATTAATTTTGTTTTAAAATTCTATAAGAAAACTTACTTGTTTTAATAATGGTGAGCAGAGAGGATTCGTCCCGACGATGATTGTGGTCCGGCACCGCGACTTACGTCCTTATCTGCGCGCTTTACGCTAATCCAGCCAATCATTGGTCTTGTCTCTGAATCATGCTTATTAAAACTTATATGTTTCTTATAGGATATTAAACCAAATTTAAATAAATTTGAAGTAAATATATCATGCATAACCACCCCAAAAACTTTTCTATATATATAGATATATATATATATATATATATATATATATATATATATATATATATATATATATATATACTAGCCGTTTACCCGCGCAAAGCGACGGGTGCGGATCAACAAAATGACATAAAAAATTTGTTAAACAAAATGACGAACAGATAGAGATTTCTTATACCTGGGCTAGGATTAAACGTAAGACATTTTTGGACTTATTCGATTTTAATAGAAAGAAAAACAAAGGAGGAGGTAGCGAGCATAAGAGAGAGAACCAAGGTTTTGCGGTCAATGGCAAGGCATTCATGATAGACGAATGCTAGATCAATGCGCCTCTTCCAGTTTATATGAAATGTTTTATAACGTGTACATCGTATTAGACCGATTCAAATGGATATGAAGAACATTTGGTCAAACTTTGACCCATTCAAAATCTTATCATCATCTTATTTGACTTTTTCATTATTATTGACAGATTCAGTATTTAGCGATTCAATTGGATATAAGGAACACTTGGTCAAAGTTTGACCCATTCAAAATCTTATCATCATCATCTTATTTGACTTTTTCATAAATGTTGACTGGTTAAAATTTAGTATTTACTGATTCAATTGGATATGAGGAACACTTGGTCAAACTTTGACCCATTCAAAATCTTATCATCATCATCATCTTATTTGACTTTTTCATAAATGTTGACCGGATAAGGTTTAGTATATTTACCGAATTAATTGGATATGAGGAACACTTGGTCAAACTTTGACTCATTCAAAATCTTATCATCATCATCTTATTTGACTTTTTCATATTTAATCCATTCAATTTGAATATAAGCTTAAAAGACCTATTCAAAATCTGTCTTTGACCGGATAAAATTTATTATTCTCCGATGCATAAAATTATTGTATATGATGCTTAAAAGCTTGTACCTCTTAAAATTCAGCAAAATCTTGTAAATGCTTTTTAAGATATATATATATATATATATATATATATATATATATATATATATATATATATATATATATATATATATATAACACTAGGCGTAATCTCGCGCGTTGCAAAAACATAGAATATGTTGAAATTTACATTTTTAATCATGTTTTGGGCATTAACCGAATTATCAAATAACATGAAAATCCATCAACTTATATTTTGATACTATCTAATATAGTCCATACCTTATAAACTTTACTTTTACTTTTATAATATCCAATATATATTATAAGTTTTTGTATAACATTAATATAAACTACTGTTTTTTTGTCCGATAATATTTTTTGGATAAAATAAGAACTAAGTTGTTTTGAATGAGCCATTAATAAACAATATTGAACTAATAAACTTTGTATTGCATTATTTATATTACACTAAAACATCCAGTGTTTCATATATGAACTTTCAAATATTAAACATTGAAATTACGAATGAAGTCATACAAAATATATCATTATACATAATTGTCATCAAGAGTTTTAAAATAAGTCGATTAGTAATATGATATTTAATTTTAATTACATATTTTGCAAGGCGTACGTTTAACTTTATGTTGGTGCGCCGAGAATCCTCTTCCTTAATTTGTACTTGTACCTAAAAAAGTAAAGTGAATAGAAATATAAAATAGATATTACTAAGCATTAATATAAAAAATTAAAAAGGGTATGTGGATCTCCTACCACCGGTTAAAGACAACATACATCTCTAGTGGTATCGATTCCTGTGTGAAATTGAAGTAGTCATTCTATGTACACTTTGTTTTCTAATTACATAAACAAATATAAGTAACGAAACATAAAAATGTTATCTTTATGTAGGACAAATATTTTAGTTACCTAACAAATTAAATAATATAAGTTTAAGAGTTAGGAGTTTCAAAACATTAATATTTTTATTAATCAATCAATTAAGTAACATTTGTTGAAATTTTTACCATCATTATTAAAATGCATTTGAAATATTAGATTTTAAATGAATTTTGGTTGAAGTGTTTTGACATCTATTATAATATATATATATATATATATATATATATATATATATATATATATATATAGAGAGAGAGAGAGAGAGAGAGAGTTAGGTTCAAGTATTCTAACTAATTATTGTGCGGATATCGTATGCTATGAGAATTATTAAGAGAATAAGTTGCTTAGCAATGTGAATACGTTCAACCTTACAAAAATATTGTCATTTTCATGCATTCTCGCTAATTATATATATATATATATATATATATATATATATATATATATATATATATATATATATATATATATATATATATATATATATATATATTAAATTTCTCTCATCTTAGCTACAGAACCTGACCACAGGTACTGTTCCTTGGGTTACTTAGTCTATCATGGTTAATTTAGTCCCCGCTACCTACCCTTCCTTCTTTCACCGCTTCAGATACATTTGCTTCTTCATTCTTTTTAGTCGGCTATCTCCACCACTTAATCCCTCCATCGATCACTCAAAACCTTCAATCACTTTGTTACCCCACCGCCTCTCATCTTATCGACATTACCTCATCGCCTTCCACCGCCTCACCGCCTCAGGGAAGTCGTCCTCGGATCCGGTTCAGATGTTCGCCGATTTTATACACTCCACCATCGATGTTCGTTCTAGGTTTGGGGGCCCTTCATACCTAAAGTTGGTACATCTCTGCTTTGCTTTCTTCTTCTTCTTCATGATGGGTTCAAATTTTCACAAAATTTGTTTACGGCTCGGTTGCAAGACTTATGAAGACTTGAATCCCATCACTAATTTCTGCTCTGAAATTCCAAATTTGCACTCATTCATCCTCTTTTTTCCTATTTTTGTTCCGAGGTATGCCATTTTCACTTGAATATAGTGGCGGTATAAATACAAATATTAGACATGGGGCTAATCGATTGTACGCTCCAATTTATGCGACGTCATTGTTTCCCAGTCTCATGAAGTGGTAATTTGAGAGACATAAAGTAATGACAATTATAGGTACGGATTGTGTATTGATATTTTTAATAAAGGATGTATGATTTGTAATTATCATTTTATTTTTAGTATTCAAGCATTTCAACCGTGTGTTTGGTATTAATTTTGGAGTCATATGTGAATTTCGGTTTGATTTTGAAATAGCTCTCTATTTTCTAGCCTCTTCAGGTTTATGTCGATTAATTTATCCTAATTCAATCCACATTTGTTTGTTTGTTTTGTTCACAGATACAACGGATTAGAAGGTAGTAGTGATGCTCATGAGCGACTTATGCCGAGAAATTGGCGGATGTTAACAGCCATGGTCAGAAATCGGATGTTTATAGGAGCCGATAAAGCTGGCATCAACATCTGGTTTTGGGGTTTTTCCAGAGGATGAAGATGAAGATGAAGTTGATGATCAAGAAATGTTGCTTGTAAGTTATCAATGAAGTTGTTATTGTGTTGGTTTTCTTATATGCTATCATGCCCAACAACTATTTGAACAAATGCCAAAATGAAATTTTTTATTGGTACATATACAATCTGGATCCGTTTTGGTTTTTTGAATATTGCCGATTACGATATGTTTACTCTTATCCCACATTTGAACACATAGATAGGAAGTGTTTCTTCTATTTTTGTTGACCTCCAGCTTCAAAAATAGAAACTAATCCCCTCCTCTTTATTTTACCCGAACCGTACACACACACACCCTCTCTCTCTCTCTCTCTCTCTTTTTCTCCAGTGATGGCGGTGTTGGTGTTGGTGGTGGAGGAATAAATATGATGATCATTGGACAAGATCCAACACTCGATCAGTTCATGGAACCTTACTGTGGGATAGTCATTAAATACGATTAAGAACTCGCCAAACCCTTCAAACAAGCCATGCTTTTCTCTCAAGAGTTCTACTTCAGATTTCGGTGCATCATCTCTCTCTCTCTCTCTCTCCAGCGATCTACAAAGAAAATTATCCTGGGGAATTGCTTAATAAACTAAATATTGGACTCTTGATTTCATCATAAAACTTTTAAAAGAAGTGTTCTTTTATTGGTTCCTGTACAAAAACGCTTCTTTGATTGTTCTTCATGTTTATATACTAGATGCGATGTTGTTTTCAGTTTATTCGTTCTATCTGGTTCTTTAATTTTTTTTACAATAGTAATCACCAAAAAGTACCATTAATATATATCATTAACATTTGTTCTATTATGTAGATTGATATCATCATGTACGCTGTCAGCTTCTTGGAAGGTGACAACCGCAAAATTTGAGCCCATTCGGCAAATCTTGAAGTAGATCTATATCTTCATACATCAAGTGCTTGCGATTCATTTGATATGTGGTACAGTGACGATGACGATAGACGGAGACATGTGCTTGGTGGAATTTAATTTAAGAAACAGATGGATACAAGGGCAAAACGGTCATTTATTCAGATTTACTGGCCAACGAATGAAAGGGTTTTATCAAATTGAAAATTCCATATAAACTTCATTTGAAAAAATCGGAAGTACGATACTATACTTGGTTTACTTTTCAAAATATAATATTATGCTTGGTTTATTTTTTAAACTATGATACCATAAAAAGTTATCATCTAAGCTTGTATTTTTTACTAGGTGAAAAAATTGGGATTTCATTAGTCGTAACCGGAAGACAACTTTGGCGCCTTTGACATGATGATACTTGGATCCAATTAGCACAACCACAAAAAAAAAATGTTCAAACATCTCATTATTATATTATAAAGGTACATGTTTTTTGTTGATTTTTTTCCCCGGTTTTAATTGCTATAGTATACTTATTTCATAAGATTTCAAATTAGGCCTCATCACCTATTCTATTACTCCATTATTTATCAATTGGATTTCTTACCACAACCGGTAAAAACAAAAATGTCATTTGTTGCATTTTCCAAGGAATATGATTTGACTTTTTCCCATACTTTAAATCCTAATGCTTGAAAGCTGAAAATATGATGTCATTGTGGATGCTTGATGGCTATGATTCAAGCTCTATGGATTTCGAATCAAGTGAAGGCTTCCAACCTTGTTATAACACCCTGTTTATTTATTAGATAAATAAATAAATTAATGAACGAATCATAACCCTAAAATAAATAATTGAAAGTTTAGGGGGTTAAAAATATGATTTCCGAATTTATTATAAAGAATTTTTGGAGTTAGGGACTCCATGGTAATTATTTGGGATTTATTTTAAAAGGAAATGAGGTGGAAGGGCTGAAAAATGTCATAACTGAGAATTAAGGGTTAAAAAGATAAATTTTGGATTGATTTTGAAAAGGATTTGTTGAGAAAGGGATTGTTTAGTATAATTTGGACTTATTTTGTAAGGAGTTCAAGGGGCAGGGTTCATATGGTAAATATTGGCCTTGTTTTGAAAGAAAAGGGAGAAGGAGGGACTGTATGTGTAAACATGGGAGTAAGTTTGTAAGGCTGGGGGTATATAAACCCGATTATATGCAGAAACCCTAGAGACCATGTGCAGCCGTCACCCCACCTTATACCACCCTCATCGGCGCCGCCCTCCATCCCCGGCAGGGCCACGATTGTCGCGTCAGAGAAGAAAAGGACCCCCCGGACCTCCACTCCACTCCTTATTTCCCCTTTTGTTCGTTGCCATGAGGGGTATCGCCCACTACCGTCATCTCGCAACCAGACCACCGCCACCATTACGATGCGCCAATGACGCCACCGCTACTACTGTTCCATCTGGCGACTTCAGGAAATTGTGGTGGTTCGGAGATGGACCGCTACCCTTTCCTCCATTCCTTGCTGCCTACGCGCCACTCCAAGATAACGCAACCAAGACCTGCCGCCGCCATCACCTTCTGATGACATTGATGTTGTTGTTTCCGTCGAATTTGGCTCGTTCCCGGACGTGGGATTGAATGTCCGCGTGTGTGTAGTTGTTGCTTGACGGGGGAACGAGAAACTGAAGGGTTGCTGCCATTTTCGCTTCTTTCATCCCCAATCACCGCCTGCCGCCGCCGTGGGGGTGGTTGTTTATGTTTACTTCTTGCAGGTGTGTGTGTGTGTGTGTAATATGGTGTAATTACGTGTGTGTAGTGGCATGATGTTGTAGGGGGGATGCTAGACCGGAAAATCCATGAAAAGCCCCACCACCACCGTGAAGTGGTGGCTGCCACCATGGGTGGGTGTAGTTTAGTGTGTGTGTGCAATTATTTTCTTGGGATATTCATTGTAACTGTAACAAATTGGATTAATGAAAGAAAAACCGAAAACCACCACCTTAGGGTGGTGGCTGCCGCCACCGGCCGCCGTGTCGGGTGGCGGTGTGCTTGTCTTGTGAGTTGACTCAATTGGGGATGCTTGAAACCCTAATGGTCCCAAAGAATCTCAAATGGGCCTAATGAATCTTAATGGACTCTAATGGACCCTAATAAAACCCTAATGGGCTTAATGGTATTCTAGTGGGCTTAATAGGCCTAATAAAGCCCTAATTGACCTAAAAGCCCAACAAATTATTAAATGGGCTAGTATTTGGGTTGGAAAACCCTATTTTGGGAAGTAATCGGGACACGCGGGGAATTATTTAATAACTTGAGATATTAAATAATAATCATTGGCAAGAAAATTAATCCAAGCAATATTGGACTTAATTGATTAAGTCCTTAGAGGATTAAGTCCTTAATGGGTTAAGTAAGAAACTTAACCCTAATCGTCATTTATCTGAAACCCTAATTTCACTTGGGTTTATTATTGGGCCTTTATATTGTGCCAAAATGATTGAGATAATAATGGACCATCCAAGAACAAACAATTGAACTAGGATAAGTTAATGGGCCTGGGGTAAGGCCCATGTAAGGGGTTTGGGCCCAATTTGGAAAATTGGGGCATAGATGGGCCATAGTTTGGGCCTTAATGATTATATAATGTTGGGTCTTAGAAGAAGACCATATATAGTCTTGGGCCCAATTTGGAAAATTGGGCCATATGTGGGGTGTTGATTCCTAGTTTACTTTGGGCCTACGGATTGGGCCTTGGGCTTGAATAAGCCAAGCTTGGGGTAATGTAGTGATTATCCGAAGTAAGTGTTTATGGTTATGTAGTGGGACCCAATTATTAATTGGGTTATGTTTTGATATTGACAGATCGTGAATCTATCTGCCAGCAGCTGGGGTCGAGTCTGCGGGAATTCAGCAAGTGTGGGATTGTGTCTTCGGGACTTTAGCGGTGTGAGGTGAGTTACCTTCCAGTAGCGGTGGGTGTACGGCCACAATGTCGGCCCACCAGTAGGAGTTGTATGTTAGATGATTGTCTTTGTGATATCATCTAGGTTTGCTACTACCTGATATGTTATATGTGATAGTAGTAGAGTTCGGTTGTTAGGACCGAAGGGTAGGTCACACACCCCAGATTCGTCTGACAGTATGTGATGATATGTTTATATGATGGCATGATATGTTATGATATATGCGATAGTAACTGACTGTGGGCGAGGCCCGTATCTCAGAGATAGTGGAGTGTGGGCGAGGCCCGTATCTCCCAGCTAGCGGAGTGTGGGCGAGGCCCGTATCTCCTAGCTGTTCATTATATGATTGTATATACTTGTATGTTATGGTTTAGTAGCTGAGTGTGGGCGAGGCCCGTATCTCATAGATAGTGGAGTGTGGGCGAGGGCCGTATCTCCCTGCTAGAGGAGTGTGGGCGAGGACCGTAACTCAAACTAAGAGCTTGGTATGAAAATTTTCAAAAGAAAAACCATTTTATAAAAAAGAGTTTGCAAAGAATCTAAAAAGAGAAAAGAACTGTGAGTAGAACAAAGTGTGTGATGCGTGCAATCAGCCGAGCTCATGTAAGTTTTCCCCAAGATACACATACATGTTATGATATGTTATGTTACGATATGATTATGAGAACTGCATGCTAGATTAGGGCTAAGGATTTAGGAGGATGCCTTATATGCCTATTTTATGTGCTTGTAGACTTGCATGCTAGTACTGATCAGTCAGTGATAGGATGGCCTGTTTAGGTTATGCCTGATTGTATGAGCCTTTGAAGTGCATGTACAAATTCCTAATTAGAGGATAAAATGATTTGATTGGAATATGATGGTTAGATTTTCCATTGTCTAAATGCTTCTTGCTCTGTGCTTTGTGGGACTCTTAGTAATGTGAGCTAACTATTAACTGAATATGTTAGGTCACATGGGACAGAGGCCGGATAATCTCAGAGTGAGAAACTTGACCCTATTGCACAACTCTTGTCTGAGTCCAACCGTTCTAGGGATGGGTTTTTTTTTACTCGAAGGATTATCTGATCTCTGTTGCATGTGGCTATACTCATGAGGTAGCTAGTTGACATTACTGGGAATCTTTCAGCAGCTGAGGACTGGGTGAGTTCGGGAACCTAGGGAAGCCTAGGATATATTTCAGTGAGTTAGTAGTGAGGTTCAGTGAGACTTAGGTGTACCGGTTTGAGGAAGTGACTTAGAGGATTCGGGAGGATTGTTGAGGAAAGTATGGATAGTTGTGGAAGGTAGTATTGGGCCCGTACTACTGAAAGCATAGGATCCATACTCGAATCGGTGAGAGTCTTGGAGAATCTAAGAAGCTTCAGGGAAGAGTGTGTGACCCAGTTTGGGGGCAGAGGATGTTCCAGTTGTTACAGCTTAGCCATTGGCAATCGAGCTAGTGCACGTGATAGGGTTTTAGACCCTGAAGGATATGATTTACAAGAGTTGCAGATGCGGGATCAATTTAGGAGCACCCTGGAAAGAGAGGTGCGTGCCAGGTGCATATAGTAGAGGGTTCCGGGAAGAGACCCATGACTTCTGATCATCGGGTGAAAGGAAAGCTAGGCATGAGTCAGTGTAGCGCGTACCAGAAAGTACACGATGGAGTTGTCACTCCAAGGGTTTAGGCTGCTACATGGTAGCAGGATTGGTCATATCAGCATAAGGGGGTCAGTATTCCTCCAGATGTTGCGGGTACGTCATCTTCTATGATATTAGGTGGATGTTTGGAATACGTATCGCTTTGGAATTGTGAGTGAGTTTGGATAAGTCAGACCTCGGGTCAGTTTTTCTGCTAGTGGTTGGGTCACCAAGGATCGTATATGCCATCCTGCATGCCGAAAGGTCCTTGATGAAAGAGGGACGCATCTTGCGGAGTGGGTTCCGTGCATACCATTATCATTTCAGATCTTTGTCGGGATCTATGCAGGAGTATTATTTAGAGGATACTCGATCAGGGTTGGAGTAATTATTCTCCAATGAAGTCCGCGTTCAAAGGTTCTATCAATGTTCAGGTATAGTCGGTAATTGTCTATGGATGAACCTTGGAGTTCAAGGTACTACCGTTGCGAGGACAGAGCAGGTGACATGAAAAGGGTAGTGTCAGTCGCGGGTGCTAGATGCATAAGTGGTCGGTCATCACATGATCAAGAGGATTGTATTCTCGCGTGGGCTATGTTCGGTTAGAGTTCAGTGGTGCTGCGAGATTGGAAGTGGGAATAAGGATTCGTCAGCCAGAGTGAAGATTAAGGTCTTCAATTGACAGCATGGGAGATGGATTGAGGCGTTAGATTGGACCAGATTTCAAGAGTACTCCTCAAGATTTCAGAGGATGGGCAATCTTAAGGTTTGATTGGTGATGGATCGCTAGCACTGGTAAGTACAGGTTGTCATCAAGGGGATACTAGGAAGCGAGAAGGATTGGAAATCCTTCAATTCGTGCGTGCAGTGAAGACTTAGTCGAATCTAAGTGGGGAGAGACTTTTTATAAAGTTCTCCAAATGTGAGTTCTGGTTGCGCGGGGTGCAATATCTTGGGCATCTTGTCAACCAGAAGGGTATTCTAGCTGATCTGGCCAAGATAGAGGCGGTGATGCAGTGGGAGATTCCGAGGTCTCCATCTGAGATTCGGAGTTTCTTGGGTCTAGCAAGTTACTACCGGAGATTTACATGTGACTTCTCCGAGATTGCGGTTCCTTTGATCTGTCTGACCAAGAAATTGGTGGCCTTTCGTTGGGGGCCTGAGCACCAGGCAGCCTTCGAGACTCTCAGACATCGGTTGTGCAAGGCACCGATTCTCACCTTGCCAGAGGGTGTAGATGATTTCGTGGGTTGCTGTGACGCTTTGATCACAAGCATGGGTACGGTACTGATACAATGGGGTCACGTGATAGCAGGTTTCGGGAACCAGATTTGAGTTTCGGTTAGAACTCAAGTTCAGTTGTGTGTTAGGTCGAGTGCGTGTTCGACCCAGTATGGGAAGTGTTGTAAGACTATGGGGGTAGTCGTAGCATTCACTAGCAGTCAGATAGTTTGGAAAGTGTTGTAAGACTACGGGGGTAGCCGTAGCATTCACTAGCAGTCAGATAGTTTGGCAAGTGTTGTAAGACTATGGGGGTAGTCGTAGCATTCACTAGCAGTCAGATAGTTTGGAGAGTGTTGTAAGACTACGGGTTTAGCCGTAGCATTCACAAGTGGTCAGTTAGTATGGAAAGTGTTGTAAGACTACGGGCGTAGCTGTAGCATTTATTAGTGGTCGGTTAGCATGGGAAGTGTTGTAAAACTGCGGGTGTAGCCGTAGCATTCACTAGCGGTCAGATAGTGATAGAGTGTTGTGAGACTGTGGGCGTAGCCGCAACATTCACTAGGTTAGTGGATAAGTGTGAGCGCGTTGTCAGTACACACCATTTTGGGTGCAACATTGAGGATATGGAAATCCACGGATTGGATTTCGGATTTACCCATAAGGATTAGATCAGGTTGAGCCAACGATACGACTGTAGGAGTGTCACTACAATTATGGGATCAGGGAAGCAATGGACCGTATAAGATTGCTTGTAATATAAGGCTACCATCGGTTAGGTAGCAATCACTTTTAGCCTTGGATTTGGTGACGTCAGGATTTGACGCTTGGACCTGAACAATTAGATCGAAAGGTTATTAGAGCCTCAGTGGCATGCTAACTAGTGGCAACTAGTTCAAGAGAAGGATTTCTTTCGAAAGTCGTGTAAGGCGACTAAGTGGGAGCCCTTTCGGCTTGGCGACCGGGCCGGAACCCGGTATTTCTGACGATTAATGGATGAATTGAGACCAGGAGGGTCTCGATAGGTTTTGGGAAGCAGCTATGTAGCAGCGTACTGCTTCAGGCAGATCAGTGTTCCGCCAGTTCCAACGTTTGGGCAGTGTTAATATTTGTGGTTTTGTTGCGAAAGATTCATTCACCCACTGATTTTAGAGCTTGAGAAGATTGGTCATGGCTACCCCGGGAAAGGCTAGGGTGTGCCCAGGATGGTGACCATGTTACCAAAGTAGTAGGGCGTGTACAGAATGGCATGGAATGATTTCGAGGAAGAAATCTAATTTAAGTGGGGGAGAGTTGTAACTGTTGGGTTTTGAGCATTCTAACACTTCCTAAGTGTACATGCAACCCTAAATACCTTGGATCTATGTTTTCTCTATTATACATGCAAATAAGAACTTCCAAGGTATTATTCTAATCTAGCATACAAAACAATAACTATAGCAAGATAGAATACATACCTCTTTGGTGTAGACAATCTTCATGTAGCTTGAGTGCCTAGTGCCCCAAGTGTGACACCTCAAATGGAATCACAATCATCAAAACACTTGGAATGACTTGAGAGAATTCTACACTCTTCAAAATCGGCTAGCCCTTTCTTGAATACTACTAGTGGCCGATTTTTCCTCAATAATAAGATGCTTATATAGTTACACAATTAGGGTAAACTCTTAATTGTCATGGCTTTCCATTTCCTTGGATCCATGGGTACAAATACACCATGGAGCATCCATGGACCATCCTATGGGTTTTAGCCCAACTTGATTATCCATGGAGCATTAGCCCACTATACAAGTATGGATGATTTACACAATCAACCCATATATTTAATTAGTCTTCTTTTGATCACTTAATTAATCCTAGATTAATTCTTGATCAATACTAATTAAATAATCTTATTATTCTTATTATTAATATACTAGAACTTATAATATATTAATAACCATAAGTGTCTTATTTCTCTCATTCAAGTGCATGATGGTATGCAACCCAAATGGACCATGCCGGGTCGGGTCAAGTCTTACCAATTATAGTTATGGACTTAGACATTAATCCAACAGTCTCCCACTTGGATAAGTCTAAAACTATTATTGCGTATGACTTCAGGAACCAACCGGCAATCGTAGCTCTCAAAAGCTTTTGTCGAACTCTGACCTTGTAGATGAACTCTGACCTTTGTCAGTGACTTGTCCATTAGATAAGGGATCATATATTCCTCCATTCTAGATATCATATGGACTGAGACATGGATTATAATCATTCTCTCTGTCCATTTGTTGTTTCCCGATTTCCGATTTATGACAACTGACTAATTGAACAAATCAAATCAGTCCTGGCCCGGCCGAGCACTTCCATTTGTCATCATCAAATCATCGAGGGGCCCACAGATATCGCTTTTATCCCGAAGGTAAAAGGAACGGATAAACTTCGACTCATATGGCTTGTTCTACTACTTGTTGAATCATACACAAAGGCACGTTTTATAGCACCGAGTTACCAAATGCGTTTTCGTGCTATCAATGTACTATCAACTCATAGTAACAACTCATATCTCTAGGTTTGAAGAATATAAGATATTATCGTCTCATGATCACTCGTGATAAAATCCATGAAGTGATTCCAATGAGCGCGGGTTGAATCCAATACTCAGAACTTATGAGCACTCATGATTGTTGTAGTCTTGTCCAACACCTTAGACCTCTACAACCCATCATGACAGTCTTAATTCATATCTACTTCCAAAATATGACCGACTGTGGATGGTTTGAATAACTTAGTCATTCCGAAAGAATAACCCAGTTTATTCGGGAAGTCAAAACATGCAAAGTGAAACACAATAATAATTGAATCTAATATGGTATCAACCCTTTGAACATAAATAAAACACCTTTTATTTATCACCATATGATTACACATTATTCATTGTATACTGTTTCAGCTATCAACTTTATTCTTGAATTTAAAACAATAGTTGTCCCATGCTCCAAGCATGTACACTATGTTTTCTTAAACACTAGTCATGCCACACACCAAGTATGCATACTATGTTTGTCTATGATCTTTACTTTGTGAACTAGATCAATTGAACATAACTTCAATGATTCTCTTTTCACACTCCCAAATCCTTACTGCAAATGCAAGAATTCCAAATTCATGCCATTTACTGAAATCTGTTAGATTCTAAACTTATAGGCATTGATCCTCTTGTAACGATTATGCACAAAGTCAGAAAGACTTGCCAAAAAAATCATTACAGAGTATTCCAAAGGAGATCAACTCCTTGGAAACATCCTTCTTGCATTAAGTTTCCTAATCTTAAACAGATTGAAAATTCTAACTTTGAAACATTTCCAGATTCCATTTTGACTATCACTTCTGAACAAGAGTTGCCTCCTTACAGATTATGTCAATTTGGTCCTTCTAGAATTATCACTATACTTCCAACTGTCCTTGAGCAACCAATCTTTGGTAAACCTTAGATTGTCCTCGACAATTGTTTAATCCTTTTAGTCATATCCAGTTCTAAACCTTTTCCCTTCTTAATGCCCCAGGCATTTGGAAAATTTTAGAACGGATGAATATAGCACATGTAATCGATCCTATATCCGAAGCATATGGGACACGATTCATAATGTCTTACATAAAGACTAAACCAGTCTTTTGCTATAATATTTGCATTTCTATTTGCCAAGTTCTCATATTTCAGATTATGAAAAGGGATGCCGTAATCATAATCGAATTTTAGAACGCAAATAATGGACCCGTATACAGAATTTCCTTATGTTGAGCCATTCCAACATGAAATTCATATATATCCTTGACTAAATGATTAAAACCTCACGATCTAAGCTTATAGATTTGAGATGAAGTATAATTTCCTCTCCCTTAATTATAGCAAAACAACTCTTTCCCAATTGAAACTTTTGTTTTCTATAATTAACATTGCTAACTTGCAATACTTATCATAATTATCATGCTCCCACTAACATGATGATTATTAGCATAACACTTATGCTCCCACTAGCTTTGACATGTACTCAGAAATCAGCTGGACTTCTAGAAATCAATACTTCATTGACTTTCTTACCAAAGTTCAGATTTCTGATGCTAGATTGTTTTGATAAAGTTGTATCAAAATCATACACCTTCCCTTAGATAGCACACTTGTGAGTCTAAACAATTATGAAGAGGTATGCCGTAATCATAATGGTTAGACCTTTTTGCCACTTCTCACAAGTCCAGGTTAGTGTGCCGGTTAACCACACGCGCTCCACTAACTACTTTGAGAATGCAAATATCACAATTGCTATCTAGATAAAATCTACTTAGTGAAAGTGTTTCCTCACCATCATTTTCATGAATCGGAGAGAAACCTTATGACACTTAGATTTATATGGTGTATGTGTTCTTATCCATGTGAATTGTCAAAACCATAATCACAAGACAAAGATAATGACAAATCCAAACTCATATGGACCGAACTCAATCTTAACTTCTTGCCACCTGGCAGCTCAAGGGCCTGCCATTGCTTCCAAGTTGTTGTGCAAAAAATTGGGCACAGATATGTCAACACGATAGGTTATAAACCTCAAGTCGTGTGCTAGCGAAGAACTTCAGGTTTTATTCTTGATTATTTCTTGAGACTTTCAAGACCTTTAAGACTCCCACTGTCCTCTTGACATATAAGACTCCCTTGTCAAATATCCAAGAGATAGTGAGGATTCTGATCAAGACAAACACTTCACACAATTGGCCTAAGTTGGTCTTTGTTTTATCCAAAACATCACAACTTACCAATTTCAAATGTACAAGAGTAGAAAAACTTTTACTCTTACATTTGACAAGTGTTTTAACCTTCTTTTGAGACATGTCACTCAAATTACAATCTTGGAGTATGACTCTAAGACTTGTATTGGAACGAAGTATGACTCATCTTCTTGATTTAACCACTTCAACAATTCAAGATCCCTCTTCTTAGTCATAAGAATGCACTAAGATTTCCTTAGAGAACTAATTGTGCTATGGTTTCTTAATCATTAAGATGATCACAAAAACTGATACTCAAGTACTCTCCCATCTTTTCAGATTTGAGAAACTTTTATCCTTCTGCCTAATTTGATTCTTCTTATTCGCTCTGCCTTACATTGGAACCTTTTCCAATGTCTCAGAGTTACACTTAAGCATGTAAGTATAATCATATTTACTGAGCTTGAGTAAACTATGACGAATAATCTTATCGATCTTTTGTGGTGGACTTAATCAGTGCACAAGACTGTGTACTCGATCCTTTAGTCCTTCACTTGACTCACACATCCATGTGAACCAGTAATTAGTCTTAATTTTTCCAAAACTTGAAAGTTCTCATTCATCATGCTATATAACTTGCATGATTCCAAGTCCCGGTCCAAATGAAACTTGGGTGA
Source organism: Lactuca sativa (assembly GCF_002870075.4). Lineage (NCBI taxonomy): Eukaryota > Viridiplantae > Streptophyta > Magnoliopsida > Asterales > Asteraceae > Lactuca > Lactuca sativa. Next base: position 196,256,000 of record NC_056631.2, on the reverse strand, counting down.
TGAGAATCTTTCCTTATTTGGTAAATATAGACATTACCACAAATGAAAGAATCAACTTCATATTTCCACTCTTGCTCTTAATGGAATCATATAAGCAACAATTTTTCCTCAAAAGGCATTGTAAGGATATTTTAAAATAAATAAAATAAAAAATTTTCTTTTATTTTAAAACTTTGCGGAAAAACTTATCCTTACAATCCATATGAAAACTTGTTGTTATCTATTCCTTAAGCAATATCTCATAACTCCTAAGAAGTAGCTCAAGAATCCGATCTTCAAACTACGCGATAGAAATCCATCTACGCCATCAGATTCAGCATATTCTTTCTTTAAGTTTCTCCACTTTTCTTTGATTCTTAAACCATCACCATGCGACCCGGTCACATCATGTATCAAGAATCTCAGAATAGAAACTTAACAGAGTTAGATAGTGGATTTTACCTGAAGTAGAGTCAAACTTATTGACTTTAACATCCTTAGGTAAATTTGGCAGCTTCGCAACCAATGCCCTTTCTTTTGGCAATGTAAACATATGGACCCTTTAATAATGGTACACAGGACTATCACAGACTTAGCTTTTCTCTTTACCATTTGGTCAACCGAGTTGACTATGGCCGATCCCTTTCCATTGGGAAGAGAATGCTTTTCTGGATTTCCTGTGTCACTATTGTCAATGTCCATCAAGTTTTAAGGAAGTTGATCTTAACAAATAGATAAGATCATTAAGGGTCTTGTCATAGTCTGTTTCATAGGTGTTCCAAAAGAACTCACTATGTGACTTAGAAAGTAGTTGAACCACCAACTTTCTCAAGACTTTGACACCCAACTCTCCCGGCTTGTCAATATGTGACTACATCTCCAAGATGTGTCCACACCTAGACCTTGCCTTGCCAATAGGGCTTGAGTGACCTTAAACTTTTTTCAAGAACTTGTGGGTTGGGGAGAATAATTGGAGGAGGAGAAATAAGTATGATATCCATGGGACATCATCTTCATTAGGAAACCTTGTTTCAAGAGATTTGGGAAGATCATAGGTGTCTATTACAGACATCTTTTGGGAGATATTCAAGATAGTTGATTTAAAGTCCTTAATATGACACCCAATATGAAATATTAAGGCTAGGACCCAACAAACTATTTTATAACTTAGAAGAGGTATGCCGTAATCCAAGCTATAAAATATTTGAAGGTAGGTGAATGACGATTCACCAATTTCCACCAAGATAAACGAAATGTATTATTAGGTTTTAATTGGTTTTGAAACTCCTAGATCTTTGAGATTCATTGAACTTTTCAAAGGCATGTTTCAATCTCGAGTGTGCCCTTCAGGTTTTGTGACTGGGATGCCGAGGATCACAAAACAAGGTGTGAAGTAACCATGCAAATCACTTGGTACCCTTAATAAATTACCCCTCAATCGATGTGCCGGTTAACCACACACGCTCCACCGATACTATGATAAATATTAAGTCACCCTTTACCTACCTTGTTAAGTCCAAGTTAGTGTGCCGGTTAACCACACACGCTCCACTAACGACTTAGACAAAGTGTAAAGTGTAATTTCATGGATTAGCACCTTATTCACATTTTTCCTAAGTAACTAAGATTGGGTATTATTAAGAGTTTAGTTACTTAGTATTTTTCATTAATACTTTTAATGAAGGGAGAATTCTAGTCCTGTCAAACCCGTTCGGCTAACGACCCTCCACCAGTCAAGCAAGCGGTGGGTGAGAGTGGACACCCATTAAGTTGCCATTTTATAGGCAACAACCTTATACCCACCTTATAGACCGGCTTCGTGAATGAGGCGTACTAGCGGTAAGACTGACTTTACTCTTATACATATATATATTATTAACTTATAATATTATAAAGTATAAGGGTTGAATTTTAACTTTTAAAATTCTAAGGGCTAACTTGGAATTAAAGTATTCATAAGTGAAAAACTTTACAAATTCCAAAACTTGAGGGCAAGTTTTGAAACTATTCAAAACTAATTAATTCCATAACTTATGTGTTTAAAGTAGTTTTAATCCAAAAACTCTTCAAGTTCCATAACTTGAGGACAAGTTATGGAAGACTTTAAACTAATAAAAGAATTAACTTTTCTTTATTTTATAACTTATGGAATTAATTAAGGTTACACTTTTTTTTTATTTTATTAAATGAAGAGACTTTTGGTCCTCCATAACTTGAGGACAAGTTATGGAGTCATAAAACCATTTAATTAGAACTAGACTCTTCATTTTTTGTAACCTTTGCCAACTTTTATGAGTTTTAAGATTCATAAATGTGACTTATAAGTTACATAAACACATTTTATGAACTTCTTTTAGATTAATTTGGATTAAAACCAACTATCACATAATTTTATTCATTAATCTAAATTCACTCATAAAATAAGGTAACACAAAAAAACTTTTGGTGATCCATAACTTATTCTTAAGTTATGGAATCCTTTAAAACATTAACACCAAATTTTTTGTAACTCCATAAAACTTTGAATCAATTTTTTTAAAAACCTTTTCATATCCATAACTTATGGAGGTTTCAAAAAAAATAAAACTCTTTAGATCAAACTTTTAAAACTAATAAAATAATCATATTATTTTATCTTTTATTAAATTTGACCTAATTCAACTCATAAAGCAAATTATTCAAATTTTACAAATAATTAGTTTTTCACAAGAACAAGTAATTATCTTAAAATTTGACAAACTTCATGTTTTTTTTTTCAACTTTGAAAATAAAATATTTGCATCAATATAACAGAAAACAACCCGTGGCTCTGATACCACTGTTGGGTTTTGAGCATTCTAACACTTCCTAAGTGTACATGCAACCCTAAATACCTTGGATCTATGTTTTCTCTATTATACATGCAAATAAGAACTTCCAAGGTATTATTCTAATCTAGCATACAAAACAATAACTATAGCAAGATAGAATACATACCTCTTTGGTATAGACAATCTTCATGTAGCTTGAGTGCCTAGTGCCCCAAGTGTGACACCTCAAATGGAATCACAATCATCAAAACACTTGGAATGACTTGAGAGAATTCTACACTCTTCAAAATCGGCTAGCCCTTTCTTGAATACTACTAGTGGCCGATTTTTCCTCAATAATAAGATGCTTATATAGTTACACAATTAGGGTAAACTCTTAATTGTCATGGCTTTCCATTTCCTTGGATCCATGGGTACAAATACACCATGGAGCATCCATGGACCATCCTATGGGTTTTAGCCCAACTTGATTATCCATGGAGCATTAGCCCACTATACAAGTATGGATGATTTACACAATCAACCCATATATTTAATTAGTCTTCTTTTGATCACTTAATTAATCCTAGATTAATTCTTGATCAATACTAATTAAATAATCTTATTATTCTTATTATTAATATACTAGAACTTATAATATATTAATAACCATAAGTGTCTTATTTCTCTCATTCAAGTGCATGATGGTATGCAACCCAAATGGACCATGCCGGGTCGGGTCAAGTCTTACCAATTATAGTTATGGACTTAGACATTAATCCAACAGTAACACTCTGTTTATTTATTAGATAAATAAATAAATTAATGAACGAATCATAACCCTAAAATAAATAATTGAAAGTTTAGGGGGTTAAAAATATGATTTTCGAATTTATTATAAAGAATTTTTGGAGTTAGGGACTCATGGTAATTATTTGGCATTTATTTTAAAAGGAAATGAGGTGGAAGGGCTGAAAAATGTCATAACTGAGAATTAAGGGTTAAAAAGATAAATTTTGGATTGATTTTGAAAAGGATTTGTTGAGAAAGGGATTGTTTAGTATAATTTGGACTTATTTTGTAAGGAGTTCAAGGGGCAGGGTTCACATGGTAAATATTGGCCTTGTTTTGAAAGAAAAGGGAGAAGGAGGGACTGTATGTGTAAACATGGGAGTAAGTTTGTAAGGCACGGGGTATATAAACCCGATTATACGCAGAAACCCTAGAGACCATGTGCAGTCGTCACCCCACCTTATACCTCCCTCATCGGCGCCGCTCTCCATCCCCAGCAGGGCCACGATCGTCGCGTCGGAGAAGAAAAAGACCCCCCCCCCCCCCCCGGACCTCCACTGCACTCCTTATTTCCCCTTTTGTTCGCTGCCATGAGGGGTATCGCCCACCACCGTCATCTTGCAACCGGACCACCGCCACCATTACGATGCGCCAATGATGCCACCGCTACTACTGTTCCATCTGGCGACTTCAGGAAACTGTGGTGGTTCGGAGATGGACCGCTACCCTTTCCTCCATTCCTTGCTGCCGACGCGCCACTCGAAGATGACGCAACCAAGACCTGCCGCCACCATAACCTCCTGATGACATTGATCTTGTTGTTTCCATTGAAGTTGGCTCGTTCTCGGACGTGGGATTGAATGTTCGCGTGTGTGTAGTTGCTGCTTAATGGGGGAACGAGAGACTGAAGGGTTGCTGCCATTTTCGCTTCTTTCATCCCCAATCACCGCCTGCCGCCGCCGTGGGGTGGTTGTTTATGTTTACTTCTTGCATGTGTGTGTGTGTGCAATATGGTGTAATTACGTGTGTGTAGTGGCATGATGTTGTAGGGGCGATGCTAGACCGAAAAAGCCATGAAAAGCCCCACCACCACCGTGAGGTGGTGGCAGCCACCATGGGTGGGTGTAGTTTAGTGTGTGTGTGCATTTATTTTCTTGGGATATTCATTGTAACTGTAACAAACTGGATTAATGAAAGAAAAACCGAAAACCACCACCTTAGGGAGGTGGCTGCCGCCACCGGCCGCCGTGTCGGGTGGCGGTGTGCTTGTCTTGTGAGTTGACTCGATTGGGGATGCTTGAAACCCTAATGGGCCCAAAGAAGCTCAAATGGGCCCAATGAAGCTTAATGGACTCTAATGGACCCTAATAAAAGCCTAATGGGCTTAATGGTATTCTAGTGGGCTTAATAGGCCTAATAAAGCCCTAATTGACCTAAAAGCCCAAGAAATTATTAAATGGGCTAGTATTTGGGTTGGAAAACCCTATTTTGGGAAGTAATCGGGACACGTAAGGAATTATTTAATAACTTGAGATATTAAATAATAATCATTGGCAAGAAAATTAATCCAAGCAATATTGGACTTAATTGATTAAGTCCTTAATGGGTTAAGTAAGAAACTTAACCCTAATCGTCATTTTATGTGAAACCCTAATTTCACTTGGGTTTATTATTGGGCCTTTCTATTGTGCCAAAATGATTGAGATAATAATGGACCATCCAAGAACAAGCAATTGAACTAGGATAATTTAATGGGCCTGGGGTAAGGCCCATGTAAGGGGTTTGGGCCCAATTTGGAAAATTGGGCCGTAGATGGGCCATAGTATGGGCCTTAATGATTATATAATGTTAGGCCTTAGAAGAAGACCATATATAGGCTTGGGCCCAATTTGGGAAATTGGGCCATATGTGGGGTGTTGATTCCTAGTTGACTTTGGGCCTACGGATTAGGCCTTGGGCTTGAATAAGCCAAGCTTGGGGTAATGTAGTAATTATCCAAAGTAAGTGTTTATGGGTATGTAGTGGGACCCAATTATTAATTGGGTTATGTTTTGATATTGACAGATCGTGAATCTGTCTGCCAGCAGCTAGGGTCGAGTCTGCGGGACTTCAGCAAGTGTGGGATTGTGTCTTTGGGACTTCAACGGTGTGAGGTAAGTTACCTTCCAGTAGCGGTGGGTCTATGGCCACAATGCCAGCCCACCATTAGGAGTTTTATGTTAGATGATTGTCTTTGTGATATCATCTAGGTTTGCTACTACCTGATATGTTATATGTGATAGTAGTAGAGTTCGGTTGTTAGGACCGAAGGGTAGGTCAGACACCCCAGATATGTCTGACAGTATGTGATGATATGTTTATATGATGGCATGATATGTTATGATATATATGATAGTAGCTGAGTGTGGGTGAGGCCCGTATCTCAGAGATAGTGGAGTGTGGGCGAGGCCCGTATCTCCCAGCTAACGGAGTGTGGGCGAGGCCCGTATCTCCTAGCTATTCATTATATGATTGTATATACTTGTATGTTATGGTTTAGTAGCTGAGTGTGGGCGAGGCCCGTATCTCATAGATAGTGGAGTGTGGGCGAGGACCGTATCTCCCTGCTAGAGGAGTGTGGGCGAGGCCCGTATCTCCATGAGTGTGGTCGAGGCCCGTATCTCCTAGCTGTTCATTATATGATTGTATATACTTGTATGTTATGGTTTAGTAGCTAAGTGTGGGAGAGGCTTGTATCTCAGAGATAGTGGAGTGTGGGCGACGCCCGTATCTCCCAGCTAGCGGAGTGTGGGCGAGGCCTGTATCTCCATGAGTGTGGGCGAGGCCCATATCTCCTAGTTGTTCATTATATGATCGTATATACTTGTATGTTATGATTTAGTAGCTGAGTGTGGGCGAGGCCCGTATCTCAGAGATAGTGGAGTGTGGGCGAGGCTCGTATCTCCCAGCTAGCGGAGTGTGGGTAAGGCCCGTATCTCCATGAATGTGGGCGGAGAACGTATCTCCTACCTGTTCATTATATGATTGTATGGTATGTGGTATGATGGGGGAGCTCACTAAGCATTGTGCTTACGGTTTTCAGTTTTGGTTTCAGGTACTTCGTTTTCATAGGCAAGGAGCCGGCTCGATCGCAGCGCATCACACTATGTTTTCCGCACATGAGATCCTTGGGGATTACGCTCTGATATGGTTTTATGATACTATGTTTTGGATCACTGACACTTGGGTTTTGACATGAGACGTTATTATCAATGTTTTTATACTGATGGTTTTATGTAATGACATAATTAAAATGAAATTTTTAGCCTGTATTTTTGGGATGTTACACCTGTGGTGGCTGTTGCCTATGCTTCAAATTTTGAAAAAACTGGGTATGAATCTGGGTTGGATCATTTGTAAGAGGCTTATCAGAAGATGAAGATGGTGATGGTGACATTGCTTCATAGTCTTTACAAATATATCCAAAATTAATGATGATTTTGTTTAGGTTCTTTCTAATGAAACTTATGAGCACATAAGTTTTACATCTTTACCTGTATGTAGCAACAAACAGTAACAATTAATGGGTTTTCTAAGTTATACATACATATGACATATATACCTCTTGTTCACAGACTGGATGAAAACTTGGATATATGGTTGCTCTTGAACATTTTGTTGCTACCATTGGGAAAATTCAAAATCAGGTACGTACATAATCTGATTGTAATTAATTCTCATTTTTTCATTTCAGAGGAAGTGACCTTAGTGACTTTGTTTATTCTACTCCCTTTTTTCAGAAAATACGGATGTTTCAGTAGGAGTGTTACTTGGACAAATTTACACTGCCACCACTTGTGACATTGAAGAACTTTGAAGGTTCTATTTTTTTTAATAATTCGGTTTGTTCATAAGTAGAAAAAACTGTTAAAAAATCTATAATTTTTTTGGATTCATGTTTTGATTCTTGATGTTTGTATGAAATGCAGGCTACCGAGTGGTTATACTTATATTAATGGATTCAGTCAGAAGAGTGGATTATGGGTTTGTTAATGATAAAAATCAAAGGGCAAATGAAAACTATCAAGTGCAAAGATGTAATGAAATGCAACGCAAATGAAATCGATAAAAGCAAGGCAAGTTTTTTGTTGTTCATTGAGATTTGCATTATTATTTGCTAACTATCATACTTTATAACAAATTTTTGTATAGATTGAATAAGGCAGCATCGGGAAAGGTGGCAATTCATATTTAGAATCACTGCCTTTAATGGATTCAATCATCTTATGACAGTGAATGGAGGTTAGAATTGTAGCTTTTGGTTAAAATAATTTCTTTAAAATCAATAAGTTACACTTTAGGTCCCCGTGTTTAGGTGGTCTTTTTAGATTAGGTCCTAAAAGAAATCTTTTGGAGTAATATTCCTTAATAGAGATTTTTATGATGTTTTTGGTCTTTTCTCCCATGAAAAATAACTACTTTTCCCTTTTATCATTTATTTTAATTTTCAAATAAAAATATATAGAGTATATTAAAAAATTTGTCCAATTTTTTGGAATCGTTTGAATGTCGTCTTTTAGTTTGCACTTCATAAAATGAATTCAGACTTTGCGGATTGAACTTGCAGTTTTGAGAGAAACAAACAAACCAAATTTGTAAAATGACTTCAAAAAATATTAGGGTTGTCCCCTATAATTATAATTAATTATTTTTTTTATTGCTTTATGGTCTTAAGGTCTCAATTTTTTAACTAATACAATTCATAATCTAACCGATACATGATAGAGTTAATTACCTTTTATGTTTTTTGGTGATACAAAATAACACGTGACTTTGCATAATGAATTAATTGGTTGGAATGCACATGTTCCACTCCTTCAAGTTTATGGTTTTCTGCTAATATAATATTTCCCCCTTAACCATGTTTATATTACTGGAAATTTTGTAAAAAAAGTTTAATTTAGGCAGCAAGTATGACTTTTTTTTTAGAATAATTAGATTACTTATGTGCATATTAATGTATATGAAAATCAGATATCTAACGGTTTACTAACTCTTATTATACAAATTCCATGTAGGTTCTTATGGATTAACTTGGCCTATAAAAAATGGCAATAGAATTTCCAAATTTGTAATAATGAACACTCCTTTCAAAGCTTCATCTTTAGGAATACATTTGTTGTATAATATGTTGCAGAATCACAACCATTTTTCAGTCTATTGATTTTGGATCTTTGAAAGAATATGCCCGTAAGTTAAGGTAATTTCAGCTCTTTAAAAAATTTCATAATATATTATTTATGCTTTGTTAGCATACAAATGGTATTATCATTTGTCTATTTGTTTCTTTTTTTAATTTGTAATGTTCGTTTCTGGTATGCAACCGGTTCAACTTTAATGAATTTGGTTTCATGATTTTGTAATGTTTTCATTCAACGATTATTCTTTTTTAAGACATTCAACTGAAATTTGTTATCTATTTCAAAAGAGAAGAATGGTACTGATATTGTATTGTGTTGTCCGATTTTGGCAAAATTGCACCTTTACATATTTTGGTTATTACTGAATCTGCATTTTGTGACCATTATTGTATTGTGTTTTCCGATATTGCAAAATTGCCGCTTCAGATATTTTCTTTGTGAATCTCCATTTCATATTTTGATCTTATATAAAAAGAGTCTTTTACATGTTCTTATTTCTACTATTGGCTCCAGGAAAATACGAAGAAGCACTTGGAAAGTGGGAAGTTGGTATCATTGTGATGACTCCGAGACCCACTTTACACAAGCAAAATGCTAAAATTTTAATCGAAATTGGAGAAACATGAAAATATGTAAAGGTAGCAATTCGTGAGTATCTGTGGTATGTTATTTATTTTTATTTTAATATTGTAATTTGTAATCTATTTTCGTAATGGGTACACATTAAATGACATTTATAGCATGATGCGAACCCGATGAAGTTTATGCACAAATGTCTCTTCAACCCGTATATCAAGTAGGTTAAGTGATGTATCATATATTATTATTGATTTCTTTTTGTTTTTAGAAATAGACTCTGACATCATTTAGATTTTTGTAGTATGATCAACAACCATTACTTATGTCTTAAATGAGTTTGAAGTATAACAAGCACCCACCTGCAAAGTATCTGCCCCTTCAGAAAGAATTTAGAAATGACTTCAGACCTTAGCTATTACTCAACATAGGTGTTTTTTACGTGCATATAATGGACACGTCATTCTGAAAACGACATTGAAAGTTTCCAACCCCCGCATAGCTGGGGACACCTTTCTAGTTATTATTTATTTTTGTTCCCACACATCGCTTTTCACTCATTTTCATTCTGACAGAATACGACCCAATAAACATTCTCACAAAAATGAGAATAATAATAATAATAAGTGTATAATAACCTTATAGACGATTTATTTAGTGAAAATGTGTGTTAATGACAATAGTTATGTAAGATTGAGCGTATTTATATTATCAAACAACATATTTTCTTTATCATTCTCATAGCATACGATATCCGCACAATACTTAGTTGGAATAGAATAACCTAAGTTTATATATATATATATATATATATATATATATATATATATATATATATATATATATATATATATATATATATATATATATATAGAGAGAGAGAGAGAGAGAGAGAGATAAAGAGAAAGAGAGAGAGATGAAAAGTATAACATATGTATGAGTTTTAATTAATTATCTTTTTGAAACGGTACAATTACAAAACAAAAAAAAAACATATTTAAAATATTTTCGATATCACCCTATATAAAATATGATCAATATATTAACGATTAAACCACAATATACAACGACTGTATTACAATAATCCAAAAACGAAGAAAATATAAAAACGAATTAGTATAACAAACTTACAAATTAAAAGCTCTAATATAATAGCATATCTTCAAAAGTGGTCATAAGACCTCAACCCAACACAAAAACCTTTAAGTTTGTTTTTTTTTGAAAATTGTATATGATTTGTATACATGTCTTCCCAAAAGATTGGTTTTTTTATAGTAAAGTTTTCACTAAATGCTAATTAAACATAATATAAGTTATAAAGCTTTTGAGTGTTAAAACATAATTAAGAAAACTTTTGAGTTGCATTAGTTAAAAAATGGGGTTTCAAATAAATATGGTTTGAGGAAGTTAAAAAAGTGGGTTTCAAATACACGCGATTAAAAAAAAATGCTAGCTTTATAAGTATGTATGATATTTGATAAATTTGTTTTATTTTTCAATTAATTTAGATAAGGTAGGTGGCTACGAAAGTCCGATGTTGGCACCAGATACAGCAGCTACTACAGTCGGTACCTCCCAAAATATGTATGCCGACGACATTAGCCATGTAGAAACTATTGGCCTTTATCTCTGTTTGGGCTTCTAGGGTTAATGGATTATGGGTTTAACTTCTTGTTTTTCCATGTCATTTATTAGATGATAACTAAATTGTCTTCTAAATAATATATTAAATATGTATTTAGAACAGAATATATATATATATATATATATATATATATATATATATATATATATATATAAAGACCATTCAATCGAGAACATTTCTTATCCTGAGACCATTTAAGAACAAATTTGAAGCACATAATTTTTTTTAACTAAAATTATACAATAATATTTATATAAATAAAAAAATAGTTACAAACAATTAAAAAACACACTAACTAACACCACCTACCACCCACCACCACCCATCACTACCCACTACCCACCACCACCCGCCACCACTACCATCAAACCACCACAACCACCACCCACCACTACCATCACCACCCACCATCATCACCACCCAACCACCACCACCACCCACCTTCACCACCTAGCTCCACCACCCACACCCACCCACCAAAACCACCACCCATCACTATCACCGTCACTTGAAACCACCCACCCACCGCCACCACCCATTGTCACATAAATTACATGTGATTAAATATGATTTATATAGACAACATTAATTTTCATATTCTTTATTTAGTAGTTTTTCTCATGTATTTAATCATACTTTATTATATAATATTTAATCACATATGATTAATGTGGACAAAGATTTGTTATTATGTTTTTGATTCATTAGTTTTTCTCGTGTATATACTCATATGTGATTATATGTATCAAATCACATATGATTATATTTATCGAATCATATATGATTTATATGTTATTAAATACAGATAATCACATGTGATCAAATACACGTGAAAAACTAGTGAATCGAGAACGCAAAAATAAATATTGTCCACGTAAATTATATGTGATTGGAGACATCTAACTACACACGATTAAATGTATTTAATAAAATATTATTTATGTGGGCTGTATTTATTAATATATGATTATATGTATTTAATCACGTATGATTCAATATTTGTTCTCGTGTATATAATCACATGTGATTATATGTATCTAATCACATATGATTTATTTTTTCTCCATATAAATCATATGTGATTAGATACATATAATCACATGTGATTAGATATATTTAATCACATATGATTAAAGTTGAGAAAAAACAATAATTGAATCGAGAACATGATAACGAATCCTGTCCACATAAATCATATGTGATTGGATACATATAATCACATGTGGTTATATGTATATAATCATATATGATGTGAGGTGGACAAGATTCTTTTCTGCCTTCTCGATTCAACAGTTGTGCTCATATACTTAATCGCATACGATTATACATATAATCACATGTGATAAAATACATGAGAACTATTGAATCAACAAAGCAAAAATGAATTGTGTCCACATAAATCATATGTAATTAGATTCATATAATCACATGTGATAAGATATATTTAATCATATATGATTAATTTGGATAAAGATTTGTTTTTGTGTTCTTGGTTCAATATTTGTTATCGTGTATATAATCACATGTGATTGTATGTATCTAATCACATATGGTTTGTACAGACAAGATTCATATAACCCACCATCCTACCTGTCACCCCCACCACCATTCACCAATTCCACCACCCACTACCTATAAACACCCCTAACAACCACCACAAACCAACTATCACCCATCACTAGCATTTGTCACCGCCACCCATCACCACCGTGCCCTAACTCCATCACTACCACTACCGACCACGCACCTCCATGCATCTCTACCGTATGACCACCACCCACTACCTACAACCACCAACACTATATGTTACTAAATGCATATAATGGCATAAATCATGTGTGATTATATGTATTTAATCAAATAAATCATACATGATTAAATACATATAATAACATATGATTATAGGTATCTAATCACATATGATGATATGATTTATATAAACAAGATTAGTTTTCATGTTTTCCATTCAATAATTTTTCACATGTATTTAATCATACCTAGTTATATGTAGTTAATAATATATGATTAATGTGAACAAATATTTGTTTTCACATTTTTGATTCATTGGTTGTTCTCTTGTATATAATCATATATAATTATATGTATCTAATCACATATGATTTATATAGACAAGATTCTTTTTTGGCTATATGAATCATATATGATTAGATGTATTTAATCATATATGATTGAAGTTGACTAAGAACAATTATTGAATCGAGATCACAATAATGAATCTTTTCCATATAAATTATATGTGATTCAGTAGTTGTTCTCATGCATTTAAATAAATATAATTACATAAATCATATGTGGTTATATGTATTTAATCACATAAATCATATGAGATTAAATACATATAATCACATGTGATTATATGTATCTAATCACATGTGATTATATGTATCTAATCACATATTATTTATATAGACAATATTCATTTTCTAATCAATTGTGATTAAATAAACGATAATAAATATTGAATCCAAAAGAAAATGAATATTGTCCATATAAATCATATATGATTATATGTACACAAGATTCGTTTTCAAATGTGGACAAAGAACAACTATAGAAATGTGAACGCAAAATCAAATAGTGTGCACATAAATCATATATGATTAAATACATATATGGACAATATTCATTTTCGATTCAATAATTTTTCTCATGTATTTAATCATATTATATATAGTTAATAACATATGATTAATGTGAACAAAGATTTGTTTTCGCGTTTTTGATTCAATAGTTGTTCTCTAGTATATAATCACATTTGATTATATGTATCTAAGCACATATGATTTATATAGACAAGATTCTTTTTTTCCATATAAATCATACATGATTAGATACATATAATCACATGTGATTAGTTGTATTCAATCATATATGATTGAAGTCGACTATGAACAATTATTAAATCGAGAACGCAATAATGAATATTGTCCACATAAATCATATATGATTCAGTAGTTGTTCTCGTGTATTTAAATAAATATAATTACATAAATTATATGCGATTATATGTATTTAATCATATAAATAATATGTGATTGGATCCAAAACGCAAAACGAATATTGTCCATATAAATCATATATGAAATCATGTAGACAAGATTCATTTCAAATGTGGACAAAGAACATGCTTCCGGTGATGACTGAATATTTCCGGTGAGCAATTTTTGTTTCTGGTAGAATGAAGACTTTTAGTTTAAGATTTTGTATGTTCTTAAGGATTAAAATAATAAATTGGATTTACAGTAGTTGAATTGTTTTTTATGATGAATTTACTATCCTAATTTTATATAAATTTGTTATTGGAATCTATTACGTACTTAATTACTTTCCTATTTTGTTATGAACTAATCAATTTTTGAAAATCTAATATTGAATGTGTTTCTTCTTTCAATTTACCATGAGTATCTGATGAGAAGAGATACTTGATTGTTGGAATAAGTTATGTAGAGTAATTCAATTATAATCGCTCCTGTAGGGTCTTGTGATAAACGTTCCTCCAGCTGATGATGAGTTGTTACCAAGAATGGTGAACATTTCTTCTTTGTCAATCATCATGATCATTATCTTTCACATCAGGTGCGTTTTTTTTTTGGAACTTATTTCCTTCAATCTGACCTATTTGGGTAATCTGGATACTTAAGTTTAGAGTTTTAGGTAGTGTTTATCATTGTACTTTCATAATATACTCATGCTAGCATTGTACTTTTGAATATAATGAGCCATGAAGTCACTGTTATAATGGTAATAAGAACCTTGGATCACATGAGCAATCAGCTCTACTTTATCAAAATTTAAAAATAGGTTGACCCAAATTTTTTCCTTAAAGTTATTTCCTAAAAACTGGAAAATGTTTATTATAACAACCCGATTTTTACAAAGAAAATTTTTCATTTTTAGTTAATCAAGCCAATCTCATAAACCATAAGTTCCAAAAACATTTGTTTTCAAATCAACATTCATTACATCATTGTTTTCCCTTTTTAAAACATCAGAGGGTCCTAAACACACAAAAGAGAGATAGAGTGCACGCCACGTCATCACGCCTTACCCTTGCCCTTGGGCTCAGAAGTACATGAAACAAATCAACAACCTGTAAGCGAAATGCTTAGTGAGTTTCCCAGAACATACCACACACATCCACATACACATATCCTGATAGCTAATAAAACTATAATCACGCCACAAAAATCATGCAATACGATTCAGCAAGAATGCCATGGGCTACCCCACATGGTCTTTACCTAGGAATGCCATGGGCTACCCTACATGGTCTTATATCCAATGCCACGAGCTCCTCCCGGGGTCTTCCATACCAACATAATATCACATAACATATCAATTCATAAATCAATATCACACACACATAACATGTTCACATAATGGGTCGGCTTTGGTGTCGTAGACCAATAGGTATGGTGAGAAGACTCACCTCCGTATGATGAATACGAATACTGCCCTCCTAATAAATCGCAACCTCCCGAGCTGAATAAAAACATTAATAATACAATCAATGATAGTACCTTAAATTACCCAAGGAAAGGCCCAACCTTTAAAGTCTACCCCCAAGGCCCAATTACCCTTATCTTGCAAATGGGCCCCAAAGTCCAAGTCCAATATCCTTAATGGGCCCCTAGCCAAATAAGGCCCAACTGATAAGTCCACAACCCAAACAAATGAAAAGGCCTCTATTTCATAGAATCTAATCAAGCCCAACAACCAAATGAGGCCCAAAGGCCCAAAACAACATCGGGCCCATCTGAGCTGCGTACGCCCAGCGTACCACCCTGGTACGTGCAACGTACTGAAGGTCTAGGGATTACGCACTGTGTACAGCCAGTTACACCCAACGTACAACCATTTTAAGCACTCTTTCCATTAAGTGCTTAATGCTCGAATCCTTCACATCCAAAAGTTAGATCTAAGTCTGAAAAGATGTTCTAAGGCATAAAGTTGGCAACTTTATGCCCTTACATCTCTTATACACACCCAACTACTCCATTAAGACCTTTCCAAGGTCTTTTACCCATGAAAGAGGTCAAATCTCTCATCAATCTTCCATTTTTATACTTCTAAATGACTAGGGGACCTCAGATCTGACTTTCATATCAAAGGGGAAGGCTTAACTCAACAAAAGAGGTCCAAAGTACATTAAAGGGACAAACCACCAAAACCCTAGCTAGATCTCAAGATTAGAAAGGAAAGATGCAAGCTTTTTACCTTTAGAAGCTTTGCAAGATGATTTTGATGCAGGATCTTGAAGTACCCACTTGATCCAAGCTAGCTTGACCACCCGTTCTTCTTTAAATACCCACAAAAAGACCACAAATGCACTCTTTAAGGCTCAAGAATGAACTCACGAGGTTTCCATGAGTATATGGACATTCTAAGGTTGTGGAGGCTCTCTAGGGTTTAGCCCAACGTACCCTGATTCCTCCACGACCACTTCCATGCAGTACGCTAAGCGTACACTTAAGTACGCCCAACGTATAAAAGGGACCATTTATGAAAATATTATCAATCCTTAGGGTTTTAAGACATACCAGAATTTTTGGATGTTACAACTCCCTTTACTTGAACTAGACTTCGCCCTCGAAGTCTGTGGCTAAAAACAGATCGGTGTAATGCTCCCACATCTCCTCCTCTGGCTCCCACGTCCATTCGGAGCCCCTTCGGTGCTGCCATTGCACCTTTACCAACTTCACCTCCTTTTTCCGAAGTCCCTTCGTCTTCCTGTCTAGAATGGCAACCGGCCTTTCAACATAATTCAGGCCCCCATCCACCTGAATATCATCCAAGGATATAACCGCGGACTCGTCAGCAACACACTTCTGAAGCTGAGACACGTGGAAGGTGTTGTGAATCTGACTAAGTTGCTCTGGAAGCTCTAAACGATAGGCTACCTTGCCCACTCGGGCTTTGATCCTGAACGGGCCTATAAATCGAGGCCTTAACTTGCCTCTTTCTTACGAAACCCGATAATCCCCTTCCAGGGTGACACCTTCAGCAAAAGAAAATCCCCCACCTGGAACTCAAGGTCCGATCGCCGTCAGTCAGCATAACTCTTCTGACGGCTCTGCACGACCTGCAACCGGTAGCGCACCTGCTGGATCAACCCAGTGGTCTTGAGTACCACCTCTGTGCTTCCCGTCACCCGATGACCAACCTCGTCCCAGCATACTGGGGTCCTGTACCTCCGACCATATAACATCTCGAATGGAGCTCGATCGATATTGGCATGATAATTGCTATTATACGATAACTCTGCCAGTGGGAGGTACGTATCCCAACTTCCTCCAAAACCCAGCACACATACTCGCAGCATGTCCTCCAACATCTGGATCTTCCTCTCACTCTGACCGTCAGTCTGAGGGTGATATGTTGTACTGAAGTGTAGCTGAGTACCCAGTTCCTCGTGGAACTTTTTCCAAAACCTGGATGTGAACCGAACATCCCTATCCGAAACCACTGACACCGGCACCCTGTTCCTAGCCACCACTTCTCGAACATAGATGTCCGCCAACTTTTCTGCGGATATACTCTTGGAGATTGAAATGAAGTGGGAACTCTTCGTCAGTCTGTCCACAATAACCCATATGGCATCCACTCCCCTCACAGTCTTCGGCAACTTCGTAATGAAGTCCATAGTGATCTCTTCCCACTTCCACATGGGAATGGGTAACAGCTGAACCTTGACATGAGGCCATTGATGCTCGGACTTGACCTTCCTACAGGTCAAGCACCTCTCCACAAACTAGGCGATCTCCCGCTTCATGCAGGGCCACCAATAACTCAGCCTCAAGTCCCTATACATTTTCGTTGCACCTGGATGTATAGAAAACTTGGACTTTTGCACCTCCTCAAACAGCTTCTGCCTCACTCCCCCTGATACCCGCACCCATCCTCGGCCACACAGCGTCAACAAACCGCAGCTATCCTTAACAAACAAAGGATACTGCCCCCGAATTTTCTCCATTTTCCAATTCTCCTTCTTCACCCCTTCGACCTGGGCCCCCCGAATCATGTCCAACAAAGGTGAACTCACAGTCATCCCTCATACAAATATCCCTGATCGAGGACCCCGTCGCCTTGCGACTCAATGCATCGGCCAACACATTGGCCTTCCCTGGATGGTATAGGATCTCGCAGTCATAATCCTTCAGAACATCCAACCATCTCCTCTGTCGCATATTAAGGTTATGTTGATCCATCAAATACTTTATACTCATGTGATCGGTATAAATAATGAACCGCACCCCATACAAATAATGCCTCCAAATCTTGAGGGCAAACACCCCCCCCCCCAGCTCCAGATCATGTGTGGGGTAATTTGCCTCGTGAGGCTTCAACTGCCTCGAGGCATAAGCAATCACATGCCCCCTCTGCATCAACACTACACCCAACCCTGAAATCGATGCATCACAGTATACCACTAAATCATCCAACCCCTCAAGCAGTACCAGGACTGGACTCCCGCATAACCTCCGCCTTAGGGTCTCAAAAGCCCTCTGCTGATCCTCATCCCACCGGAAAGTCACATTCTTCTTGGTCAAACGGGTCAATGGTACGACAATCTTGGAGAAATCTTGGATAAACCTTCGATAGTAACCTGCTAAACCTAAGAAGCTACGAATCTCCGAGGTGTTCCTCGGTACCTCCCATCGCATTACAGTCTTCACCTTAGTTGGGTCAACCAAAATACCCTCTTGGTTGATGACATGCCCTAAAAATTGCACTTCCCGCAGCCAGAAATCACATTTGGAGAACTTTACATAGATCTTGTCCACCCTCAAAGTCTCCAACACCTCTCTCAAGTGTTGTTCGTGTTGCTCCCTGGTTTTGGAGTAAACTAGGATATCATCGATAAAAATGATCACTGACTGATCCAACATCGGTCTACACACCCGATTCATGAGATCCATAAATGTTGTCGGGGCATTGGTGAGCCCAAATGGCATCACCACAAACTTGTAATGCCCATAACGAGTCCTGAAAGCTGTCTTCGATGTATCCTCATCCCTAATCCTCATCTGATGATACCCGGACCGAAGATCAATCTTGGAGAACCAAGATGCACCCTGAAGTTGATCAAATAAATCGTCGATCCTTGGCAAAGGATAACGATTTTTCACTGTCATCTTGTTCAGCTCCCTGTAATCAATGCACATCCTGTGCGATCCGTCCTTCTTTTCACGAAAAAGGATCGGTGCTCCCCATGGAGAACTGCTCGGACGAATGAACCCTCGGTCTAGCAGCTATTAAAGCTATGTAGATAACTCCTGCATCTCAAGTGGTGCCAACTGATATGGTGCCTTGGCTATCGGAGCGACACCCGACACCAAATCGATGCAAAACTTCACCTACCTCTCCGGAGGCACCCCATGCAACTCTTCGGGAAAAACATCCCGAAAATCCTGCACTACCGGCATACTGTCAATATCCGTCACCGCCTTTATTTGTGTATCCGAAAGATAAGCCAAAAATCTTGTGCAACCCTGCTGCAAAAACCTCCTAGCCCTCGCGGCGGAACAGAGGGTCAGACCCTGCGAGGCCCGCTCACCCTGAATAACCAGCTCTCCTCCCTTGGGGTTCAAACCCGGACCAACTGTTGCTCACAATCGATCATGGCCCCATTGGCCCCCAGCCAGTCCATCTCAATGATTACCTTCAATCCTCGCAACGGTATGGGAACTAAATCATTGCGAAACCTCTCGCCATGCACATCCACGACACAATCTTGATATACCCTCGCAGCACTCACAGTGCGATCATCTGCAATCTCCACCTCGAGCGGGGTATCCAGAGTCACCGACGCGTCCCGGAACTTCTTGCTAAGCGCAAGAGATACGAACGATCGGGTAGCACCCGAATCAAACAAAACATGAGCCATCATATCATTGACCAAAAAGGTCCCTATACCAAACCTAATACATACATAAGCATTTAACAACATAAGGCAGAGAAGAATAAATACATACCAGCCACCAAGTCTGGCGCCGCTCGAGCCTCCTCGGTGGTCAGCTGAAATGCGCGGCTTTTCACTGCTGGAGCTTCCGCCTTGACATGGTGGCCGTCAGTAATCCTCATAGTGGCAAGCGCAGGAGCCGTCACTGATCCCCCTCCTCCTCATTGCAACCTCGGACAATCGGCCTTTTTATGTCCTGTCTGGTTGCAGTGAAAATATAGCAAGTCCTTCTTAGGGCAATCCTTACTCATGTGGCCCTGCTGGCCACAAGAGTAACATCCTGATATCCCAGCTGTCTGACAAGCCCCACTATGAAACCACTTGGCGCACCGGCCCCGACCCTGCTGGCCCTACCCGAAGAATCAGAGGTCTTAGGCTTCTTAGTCTGGGCCCCTGCTGCCGGTACCTGCTCAGTCTTCCGCTTCGTGCGGGAATCCAACTCCATCTCCCTCTCACGGGCCTTCTCCACCATCTCGTTCAGGTTTTTGCACCCTGTAAAGCTCACAAACTCCCGAATATCATCCCTCAGCATAGCATGATATTGGGTACGCCTCATCTCTCATCTGCATACTGAGGAATCAACAAAGCTCGCTCACGAAACTTGGTGGTGATCTCCGCCACCATCTCGGAGGTCTGCTGCAGCCCATGAAACTCCCTTACCAACCGTTCCACCTCAATAGGTGGTGCAAACTTCGTATCGAAATGTCGAACAAAATCAGCCCACAACATCTCAGCCACACCGGCTGCTCCCACCTGGCTAGTAACCTCACCCTACCAATCTCGAGCCCTGTCCCTCAGCATACAGGAAGCAAATCCGACCTTTGCCTCCTCCGGGCAAGAACAAGTGCGTTGGGCATTATCAATGTCCGCTATCCAGCGTCTGCTCACAATGGGGTCCCTGACCCCAGGGAACTTTGGAGCTCCACATGCCTTGAACTCCTGAAATGAGGGAGTTCGGGCTCCACCTTGACCTGCAGAAACATCAGCCCTGAATGCCCTAATGCCTCCTCCATGATCTCCATCATGCCCTCCTTGACCATCCCAAAGATGATTGGGGTAGCGTCAAGGATACCCCTCGTAACGTCGGCCATAATCAACTTACGCAACCTCTCATCAATACCATCAGTAGTGCCGCCTGACCAGGCCTCGGACCCAGATCCCGATCCTGATCCCCCTGCTCCCAACTGTGTCACCACCATGCTCAACTGAAATACCAAAACATAATGATCAGGATACCTATAACGAGGGTTCTTCCACACTGGTTTCCCCTCCCCTTTGGAGACCTGGGTAGAATATGGTCTTGGGTACAGGTCCTGTGCTTCTAGTAGTACGGGCCCAATACTACCTTCCTGTAACGCCCGTAGATCCGGGCTAGTTAATTTAGAGATAATATGGGTCGAAAATGACTTTTTGACAAAAGATTATTTAGAATAAATAATCTTAAACAAGTTGTAGAATATGTCTCAAGGGTTCCGTACATATAAAGAGCGCCGAAATCCAAGTTATAACGAAGAAATTATGGCTCGTCGAAGTTTTACGGCAAAACCGGCACGGCACCGGGGGACGTAAATAGTGAATTTACGATGGAGGAATTTTTATCCTTAGTGATCTAAACCAAAGTTGTAGTATACGTTAAACCGAGAACATCCATAAAAAGAACGCCCAAATCTGACTTTGTATGAGGAAGTTATGATTTTTCTAAGATTCGGCTTAGCAGTGCACGACTCGAAACTTGAATTTTAGTTCGAGCGGTTTTTGGCTTACGCGACCTAAATGAGAGTTGAAGATATCATTAATAGGAACTCAACGGTAAAAATACAGATGAAAACGGAGTCCGTATGAAGGAATTACAAATTCTTCGCGGTCATTTAACAGTCTAAACTCCTCCTACTGTTAAATTTAAGATCAGTCGAGAATTAGCCGAAGGAGTCAAAATGAAAGTTGTATATCCTATTTTTACCTACGCGTGGATATAAAGAACCTCGAAAACGGAGCTCGTATGCGAAAGTTCTGAATTTTTGAAAATCAGTTGATTTCCACCCTGTGTGCGATGTCACGTGTCAGCACCAGGTGAAAACTTGGAGCCTACGCAACACCACGACGTGGTGAGAGTCACCACTACGTGGTGACACCCCTAGAGGCATATAAATAGAGGCTCGAGGCTGCCTCTTTTCCTCACACCTTTCCCCACTTCTTTCTCTCTTTAGAACATCTCTCTAAGCCCTAACCCCCCCCCCCCCCCCCCCCAAAAAAAAAGCCTAGGGAACCTCCCTAACACGAGGCGGAAGCCCGGAGCGCCCAACGGCTCTGAGAAGAAGAGCCTTTTGGCTCGGGAACGCTCCTCCAGCGAAGCCCAGTTCTCGAGAAAACCCGTTGTAAGTGAGCTATGCCTACCCTATCTTTAGTATAGCTTATGTTTCAATATAGTAATGTTATTAGGACCTAAGGAGTATTTGGGCTATTATTATAGGTTATATAAGTATTATTTAACGCTTATATAATAGTAATAATAGCTAGACTATTAGATTAGTCTCGTCAAACGTTAGACTAAACTCTAGTGGTAATGATACTAGGTTTCGTCAAGGGATAATTGTTTTAAGAGTAACGAAGTGCTGTCCGAGTGCCAACTCACCACCTTACCAGGTGAGTGCATAGTTACTTTCATCTTACACATAGATATGAAGTATTTAATATAAATTACGTGTTATGTGTGCATATTGTCTGAATACTTGCTGTCTATGCTAGGTGAGAGATTTTTATACATGTTTTAAATGTTTTAAACTGTATACGTATTTTGATATCTACACAATATGTTGGGTAAAACATGGGTAGATGAAGGACGAAGGGTGAAAGCTGAAATAGAGGAATATTAGTGGTATGGACCTAGTGCCCTATAGGTGAACATTGGCAGCAATGGACCTAGTACTCTATAGATGAGCACTGGTAGCTGCGCCACAACCTGTAGATGTTGTTGATCTACAATAAACATCCTAGCAGTTGCGCTCTAAGGATAATATCAGCAGCTGCGCCTAATAGAGAACATTATAACCTTGACAATAGCGTCTAAAGGACAATACCAACGGAAGCGCCTCATATAGAATGTCACAACTATGGCAGTTGCGCCTAAGTGATAGAACTAGCAGTTGTGCTTGACAGCTGTGTCATTGACAACGATGGACTTCGTACCTATTCCTTAGGAATGAATGAACGAGAAATAGTTGATTCTTAGGGTAGATCCTTAAGATTAAAGAAGATAATGGGGGTGGGTAATTGGGTTAACTATTTGATGATTAAACATAATAATTATAATATTGTGGGTTGAAAACCCTATGTACTCACCAGGTTTCCCAACCTAACCCACTCGGTTTATTTATATCACAGGTGTCGATATGAAGTCACATTACACCGAGAGATTAAGGAGATATAGATCACTAGTGATAACGAATGTAAGTTCTGTTTATGCTTATGTTTCTGTATTGACGATGACATCCCAATGTTTTAAATGAATAAAAATACATTTCTTCGGAAATGCTTTGATAACGAATTTATCATGTTTCACTGGGAACAAATTCCGCATATTTTTAATAAAAAGAGGTACTCTGATTTTTATAAAGCATAAACAAAATCGGTCTTTTCTGGCCGTGAAAGTGGGGATGTCACACTTCCACACCTACTTGTACCTTTCCCCCACTGCTCTACCTAATGACTCCAACACAATCCCACAATGCCATATCCGGCAACTGCAACACGAAACAAATCATGGGCTGCCTTATCATTTGTCTTACCCAAGAAAAACAAATCATATCAGAACAGGTTGCTTCTATGTATGCAAATTATACACAGAAAGGATCAAATAGACTTTCGAATAAGAGATTATACCCTAAGACCACATCCAGACAAGGAAAAGAAAATAAGGCCAAATAAATCATTCTGAGGCTATAAGCTCCTAACCGTATACAATTTTGAAAACATACACTTTGCGAATTCCAGATAATCAACAAAGCTCCATATCAGTATAACATGGCTATTCAAATTAGGGAAACTACTAACTTGGCTAGGCTGATCACGCGCGTCACACTCTCATCTTTTGGGTTTCTTTTAAATCCTTTTTAGATTACTTTTTGAAAACATTTTATCACTTCCTTAGTTTGAGTTCTGACGTACCGGAGGATATGCCTGAATCCCTCAAACCAAGGCTCTAATACCAACTTGTAACAACCTAATTTTTACAAATAAAACTTTTCATTTTTAGTTAATCAAGCCAATCTCATAAACCAGAAGTTCCCAAAACATTTGTTTTCAAATTAACATTCATTACATCATTGTTTTCCCTTTTTAAAACACCAGAGGGTCCCAAACCCACAAAAGAGAGATAGAGTGCACGCCACGTCATCACGCCTTGCCCTTGCCCTTGGGCTCAGAAGTACCTGAAACAAATCAACAACCTGTAACCGAAATGCTTAGTGAGTTTCCCAGAACATACCACACACATCCACATATACATATCTTGATAGCTAATAA
Source organism: Lactuca sativa (assembly GCF_002870075.4). NCBI lineage: Eukaryota > Viridiplantae > Streptophyta > Magnoliopsida > Asterales > Asteraceae > Lactuca > Lactuca sativa. The sequence continues at coordinate 196,231,535 of NC_056631.2, read as the reverse complement.
AGTTATAATCACGCCACAAAAATCATGCAATACGATTCAACAAGAATGTCATGGGCTACTCCACATAGTCTTTACCTAGGACTGCCATGGGCTACCCCACATGGCCTTACATCCAATGTCATGGGCTACCCAACATGGTCTTTACCTAGGAATGCCATGGGCTACCCCACATGGTCTTATATCCAATGCCACAGGCTCCCGCGGGGTCTTCCATACCAACATAGTATCACATAACATATCAATTCATAAATTAATAACACACACATATAACACGTTCACATAATGGGTCGGCCTTGGTGTCGTAGACCCATAGGTATGGTGAGAAGACTCACCTCCATCTGATGAATACGAATATTACCCTCCTAATAAATCACAACCTCCCGAGCTGAATAACAACAATAATAGTACAATCAATGATAGGGCCTTAAATTACCCAAGGAAAGGCCCAACCCTCAAAGTCAACCCCCAAGGCCCAATTACTCTTATCTTGCAAATGGGCCCCAAAGTCCAAGTCCAATATCCTTAATGGGCCCCTTCGCCCAATAAGGCCCAACCGATAAGTCCACGGCCCAAACAGATGAAAAGGCCTCTATTTCACAGAATCCAATCAAGCCCAACAACCAAATGAGGCCCAAAGGCCCAAAACAACATCTGAGTTGCGTATGCCTAGCATACCACCCTGGTACGCGCAGCGTACTGAAGGTCTAGGGACTACGCGCTGCGTACAACCAATTACACCCAGCGTACAACCATTTTAAGCACTCTTTCCATTAAGTGCTTAATGCTCGAATCCTTCACGTCGAAAAGCTAGATCTAAGTCTGAAAAGATGTTCTAAGGCATAAAGTTGGCAACTTTATGCCCTTGCATGTCTCATACATACCCAACTACTCCATTAAGACCTTTCCAAGGTCTTTTACCCATGCAAGAGGTCAAATCTCTCATCAAGCTTCCATTTTTATACTTCTAAATGACTAGGGGACCTCAGATCTGACTTTCATATCAAAAGGGAAGGCTTAACTCAACAAAAGAGGTCCAAAGTTCATTAAAGGGACAAACCACCAAAACCCTAGCTAGATCTCAAGATTAGAAAGGAAAGATGCAAGCTTTTTACCTCTAGAAGCTTTGCAAGATGATTTTGATGCAGGATCTTGAAGCACCCACTTGATCCAAGCTTGCTTGACCACCCCTTCTTCTTGAAATACCCACAAAAAGACCACAAATGCACTCTTTAAGGCTCAAGAATGAACTCACAAGGTTTCCAGGAGTATATGGACATTCCAAGGTTGTGGAGGCTCTCTAGGGTTTAGTCCAAGGGATTTATAGTTGTTTAAATATGCCTCAAGTCCGGAAATTTAGGGTTTTGCGACCCTGGTGCGTACACCCAGCGTACCCTGATTCCTCCGCGACCACTTCCATGCAGTACGCTAAGCGTACACTTAAGTACGTCCAACGTACTTAAGGGACTATTTATGCAAATATTATCAATCCTTAGGGTTTTAAGACATACCAGAATTTTTGGATGTTACATTTATTATAATCCACCAAGTAGATACGACACTATACCCTTGTTTTAACATTTAACTTTTCACTTAAGTTTCCTTTATTTATATTACAGTTGATTATATAAAAAGCGCATAACGTCAATCACATTAGCAACATCTTTATGATCAACAAAGTAGACTGAGGTACACTAAATATCTCCTAAACTGGCCAAAGATCCTATATAGAAATAAATAAAATCACATTTCATCACATGAAACACTAAATTGAACCATCACAACACACATACACAAATATTCCGTAAAGTTCACATTCATTCTGAAAATTCAACCTGAGAGATGTAAATAAAACGTATTCAACTATGTCTAATCTGGAAATGGAAAAGAAACTTCAGAACAACACAAGCACGTTCATGCTACAAGTTCAAATAAGTGTTAAAACAGATGCTATAGAGGAAAAATCACATACATAGATGCTATAAAAACAGAGTGCAGATATAAGAAATAAAAAAATAATTATAAAAAAAACAACTAAGTGGGTTGCAAATAAAACAAAGACAGTGTGCCGACTATTTGAAGTCGCATGCTGTGTAACGAAAAAAATACAAAATAATAAAACTATGTCATTTCTTACATTTAACCGAAACATATCACATTTGAAAGAAGATTAAAAAACTAATAGTTATTAGAAGTAGAATGATTAAAAAGAAGCAAAAACATAGGGTATTTGCCTATACTTCCCGTGGTTTGTTATGTATATATTATATTAATTAATCCAATTAAGAATCATGGAATTGATTAATAAGATTTAAAAAATCAAGTCTAGTACTCCGACATAAAATATATCATTCTTTGTGAGTCACTTGTATATGGATACCAAAAAAAAAATTAAGCTAGTTGTTGTAAATAATAAAGAGATATTTCAAAAATGTTTTAAAATTTTAGATTCTAAACTCCATTTCTATATTAAGTTGTGAATTCCCTGTTATTAAGTTGTGAACGCAATATAAATCCATGTTTGTTTGTTTGTTTGTTTTTTTTATCTTATTATAATATTTATTTAAAATATTAAGTTATGAATCCACTATTATTAAGAAGGTGTTTGACATTGCGTATAAAATAACATTTAGACTTTTGACTTTAACAAAAAGTCAAAAAAATCCAAAAGTTATTTATAAAGTATAAAAGATCTTTTGAAACAACTTTTGACAAAGAACAAATTCATTATCTTTCAAAAGTCATATAAACTAACTTTTTGTGACTTTTGAAACAAATAAAAAGTAAATTACATTAATACCCTTAAACCTATCCATCATTAAACACTCCTCCACTCAAGAACATTAAATGTCTTTTATAGTCATTTTACATGTAAAAGTTAAACTAAATATTTTTTAAAAACAACTTTTGTCTTTTTCCCCTCAAAAGCTAATCCAAAAATAATTAAAAAAAAAAAAAAAAACTCTTTTTACCAAAATTCTTTTTACAAAAATGACTTTTGAAGCTAAAAAGTAATCTCAAACACCCTTTAAGTTGTGAATCGAAGTTGGTTTTCCTATTTGTTATAATATTTGCTTATAATTGGCATTCATACATTTTTTTTGGAAGAGAATTGGCATTCATACATTATGATTTATGGTTATTATAATGTGAATTGAGTTTAGAAATTGTGTCAGTATGGTAGTGTTTTCTCAAATAAATTGAATTTAATGTTTTTTAAGCTGTGAATTGTGATGTTTTAATGTTTTAATTATTGTTTAGTTATGTTAATGTTAGTTTTAACTATTATTAATAAGAAAATATAAATTTTATGCTTTGAATACATGACTTTTTATTAATTTTAATATAAGAATACATGATTTTTTTATAACTTTTAAGTTGTTTTTAAATCGATCATAATATATATATTTCACAGTACACAAGATGTTTATTAAACTGTGAATAAGAGTCCTGAAATGTTTTATTAAACTGCGAATTTGTGTGGTGCACACAAGGTGTTTGATGAAAATGATTCAATCAATCCGATATGTCTTTAAGCTGTGAATACTATGAATGAGCGTCATAAACCGCTTTATTAAATTGTAAACGAAATTTTGGAAATATAAATTTTAAGTTGAGGATATGGGTTTTGAATGTATATTTTTTTGTGCATTATACTGTGAATTGACTATATTAAGCTGTTAGTTTTGCGTATTAAACTATGAATTAAAATTATTAAGTTGTGAATTGAATATATTAAGAAATGCATTGACTGTATCAAGGTGTTAATGATTTTTTTTTTGCTTCTGAAATATGAGACGAAAGACATTATATACAAATATGATTTTATCTAATTTTGAATAATGTATGTAAAATTTAAAATGTGAATATTTATGTAAATAAACACTGACCAATAGATCTTGAGGTATACTTATAAGTTTTAAGTTAAGAATATGGTTGTGAATATATATTTTTTGTGTATTATACAGTAAAATTATCATATTAAGTTGTGAATTTTGTGTACTAAACGATGAATTAACTGTTTTAAGCTGCAAATATTTAATAAATTTTGTGTTAAAATATGAATGATTTATGTAAAGTATGTTTATATTGATTTCTTATGAGCATATTTACTTTTTGTGTTGTATAAATATGTAAGAATGTATTAGTTTCTATAATTATTTTGCATTAAACTTAGAATTAGTGAATTATATGTTTTATTAAATTGTGAATATAATATTTAAGTTGTGAATCTATGATTTTATATGCAGATCTGATTTGGAAAAAATGATGGTTGCGACGGTGGCATGGATGGTTGGTGGTGGCATTTGGTAGTTGGTGGTGGTAAAGTTTGGATTTGACTTCTCTGAATATGTATATTAGTGTATTATTGATTGTATTATTTTTGGAATTTTATGTATTAAATGAGAAGGAAATGTATTTAGTTGTCTATGTTATATAAATTTTGTTTTAAAATAGGATTGAATGTAGCGATGTTCGTTTGGATGGATCAGTTTGATCCGATCCAATCAAGTGAATCCAAATTGATTTCGGTTTTCAAAACATGAATCCGAATAGTCCAAACTAAATTCAAATCCGATCTGATCCGATCCGATTACAATTCGGTTGGATCGATTTTTATAATTCGGTGTTTAAAAATCGGAACATTTTAAAACGATATATAATTATATTATTACTCAACTTTACACAAGAAGCAAAAACAAATTATTTAGTTGTGATTTGAAATTTATAAACAACTAATAAGAAGATATATTATAGTTAAATATTTTATAGATAGAAAACTTTTGAGAGAAAATGCATATTAATGTTTTTTTATTGGATGAAACGTTTTGAACCTATTTGAAAAAATATATTAGAAAATTAATATAACTATATATATATATATATATATATATATATATATATATTATAAATAGATAAATAATAAATGTTTATTCGGTTCTTTTGGACTATTCGGTTCTTATTTTATAAACCAAAACCAATCTGAAATCCAAAACAATAATTCGGTTTTGTTGAAAACCAATCCAAAAATCCAAATATCCGAACCAAATAATCCAATCCAAATTGTCCAACTGGATAATTCGGTTTTATCCGAATAGTGAACAACCCTAATTGAATGTATGCATGAAAATAATAGATTGTGAATTAGTGAATTAATATGTTTATTAAACTGTGAATATGACGTTTTGAAAAGAGAAAATTAAAATTGTCAAGATATAATTCTATTTTTGTTATTAAGTTTTATATATTTTGCTGCAAAAATAGAAATTTATGTGTTAAATTTATTACCAAAGAAATATAAGCCATAATGTTTGTTCTATTAATTTGTGAATACCACAAAAAAAATGTCACTAAATTTGGTGTTACTCTGGCAGCGGTACAACCGGATGACGGTCCGGCAGTGGTCCCGCGGTGTCCCTACGACAAGTGGCAAATAGTTGTAAACTAAGGAATAAAAAGTTTTATTTAATATAATATTAGTGTTGATTTGTCTAAAATACCTTTAATGATACATTTAAAAAAAATGGTTCTTATGGTTCTTAACCTTTTTGGTTTCTCATCTGAACCACTCCATATATATATATATATATATATATATATATATATATATAAGGATGAGGTTCAATAGAGAACCATAATTAACCAAGGAACCAATTTTTTTTTCAACTTTAAGAACTTATTCTTTATAAAATAAAAATAAAAATACAAAAATTTATAACTTTGATCCTTTTTCCAATGATATCAAATTCGATAAAAAAAACCGTCAAATTCACAATGTGAATCTTTGAATATTCACAATGTGAATCTAAATTCACAAGGTGAATTTGAAAAATCTATTTAACATTCACAATGTTAAGTTATGAATTTAGAAACTGTTAGTTTTTTTTCGATAAAGAATAAGCTCTAGAACTTGAAAACAAAATTGGGTCCTTGGAGAACCAATAATTATGGTTCTCTATTGAACTTTTCCATATATATATATATATATATATATATATATATATATATATATATATATCGTAAATTCAGTGTATTTAAAACAAAATTAACAAAACTAAACTAATACTTGATGAATGAAAGAAGATTTGGGAGGATTTTGAACACTTACAATTATGTATTCAAAATGGTGTATTTTTATCTTTCACATTTGATGGGTGTTTATACAACACATCATCATATTCGTACATCATCAAAATAGTAATTCAATAGTTAAAAGGGAACTATTTAAAGGGTAAAAAAATTTCATCAGCATGTTTTTGTGTATCTCTAAAAAATTTAATGGATTTTATAACACTTCCTCTTGGATGACAATTTTTCAAATTTGAGTTCAACCTTGAACTACTGTCTCATTAAAACCCTTACTAAAGAAAACTTAGTGGGCAAAAACTTTAGTGAAGGGCAAAATAGTGCAGTGTATAGTTGACTCCCTCACATAATGGTAACTGAATAACCCTGATTTGAATCAATTAAATAATCAAATTTAATCATGATACAAATCATTGTCTTACTTGTTACTAGGATAGCTAGCTTCTGGAAGGTTTTCGAAACCCTCCCAAAACCGACCACCACATGGGACTTTCAGAATGTTCCTATTGTTCAATTATTGAACAATTAACATTCAATCCATGTACCTCCAAATTAATTCCTATTAATTGCAAATTAATTCTAAATTAATTACAACTAGTTTCTAACCAATTTATTAACATGCCATAAAATAATAATGTCACAACTAGAAATTTTTGGTGCCTTGTAACTACAACACTTATGTCAATTATGAATCAAAAACATGAAAGCATGCATGATGCTTAATCTATGACAACAAAATTTCAATCAAACACTTCATACATGCACTACAAATAGTCAACAAATAATTGGAAACCCTAGAAATCCTTGTTTAAGTCCATTCTGGACTAGGATTTTCTTATTGGGCCCAATGGACCAATAAGCTTCCAATTAGACTATCTTGGGCTTAGAACTCTTGAATGGGCTCTAATTGGACCCACTTTCAATTGTTTTAATACTATGGGCCATATTGGGCCTAGAATGAAACAAAATATTTAAATGAACCTTATTGGGCCATAACTAACCTAATTTAGCTCTAATAGGTCATAAAAATCACATTTATATTTATTTGGACCAAAAATCACTCAACATAACCAAGAAATTGGGCTTAAGCATTTAAGGCCCAAAAATTTTCTTTTCCCTCTCTATTCTTGGCCCAAGCCCAACCAAAGAAGGAGAGTTGACTTTCCTATGCCACCTCACATTTATCCATAGGATTCCCATGCACCATCTCATGTTTTCATGTAAATCAACTCAAAAACCTCTCTTCTCTCCCCTCTCTCTTGCTCTCGGCCGAACACAACACACACACACTCACAAAAATTCACTCCATTCTCTCTAAGTCTTCAAGAACATCTTCTCACTTCTTCTTCAAAACTTTCGAGATCTAGAAGGCTTTCAAGGATATTCTCCACAAAAACTCATCATCTAAGGTAAGATATTGCTTAGATCCATAATCTAGCTACTTCTTTTCATCAAAAATCATCTCTTAATCCATTCAAGTTCATGATCTTGCACCTTAGAAGCATCTAAGTTCGAGATCCATCCAAGGAACTTGATAGGGCCGAAAATAGCACCAAACTTCTCCAAATCTTCTTCAAAACCGGTCCACAACTCAAGGTGAGTTTCATACCCCTTCCTTTTTGGTTTTTATGAGTTTTATGGGGGAGAATACAAGAAAATGTGTAGATCTATGTGTAAATGTATGCTATGTGTGATTTGATGCATGTATGTGTGTGATATCATGTGTTTGTGATGAATATGTTATCCAAAAAGTGTGTGAAAAACCGAGATCTAAAACATGAGGAAGGAAATAAACATAACTTAAACTATTTTACACTAATCAAGTCAAGAAAAATAGTTTATATGGTTAGGATGAACATACTTGAACATAAAACCCATTTTTGGGCTTAAACTATCAAAAATACAAAACTTAGGGTTCAAACTGACAAATTATAGTTTCTGGAGGGTCCAAAGGGTCCAAACAGTTTCTATAATAATTTTCTGAACAACAACATTTTTGAGGGGCTTAAAATGTAAATTTTGAATTTAATGGGCTAACTTTGGGCTTTTCGGCCCAATAAGCCTCAAAATGCGAGATTTCTAAGTTTGAGGGGCTGAAAATGCAATTTTCTGTAAAACAGGGGATTTGAAGTGTATTAAAACTATTTCAATGGTCAAAAATGCTTTTCAAATTCAAAAAGGATCAAAAAATGTAAAAATTTTCTATTTTCGGCCAAAACTGTAAAAGTTGCGAAATTGGGGGTTTTAACTGAGAACACATCATTCTGGAACGACTAAAGTTGTTTACAAAATAAATTTGGGCTAAAAATGTCTTTTCAACAAGTTTATGATACAAAAGTGTCAAAATAATGTTTTAAGGACTAAAATGAAATTCTTTTATATAAAGGACTAAAAGTGCTATTTTTATAAAAGGAAGGAAATGAAAAGGACCAAACTACATTTTTGAGCAAAGTAAATCAATAATACAAAATACAAACCCGCGACTATCGACGAAACGGAAAACAATTACACTTTCAACAATAAACATCGGTGCAAATCAAATTGATTCGGTCTCGAATCAACAACAATACAAAATCGTCAAACCAAAACAATTCGTTAAACACGTGCTAACTATGAGAAGTCAATATACAAACTTTGGGCTTGGAAGTTTCAAATCGTGCTTGTTGGGCCTTGCTAGCCCAATAACATGATCTTTGGGCCCGAAGGGAACGCGCTTACATGTTAATGGGCCTTCTATGACCTAATTTCATGTAAAAGGACTTTCAATAGCTCTATTGTGCTATTGGGCCCCAAGGGTCCATTAGTACTGCTAGTGAAGTCGAGAAGTCAAATGCGAGTCGGGTCAAGCGCCTTTCGCATTCCCGATAGCCTTGAATAACTTATGGAAATAAAGGGGGCTTCGTACCCTCCTTTCTCCTCGGTAGTTGGGCTTTTGAGAAATCGAGTAAACAAATTCGTGGCGTTAATCAAGAGAAGTCAGGGTGGTTGGATTTAGTGAGCAGTACGGACGACGCCTTAAGGATCGTTCGTAATTTGTAGTTATAAACTAGTCATTTTCATTAATGCATGATTGTAACAACTCACAGACCTTAATTAATCCAATGTCACCTGGGTAATAAAAAAATCGTCGTATCGGTATAACAATAAACAAGTCATGTAATTTACGTATTGGGAAAATATCGGGTTTTCCCGGGAAGTTCAACATTTTTACCTGTGTGATGTATACAAAGTTCAACAATGATACATGTTTTAAAAATCAACAAGCATATTTACGGATCTTCACACTTTTATAAACAAACATTTTTTTTACAGAAAATATCGGATTTTCTGGGTTTTTCAAACTTCAACAAATCATTTTACCCTAACATTCGTTATGAACTCACCAACATTTCATATGTTGACGTTTTCCAAAATGACTTGTATTCTCAGGTAACAGGTAAACCGAAGAATAAGTATCAAGAAATGTCATGGTGTTTGCTTAGATTATCTGTCAGACTGTTTATGTTATGGAACTGTAATGTCTCAAACAATGTACTGAATGTAAACAATATCAGTTGTAATATTTCAATGCATGGTGATGAATTATGTTATGATTCATGTATATTCATTGTGATAGTATTCAATTTGAGTCACGAGAGCCCTCGGACGTTTCCGCCGTCCGGTTCGGGGGTGTGACAAATAAACTATTTTCTCAATCTCCTAAAAATATTCTATATACTCTTGCTCTTGAGGGCGACCCAAAAAGAATTTTTCTATTATTCTCAAAGTTAAATCAATTAGTTATGACATTAGACACTTATTTCCAACGGTCAACCACTTGGATAATTCATCAACTACTATTGGTCAGGTAGACTTCGAATAACCAACAAAGCGTGTTTTCCACAACAATGTTGAACTCTAATATTATCAAGAATTAGCCATTTAGATAAGTGATCAATTATTCTTTTTGTTTCTTTCAAGGTATCATTGTGAAACTGAGTCATGAATTATGAATGAACCTAACAGTCCATCAGTTATTTCTCGATTTTCGATTTATGATTATCAAATCATACTTACTAATCGAACATATCAATCAAGTTCGGGTTAGGCCTAGCACATGAATATCATCATCAAATCATTGAGGGGGCTATGATATCATCTTTCACATTATAATGCAAGTGAAAAATAAAATTTAACTACATAGCAATTGTCTACTCATCAAATCATGCAAAGATTTATCCCTTACGATCATCAATTACGAATAGTGTTAGAATAAGACTAATGCATAACCAAATCATATGTAAAGAACTAAATGTCTCTGTTTTAAGAATAAAAGATATTATCGTCTCAGAATTACTCATGATTGGATCCATGAAGTAATCTCTCTGAGTGTGGGTTTCTCTAATACTTAAATCTCTATTAAGCACTCATGAACGTTATTCGTAATCTCCATGCTATGTCTAATTTCTATAGACAATCTACTAACACTTCATGACAATCATAACTTAATACTTACTCCCAAGAGTATGCACGATTATGGAGTTCAAGTATATTAGTACTCTTGAAGTGGGGATCTAAACATGCAAAAATGAAACACAATATAAATTTAATTGGAAATGGTATCACACTTGAACATAAATAAATCGCCATTACTTAATCACCATAATAATTAAAAAAAAAAAATTCTTTGTTCTAACGCTCCGTCCTCGAGTTTCATTTAAGGATAGAAAAAATGGAAATATTTTGAAAGATCATTGCTCTCGAGTTTCAAGTTAATTTCCTTTATAAACTATCTTCCCAAATCCTAACGAACCGGAGAGGAAGGAAACGAAGATCAATTCATTTCTTTTATTTTCTTTAGTGAACTCAGGAGCAGAGTGTAAATGTTTCAAACAATCAACTAACTACCAAACTTTACATCATATTTCATGCATATGCTCCTAGCATGCATCTTATGTCTTTCTTTGGTCATCTCTTTAGTAAAAGGATCATTTCGATCTCCTTTGAATACACTTGCTTTACGACTTGATATCCAGCCTCAACTTGTCTCAGATGTAGTGTAACTTCCACATTATATGTCTTGGCCTTCCATTATACCTAGGCTCTTTAGTCAAGGCAATTGCACCTTCGTTATCACAGAAAATGTGCAACAACTCTTTGTTACTTGGAACAACTCCAAGGTCGTCTAATAAGTTTCTAATCTAAACTGCTTCCTTGGATGCTTTACTTGCAACAATTTATTCAGAATCATATGTAGAGTCTGCTACCATCTTCTGATTGAAACTTTTCCAAGTCATTGCACCACCATTTAAAACACACACACACACACACACACACACACACATATATATATATATATATATATATATATATATATATATATATATCCATATAGTGACTTTGAATCATCTATATGTTTCAAAAATAGCATCACTATACCCTTTCACTACAAATTCTATTTCTCTAACATACACAAGAAACATATATTTCGTATTACTTAAATACTTAAGCATGTTCTTGATAGTTGTCTAATGACTTAATCTCGGATTTTCCCTGATATCGACTCACCATGCTCAAAGCATATTGAAACGCCCGTTATGTCAAGGTAAATTCTTAGCTATTTATTTTGACTTAATACCATAGTACGTCTAGCGTACATAAGGTACGTTAGGCGTACTTCGACATGTGCATGAGTCGGGGTAGCTGTAAGATCCCAAAAATTATAAGGTAAAAAATTCATTTTTAATTTAACCTTAAACACCATTTATCCTTTTTAATCATTCAAAAGGATATTAAAGTAAAAATAGTTATCAGAGTACAATCCTAAAATCACAAAGTGCGGAAACATAGGTGGATGCGTTGCGATCAAGTTGGGCATTTCCCTTTGGAACCGGAAGTACCTGAAACCATAACCATAAATTGTAAGCACAAAGCTTAGTGAGTTCTCCAAAATACCACATACCATACATACATAAACACATATTGGGCCCCAGCCCCACATCGGGCCTCGCCCAACATCGAGTCCCACTCGGCCTCAGGCCTCGCTCGACATCGAGGCCCGTTCGGATTATAGATTTGTCATTCATTAGGCCCTGCCTGACATCTCCTGGTACATATATAACACATACAAGAGTCACGCAAACATCTAACATCCTATCATAATAATCATGGGCCGACATTGGTGCCTTCAACCCGCTAAACATAGTAAGGAAACTCACCTCAGACTGTTGAATCTCACAGATAAATCTCTAATTGTTGGCCCGCTAAAAATCCCTGCGCTATAATCACAAAATAACATCCAATTAATAACTGGATCCTGATTCACACTAAGAGTCCAAACTAGGGTAAAAGACCTTTTTACCCATTCCTAACTTCGCCCAAGGCCAAGGCCCAAACTAACTGTCTAAGAGGCCCAATATCAATAATAATCACCCAAAGCCCAAATATAGCCCAATTTTCCACATTAGGCCCAAATCCCTTCATGGGCCTTCAACCAAAAGATTCCAATAAAATAGCATCAACCCAAAAATAAATTCTAATTGCCCAACAAGGCCCAAGACTACTAAGGTTCAACATGGACCCAATACCAAGAAGCCCACTATTAAGTACATAGGGTGTACTCAGCTCGTACACTTAGCGTACTCGCGTTGGGGCTTGTACGTGCAGCGTACCAACTTGTACGGCCAGCGTACTCCACAGCTTGGCCAACTTCCATCATTAAGCTCTTAATCAGTTAAAACTTCAACCCAACACTCATATCTGACTTCCTTAAGGTGGTTTATCATGTAAAGTTGCCAACTTTACATGCATGCATGGCTTAATGGGGTTCTATAGCTCAAAAGAACTTAACAAAGGGTCTTAACACATGCATGAGTCCATAAACACCTCAAAATCTTGCATTTTTATGGACAAAGGGACCAAAAGAACCCTAGATCTAACATCAATCACTTATGGAGTGAATCAAGAGGCTTAACACTCATTCCAAGGACTCAAAAAGCACAAAATGGCACCAAAACTAGATCAAGTGTCACAGATTAGCAAGATGGGAGCTTTTTACCTCACAAAGATAGCAAATGATGAACTAATCCCAGGTCCTCAAGCTCCAAGCACAACTCCAAATGGTTCACTTCTTCTTCTCCTTCACAAAGCACCAACAATCACACTTTATGGCTCAAATCTCTCAAGAATTCAATGGGGTTTCGATTTCTGGACAAGAGGAGATTGAGGTTGTCTAAACATGACCAAATGAGGCTATCATAAGGCTTAAATAAGGTGTAATACCCTAAAAAATAGGGTTTCATTAACCACTCATACGTCATGTGTATTCAATGTACGCCCCACGTACTAGTTTAAAGGCTAAAAAGAAGGGAATTTGCACTTAGGGTTAAGAAGATACATACCCGAAAATGAATGTTACATTCAGTCCTTATGACCGGCTACTCCAAGTTAGCCGGGAAAATGACTTAATAGGGTAATATATTTTTCACTTTGTACACATTTAGTCCTTAATATTTTTTTGCATATTTAGTCCTTAATATTTTTTTATTGCAAAATAAATCTTTTTTGTTTTTGTACTCATTTAGTACGTATGACTGATTTCCTTAGGTTTTCTCACAACATCTTACGTGGGACAATTATTAATGATGTGTTTGGGGATGTTGATGCTTATATCCATCGCGATCTCGATTGATTGGTTACTTATGTCTTGTGGTTTGGTTTAGGTATTGTGTTTTGAACGTTGTAATTTCTTCATATAATATCGGATTTTAACGATCTTTATATCCACATGATCGTTTTTTGAGTCTACTACACATTTCTTTAAGATTACTCTTGTAAAAATGTAATATATTTTTACTTATGATTTTATAAAAAAACATTTATACATGCATTCATGAAAAAAAAAACTACGAATATAAAGATCATAAGTAAAAATATATTATTTTTTAACGTAAGTAATATAAATGAAAGTTGTTGTAGATTCAAAAAAATGAACACATGTATATAAAGATCGTTAAAATGCGATATCGTATGAAAAAGTTACTACGTTCATAAAATAAGACCTAAGCTAAGCAACCAAGCAGTCAAGATCATGATAGACATAATCATAAATAAACTCAAACACCTCATTAATGATTGTCTCACGTAAAACGTCGTGATAAAAACCTAAATAAATCATTCATAAGTACTGAATGAGTACAAAACCAAAAGGACTTATTTTTCAATAAAAAAAATATTAAGGACAAAATGTGGGAAAAAAATATCAAGGACTGAATGTGTATAAAGTAAGAAATATATTACCCTATTAAATTATTTTTCCAGCTAACTTGAAATAGTCGATCATAAAGATTCAATGTGTACAGTTTACAAGTTAAATGAGTAAAAAAAAAGTAAACATAATGATCAAATATGTACGCATCAAAATATATATTATTTTTTAAGTCATTATCCCTGTTGTGATAGATTATTGCTACAGTCCTTAAACTATGTTGGTTCAGATATTATTATCATACATAATTTTTTCGAATATTTTTTTTTTAATCTATTAATTAATTTTACATAAATTTTAGAAAGCTTGTAGTTTGTCTTTTTTTTTTTATCTTAAAATAATAATAATAATAATAATAATAGGGATTTTCTAATATGTGTCCTAAGACATATATAAGAAGTATTAATTAATCATAATTATTACTATAATTAAACGTTAAACACATTAATTATAAAAAATATTACCATAATTAAATATAAATTTCATTAATAATCTTAATAATTAATGCATTTCCTTAGGAAACATATTAAACAATCCCATAATAATAATAATAATAAATCTTCGAAGTTTTAATATGAACTTTTTTTACGCGCCATTCCGTTGTACTGATTGAGGATTACAGCCAAGCATGTTAGTAGGCAGGACTGAAATTAATGAGTCGGTCCTTTCATTCCTCATCCCAACCCCTTTAAGAAAATAAATTCCAAAAAGCAACAAAGCAGAAAAATATATTTAAAAAAAAAAAAAAAAAATCAAAGAAGAAGAATAAGGCCAGAGGAGATTGTTTGTTGTCCATGTTAAGTAAAGCCATCTTTTTTCTGCATATGTATATAGATACACATAGATCTGTATCTCACTTTTCTCATTTCACTACAGAAAAACGGTGGACCAGATGACCCAAGCGTCGCCGTTTTTGGTGTCGGTGATTCTTCTTCTTCTGTTTCAGTTCATCAATGGCGAAGACCCATACAGGTTCTTCACTTGGAATGTCACTTATGGTGATATTTACCCTCTTGGAGTCAAACAACAGGTTCCTTTTTTTCTTCTTTTTCAAGAAATCTCGCTTCCATTGATGAAGAAGTAAATATTAAAGAAGAAGAAATATCGATTTGTCTGTGCAGGGGATATTGATAAATGGACAGTTTCCAGGGCCTCAAATTGATTCTGTAACAAATGATAACTTGATCATCAACGTTTTCAATAGCTTGGATGAACCGTTTCTTCTTTCTTGGTTAGTTCTTCAATTTTCTCTGTGTGAAATTATGACTTTTTTTCGTTGGGAGTTGCAGGTTGTTCTTAAATTTTCAGCATGCTTTAGCGACTTGTACTCATACATATTGTTCTTGGTTTTTGAGTTCTTAACTATGCTATAATGACTTGTACTTTATTAGATTAAATCGCTTTTTTAATGACTTTGGGACTTGCAAATTCGTCTTCATATTCAACGTGCTTAATGACTTGTACTTAATTTTGCATCTTCGTGCTTTACTGACTTGTACTTTAGGAATGGGATTATGCAACGGAGAAACTCTTGGCAAGACGGCGTTTTCGGTACAAACTGCCCGATCCCGCCGGGGGGAAACTTCACTTACAATCTTCAAGTGAAAGATCAGATCGGTAGCTTCTTTTACTTCCCTTCACTTGCTTTCCACAAGGCTGCCGGAGGCTATGGTGGCATCAAAGTCGCTAGTCGCTCAGTTATTCCAGTTCCCTTCTCACCACCCGCCGGAGATTACACTGTACTCGCCGGAGACTGGTTCAAGCAAAATCACACGGTGAGTGAGTCGTAGTCTTTGATTCTTTTCAGATTTCAGCGTGTAGACGTGTAGTCCAACTGTTTGATGAGATGCCTAGCTGAAAGTAGATCGTTTTTTTTTTCTTGAATGTAACAGGATCTAAAAGCAATTCTGGACAACGGGCATGATCTTCCGTTCCCAGATGGCCTTCTAATCAACGGACGTGGATCAAATGGCTTTACATTTAACGTTGATCAAGGTTCGTACTTTGTAAAGTTCAAATCTTGAATCACTCATGGTGTTAATAATCAAACATCCAACAAGATTGATGATTTTTTCGTTTAAACTATTTTTACAGGTAAAACTTACAGATTCAGGGTATCAAACGTTGGTCTAACAACTTCAATAAACTTCAGAATCCAAGGTCATAAGCTAATTCTAGTTGAAGTAGAAGGAACTCATTCACTACAAAACACATATGATTCAATCGACATCCATTTGGGTCAATCTTACTCCATATTAGTCACTACCGACCAACCTCCTAAAGATTACTACATTATTGTCTCAACCCGATTCACCACACCAGTCCTCACAACCACATCGGCTCTACACTACAGCAACGCAGTCAGTGGTCTCGATGACACACCTCCCGGTGGACCCACAACTGAAATCGACTGGTCACTCAACCAAGCAAGATCACTCAGGTAATTCAAAACGCCTCACACACCAACTGTTCGATGAAATGCCTCAATGAACTTAACACTCACATACATGTCTTTTTCGTGTTGAAATAGGCGAAATTTGACTGCAAGTGGACCAAGGCCAAACCCACAGGGGTCTTATCACTACGGATTGATCAACACTACTCGGACTATTAGGGTTGTGAATTCTGCACCGGTTGTTGGTGGGAAGCAGAGATATGCGGTTAATGGTGTCTCGTTTGTTTTACCGGATACACCTCTTAAGCTTGCTGATTATTTCAAGATTTCGGGTGTTTTTAGTCTTGGTAGCATTCAGGATGGCCCGAGTGGTGGTGTGAACCTGCAAACCGCCGTAATGGCGGCGGATTTTAGAGGGTATGTGGAGGTTGTGTTTGAGAATCCGGAAGATTCCGTACAATCTTGGCATGTTGATGGCCACCATTTCTTTGTTGTCGGGTAATATTTTATTCTTCAAAACTCACATGACAGAACAGAACAGGTTGTACTGTGTTTTTGATAGCCAAATAACTTGTTACATTGTGACAATAACAGGATGGATGGAGGGCAATGGTCAGAAGCAAGCCGGACTGGCTACAATTTACGCGACACAATTTCACGTGTTACCGTGCAGGTACAATCTTTTATCTGTCAGCAGCTGCGATGTGGGAGTTCTAATTCCAACGTGGATTGGGCTCTTTGTGGGCACTGTGCTTGTTGTGTATCTGATTTACATCTCACATGATGCTTCTGATACACAGTGTGGTCCAGTTTAAGGGGTTGTTGAAAATTTGGTGTTTTGGTTTTCAGGTATACCCGAAGTCATGGACTGCGGTTTACATGCCGTTGGATAACGTGGGAATGTGGAATGTGCGGTCCGAGAATTGGGCTCGACAGTATTTAGGTCAACAGTTTTATCTTCGAGTTTACTCGCCGGCTAATTCTTGGAGAGATGAGGCTCCGATTCCAAATAATGTTATTCTTTGTGGGCGGGCGGTTGGACATCAACCTTAAAATTTGCTATGAAGTATGCATTTGTTTAGGAGTAATGAAAGAGAGGCTGTTTACGAGGTTATATACAAAAGAAATTTCGAATTAGTACAAACATATTTTCTTTGAATTAAATGTGGTTGATTTGGTTGTAGCAAATGGTTCAATATATTTTATTTTGGGGTTATGGAATTACATTTATAGTGCAAAAAGCAAATGGTAATCTATATGTATGTTGTATTTATTATAAACTCGAGCAAGGTATCCGAATAAAAGGTCACAAACATTGAGATTGATGAACTCCAGCAAAGGATCATAAAATTGGCCAAAAAGTGCAAACCCCAAACAAGAAGCAGTAACCTTACCACGTAGTAATTAACTACCGGCGACAACTGGCGTAATCGGTCGTCCAAATGACTATAAACAATGTAGCGATAAATTTATGAGGAAGTAGTGTGGATGTATATTTACCACAGTTTTTACGCATGGTCAATGTGTTTCACCTTCCCTAGTAAGAAGAAAATGTTTACACTAACACTACCACAATTTAATAAAAACAAGTTAAGGGAGGTAAGAAGTAGGCAGATGATGATGGTGATGGTAGAGAAACAACTTTTGACAATGACATCCTGCATAGAAAGATAGAAAATAAATGTTGTGAGTAAGTGTCCACATCGAATAATCCCGTGCAGTACGAAATGTTAGTCCATGATAGAAATAATAAAAAAAAAATAGATAAAAAGTAGTTTGTCTCTAAGAATATCAAAAAGTCTTGTGGGATCCCGAATCCGTGGGGCCCCGATCCCATACGGGGAATATTTGTTAAAAAAAATTGGGGGCGGAGACAAGGGTAAGCCCCCCCGGTAACATCCAAAAAATTCTTGAAAAATTAAAACTTTTAAAATCAATCCATTAGTTTTCAGAACATGTTTAATATTAGAGTTTTCCCCAAAATTATAAATCCAAAAACACGAGGAGGTGCATGATCATGCATTCGTCTTCCCGCGATCATTTGAGATACCTGAAATATAACTCAAAACTGTAAGCCCAAAGATTAATGAGTTTCCCACAAGGTACCAACACACAAACTAATAACACATATACAATAACAGCATATTATGGGTCCAATCAACCATCGGGTTGGAATGCCAACATACTATGGGTCAAACCCTTGACTATTCGAGACAAATCTGACAATCTCACCCCAGATCCTCTCTTTCTTCCAATTCTCTTCCCGAACACCGTCGGCCTGAGCCTCCCTGATCAATCCCAAAAGTGGGGAACCCATTGATATCCTCATACACGACACCCCAACTAAAGACACATCCGACTTGCGGCTCAAAGCATCAGCCACTACATTCACTTTACGCGGATGGTAAATGATCTTGCAGTCATAATCCTTGACTACGTCCAGCCACCTATGTTGCCTCATGTTCAGGTTTGGCTGATTCATAATATGCCTCAGACTCTTGTGATCCGTGTAGATAGTACAACGGACCCCATATAGATAGTTTCTACAAATCTTGAGGGCAAAAATCGTTGCCCCCAACTCCAGGTCTTGAGTGAGATATCACGTCTCGTGCGGCTTCAGCTTCCGCGAAGCATAAGAAATCACACATCCCCACTACATGAGGATTGCCCCCAAACCGGTGATGGATGCATCACAGAACACCATAAAGTCCTTAGTCCCCTCCGAGAGGGTCAATAACGGGGCCTCGCATAATTTCTACCAAAGAGTCTCAAATGTTGACTGCTGCTCAGGGCCCCATCGGAAATTGTCACACCCTAAAACCATGAACGACGGAAACGTTCTGGGGCGGAGGACGTCATGTACAGTATCACAACAATGAAAAGTAGTAAACAAGCAACAACATCATCCATTGCATTAATAATATAATTTTAATACAAGTGTGTTCTGTTAAATTATGATAAACACTAAAGCATAAATCAAAATGAAAGATGCGTCTTGTACGAGCACCATCTTCTCTGAACCTTGCATCGGTACCTGTCTATGGTTGACCCGAGGATACAAGTTATTTTGAAAGAGAGTATCAGCTTTAAATCTGGTGAGATCATAAGTATTTTAGTGTCTTAATTTGTATGTAAGTATTAGTACGTATATGAAATGTAAGCATTTGTATGTATATGAACTGTAAGTATGAAAATGTTTTGTACATCCTAGAAAACCATATGTTTCTTACTAAAAGTATCCTTCTACCAAGGCATCTAGTATCCGTATGTGTGTCTCTTGTAAGAGTGTGTATTTTCCCAAATCTGACTATCATTAATCAAAAATATAGTTTCTACATTACCATGCATCGTGTGAATATTCACGAGGTGAATGTAATGGGAAAATGAAATAGTACTATGGTGTAGTATCAAACTACAACCGTACTAATTACCTTAAGTCTATGGTAATTTTATAAGTATTGTAGTATTTGTAATAAGTGACTACTTCTGTACTAGTATTTCCTTATTTGAGGGATAAGGCATAATGTGATGGCTAGATCCCAGGCTAGACGCTCCCCTGTCAAAGGGATTTTGGGACCCATACACGACCCCTGCATATCTGCAAGCCGTGAACATCCACATTACTATGATCACTTATACCCAATATAACTATCACAATGCGTTGTGATTCATTGGTATAGTTAGATCCTGAAATCATTCCATGCTATAGCACCTAGTGAAGTCTGTTCTATTATCGTATATGTAAACGCACTCATGTAAATGTATCTATGTAAACGTACTCATGTAAGCGTAATCATGTAATAGTATAGTAGAGTACTGTAATGTTCTGCGTGTGCTAGTTGTACCGTGTGTTCTCTCTATCTAGCATGTATGTTTGTTTCTCATCATTATGTATTATGTTTGTTTCTCATCACTATGTATTATGTTTGTTTCTCTTCACTATGTATTATGTTTGTTTCTCATCACTATGTATTATGTTTGTTTCTCTTCACTATGTATTATGTTTGTTTCTCATCACTAGTATTATGTTTGTTTCTCTTCACTATGTATTATGTTTGTTTCTCATCACTAGTATTATGTTTGTTTCTCTTCACTATGTATTATGTTTGTTTCTCATCACTATGTATTATGTTTGTTTCTCTTCACTATGTATTATGTTTGTTTCTCATCACTATGTATTATGTTTGTTTCTCTTCACTATGTATTATGACTCATGTATGAACTGACTCTTTGTATGATTCATTGTTCTAGTATTAGTATTAGTATCTTCCTAAACCACCCATATGGTAGCTTACTAGTAATATAACTGGTACGTATGAACATTGAAGTATACCCTTGCTACCCAAGGGTATTGAACTGAATGGAAGAACCTTTATGACTATATATGTACACATGATATATAACTAATATTTAAACGACCTTCGGACGGGTACCCGATATCCTACCAGACCACATCTCAAGCGCGAAAAGGAAATAGGGCGGGCGGCCTTCCTAAGCCTTTTAAACATTGCTTATATAACTATACATATATGGACATGCAATTGATAATAATTATAACAGAGCTTAAGTAAAAGTATTTGATAAGTAAAAGAGTTTGTAAAACAGTTTGAAGCAAAGCAGTTTGATAAACAGTTTGAATAGTAAGAAAATCATTGGTTTTGTAGTTATTAATCACATGTGATTGATGTAATAACTATAAGTATTCAACTTCTATCCCCCCCTAAAAGCATTTAAAACATTTAAAAGTATTTCAAAAGTTAGTTAAAGGGGTATGAACTCACTTGTAGTGAGTGGATTGGATTGAAGTGTCGGATATTGTGCTAGGTGACAAATGGAGACTTGTACACACGCACGAGCCTAGTTATCATATAATGAACATCTATATAACTAATTAGCCAATTTATAACTAATAAATTAAGTTGGGGCACTCTAGAACATGAAAACACTTTGTTTCAAGTGTTAAAGATCACAAGGGTTGCATCCAAGTGTTTGTAGGGCAAAGCTAGAGTGTTTGGAGTTCAAGGGTAACTCCTTTGGAATTTACGGTTTTAATGACCATTACCCAAGGAGTTTATGGCAGTAAACTCAAGGTTTTACGGTCGTAAACTCTACATTTTATGACCATATGGCAGTAAACTCAAGGTTTTACGGTCGTAAACTCTACTTGGTGGTTAGGCCTTTGGAAAGATCTAGGGCACCATTTCACTCCTAAATGGAGTTTACGGTCCCTTTACCATTTTCCTTTGAGTTTACTACCTTAAACTCATGAGTTTACTACCTTAAACTCATAAGTTTATGGTATTTGGGGGTTTTCAAGTCCTTAGCTCAATCATGGCAATAGTCTAGGTTAGATTTAGACATAAGGAATAACTATGGGACTTTTATACACCTTTTGGGGTGTTTACGGTTTTGGGAGATCCCCAAACCGTAAACACATAAAATTGTAAGGTTTTGGTGCTTTTTGTGTGATAAACTCATCAAGGATGAATCTAGACAAGTCCCTAAGGTATTGTGAAGCATCTAGGCACCCTAAGGCACCACTTTGCACTTTATTTGGTGCTTACGGTTTTGGTAGCCTCCCAAAACCATGAACACCTTGTTCTTGGTGTTCTTGGGACATTTCCTTGGTATTAATATGTATAGCAAGCTTTAAATGACTCATGGATTGAAGTACTTACTTTGTGGAAGCTTGTAATGAACTAAAAGTCCAAGAACACTAGTATGTGTTCTTGGTGTTTTGGAAAACTAGTCAAAACACATAAATGGATGGATTAAAGGATGTATAATCACTAGATGTTATGTTATATCAACTAATCAAGTCGAGAAACACTTATGTTTTCGGGAAATCGGGCGAAAACCGGGATGATACTTGAGAGAGTTTGGAGTTTACTCTTTTAGGGTGGAAATGAGAAGTGTGGTAATTTGGGGAGTAAACTCATGTTTAAGCATGATTTTACGTTTTTGGGAAGATTTTTCGGCCCAAACATAAAAGTTTGGCTGTGAACTTCTAAGACACAAGGCGTTTGCGGTTTTGAAATTTCAAGACTCGAGACGACACTTCCTTTCACCCGTTCGTTTAAAGAATAATATTAAAATAATTAAACGAACTTTAAATTTGCTAAAAATAAATAATAATGTAATTGACCTATAAATCGAAGTGATTGACTTTTAGGGTTTGACCGAATGAAAATTTCGAGTTGTCACATAAATCCACCCCCTTCCTCGTCCGACGAGTGAGGGGTACCGCAATCTTGGAGAATCCTGAATAAATCTCCAATAGTACCCTATCAAACCCAAGAAACTCCTGATATATTAGGGAGATTTTAGAACCTCCCACTGCATCACGGCCTCGATCTTGGCCGGATCGACCAAAATCACATCCTGGTTAACGAGGTGCCCAAGGTATTGGACCTCTTGTAACCAAAAAACACACTTCGAGAACTTAGCATAAAGCCATTCTCGCCTCAAAACCCCCAGAAGCTCGTGAAGATGCCCCGCATGCTGCTCTCTGGTCTTGGAATACACTAAGATATCATCAATAAACACAATAACAGAACGATCGGGCATCGGCTGGCATACCCGATTCATCAAATTCATGAACATCGCAGGCGCATTGGTGAGCACAAATGGCATTATCACGAACTCGTAATGCCCATAACGAGTTTGAAACGCGGTCTTCTCCACGTCCTCCTATTTTACTCTAACCTAATGATACCCAGACCTTAAATCTATCTTGGAGAACCAAGATGCACCCTGAAACTAATCGAAGAGGTCATCAATCCGCGGAAGGGGATAACGGTTCTTCACTGTTAACTTGTTCAACTCCCGTTAATCAATGCACATCTGGTGTGAACCATCATTCTTCTTGACGAACAGTATCAGTGCTCCCCACGGAAAACTGTTCGGTCTGATGAACTGCTTGCCTAACAGCTCCTGCAGGTGAGATGACAACTCCTACATCTCAGGCGGTGCCAAGCGGAACGGAGCGTTGGCGATCGGGGCCGCACAAGGCACAAGGTCAATCCTAAACTCAACCTGCCTCTTGGGAGGCACACCGAGCAACTCCTCCGTAAATGCATTTGCAAACTCCCTGACAACCGGTACCTCTGAATCTGAAGCTTGATCCCCCAACTCGCTTTTCCACTACATAAGCCAAGTAGCCCACACACCCATGTTGGATATACTACCGAGCCCTAGATGTTAAACAAAACCCTAAACCCATATTGGTGCCCTCTCCATAGATAACTAGTTCTCCCCTACTTGGGGTTCAAACTACCACGCGCTGGCCCTCACAATCAATCATAGCCCCGAATCGGCTCAGCCAATCCATACTCAAAATCACGCAAACATCCCCCATGGGAATATGGATCAATGCGATCGAATAAGGTACCCCCGAAGATCTCCATTACACAACCTTGATACACTGATGACACATAAACCCCGTGTTTGTTGACGATAGAAACCCGCAACGGACACTCTAACTCCCCAATAGGCATATTAAACCCTCTACTGAACGAACGAGATACAAAGAACCAACTCGCACCCGAGTCAAACAACACAAGAGCAGTCAAAGAGTTTACTAGGAATATACCTAACATAGGCATATATATATATATATATATATATATATATATATATATATATATATATATATATATATATATAAGCATAACACAAAACATAATCAACAACATAATGGATAGAAACATACCAGTCACAACTTAGGATGATATTTAGAACCGGAAAACTAGACTAAAATAAGAATTATAATTGTTAGAACTGGAATATATAGAACCGGTTTCGGTTCCGGGTTTAAAAATTGGCTTTATCCTGGTTCCGGGTAATCCGGGTTTGGGTCCATCGTGTCCGGGTAAACCGGGTCTAAAAACCGGAACCGGTGCTAGGAATCGAAACCACTTTTAGGGTTGGAACCGGTTTTTGTGAAACGTTTAAAAGATGCATATCTCAGTTGTTTCAACTCCGATTGACATGCGGTTTTGTCCAATGTGTAGTTTACAGTTTGTACATGATTTTAGACTATAAATTTTTCATTTTCAGTTTTATATTCATTGACTTACAGTGCCCCAAAGTCGAGATATCAAAGCTGAAAGTTTTTAGTTTTTCAGTGTTTTTGTATTCTGTGAAAGTATTAAAACATGCATATCTAATTCGTTTGAAGTTGGATTGACATGTGGTTTTTTCCAACTTGTAGTTTAGAGTTTGTACATGAGTTTAGGATATAATTTTGTCATTTTTGGTTTAATATTCAATGATTTACAGTCCCCCGAAGTCGGGATATCAAAACAGAAAATTTTCAACTTTTCAACTATTTGTTTTTGTATTTTGTATTCTGTGAAAATGTTAACACATGCATATATCATTTGTTTAAAGTCAGATTGACATGTAGTTTTTTCCAGGGTGTAGTGTAGAGTTAGTACATGATTTTAGACTATAATCTTGCAAATTTTGGTTTCATATTCAATGAGTTACAATCCCCTAAAGTCGGGATATCAATATGAAAATTTTCAAAGTTCAACTCACTAAGTAGTAATTAATTGCCAAAAAATTCTGGTTTTTCCGGGTTTTCCGGTTCTAAACTCACTTTATTCAGGTCCAACCTACCCACTTTGATGTTTCTGGGCTTTCCGATTCAAGACTCATTTTACCTGGTACCGTACCCAGAACCGGTTCCTATATACCGGTCTGGTTTCTGATTCTACAAAATTTCGTTAACTGGTTTCGGGTTTTCTAGGTTTGTGTCCATCTGGTCCGGGTTTGGACCCACTTTCATCCCTAGTCACAACATTTGAGCTGCTATGGCCTCCTCAGCGGTGATCTGGAAAGCGCGACCTCGAGCCCTCGGGGGCTCCACCCTTCCCTGACTCCCATCAGTGATCCTCAAAGTAGTCAGTGTTGGAGCCTGCGCCGGCCTGGCAGCAAGCAAGGGACACAAGGCCTTCATATGTCCCACCTGATCACAATGATAACAAAGTCTGATTCCAGGAGCTTAAGCCAGTTGTTGGTAATCCCTTGCAATTTGACCCTACTTGCGACATTTGTGGCACCCCGAAGAAGATCGACAGGCTCCATCATGCACCTTACTGTAATTCCCACAAGTATAGCCCCTCTGACTCCCCGACCTAGAATCAGCGGTCCTAAACTGCTTCGGCGTAGGCTGCGATTGCGTCGGGGCCGGTCCATGCTCCTTCGTCTGCAACTCAATCTCAATCTCACGCCGCCTGGTGGCTTCCTACAACTCCAACAAAGAACGATAGTGCATGGTGGATACGAACTGTCTGATCTTCTTGAGCATGCTCAAGTAATGGGTCATTTAAGCCTACTTAGAGGCGGAAAACTCGGGACAAAACATGGCCCACTCCGTGAACATCTTGGTGATCTCTGCCACCGACTCTGTACTCTGCCTCAAATCCAGGTACTCCAGGGTCAAGCTCTCACGCTCCACTAGTGGCACATATCTGGAGCGGAACATCTCCAAGAACTGATTTGATGACACAGTAGCTATCTGCTCAGAAGCAAACGAACTAGTAGCAAATCTACACCAATCCTTTGCTCCGGACCTCAGAAGGTTCATAGTGCACTTGACCTTCTAGTCAGTTAGGCAAGAGCATGTGAAGAAGCACCTCTCAACATCAGACAACTATCTCATGGCTATGATCGAGTCCTGAACTTCTGTAACGCCCGTGTTTCTAGGCTTGTCATTAATAGCAATGTAATAGTCTAGGTTAACCTTTGTAACCCATTTTGAAATAATAAGAATGTATTATTTGAGTATTATGTGTTTTGTGCTTAATTGTGTGACTTAAATGAATTAAGGAAAAAAATATGAGTTAAAATGACATATTAGATAAGCCCGATATCAATACATGAAGATGTAGTGGTCGTAACGAGCTTTCCGAATATATATATAGAATGCCGAAATCCGAGTTATAACGAAGAAGTTATGACCTGTCGAAGTTTCGCGACAGAACCGGTACGTCACAGCGCGACGTAAATAGTGAATTTACGATAGAGCGATATTTAGCCTTAGTAATGTAAACGAAAGTCGTAGAATACGTTAAACTAAGAGCGTGCATAAAAAGAACGCCCAAATCTGACTTCGTATGAGGAAGTTATGATTTTTCAAAGTTTTGACTTAGCGATATGCAGGTCGAATACTCGATTTGAGATCGAGCGGCTTTTAGCTGACACAATCTCAAACGAGAATCGAAGATCTCATCGATAGTAGTCAAACGGTAAAAAGACAGACAAAAACGGACGTCGGATGAAGAAGTTATGAATTTATAACTGAGTTTTCTTGTCCCGGCCTACTAAAAATAAATAATAAAAATAAATTCAAAATTAGCCGACGATGTCTAAACAAAAGTTGTAGAGCGTACTCTCACCTACGCGTGGATATAAACAACGTCGAAAACGGAGTTCGTATGAGGAAGAGATGAATTTTTGAAGTTTATTAAATAATTAAAATATTAAATTTAATTATAAATTTCGATATTATCCAAAAGGGGGGAGTCAACGACCTTATCCAGGTTACGCCCAACGTAATCCTTCTTCCAGCACCCTATAAATAGATGTTGAGGGCTGCCGAGTTTTGGTGCTCCATTCTTCCCTTTCTCTCGCGTTTTTACCTCGTTTTGCGTGCAAGAAATACCCCGAAGCCCCGGTATCAACCCCGAGACCTGAAGCAAGTCCCGAAGCCCTGAAGATCCCGAGAAGTGCAATTCTCGAGCCGAAGCTCTGCCCGCGAGAAGCCAATTTTTGTGAAGATCTACCAGATCTACCGAAGAATACTACTTCTACAAGCCGTAGCGTTGTCCGATCATCTTCGGATCAAGTGAGTGTGTAGTTACTTTCTTCTAACGCATAACTATGAAGTATTTTATATAAAATACGTGTTATGTGTATATTTTATTGTTATATGTGTGAATGTATATTCACTTTCTTCTATCTCATAAATATGATTTGTTCTCTATGAAATACGTGTTATGTGTATGTGTCCCATCTGTTGTTTGGAATATGTATTGAATGAGAATGCTATACATGTTTTAAACTATGTATAAAAATATATTTTTGTATCTACTAATATGTTGGGTAGAACATGGGTAGATAGTTGATGTTGATGGGTTTTAGCCATATGAACATTCCTATGTGCACATGCAAACCCTAATGCTTGGATCTAGGTTTCTCTAATTAAACATGCTTTGAATCCAAGACTTCTAATGGCTAATTAGGCATAAGAACAATACAAAATCAGATCTAGAAGTTTAACTTTGAATCTCTTGTTTGATCTTGTTGTCTTGGAGCTCTAGAGTCACAATTGTCACTCCTCTAATGGCTTACAAACACCAACTAGCAAGGAGGATGGTTTGAGAGAGAGGAGAGGAATTAGAAATCGGCCAGGGTTTCTTTGCTTTAGCAAAGGTGCCGATTTCCCTTGCCCTAGGGGTCTATTTATACTTGTAAGGCTCCTAGGGTTTCACCCTTAAACCCTAGTTGGATAATCTTTCCTTAAAGCAATCCTAATCCTTACCTAAGATAGCCTTGGACGAATTTGAGGCTATCCCAAGCCCTAGAATTCGTCCATCCTCTATCCAAGAAGGATCTACAGCCAAAAGTGTAACTATCAAACAATTGACAGTTTATACCCTCTTATTTAATTAATCTCTTTAAGTCACTAAATTAATACTAATTAATCTATGACTTATATCAATCAAATAACAATATTATTATTCCTTATATTACTCTCATAATATATTAATAATATTTATTCTCTCATAATAAAACATCCTATCAAGTTGCTATGGTGAAGGCAACCCAAAATGACCATGCACAATCGGGTCAAATACTTGCCTAATATAGTTGCAGCCTTAGACACTATTCTAACAGTCTCCCACTTGGATAAGTCTAGTAACTATATGCACAAGTACAATTTGATTCGCAATCGTAGCTCTCAAAGACGTTGTTAAACTCTGATCTAATCAATCTTGTCCTTTAGATAAGGGAGCGTACAGTCCTCTGTTAGATATCATGCTGACAGTTCTATGGAATGATTAGTCAAGCATTTAGGTTTCTCGATCTCTAATTTATTCGACATAGAACTTAATCGAACACATCAATTCAGTTCTGACCGGGCCCGGCACATAAGTCAAATCAAATCATCGAGCGGCCGAGATATCGCTTTTACCTTCTTAGGATAAAAGTTACAGATAAACTTCGACTTATATGCATTTACTTATTCATTAATTAACTATACACAACAATGTGTTTTATAACATCGAGTTACCAATGCGTTTTTAACATTATCAATGTACAATCAATTAACAAATAACAAACCATATATCTAGGTTTTAAGACTATATGATATTATCGTCTTGCGATCACCCTTTTATATATCATATTCCCTAAGGTGATTCCAGCAAGCGCGGGTTTGTTCCAATGCTCAAAACCAGTTTATAAGCACTCATGAACGTCGCAACAATCTTTTGCCATGTCTAATACCATTTAGACAATCTACGCACCAATTCACGACAATCTTCATTCATATCTACTTCCAACATATGAACGATTGTGGACAATTTGAATAATTCGATTATTCTTAATAAATTCAATTATTTTGGAAGTCAAAACATGCAAAATGAAACAATAGTTCAACAATTAACATAAGACAGTAACATTACTCATAAATAAAACTCCTTTATTTAATCATCAAATGTTAATTACATTTATCTATTACACGTTTCTACTACTATCTAATCTATGCTAATATCATCCTTCAGCCCAATAGTCCTAGCATGCTGCAAGTGCTTAACCCTACTCAGTCCCTTCGTAAGCGGATCTGTTGGGTTATCTTCTGATGATATCCTCTTCACTACGAGTTGTCCTTCTTCTACACGATGTCCAATAAAGTGATATTTTCTGTCGATATGTCTAGATCTACCATGATCCCTCGGTTCCTTGGTCAAGGCAACCGCTCCTTCATTATCACAGAAAATCTCCATGGGCTCCTTTATGGCAGGTATTACTCCAAGATCACCGATGAAGTTCTTCAGCCATATTGCCTCCTTTGACGCTTCGCTCGCTGCAATGTACTCTGATTCGCACGTTGAATCAGCTACGGTTTCCTGTTTGGAACTTTTCCAAGTCACTGCTCCTCCATTCAGGGTAAAGACCCAGCCCAACTGCGAACGGTAGTTGTCCCTGTCGGTCTGAAAGCTGGCGTCACTATACCCCCGCACCTTCAAGTCATCACTCCCTCCGAGGACTAAGAACCATTCCTTCGTCCTCCGAAGGTACTTAAGGATATTCTTCACTGCAATCCAATGGGCTCTGCCAGGGTTCCCTTGATATCTACTAACCATGCTCAAAGCAAAGGCTACATCAGGGCGAGTACAAGTCATAGCGTACATGATTGAGCCAACTGCGGAAGTGTATGGTACTCGGCTCATTTCTGCTATTTCTACTTCGGTACTCGGACTTTGAGTCTTACTCAACTTGGCATTACTTTGTATCGGTAATTCACCCTTCTTTGAGTTTTCCATACTAAAACGTTTTAGTACCTTCTCTAAGTAAGTGTTCTGACTAAGTCCTATTAGTCTCTTACTTCTCTCTCTTACTATCCTTATTCCCAAAATATAGGAAGCCTCTCTGAGGTCCTTCATAGCGAAGCACTTCCTGAGCCAGGACTTAACCTCCTACAGAGTCAGGATGTCGTTTCCTATGAGTAATATGTCATCAACATATAGAACGAGGAAGCTTACTATACTCCCACTGGCTTTGACATATACACAAGGTTCATCTTCGCTTCGTACAAATCCAAACTCTTTGACTTTCTCATCGAAGCAAAGATTCCATCTGCGAGACGCTTGCTTAAGTCCATAAATGGACTTCTCAAGCTTACACACTCTATTCGGATGCTTCGGATCCACAAACCCCTCTAGCTGAGCCATGTAAACATCCTCAGCCAACTTTCCGTTAAGGAAAGCGGTCTTGACATCCATTTGCCAAATCTCATAATCATGAAATGCAGCAATCGCTAGCATCACTCTAATAGATTTTATCTTCGCAACTGGTGAGAAGGTCTCATCAAAGTCAACTCCGGGAGTTTGAGTAAAGCCCTTCGCGACCAATCGCGCTTTATATGTGTGTATGTTTCCATCCACGTCGGTCTTCTTCTTGAAGATCCATTTGCACCCAACGGTCTTCCGTCCGGGCACATTATCAACCAAATTCCAAACTTGGTTATCATACATGGATTGGATCTCGCTATCCATTGCCTCTTTCCATTTCGTAGACTCCGGGCCTGCCATGGCTTCCTTATAGCTATTAGGTTCATCAAGGTTTATTAGTGTACCATCACTAATATACGTGTCCCCTTCAGTAGTAATATGAAAACCATAAAACTAGGGTTGAACTCTAACTCTTTCAGAACGTCTAAGAGGTAAGGACTCGTCAATCAGTTCAACCGGAGTTTCCTCCTCGGGTTGAGTGCTAGTGGTAGAGGTTCCTTCATCTATCGACTCTTAAATCTCTTCAAGCTCGATTTGCCTCCCACTGTCTCCTTGGCCTATGAGTTCTCGCTCTCGGAAAACTCCTCTCCTCGCAACGAAGACAACATTGTCCTTCGGTCTATAGAAGAGATATCCAAAGGATTTTTGCGGGTAGCCGATGAAAATACATCGCTCACTACGAGGTTCGAGCTTGTCGTGAGTATCTCGTCTTACGAAAGCCTCGCAACCCCAAACCTTGATATGTGCCAATGAGGGAGCTTTCCCTGTCCACATCTCGTGAGGTGTTTTGGCAACCTTCTTAGTAAGGACTTGGTTAAGGATATGGGCAGCAGTCTCTAAGGCATACCCCCAAAAAGAGATAGGTAGTGAAGCACGACTCATCATAGAGCGAACCATGTCCAACAAGGTTCGATTACGCCTTTCTGCCACACCATTCAATTGTGGTGTCCTAGGTGGCGTCAATTGTGAAACTATTCCACACTCCTTGAGATAATCATGGAATTCAAGACTTAGGTACTCTCCTCCTCGATCGGATCGAAGCATCTTGATTTTCCTGCCCAATTGATTCTCCACTTCATTCTTGAACTCTTTGAACTTTTCAAAAGTTTCCGACTTTTGCTTGATTAAATAGATATACCCATATCTACTATAGTCATCGATAAAAGTCACGTAGAAGCGGTTCCCATCCTTCGTGGTTGATCTGAATGGTCCACATACATCGGTATGTATTAGGTCCAATAGACCCTCACCCCTTTCACATGTACTTGTGAAGGGTGACTTGGTCATCTTTCCAAGTAAACAAGACTCGCATGTGTCATCTTCCCTAAGGTCGAATGACTCCAACACTCCATCCTTTTGGAGTTGGGCTATGCGTTTCTTGTTGACATGTCCAAGACGACAATGCCACAAGGATGCTCTATCCATACTATTGGAAGAATCTATGTTCAAAACATCATTTCCTAAGTTATCAACAATCATAACAGTTTCATAAATTCCATTACACGGTATTGCTTCAAAATAAAAGACACCATTTAGATAAGCCAAAATAGAACCATTCTCATTATTAAAAGAAAATCTAAAACCTTGTCTAAATAAACCATGAAATGAAATGATGTTTCTAGCCATTTCTGGCGAATAGCAACAATTGTTTAAATCTAAACTTAAAACATTCCTAAGTATTAAAGAATACACTCCAATCTTGGTCACAGGCGACGATCTTCTGTTCCCCATGATTAGATTTATTCTTCCATCCTCCACATCCCTATTTCTTCTTAGTCCCTGCACATTAGAACAAATGTGGTAACCACAACCGGTATCAAGAACCCAAGAAATAGCATGAGATGAATCGTTAGATTTGATTGTGTATATACCTGCGAAAGACGACTTCATCTTTCCTTCCTTGATGGCTTGTAGGTACTCTGGGCAGCTTCTCTTCCAATGTCCTATCTTGTGGCAGTGGTGGCACTCTTCCTCCTTTGGGTTAGGGCAGGGCTTAGCATGATCAACTTTGGTCCCACTAGAAGAGGCACCATCTCGGGCTTTAACCTTGCGATAGTTCTTAGACGAAGCCTTCCTCTTCTTTCCCTTTCCTTGTCCAATAGCCAAGACAGGAGCAGCGGGTGGATTGGGAGTTGGTGCAACAGACTTGTCCTTGAAGTTGCTCTCAGCGACCCTCAAGAGACCTTGGAGTTTGCTTAGGGTGACCTTGTAACGCCCGCAGATCCGGGCTAGTCAATTTAGAGGCAAAAAGGGTCGAAAACGAATTTTCGATAAATTATTATTTAGAATAAATAATCTTAACCAAGTTTTAGTATATGTTACAAGGTTTTCGTACATATAAAGAACGCCGAAATCCGAGTTATAACGAAGAAGTTATGACCCGCCGAAGTTTTACGGCAAAACCGGCACGGCACCGGGAGACGTAAATAGTGAATTTACGATGGAGGACTTTTTAGCCTTATTGATCTAAACGAAAGTCGTAGAATATGTTAAACCAAGAAAATCCATAAAAAGAACGCCCAAATCTGACTTCGTATGAAGAAGTTATGATTTTTCTAAGATTCGGCTTAGCAGTGCACAGCCCGAAACTCGAATTTTAGTTCAAGCGGTTTTTGGCTTACGCGACCTAAATGAGAGTTGAAAATCTCATTAATAGGAACTCAACGGTAAAAAGATAGACGAAAACAGATTCCGTATGAAGGAGTTACGAATTCTTCGCGGTCATTTAACAGTCTGAACACCTCCTATTGTTAAATTTGAGATCAGTCGGGAATTAGCCGACAGAGTCTAAATGAAAGTTTTAGATCTTGTTTTACCTACGCGTGGAAAAAAAGAACGTCGAAAACGGAGCTCGTATGCGAGAGTTATGATTTTTCTAAGTTTGAAGGCTAATACGCGATAGGGGGTGACGTGGCACCACCAGAATTGGACACGTGACACCACCAGAAGGTTGCCACATGCACCAACTCGGCGAGTAGGTCCTCCTACTCGGCGAGTAGGTCAGTCAACACCCCTATGAATAGAGGTGCCGGGTTCCCTCATTTTTCACACCTTCCCAAACTATTCTTTCTCTCTCTAGACTCTCTCTCTAGCCCCCTAACCCCCCTAAAAGCCTAGGTAAACCCCCTAGCACCCGAAGGAAGCCCCGAGGCTCCAGAAGCCCCGAGAAAAGATCCTTTCGGCTCGGGAACGCTGCTCCAGCGAAGCCCGGTTTTCGAGAAAACCCGCTGTAAGTAAGCTATGCATACGCTATCTTTAGTATAGTTTATGTTTCAATATAGTAATGTTATTAGGACCTTATAATAAGTATTTGGGCTATTATTATGATTTATATTGAGTGTTATTTAACGCTTATATAATAATAATAATAGCTAAACTATTAATTTGTCGCGGTTAACGTCAGACTAAACTCTAGTGGTAATGATACTAGGTTTTGTCGAGGAAGTTGTTTTAAGAGTAACGAAGTGTTGTCCAAGTGCCGAGTCACCACCTTCCCAGGTGAGTGCATAGTCCCTTTCATGAACATGATTTTAATACAAGTATTGATTGAAGTATTAATTATATGTTTATGTGCGAGTTAATTGATGTTGCCTGAAATACATGTTAAAGAACATACCTAATTATATATGATGATTTAGGATGAAGAGTAAACCTAAATTAATTATGAGGAATATTGGGTAGTATTTTCTTACGAGTACGAGTGACTTATACTCTGAGAATAGAACTTTAGTATATGTCATTGATCCGAGAGCATGGATTAGACATAGTCATTGTCCCTAGTCCGAGAGTATGGATTAGGCATAATCATTCATCATTAATTTGAGAGTATGGGTTAGTCATTTGTCCCTAGTCCGAGAGTATGGATTAGGTAAAGTCGTTCATTTCTGATCCGGGAGTATGGATTAGGTAAAACGGCTAATCTTAGGTCCGAGAATATGGATAGTCTCGTTGTGAGGATCGACGAGGTGGGATAAGAGTTGTTTATATATATGGTGAAATGATATATTTTGTGAGTTTAAACTATATATATGGTATAACATTGTGGGATTGAAATCCCTATGTATTCACCAGGTTTCCCAACCTGACCCACTCAGTTTATTTATTTCACAGGTATTATTATGAAGTCACATTACACTGAGAGATTAAGGAGATATAAATCACTAGTGATAATGAATGTAAGTTCTGTTTATGCTTATGTTTCTGTATTGACGATGACATCCCAAATGTTTAAAAATGAATAAAAATACTTTTCTTCGGAAGTGCTTTGATAACGCGATTATCATGTTTTACTGGGAACAAATTCCACAACATTTTTATTAAAAGAGGTACTCTGATTTTTATAAAGCATAAACAAAAATCGGTCTTTTCTGGCCGTGAAAATGGGGATGTCATAGACCTCCTCTTTGTTCATGTGGTAGGTCATCCTAAATTGATTGTAGCTTGGAGGCAAAGAGTGAAGCACCATGTCAATCGCCAAGTCTTCCCCAAAGTCAACATTCAACTTGCGAAGACGGTCGACATACCTTTGCATCTTTTGCAGGTGCACGGTAAGAGACTCTCCATGACCCATCTTAGCGGAAATCATGTTAGTGAAAATCTCATAACGCTCTTGTCTCGCGTTTTGGTGGTATCTCTCCAATAAGTCTTGGTGCATCTCATACGGGTACATGTCCTCATAGGACTTTTGGAATTCGGAGTTCATAGTGGCTATCATGATGCAATGAACCTTCGTTGCATCACGCTCGTGAGTTTCAAAAGCGGTCATTTCAGCCGGAGTAGCGATTTCAGGGTTGATTTTTTCGAGCTTCTCATCGAGGACATACTCCTTATCCTCATAGCGAGCAATAGTGCGAATGTATCTTATCCATTCGCTAAAGTTCGTCCCATCGAAAGTGACCTTTTGACAAAGGCTCATCAATGTGAAAGAACTAGCAGCAGCGTTGTTCGCATTCGACATCTACAAATAGAAAGGACAAAAATAGATTAGAATATGAATCCCTAATTATCACCCAATAAGAAAAATTAGGGCTAGGATCCAACAACAATATTTACATATTAGAAAAAGGATGTCGTAATCTAACATGCAAACAATTTTGAAGGTAAGTGAATGACGATTCACTAATTCTCCACCATGAAAACCTAACTTTAAGTTCTAAATGAATTTAAGAATTCCTAGGTTTAGATGAGATTCATTGAAACATTTCAATGGCATGTTTAAATCTCGATATGCCCCTCTTGTTTGTGACTGGGATACCGAGGATCACAAAGCGGGTGTGAATTACCATGCAAATTCACATGGTGCCTTCATTGTAACGATCACCCATTCGATGTGCCGGTAAACCACACACGCTCCATCAAACTATGATAAACAATGAATCACCCTTTGCCACCTTCGCTTAGAACCAATTAGCGTGCCGGTAAACCACACATGCTCCACTAACTTCTTAGCAAGGTGCAAAGCGCAATTTCATGGGATTGCATCAATTCACTTTTCCTAAAGTAACTAAGATTGGGAAATTTAAAAAAAAAATATGTAGTTACTTTGTATTTCATATTATACTTTTAATGAGAGGATGAGGTTGCCCTATCCTACCCGTTCGGCTAACGACCCTCCACCGATCAAGCAAGCGGTGGGTGTGAGTGTACACCCATTAAGCGTCATTTTATAGGCCGCAACCTTATACCCACCTTATAGATCGGCTTCGTGAATGAGGTCTACTAACGGTAAGACTAGCATTTAAGTTATACATATATATATATATATATATATATATATATATATATATATATATATATTAATCTTGTAATATTATATTAGTATAGAGTTGTATTTTAAACTTGTAAAATTCTAGGGTTTGAAATTTAAATTTTCTAAATTAAAAACTTTTAATCACAAAACATAAATTTCAAAACTTGAGGACAAGTTTTAAACATTTAAAACATGGAGGATCAAATAACAAATAATCTCAATTAACAATTAATTCCATAATTATCCATATTTGATTTATTTAATGATTTCTTGCAAGATAATTACCAATTTAATCAAAATAATTAATTAATTATCACATAAGGAAATTAAATATTTTATTAATTGATAAATCTCTTTAACTAGATCAAGATTAGAGTCATATATATCAAAAAATCGGATTAGGGTTGATCTAATATGATAAAGGCAAGTTTCCATAAGATAAATATCAAAAAAATCCCGAATCTGGCCCTTCCTGACGCTTGGACTCGCCGAGTGCACCATGGGACTCGCCGAGTCAGGCCAACTCGCCGAGTCCACAATGGGACTCACCGAGTCCATGACTCAGAAACACAAAATTCAAATTTTGCAGGTAAGATTCAAACAAACAAGCAACAATTTAATAGAAACCAATCTAGTCTCTGATACCACTGATGGGTTTTAGCCATATGAACATTCCTATGTGCACATGCAAACCCTAATGCTTGGATCTAGGTTTCTCTAATTAAACATGCTTTGAATCCAAGACTTCTAATGGCTAATTAAGCATAAGAACAATACAAAATCAGATCTAGAAGTTTACCTTTGAATCTCTTGTTTGATCTTGTTGTCTTGGAGCTCTAGAGTCACAAATGTCACTCCTCTAATGGCTTACAAACACCAACTAGCAAGGAGGATGATTTGAGAGAGAGGAGAGGGATTAGAAATCGGCCAGGGTTTCTTTGCTTTAGCAGAGGTGCCGATTTCCCTTGCCCTCGGGGTCTATTTATACTTGTAAGGCTCCTAGGGTTTCATCCTTAAACCCTAGTTGGATAATCTTTCCTTAAAGCAATCCTAATCCTTACCTAAGATAGCCTTGGACGAATTTGAGGCTATACCAAGCCCTAGAATCCATCCATCCTCTATCCAAGAAGGATCTACAGCCCAAAGTGTAACTATCAAACAATTGACAGTTTATACCCTCTTATTTAATTAATCTCTTTAAGTCACCAAATTAATACTAATTAATCTGTGACTTATATTAATCAAATAACAATATTATTATTCCTTATATTACTCTCATAATATATTAATAATATTTATTCTCTCATAATAAATCATCCTATCAAGTTGCTATGGTGAAGGCAACCCAAAAGGACCATGCACAATCGGGTCAAATACTTGCCTAATATAGTTGCAGCCTTAGACACTATTCCAATAGATGTGTGATAAACAGATGAGAGGCCTCGATGTTGTTGTTGACCTAGTCATCTAGCGGAGTATGGATGACGACCACAGACTCTTTCTAGATAGTCCAGTGGAACGCTAGCAGGTTCATAATCTGTAGGTGTTGTAAACGATGTGTTCACCGGTGTACTATATCCCCCTCATGGTTGCCTTTAGGACATCTATTGTCAAGGAAACCCCTTTGCAGTAATGTCCATCCCGATGAAAATCCTAGATTAGGTCCCAGGTAATAGATGTTGTTTTAGGGACGTAAAGTGAGGATAACGGGAATGGGTAATCGGGTTATTGTTGGTTGGTGAAATTAAATATAATTATTTATTGTGGGTTGAAACCCCTATATGCTCACCAGGCTCACAAGCCTGACCCACTCAGTTTACTTGTATTACAGGTAGTGGCGCTAGGGCATAAGATGGATGAATCATAAGTTATTTTGTTTATTAGACTAGTTGTTATATGTAACTGTTGTATGGTCTATCTTTTGTTGTTTATGGTTTTGTGTCTGTATCGGAACATGACATCCCGAGTTTTGAGTATATAATGAAAATACATTTCTTTATGAAATGTTTTGGTAAATATTATTTTTATCATATTTTGTTTTTGGGAACAAATTCCGCAACTCTTTTAAATCAATGAATTTACTCTGAAGTTATTTTAAAAGCATAAATGAAACCGATCTTTTCTGGCCGTGATTTTGAAATGTCACAACTTCATCAAAATTCGGTGGCTTCGTATTATCGAATTACAAATACTGAAAAAATCAACCAGTACCAACCCCTACAGTTGCAACAGCTGCAGAGGCTGCAACAGCAATAGCCTCAGCAATGGTTGCGTATCTGTCATCAAAGAACTCCATCATCACGGTCTTGAGAGACCCAAAAATCTCCAGTATCTACCCCCAAACAATAGACACAACCTCTTCATGGATAATCTCTCTGATACGATCCTCTGTCACTACTGGCCAACCCTGACTACTAGCTCCCGACCCAAATCCAACCTCCAATCATCTCGTAATCACCATACTGAAAATATACCAGGGAGATATCAGATAATACACATATCAACATGGGAACCAACTCCCAACAAAGTCCTAGGGGTTATGACTTCCTTGTTACACATACGGGTCCAGTGCTTTCAGTAGTACGGGCCCATACTACCTTCCACACCTACACGTATTTGTCTCAAGGATCATCATGACAACCCTAAAAATACATTCTAGCATGCACACATACGAAATCCTCACAACCTAGAGGAAGGGTACACATCTCGAGACTGGCCGGATAAACCCACACAACTCATTCTACCACTAACTGCCACACGACCCTCCATCGGTGTCGGATAACTATTGCATGACTACAATCACATGCCACATAGTTTAAACAATCTTAGACTAAAAGATTCAATCCTACAACTTTTGGACTCAGACAAGAGCTGCACAGCAGGACCAAATCCCTTATTTTAAGATCATTTAAACCATGTAGCATGTGACTTAGTGTATTCACTCAATAGCTAGTTGACACGCGAAATAGTCATACAACAATCAATCAATCAAGTACTCTACAACAGATAATGCACCATATATCAGGCAATTCTATCATACAATTCATGAAGATCCCTATCCTATTACTAGCAAGTTGTTCTAACATATCATAACATAATCTTAATTAACTGTGTGGTAATTTGGGGTCTACTTATTGGCTCCGACTGATCGTACACCTTGCATCCTCCTTGATTATTTTGAAAACCATTTGAAAATTTGTTTAAAAACCTTTTTCCTTAGTTTCATACTGGATTCATACGAGTGTTCCTCCAATTCACTCAAACCAATGCTCTGATACCAACTTGTAACATCCACAAAATTCATGAAATATTTAAACTTCTAAAATCAATCCACAAATCATCATTGTTTACAATTTAGTTTTCAAAACATGTTTAATATTAGATTTTCCCCCAAAATCATAAATCCAAAACACTAGGAAGTGCACAATCATGCATTTGCCTTCCCACGATCATCGGAGGTACCTGAAACATAACCCAAAACTGTAACCCAAAGCTTAGTGAGTTTCCTCCAAGGTACCAACACGCAAACAAATAACATGTATACAATAACATCATAATATGGGTCCAATCAACCATCGAGTTAGAATGCCAACATACTATGGGTCCAATCAACCATCAGGTTGGAATACCCTAGGCCCTCAACCATCGGGTTGGAATGCCAACATACTATGGGTCCAATCATCCTCGGGGTGGAATACCCTCGGGCCCATTCAACCATCGGCTTGGAATGCCCCGACCGGTTGGCTTAAGCACAAAGCAGTGAAGCCTCAGCCACCAACCAAACATGTGTACATATAACAGATAATCATATAACATTCTATAGCCAGTCAAACAGATCTAACAGATCACCAAAGCATAGCATCATCCTATATACTAGGATACCAATCTAACATATCACTAAAGCATAACACCATCCTTATAAATAACTATTTTTAACCCAAAAAAATAGTTTCTTTAAGCCCAAAAAACAACTTCTTTTATCCCAATAAAAATATATCTCAAAATCAATTGGGGGCGGGGAAATGGGGATTGGGGGTGAGGTGTAACGACCCATAAATCAAGGGTAAATTTTTCATTTTTAATATAACTAAAACATTGATACCCTTTAATTCAAACATTTCAAATCATAGTCAAGTAAATCCTTTATCAGAGTTCAACCCAAAATCATTTGTTGCGGAATTCATAGGTGCGTGCACTGCGATCAATCCGAGCCTTTCCTTTCCAAAACGATGATACTTGAAACCATAAACAAAACCTGTAAGCACAAAGCTTAGTGAGTTTCCCAGAGCATACCATACACACAAACCACATATCACATATCCTGTTGCTATAAAAGCTACATGTATCACATTTCCTGCTAGCTATAAAAGCTACATATAACACATAAGCCATGCATACAAAACCCTGTAAGGATGCCATGGGCTACCCCACATGGTCTTTACCTAGGACTGCCATGGGCTACCCCACATGGTCATACATCAAATGTTATGAGCTACCCCACATGGTCGTTACCTAGGACTGCCATGGGCTACCCCACATCGTCTTACATCTAATGTCATGGGCTCCCCCCGAGGTCTTCCATGCAAGTATCACAAAGACAACTAGCATACCACATATCATATAATTACTAGCATACCACCTAGCATAAAGCTAACTATCATACCACATAACATAAAATGGGCTGGCCTTGGTGCCTTAGACCTATTGGTATGGTGAGAAGACTCACCTCGAATGCAGAAGCTTCCTGAAGAAATCCTTAGTTGTTGCCCTGCCAGCTTCCCGAGTTGCCACTACCAATCAATATACCCAAATTAGCAATTCGGCCCCATACCATAATCCTTAATCCATGAATGGGGTAAAATGACCATTTTACCCCTAGCCCAATATGATCTACAACTAAGGCCCAAACCCAAAACAAAATCCCAACATTATAATGTCCATAAAACCATCAATGGTCCAATTTTCCAAATTGGGCCCAGACCTTTCTAATGGACCTTATAAAGCCCAATATTCTGCTTAGTCAATAATCATGACCCAATTGGCCCACGAAGGCCCACAACAACCTAGTCCAAGAATTGGCCCAAACTGAGGCCTATAATACGAAGTTCATTTCTATATTGGGCTACAAGGCCCAATAGGCCCAACTATTCCATTATTGGCCCAAAGATGCATTCGGGAACAACTATCAGCAAATCCAGGCCCAAAACCATTAGGGCCTAAAGGTTCGAAGTCCACAAAGGCCCAATACATCCTGCGAGCGTACGCCCAATGTACTCTTCTGTACGCTTAGCGTACTGGGCAAAAGGGTTGTACGCACAACGTACTACATTGTACGCCCATCGTACAAACGACTGATGCACAAAATCCATTAAGTTCTTAATGCTTCAAACCAAGGGACCAAATTACAGATCTGAGCTCTACCTAACGTCTTAATCCATAAAGTTACTGACTTGGTGACTTATATGACCCACATGAACCCAAAATCAAAGTATAACAATCTACTTCCATGAAAATGACCATAACTATTGCATGAATCCATTAAGACCTCCAAGATGGCAACTTTCTGCCTTAGGGACTTAGTTAGAACCAAGGGTGGCAACCCTAAGCCTAAAAACGGATTTGGAACCATAAAGCTCCATTCTTGGGACCAAAAAGATCCAAAAACTCAACATAATAGATCTAAGCATTCAATGGTCAAGTTCAGAGCTTTATACCATCATCAAGCTGAAAATGAGTCACAAAAGCCAGATCCATAAGCTTCTTCTTGATCTCCATCTTTGCATCTAACTCCACCTTCTTGAAAATGAGCCAAACACTCCTAAAATGGACTCCATCAACTCAAAATGCCACCATGAATGGTATAAGATGATTTCTAGGGTTTAGAGGGGTGGAGGCTGGAGATATTCGGGTTAGGTTATGAGATAAGGAGTTTAAATAGGGTCCAAGACCCTAAAATAGGGTTCTGATCTAACTGGAGTACACCCAGCGTACATATGGTACGCCCAACGTACTCCGGGGATCATTCGCAATCCTCCTGGTCAGTACGCCCAGCGTACTCCAGGGTACGCGCAGTGTACTACCTTCTTTGCTAGTACGCCCCGCGTACACTTTGAGTATGCCCCGTGTACTCGGCTAAGCCTGAAAACCACGAAGCTTCCGAAGGCCATAACTTCTTTGTTATAAGCTCGATTCCGACGATCCTTATATCCACAGAAAGGTGACAAGAAGCCCTACACTTCTAACAACTTAAACCTTTCTTAAGACCTTTCGAACAAAAATCCATTTTACATAAAAGCCCGAACTGCTACTTTACCGAAATACCCCTAGGCTCCAAAACACGAACTGAACACCCGAATCACTTCTAATACATCACCCGCACCCGAAAGGGCGTAGATCTTACCTTCCCAAGAGTCATAATCCTTATAATGACCGTCCTTCGAGCCACCGCCTCAGACTAGGAATCAATTCGGAACAGAGCGTTACACGAGGATAATCCAGGAATTCGTAGGCGGGCCGGGGTGGCGAGGCTGGAAATTTCGGGGGCGGATACGGGGAAATGAGAAATTTTCGGGGGTGGAGGCGAGGAATGCAATCTCCGTCACGTTTGCCCCCATTGACATCCTTATTTGTCCCGACATCCACTCCTTCAAAAATTCTTGTATTTTAAAACATTAGTTTTAAGATATAGATAAATAATAGTATGTAGCTAAAGGAAAATGATAGATGGAATAAAGTTGGGCCTAAAATATAGAACAAAGTAAATATTGAATTGATACACAAATCATATACTAAGACAAAAATCATGCACAAAAAAATAATAGTATATACTAACAATACCAAAAAGACAAAAGTAAAAAAGGTGAACTTGAGTTGTACATGAGTGGTACGAACACAACAATAAATGAAGCTACTACTACTCAACTACCATCATTATGTCTTAGCTCTCTTCTAAGGTCATAGTAAGAGATAGTAAGGGAAGGGGTGCACAACAATAAATGAAGCTAGTCTCTATCCTAGTTATATACTACTCAACTACCATCATTCTTTCTTAATTCTCTCTTAAAGTTATGTTCTTAGCAAGGATTAACATCTTCAAGTCTAACTTCACGATATCTTCCTGGTTGTCCACTTCTACTTATACTGTCAACATTGATAGACTCAACTCTTCTAACATGAGCTATCGGTTTTCCGATTGTAACAAAGTATTATAAATATAACTAAAATGTAAAGTTTGGTATGTGAATGACTTTTACTCTAGCTAAAGTGGATTTCATAAAGCACATTGTATATGTGCATAATACACACTTCCTATTACATCATCACATATTCAATTCTTCAAGCGTGTATAATTTATCACTTGTAATCCTTTTATCTCGTAAAATATCACATTTATCCCTTCATTTTCTGAACCTTTTTTAAAATACATTTTCCACAACTCTATTTTTAAAGTGTTATTTTAACCCCTTAACTTTAAATTTTGTAAAATATCACTCTTATCATCTTCATTTTCTAAAATTTCATGTTTATTCTCGTAGTATATATATATATATATATATATATATATATATATATATATATATATATATATATATATATATATATATATATATATATATATATAATCTGGTTTTCTTTATGTTCGTTTAAAAAAATCTAATTTTTTATTTGTTGTTTTCATATATGTGTCGTTTTTTATGTATACTATAAATTCAAGTTTATTTATGTTTCAACATAAATTTTATGTATATTTACATGTTTTTTTAATCTAGGTTGAAGAGAAGGTACACAGTCTTTTTGTAGAACTTTATTCCTTGCGTTTTGGTTATTGTCATTGGTCTTGCGTATTGGTTATTGTCATTTTTAGTTTTTGCTTTTATACCATTGTATTTTGGTCTATGTAATTGTTCTATATTTTTATGGATTATTCAAAATCCTTACAACTTACAAAAAAAAGTCCCTAAACTCTTCTTAACTTTCGATAAAATCA
Source organism: Lactuca sativa (assembly GCF_002870075.4). Classification (NCBI taxonomy): domain Eukaryota; kingdom Viridiplantae; phylum Streptophyta; class Magnoliopsida; order Asterales; family Asteraceae; genus Lactuca; species Lactuca sativa. Next base: position 196,187,051 of record NC_056631.2, on the reverse strand, counting down.
CCTAAAGCTCATTTCTTTTATACTTTTTAGTGTTTATATTGTACTGGCTTAATCAATTTTTATGTCTAATACGCATCAAAAGACACGTAACAACCCGCAACAAAACACAAACTCAAACACTAGTTCATACTAAAACAAAACAATTTTTCATTCCTGTGACAGGATTCAAATGAAAGCATCAAGTTTTTGTCAACTGATCATGTATGTCAAGTGAGTTCTATTTCTTAATGTGAAAACTCAAAATGTTTCACTCAAAACCAAACACATCACCACATTGGTTCCCAAGTTAATTTAATATGGTTCATTTTTTTTCTATACATCTTCCAAAATATCAGTTGTAAATACTAAATATCTTATAAAAGTTATATATTGTTTATCTTTATTGATCATAGGCATCAATGACATAATTTTCAAAAGAACTTAGATTGATTACTTAAAAAGGATGGTTCTTTCTGCTAAATATATATTCCACAAGCCCACACATTGATAAAAGTAAACAAACTTCAAAACATTTAAAACATCAAACTAGTTAGCAAAAAGAAATCTCATATCAGCCTCAGTCAACCTTCCAAGAGCTTCATTGCACCCTCCAACAGTCCTGTAAAAAAAACAAAATACAAATTTAAACCAAAAATCAAAACTAAAAAATCACAAGTCACAGTGAAAAACCAAATTTACCCCTCAAACACCAATTTCTTCTTCTCTTGAAGATTCAAAATCCTCTCTTCAATTGTATTCTCTATCACAAACCTCACAACCCTAATCGGTTTGTATTGACCTATCCGATGGATTCTATCCTGCGCTTGCTGCTCCACCGCAGGATTCCACCACGGGTCCATCAAAAACACCTGACATTTATTAAATAACAAAAAATATATATTATTATTTAAAAATATAGTAAAAAATAGAAAAAGTTGTTACACTTACATGTGAGGCAACTGTAAGATTCAAAGCAACACCTCCCGCTTTTAAGCTCATTAAAAAGATTTTACACTCTCCATCCTCTGTAAATCTTGTAATTACACTTTCTCTTGCAGACATACTCATTGATCCATCCAACTGAACACATTTCACACCACTCTGCAAAATTCTCACCGGTCAACCTTTGACTTTTTAAAATCCAAATACTCGCCATTTTATTTTATGTTTCCAAATTTAAATACATAGGGTCCATTTCTGTAACTTCTGTGAAACACAAGGACCATGTTGGTAAATTTGCAATTAGGCAGGGACCATTTCTGTAATTTTGTGTCTAAATTCCTTGTTAGGCAGGGACCATTTCAGTAACTTTATGAAAAACAAAAACCATTCCTATAAATCCCTTATTAGGTAGGGGCAATTTCTGTAATTTTTCAATCAGGCAGGGACCATTTCTGTAATTTTGTGTCTAAATTCGCTGTTAGGCAGGGACCATTTCATTAACTTTGTGAAAAACAAAAACCATTCCTATAAATCCCCTTATATTAGGTGGGGGCTATTTCTATAATTTTTCAATCAAGCAGGGACCATTTCTGTAATTTTTGTGAAACCCAGGGACCATTTCTGTAGTTTTGTGAAGCAGAGACGATTTCTGTAAATTTACTATTAGAAAGGGCCAGTTTCTGTAAATTGACTATTAGAAAGGGACAATTTCTGTAAATTTCATATTGGGAAGGGACTATTTCTGTAATTTTCCAATTAAGTAAGGACCATTTCTGCAAATATTATAAATTTGATAATGATAAATTTACCTTTTCCAAAGAATATTTAATGAGATCAAGAAATGACGTGAACTGGCTGAACACAATTCCTTTAGCAGAACCATCTCTTTCAACCATAAATCTGATTTCTTCCCTCTGAAAAAATTTGTAAATTTTAGATTCTCACATCAACAAAAATAAAAATAAAAAAAGTTGGAAAATATAAAATGACAAGAAACATACAAGGGCGTCGATTTTTGTGCTTGTTTGGAAATCATCTAAACGAATTCTGTTGATAATACTTGTTGACTTAAATCCTTTTAAAGTTGTTTTAGCCTTTTTGTGATCTTCTTGATCGGATTTTGCAGTGAAGTCAACTGTAAGCGGTTTTGAACATGAAGGACATGATGGTTGACCAAAGCTTCCACAAAAGTCAATCAGACATGATTTACAAAACACATGTTCACATGATGTCACCTATAAATAAAATAATTCAATTTAAACACAACAAACTTTACCTTAAATGCTAGAAAAAAGTCAATATATTAGTAGTAGTACCACAGGGTCTTCTGCCACATCATGACATAAACCACAAACTTGATCTTGTTCATCAATGGGTTTTGACTCATTTGCCCTCCTTGCAACAGCAGTCTTGGAGTACACCACAAGATAAGGATGATCAACAGCCTGAAATGTTAATATTTTATATATTTATTAATTAATATTAAATGTATTATACATGGAATAACATTAAAAACTCAAAAAATTGTAGGTATAATCATGTTTTTAAGATGGTGACCTGTCGCAAGCGTGTTAAAAGGTCAAAAATATGAGCATAGTTGTTCATCAATGTTCCTGCTTCAACATATCTGCAAATAAAAAAAAAAAAAAACAAATTTATGGAAAAAATATTGTTAAGATATAAAATACCAAAATCAGTTATCAGGGTTCCACTATAAAAAATTAGATAGAAAGAGGATTATATTTATACGTATTAAACTGTGCTTGACTTTCACTATAAAGTGAAGTGTAATAGTCTTGCTCTGTAATATCAAGGTAGTCACGCCTCAGTGTAATCTGTAAATAATTTAGAAATGAAAAACCAAATAAAATGAGTTTTCTACTTTTCTTGATTCAATAAAATAAAAAAAATAAATAAATAAAAAACTTACAATTCTAGGAGGAAGTGCAAGATCTGCAGCTCTACCCTTTTTAGTACGCCTTAACAATATACTTTTCAAAACCTTATCTTTCAACAAAATCATGGCTCTTTTACCATCATCACTACGCCCTCTATTTGCAATTGGATTAGCAACATATTTATTCCACCAACAAAAGTGTCTCACTGATTTGTGAGGGCAGTTTGGGCATGTTGAATTTGGACTATAATCAAGCACTTTACAATCACAGTCTTTACATAGGTAATAAGAATACGGAGTTATTTGTAAGAATCGAACCTAATAAGAAAATTAAAAATCACAAATCAGAATTGAATGAAAGAAAACTATAAACTTAACTAAGAAAAATAAAACAATACTTACAAGTGAGTAGAGTTCTCCAACACGATTCTGAAGAGGGGTCCCACTTAAAGCCCATTTATATGAAGATTCTAAAGCAAAAACAGCTCGGGTTGTATTACAACGTCTGTCTTTTATGTAATGAGCCTGTGTATATATATAAAAATATGTAAGTAATAGTGTCTAATAAGCTTCAAAACTTTTAAAAAACATACCTCATCTAAAATCAAGCGATCCCATTTAACAGAGTGTAAGATAGATTTCATAACCGATTTATATCCAGAACAAGAGGGACTTTCAGAAGGAACCAAGGTTTCAAATTTCTCTTTCTTTTGGCGCTTTTTGTTCTTGTTGCTTTTCTTTTTATAATCACCTTCATCATCTGATAAATCTTCCTTTGACAATGACAATTTTGTCCCAAGTTTTCCATTCTTTTTGCTCTGTTTTGACTGTTTTGTGGTTTTAACAGCATCAGGACCACAGAAGTATTTTAAGTGAATTTGTAGTTTCCTTTTGTAAAATAGTTTTCCACACCATTTGCATCTGTCTTTTGGTGGCATCACGTTTTTTCGATACTCAGCCTCTACAATGGAGTATGTAGTGATGATAAAATCATATTCAGAAAATTCAAAAAATGTTTTTGCTCTATTGGCTCCGTGATACACCAATACCTTATTGCTTCCTTTTGAAGTGAATCGATCAATTTCATTGACCCATTGCATGACAGCAATTAATGGGCATATCACAAGGGTTGCTTTGACACATGGCAATGAAGAATCACTTGAAAAGTCAACTTGTTGACCGAATTCATGACAAAGTGCACGTTTAGCAAGTACAAGGGCAATAGCTTGAACAGTTTTCCCCATTCCCATTTCATCAGCAAGAATCCCACCTCTTGAAGGAGATTCTTCTTGCTTCAATCCCCATGCTAACCATTCTTTTTGGTACCTTAAAAGTGGCATAATCAAATCAGGTGATGGCTCAACAGTTTCTGCCACTAGTTCATTCAAATTATCTAAATCAATATCCTCATTCATATGTTGGTCAAGCCAGTTCTCAGTTTCTTCTTCCCAAATTTCCCATAATAATGTTGGTTTTGTCTTCTTCTTCCTTTTTGTGTGTGTTCTTTTTTTAACTTCAACAACATCTTCTTCTTCTTCAAGACTGACATTATCAACTTCAACCACCGTTTCTTCATCCGATTGTTCCACACTTTCCTGAGCTTTTCTCTTCCACCTTCGTGAAACGGATTTCCTTCTCTTTGGCTTATCATCTTCAGAATCTGTTACATAATCTGGAACCACTTCTTCATTTTCCATACCTACGTTCACATAAGAAGCTAAATAGATCAAATAGAGATAACCATTTTCCGTTGTGTGTAAGAAAAAACCCCAATTACTTTGATATGGAAAATAGTTAAGGGAATCAAGAGGTACCTTCAAAACTAGATTCGTTGTAATCGGAGTCCTCAGAAGACAAATGACCGTTGTCTTCATTGTCTGAGAGATCCATAATTCCCTTACCTACAATCGAATGAAATCAAGTTGAAAACCAGTTAGATAACCATAACACAGAGAGCAGTTTTTCAGTCATACAACTCTCAAGTTACAGATAAAACTAAAAACAACATACGATTCATAGATAACCATATAACATAATAGTATAATACTGATGGCAGATCTTCCGTAACAACTTCTGAGCGTCAAGTCTCCTTTCCTTTTTAGGAGAAACTAGAAAAGCACTCAAATTACAGAAAAAAAAAAACAAAGAACCTACAATTCTTCAGTCCATTCAGTGAAAAACAGCAAGATCAACCAAACACAAGCGAAGCAAGCCAAAAATACACAAATCAAGAGCATCCAGAAAACATTGTGATAGATTCACATATTACCTTTGTCAGAAGGATCAGACGAGCGAGAACGAAGCTTCATGACGCGTAACAATTGAATGGAATGGAACAGAATTAGGGTTTCTATTGATGAAAAGGGGGGCAGGATATGAGTTTCTGCTTCGAAATGAGTGAGGGGGTTATCAGTCGTCGCGGGAAAAACTAATATTTATAGTATGGGCGATGCAACTGTTCCACATAGCACGCTTTCTAACCCGTGGGAATAAATACAATAAATAATAATTAAATATAGACAAATTACAATACCCTTTGTTGATTGTTGTTGTTGCTGGGATGATTGGATACTATCCAGAGTTGTTTGTGAAATCGGATTTTAGGGACAAAATCCAGTAATAGGAGAGTGTTGTAATCGTATGTTATGTTATTTATTGATTTTTATGGAATAAGAAAGTTGGTTTGGGGTGATTTTGCGACGCCATCATATGTGGTTGCAGCACGTGCTAGCGCAGTAAGTTGCGGCGCGATTTTATGTAAATCACAGTTGCTCTGGATAGAAATAACTAGACTCTACTTATAGCATTTTGTTTAATCGGTGACAAATAGTGTCAATTCTTTTACCTGGTTCCTAAAAAGGTTGAAACAATCTTTTAGGGATATTAGGGAAGTATTATTCATAATCAATATGGGCGATGTGATAACTTTTTCCTAGGTTAGGTATTCTCTTATTTATATCATAGGTAATTTTGTAAGAGCGTGGCAATGATGGCTTTGGGCTCAAGAGTTGGTGGAAACACCATGTTTGATCATTTGTTTTGGCAAACTTGCAAATCACATAGAATGTGATTTTCAAGAAAATTTTCGCCGACTACGCCCCGCCGAATGTGAATGACTTGCAAATATCAGTCATGCGAAATAGGTAAAACTTTATTACCCAAACATCCGTTGAAATATAATCAATATTAATATTCCAAAATCTCAATTTAGATGTTATCGGTTCATGAACGCAATTTGCTGACAACAACTCTCATTGAGGCTGTCTTTGAATACACTTAATGGATTTATATTTAACGCATTGACTTTGATGGTAAAATACTATATAAATAGCAAAATATTATACATAGATGGTGCTTTAGAGGATTGTGCAACATTTTTCAAGTAACGGGTTTTAGGTAAGCTTGTGTTATAGATTTGCAACTTCACATGTGGGAAATGGCAAAGTCGTGGTAAGGCGTGCGATCATGCTTTTGCAACAATATGTTGTTTAACCTACACTGACTTTTACCATTTGATTCAATTGTATGAGAGGTCTGATGTATATCAAGTTGAATACCAACCAACAATTGTGCATCCTCTATTACCTCCATTTGAATGAGAAATATCATACCCGATGATAATCATTTTAACCCTTAGGTAATCGAATAATTTATGTTTTATCAACAATAATTATGTTTGGATTTGCAATTAAGAAGTATATCTTCCTCAAAGTTGTTTTTTTTACATATTTTTACTTCATAACTTACTTTTGATCTAAAAAAATTATGTATTTTTGTAATCCAAATTTGAAGTGTGATATGTCTATAGATATCTTTTACTAAGAAGAACACAAACAAAAAATTTCACCCCAAACAAAGTTGGTATGAACAATTTATAAAGGTTTAAAATTATGAAAAAAAAAATAGATTTTTGTAAACATAATATGCAAAAATCTACCTAGCCAATACATGTATTTCAACAATAAAAATAGCAAGACAATAAACGTTAACAAATAAAATAATGATAGCAGATGACATCAACATTCACAAGTTAATCGTAGATTTTCGTAGTCAACTTTCCAAAACAACATTTTTTGTTGAATAGAAAAAATATCATAAAAGATGTCAATTTTTAGCAATGGTTGTATGAAAATTGTGACTATACGGGTCAATTTTTATTTTTTAGTTTTATGACAAAAAGTTTTAAAAATAATTATTTTGGTCATTTTCTATTATTTTATTTTAAATAATCAATTTACTATTTAGTTATTAAGTTATCGAAACTTTATTTTGAAAAGAGTAAATTACAGTTTTGGTCCATGTGTTTGATCAACTTCACACATTCAGTCAAACCTTTAAAAATTTGACAAGATGCATCCATATGGTTTAAAGAAATTGCACTGCACATCCTTAATCCACTTGAAAAGACCATTTTACCCTTACTTTTATATATTTCCTTTTCTTTTATATATATATATATATATATATATATATATATATATATATATATATATATATATATATATATATAAAAATCAAAAAATTATTTTTTAATTATTATTTTATTAACAAAAAATAAATAAATAAGAATTACCGTTTTTTTTCGAAAAATACGTGAAATATTCTAATAGAATATTACATCGTAAATATTCTAATGTGATTTTTAAAATGTTAGAATATTCTAGTGTTCTACTAGATTTGCCAGATATATAAAATATTCTAATATTCTACTAAAATATCTAAAAAAAACAGTAATTTTTTTATTTTATTTTTATTTTGGAAAATATAATAATGAAAATAATATTTAAAAAAATCGAAAATTTTCAATTATTTTATATTTTAAAATTGTTTTTTATATACAAAATGAGTGATTAAGATTGCGTCTCATGGTCTCACAAAATTAAAACGTCTCATATTAACCTAACTCTCTCTCTCTCTCTCTCTCTCTTTCTTCTTTATATATATATATATATATATATATATATATATATATATATATATATATATATATATATATATATATAATTGTTTATTTTATTCTTTATATTTTTCCGCTTATATTCTATTTTATTTATTTATACTTTTTATAATTTATATATTTTTTTAGAATTTTATTCGAATATATTTTTAATGTTTTTTATATTTTGTTTGTTTATATTTTTTTCACGTTTTATTTGGATATATTTTCTAGTTTTTTTTTTTAATACATCTTTTAATGTATTTTTTTATCTTTTGTTTTTTATATATTTTTAAAGCTTTTTATAAAATCTTGTGTATAAAAAATATAAAAATGTTAGTTAAATGAAAATTTGATTAACACATATTAGGTATATAATTATTTATTTTAATAGGGTTATTTTATAGGCTAACCGAAATTCAAAACGAGAGTCAATAGCTTCAAATTCAATATTTTTAGTTTTATAATTTTTTTGCACATTTTGTTCCGAATTGAAAATGTTAATCAGAATTCATATAACTCAAACATATGTGTCAATGTTTTCGAGTTCATTTTTTTAGAAATTTTGTTCGTTTTTTATTTATATGGTTTTCCAATTAACCTTAATATATTTGAAACCTCTTTTCGTATTTTAGTTAGCCTATCTATTAATCTTATTAAAAATATAATTTTATTCCTAATCTGAGTTCATAATATTCACATTCAATGAACTTTTTTTTTTATATTTTTTACAAAACGAAACAAACAAAATGTCAAAAAAGTTAAAATATATTCAAACAACATGCCAAAAAACTAAAAAAATATATTAAAAAAAACATCATAAAAATATAAACGAAAAAAATGTAAAAAACATTAAACAATATATTCAAACAGCACACCAAAAAATGTCTTTTACATTTTTTTCGTTTATATTTTTATGATGCTTTTTTTATTATTATTTTTTTAGTTTCTTTTGCGTATTTTTTAAATACATTTTAATTTTTTTGACATTTTGTTTGTTTATACTTTTTATAAAAAATGTAAAATAAAAAAGTTCGTTAAATGTGAATATTATTAATTTAGATTAGGTGTAAAATTATATTTTTAATAAGATTAATAGATAGACTAACTAAAATTCGAAAAGGGGTTTCAAGTTATATAAAGGCTAATTGGAAAACCATATAACTCAAAAACGAACAAAATTTCTAAAAATAAAAACAATGAAATCGAAAACATTGACACATGTGTTTGAGTTATATGAATTTTGATTATCATTTTCCACTCGGAACGAAATGAAAAAAAAAAATCTAAAACTAGAAAAATGAAGTTGAATCCATTGACACTCGTTTTAAATTTTGGTTAGCCTATAGAATAACCCTATTAAAATAAATAATTATATACCTAATATATGTTAATTATATTCTCATTTAATTAACCTTTTTATATTTTTTATACAAAAAATATTTTTAAAAATCTTTACAAATATATAAAAAAAACAAAAGATAAAAAAAACAATAAAAAGGTATATTTGAACAAATTATCAAAAAAAAACTACATAAGTTATTCAAATAAAACATCAAAAAAATATAAAAAAAATTAAAAATATATATTCAAATAAAATTTTTAAAAATATATATAAATCATAAACAATATAAATAAATAAAATAAAATATAAGCGGGAAAATATAAAAAAAAATTAAACAATTATATATATATATATATATATATATATATATATATATATATATATATATATATATATATATATATAGAGAGAGAGAGAGAGAGAGAGAGAGAGAAAAGAAAAAGAAATATATAAAAGTAAGGATAAAATGGTCTTTTTAAGTGGATTAAGGATGTGCAATGCAATTTTTTTAAACCACAATGATGCATCTTGTCAAATTTTCAAAGTTTGGACTGAATATGTGAATTTGGCCATATCACAGGGACCAAAACTATAATTTACTCTTTTGAAAATACGTTACAAATGGCTCCCACGAAACCTATATTTTACCCCGAATTCCCAATTTTCAATTCAAAAATTGCATAAGTTACGTTTGTATCGTGTCTGTCGTCGTTCTCGATCATCGATCAATTAGGGTTCCAGTAATCCAGAAGAATACACAATGATTTCCGTTCTATACACGCTTTTGTTCATCGAAATGACAACGATTCTATTACTTTTATTCAAAACCCCACTTCGAGAGCTTTTAATCGTCGGTTTAGATCAGCTGAAACGAGGGAGAGCTCCATTGATTGTAAAATCCGTTGGCGCTACTGTATTCACCATCATGATCTACGAAATCTACAACATTTCCGATACACGAAGCCGCCCCATGGATACCGTCGGTCCCACCGATCAAATCATCCTTGCTTACCAAATGCTTGAAGCGTCTCTCATCGGTGATACTTCTTTCATTCCTTTTTTGTTTTTTCATGAAATTGTTGCGATTAATTAATTTCAATTTACATTTGGTTTTGCAATTGCTTTACACTAACATGATTTATTGAATATATGTTAAAATGAATTCATACCAACGTATGAATTAAACACAAAAGGCGTCTTGCATGTGGGTTTTGAATCAAATCAATTTTACTACACCAATTATTAGATTGTAAATAATACATTTTGAGATAAGCAATGGTTATCCATATGTCTGATGATCACTTCTTTCACTTAAATTGCATGTGTATATCATCATGTATGCTTGTTTCTTTGAATCTATATAGTGTAAAATTATATAGGGTATGTTCGATATCATATTATACAAAAATCAATGTTGCAACTACCTTACTTTTGCTAAAATCAGATGAAATCTTAAATAATGCAGGTGTCTCGATTTTTCTATTACTGATAATAGACAGAATACATTATTACATTAGAGAATTACGCACACTTAGAAATACTTTAGAAGCTGGAAAGAAACAAGATGGGAGTAAGAATAATGGTGCAGCCGAGGTTAAAGCTCTGAATGAAGAAATACATAAGCTGAAGACAAAGATTACAAAGTTGGAATCCGAATCTGGTAAAAAGGGGAATGAGATCAAATCTACATAATCTTATTCTGGTGTTCCTCGGAATCAGTCAGAAGGTTCTAGTGGGAAGAAGGATATTTGAGTTCATAAAATGTTGATGCTAAGGGGGGAAATAAGTGGGGAAGTATTTCAATTTATGGAAGATAAGAAAATGTAGTCGAGAATTGAGATCAATGGAGTTTTTTATAGCAATTAGTGTTTACCCTAAAATTTACCCCAATTTTACCAATTTTATATGATTAATTATTTAATGTCTTTCAAGTCTACATTAAAGTTGGTTGTTAGATATAAAATTTCAAATTCTTTTACTATTATATTACATTCATTACAAATTTAAACAAATACTTTCTTGTAATTTAACTGAAAGAAGCTCATGGATTTGCTTCCGAGTAACAAAAATCTATCTTCAAGTTTTGTACTAACAAAAGTCTATCTTTTTAGAATATATTCAATGCAAAAATATATTTTCAAAAGCTTTTTTTATAAGGGATGATTACATAAATTATTATTTTTCTAAAGATAATTCGATGTTTTGACAAATCAAAATGAATCATCAATTTTGAAACGTGTCAGTTTTGAACTACTTTTTAAGTTTCAAAAATAGTTTTTCTAACAAAAATCTATTTCACATCAGACAAGTTGTGAAGTATTATTGAATTCGAAATTTAAAGTTTTAAAGTACACCAAATGAAAATTCTTAAAGCACTTTCCACTTTGTTTCATCTTCATTCTTCAATGTTCTCAAACCAACATCCTACATTTGATTTAAATGAATAAATCATTGTACTGATCATTATTTAGCGAAATGATGTTCTTATTTGTTTGTTTGCTCACAAAATAACTATTTTCTTTATGGAATGCATTTTTCTGGAAATTTCTTTTTTCATGTAATTTTCATGAATCCCTCTTCCCTTCCACCCCACGATAATGATATCGATTGTATTCTTGCCAAAAATAATGTATTTTTTGTGAAATAAATATAAATCACAAAATTGGCTAACATATATTTTTTAAATAGTAAACTGCATCATATAGATGGCCGATCGAACCTGTCTCAAGGCCAACATATGGAAGATAAATTACATAACACTAATAATATTTCATGTCGTATTAGAACTAGAACTCCAACTTCAATTATGGACTTCAACATCAAATATTTTCTTTTAAAAGTAAAAATAGTGAACGCATCAAAATTGGTTTGTGTAACATCCTCAATTTTCGCCTAGAGTTTTTGTTGTTTTTACTAAAATTTTAAGAAAATAATTATAATAAAAACTAAAAAGAAATAATAAGTACATGAGTTACTAAAATATTTAGATTAATTATTTAAATAAAAAAGAGTCAATTTGGACTTAAAATAGAATATAAATTAGGAAGGACTAAATTTGATAGTTTAGCCAAACTTGAGGACTGGAATTGAAATGGTTTGGGATTAATTTGATAAAACATTTATATTATTACGTGTAAGTATTAAACCTAAAAGCTCCATTAAAACTAGTAGATTTAGTGGTAAATATAACAAAATAAAGGCTAGAATGGTTTAAGTTGTCAAATAAGCATTCATATATAAGCCTCTCTTCTCTTATCCCTTATTTTTACACCGAACGATCTAGAAAGAAGAAAGACGTGGAAAATTGTGATTTTGAGGAGACGAGGAGGATCTAGAGTCATGAATTGAAGTTTGAACGAATATTGGAAGTTTACCGACGCATCATTGAGCTTAGAAGGTATAATCTTTTCCATTTCCTTGTTGATTTTCGATTTTGGGTTGTGTTGCATCTTAAATCCAAAATTCACAATCAATTAATGATTTGAATAAGTTTTGGATGTTAGGAATGTACTCTAGATGATTATGAGGTTACCTTTCCACTACTTGAATGGTTGGATCCCTCTCCAAAAATGGATTTGACTATTTTAAATCCTTAACTTCATGAATGAGTTGTACACAAGCTTATATGACTTGTAGATTTGCTTCTATCATGAAGTCTAATTTATTTGTTTGAGTTATGAGGTATGGAGTCGGGTCAAATGATAATTCCATGATTATCAATGAGTTGTATGAATGGAGTTGGTGATTCCAACGATGAGTACCAAAGGAATGAAATCAAATGTTTTTGAATCACAAGTTGAAACAACAAAATAGTTGATGAATTGAAAAATGAATGCAATGATTTAAATTCTATAAATGAACTGGAAGGTTTTAAAGAGTATCTAAAGGAATATGGATTCAAAATCTTCGTGTATGAAATTAGGACCTTAACTCAATGGGGAACTAGGAATCATATTTGAATAGATGGAATCGTCATTTAGGATTGTTATGAGGTTTGTATTATGTTTTGGATGATTATCATTGATCATTATATCACAAGATAGAAGTCTAATAAGCCTTTGAAGTCGTAGATGACTTAAGACATAAGTATAAAATTGATGCCTTAATGTATGTCCTTAAATCCATGAGATATTAATTTTTTTTTGTGTGTTAAGTCATGAATGAGTTACGAGCCATTTTGGTATTAATACAAGTGTGAAACACTTATTTATCCATAAGTCACCATGTTTCTGTCTAATCCGACCACCATTTTGAAAACCGACACCACCATTGCAACCATATCAAGGTGCGGTCCAAACTCCACCAAACAAAAGCTTGATCCGAGTGCAAAATAAAAGTTAGAGACCAAACGTGCAATTTTGACCAAACCATAGGGACGATTTTAGTAATTTACTCTTTATAAAACATATTCAGAGTTTAAAATATCATACGTACAATTTAATAGACATATTAATCTACTAATACCTAGTTTAAAATTTCCATGCATATATTCATTAATATCTTAAAACAAAATTTATATAATATATATGACTTAATAAAATCCATTTTTAGTTTAATACACAAAACTCACAACATAATATAATCAATTATACAATAAATCACATATTCAAATAAGTCAAACACAAACTCCACCACCACCACCAACTACATGTGCCACTTTCACAAGCATCCTTCGTTCCAAATCAAATATGTATACAAAATCATGGATTTATAGCTTAAATATTATATTCACGATTTAATAAACCAATTAATTTAGTAATTAAGAACTTAATGCAAAATAATTATAAAAACTAATATATTTTTACATATTTAATAATAATATTCACAAAAAATTAATACAAACATTCATACATAAATTAGTCATATTTTAACACAAAATTCATAAAAGAATTCACAGTTTAATTGTAACACTAGTTTCCAGGTATTTACATTTTTGGCCTTGTTTTTAATAATGTTTCATTTTTGGTCACCAACGCCAGACGTTGGGGAGGGAACGCAAGGCGTTGGAACGCCAAACGTTGCTATGTGGACTCAAGGCTTCCCACATAGAAGGCAAAACCTTATTTTTAGTGTTTGCATCCTATTTAAAGGCCATTATAGCCTAAAACCCTTCTTAACTTCAACCTCCATCTCTCTTAGCCCTTATTTCGATTCCCTATGTGTGTGTGAGTGTTTTGAAGCCATGGAGTATCATTTTTGTGTTCTTAGTGAAGAAGGAAGACCGTTGGAGTGGTGGGGTTACTCTCTAGCTTTTGAATCTGGACTTCTTGCATCTTAGAGTATCTTCTGGAGGTATAAAGTTTAGATTTTGATGACTTCCTTGTTAGATCTTGACTAAGCTTGGTATTATGTCCTTTTGATCTTAAGATCTTGATCTTTGTGAGTTTGGTGTACTCCAAAGTTTTAGGTTGTCCTGTCAAGCATTTTAGAGGGTTTTGAATCATAAAAATGCAAGCTTAGACCTTGATACTCTTCCATGCAAGAGTTTTGGAGCTTTAGAGTATGATATGATTTAAGATCATGGTGTTAGGCTCTTTGTAGCCATGCAAAGTCATAAAGGTTGCAACTTTATGGCTTTAGATGCTCTATTAGCATTGGATCTGAAGTTTGGATGTTAAGTCTTAAGTCATTAAGACCTTGGTTTAGAAATTGGAACTTTGTGGTTTACGTTGGGCATAAACATGAGAACGTTGGGCGTTCGGACGCCAGGCGTCATAAAGTGGACGCCATGCGTTCTCTTAGAAGCCCATTGGATCGATTTTTGGGCCTTAGGCCATTAAGGGTTTTGGGCTTTGATTAGTTGGGTCTTGTACGGAAAGGGGAAAATGGTATTTTTTCCCTTAATATGATGAAGCATGAGTGGACCATTGTTATGGGATAAAACCTTAATTATTGATTGGGGTCGTTTCTGGATTTTGTTTAGTGTGAGGAGCAGTGTTAGCAGATCAAGTGTTGCTTTAGTTATCTTCAGTTATAAGTGAGTCTCCTCACTATATCTATGGGTCAAAGGCACCAATGTTGGGCCATTATTCGATTATGTAGTATATTAGTCAATGTATGTTTTATGTGTTATGTGATCGGGTTGAAATACACCTTAGGGCGGGGCCCACTATTGTATGTCGGGTTGAGATACACCCTTAGGAGAGGCCTACTATGACATGATCGGGTTGAAATACACCCCAGGATGGGGCCCACTATGGTATGTTCCGGTTAAAATATACGCTAGGGCGGGGCCCATATTTGTAATTGGATTGATATATATCCTAGGGCGATGCCCAATTATATGGTTGGTATGTGGTACTTTGGGGGAAACTCGTTAAGCATTGCGCTTACAATTTACATTTATGGTTTGAAGTACGTCTGATACTAAGGGGAAGGGTCTGACGTGATGACACATCATTCCCCCCTCATGTTTTCCGCACTTTTTGGATATTATTACCCTGATGATTTTGATATTGTACTATATGGATGTTTTGGAACAAATTGGTATTTGAACTATTGATTTTAAAATGAAAAATTTTACTACTGTTTTTGGGATGTTACATTAAATAAATTTAATTCTCAACTTAATACATTCAATTCACATTTTACTTTTAAATCCATAGTTTAATGCACAAAAGTTATATATTGACAACATATTCTCAAATTAGAACTTACATTTATACATTCATATATATATATATATATATATATATATATATATATATATATATATATATATATATATATGCTAATGTTTCGTTTAAAGTTTATTTACAAAAATATTCACAATTTAAATTTAACATCTTTTATTAAAAATTATATAAAAATATAATAAATCATGCATTCACAACTTAAAACTTATGTTTTTTATTCAAGCAATTAGATATATATATATATATATATATATATATATATATATATATATATATAAAGAAAATGCATTAACAACTTAAAACTTATAAAAACTCATGCATTCACAATTTAAAGTTTATGTATTTCATTGAAACAATCAAATATGTATAAACAATCATGTATTCGTAACTTAAAACTTATAAAAAATGCATGTATTCACATATTTAAACTTATAAAAAATAATATCTTCATAATATAAACATATATTTTCTTACTAATAACTGTTAAAACTAACATTAACATAATTAAATAATAAAGGAGACATTAAAACATTATAACTCGTAATTTTAAAACCATAAACTAATATTATTGAGAAAATAGTAGCATAAAAAAACACAAATAAAAAAAAAATCATGTATTCGCAACATTCACCGTTTAAAATTTATGTTTTTCATTGAAGCGATTTGATGCTTATAAAAAAATCATGGATTCACAGCTTAAAACTTATAAAAATCATACACACGAAGCTTAAAACTTATGACTTTCATTGAAACAATCATATTTGTATAAAAATCATGTATTCATAGCTTAAATTTTATAAAACATCATGTATTTGTAGTTTTAAACATATAAAAATCATGCATTCATAGGTTTTAACATATAAAAATTTATGTATTCACAACTTAAGACTTATATTTTCTTATTAATAACAGTTAAAACTAATATTAACGTAACTAAACAATAAACTGAAACATTAAAACATAACAATCACAACTTAAAAGGCATTTTGTTTGAGAAAACACTAACGTAATAACACACATTCTAAACTTAATTTTTACACATTCTAAACTTAATTCATAATATAAAAACCATAAAGCATAAGCTATGAATACCATTTTTAGCTAAATATTATAACAAATAAAAAATAAACTTCGATTCACAACTTAATAACAGCGGATTCAAAACCTGATATTTTTTGCAAATATTAAAACAAATAAAAAAAAACTTTGAGTCATAACTTAATAGCAGTGGATTCACAACTTAATAATAGTGAATTCACAACTTAATATCAGTTAAACAAACAATAACAATTGTAAACAATAAAAGAGAAATTAAAACATTAAATTCACAACTTAACATAAGAAAAAACAATAAAATCAAAATCAACATACTTGATGTAGATTTGGTGGTGTTTCAGTGAAGATCATAGAGAAAGAGATCGGGGTGAGTTGGTTGTGCTTCAACGGAGCGACAAGGCAGCAGCGGTGGTGACGGTTGACGACGATCTCAGATCTGGTCCACCAATCTCGTCAAAGCTCGTAGATATGGAGGCATAAATCATATATCTAGAGGTGTAAATCATAGATATATCGTCGGAGATCATAGATCTATCACTGAAGAACTTAGATTTGAACTGAATGACTTTAGATCTAATACGAAGGATTTTAGGGGTTAACGACATGCAATAGTGGTTGGTAGAGGAGGTAGTGAACCAGATATGAATATATTTGGTATGTGTCATGGGGATCAATAAAAAAATGGAGATGTGTCACCGGAGCAAGACCCGATCACTCAATCTCACCAGAGCATGTAAATCTGGAGGAGTAAATGATAGATTTATAGACAAAATTTGTAGATATGTTATCATACATCATAGATCTACCACCGAACATCATAGATATGGACTAAACCACTATTAATATGATGAAAATGAAAGTTTTTAGAGGTCTAAGACAAGCTTTGACTGTTGGTGGAGGAGGACATGGACCAGATGTGTTCAGATATGGTGGTGTTTCATGGAGATCAAGAGAAAAAAGATTAAGGCGAGATGAAGATGTGTCACCGGAGCAAGGCTGTAAGAGTGATAAGGTTGCGGTGGTAGAGGTTGTTTCCGCCGGTGGTAGGTGGCGTCACTGGAGGTTGGTGGTTGGTGACGACGGAAACTCGCCGGAGATAGGAGGGAGAACGAAGAGATGTTTGGTGAGAGAGAAAAAGAGAATGAAGTTTTGTAACTCTAATTTTTTGATATTATGTTTTATGTTTCAGATGTAACATTTTGTTTGTGAAAATGAGATTAGAGTTCTTTTTGTTTAAAACCATGTCATTATCTTTTAACAATAGATGAACAAAAATACATTTTACAAGATTTATAAATATCTAATTGAAAAATGACAAATATAATGGTAATTATAAGCTTTTATATATATATATATATATATATATATATATATATATATATATATATATATATATATATATATATATATATATATATATATATATATATATATATATATATATATATATATATATATATATATATATATATATATATATATATAATGTGTAATCTACTTAAAATATCAGTTTACCACGTCGTCAAATTTATGCAAATTGATTAAGAAAATATCATATTTGACTATTTGTCTCTTAAGTGGTCAAAATTTGACCTTCTCCTAACATTTGCCCCCTATTTTTTCCATTGAGAAAAACAGGTCAAACTTTAATTATGGGATCAAGATAAAACAAACACTACTTGGTTTTTGAGTGCTTTCATACTCATTTGTATTTGAAATCCTATCATACCAGAAATTGGAATGAAATTAAAATTGGCCACATATGAAGAGTACTTTGTTGTGGTTTTTTTAGTTGTTAAGGATTGTATTACAACTCAAGTAACAACAACTCTCGTTGTTAGAAATGAAAAATGTTACAAGTTGTTAGAAATGAAAAATGTTACAAATATAGAGCTACGCCTCATAGTATTTAATATACCTACAAAACGGATTTGTTTATAAGTGCTATTATAGCCATTATTTTTAGTTTTATTTTCAACACTTTAAACAAGACGAGAAACTAGAAAATAGACATCGATTATGCAACATATATTGTGTTATTTCTGAAGCAAAAATAATGTTGCTATCAAGGGCTCGATGAAGATATCATATTAAAAAAAATGCAAAGGGACAATCGTATTTGAGAAAAAAAAAACATATTAACTGTAATTATATTCATCTCTTGATCAAATCTCCCTACCTAATAAAAGAGTAGTATATTTGCCAAGTGTCAATCAATTAGAGCTTCACATTAATTATTTGTCACTTGTCATTCTAAGGTTTTTCCTCATTAATTAAATTTCCACTAATTCAATCCTTAATTTTACATATATCAAACACGTCAACAAAAAATTTATTTGTTATATCTATTGCCTAATTTATTAAATTATTAATTTTTTTTATTATTGTTCAATAATTACCTTATAATTTAGTTAAAATTATTTTTACCTTTTTAATCTGTGGTGCCCACGGGTTATAAACTAGTTAAAATATAGAATACTAGAAGTTTCCAATTCAAGAATATTGAATAGATATTGATTCGAGAGATTTCGTTGATGATCTTGCCCATATTGCATTCCGTTGTGTCCATATTTTAATGCAACATGCAACACTACAAACCTAATCACCAATACATAATGCTTTGCAGAATACAAAACATTTATGAACCCATATCAAGTCTATTGAAATCAAATGGCCTACTGAATTTTTTTTATATAGTTATTATAATCAGAATTTAAATATAACTCTAGGATTTTCCATATTTACCTAAGTATAAGCATATTATAATTCGGCTAGACATTAGCTTCTTTGGGAGGACCAAAATCGATTGTCGAAGGATCAAAGAAAACATTTTTGATGTTGTTATCCTCACTTTTTTATGGATTATGTATTTGATACCAAAAAAACTAGGAAAGGTATCGTATTCTGTAGAATTGTCTTCCAACAGTCTTTATGGGTGTCAAATGGAGGTTGTAAGGTTAATTTAAAATGGATGGGTCTATTTCTAACTTTAATGTTGTCTAACTTGTTATTAATTTTTAATAAAAAACCATACAATAAAAAATCAGACTAGAAAAAAATTGACGCTTTTAAATATTTAAAATATCTTTTAAAAGACACTTTAGTTGAACTTAACATCACATCAGTAAAGTAAATTGAGAGGGAAAAATGCAAGGGTAATTTTAAAAGACAAACTTCAAAAATGGTCCTTGTGGTTTCCAGAAATATCAAGTTTAGTCCCTAAGTTCAAAAAACTTCACAGATGGTCCCTGTGGTTTCAAAACTTTTAACAAATGGTCCTTCCGGCTCACTCCGTTAGCATTTCACCATTAACTCATTTTTAAATAAAATATTGCAGGGGTAATTTCGTCATTTCAGTTGTAACCTTCTCTCTTTAAAAGAAATTGCATGTCCGATTTTTGGGCAAATCCTTTAGCTTCATCAGTCGATCATCTCTCCTCCTTTCCACTGTTGCTCGACCGTTGCACCCTTCACGACATCCAATTGCTTTTGATTCAAAGATGGTGACTTGCAGATGTGGGAATGAAGCAACAAAGATCACTTCATGGACGGATCGTAACCCTGGAAGATAATTTTCGAACTGTAGAAGATGTGGTTTCATTCGATGGTCAGATCCTCCTATGTGTGGTAGGGCTTTGGTGGTGATTCCAGGTTTGATAAGATCAAAGAATCGATTGGAAGAGAGGGTCGCCATTGTAACTGCAAAATTATGGAACTACCAACTAATGTTGTTTTGTTCATGGGTGTTTTTTTTGGTATTATTTTAATCTCTAAGTATCTTGTGAAGGTTTGGATGGTAATGGAGTTTTGGTTTTTGGTTTGTAACCATTGCATGGTTTTTTTATCTTAATCGGAGAGGGTTATTTTTTCTTTCAGTTTATGTAGGTGGTTTTGGAATTGGTGTTGTTGTATTTGGTTTATGTATCAGATTAATGTGTAATGTAGTGGTAATGGTAATGGTAATGAAATGTAGTTTGTTATAGTTCATTGTTCAATTTCTTGAATGTTTTTGAAATGCAATTCTTAAGTGTATTGTAAATGCATCTTGAAGATGGTTTTCATTTGCAATTGAAATGTACAATGTTATTAATTGATCTGTGAAGGGTAGTACACAAAACATATTAATTCATTACCAAAAAGTGCATACACACCATTACATTCAAAGTTATAAAGTTCTTAACACAACCATGATGCAAAGTTTTCAAAAGACCTACAACACAAGCATTACATGCAAAGTTTTCAAGTTCTTAACACATCTTCAAACAAGTACACATGACATAAGTTTCAGCCCCCTCCAACTTCACCACTGCCTCCCTGCCCTTTACATGTTCTGGAATTGTGCCCTTTGTTATGACACTTTGAACAAGTGACTGCCAAATATTTCCTGCTCAATCTACCAGCTTGGCTGTTTGGCTCATCAACACCCCTCCTTCTCTTCTTCTTAGGCCTCCCAACCTACACATGTTGATATATTATAGTTAAAATTGAATTCATTCCATGTTCACATGTATACTATATTTTTGGTGTACTTTAATACAAACCTGTGTCTTATGTTTTGGTGGAAGTAAAGTGAATGGACAGTCACTTTTAGGCCACATTGTACGTCCATTCAATGGATCAATTTTGTTGAAATACATGGCTTTCCATGTTGGTAACCTATAGCAAGGAAGGACCTATTCATCAACATGTGGGGCATTTTCACCATTTTCAATTTTGTCCCATATAGCACAAACAACATGTCTACATTGGAAACCTGTAATCTCCCAAAACCTACAACTACAACTTTGATCATTCAAGTTTACCACATATTGGTCTTGCCATGTGCTTGCTACTTGGTACTTCCCTGCCCCATTGTATTTAGCCACATACTTTGATGCATCAGCCTTAATCTTTTCAAACAGTGTAGTTGCAGTAGGGGTTAGAAGTCCTTCACACTTATCTATTTCCTTTTGCACCACACATAACCTCTTCATGAGATACTCTCTAATATACTCTAAGCAAGTGATAATAGGTTTATCCCTACCTTCATCTAGCTTAGAATTGAATACCTCACAAAGGTTATTCAACAAACAATCAGTATATGCCCTTCCTGAATAATAGATATTAACAGAAGACAAGTACACATATAGTAAACACACAACAGGGAAGATTAACATTTCTCAATAAATTTCTAGAAACTTACCACTAAAGTGAGATTTAGCCCAAGTGTTTGCTGGGATCTTAGACACCCAAGCATGAGCCTTTGCATTGATCTTCTTCAACTCATCCATTGCTCTGTTAAAATGATTGACTGTTGTTGCTCTACCACACTCCCAAAGCTGGTCACTTAAGTCTTTTCCTTTCCATTGTTTCTTCATGTTTTCCTGGATATGCCTCAAACAGAACCTGTGTTCTGCACTAGGGAATACCTTCTCCATTGCTGGTATTATTCCCTAAACAAAAGTCAGTGTATGCAACATTAGTTAACCAAATGTATTTAGAAAAGGTAATAAAAAAAGTTAGGTGGTACACACCTTTTGTCTATCTGAAATGAAGGTAAAGTTTGAATTTGGTCCTAGATCCAGATCTTCTCCTAACAGTTCCAAGAACCATGTCCAACTACTTGTTGATTCTGTCTCTACCACTGCATATGCTACTGGGTATATACCATTGTTTGAGTCCAACCCTACAACAGTTAACACTTGCCCAGGGTAAGGGCCTTTCATGAAAGTACCATCCAGACCTAGAAAATCTCTTAATCCAGATTTGAATCCTAACTTCAATGCACCTAAACAGACATATATTCTTCTAAAAGTTCTTGTGGTAACAGACAGGGAGGTTTCTGGATACACATCAATCCGAACTGTTGTACCAGGATTAGTGTTGAGTAGCTCCAACACATAATCCCTTAAAAATCCATACTTTACTTGGTAGTCCCCACTAATGATACGCTCAGCCATTGACTTTGCCCTAGCAACCTTTTGCAATGACATTCCTACCTCCAGTTTCTTGCACAACTCTTCGTGTAAAGCTTTCACTGGAATTTTAGGGTTACTCTGTATTTGTTGAACAATTAAGTTTGCTATGTATCTGGAAGTGCAAGCTTTAACCGCCCTTGTTTGCAAACATTTATGCTCATCATGTACTGTTTTCACCAACCAATCCTGATTTTCATTAGCCCTCGATATTTGGACTGTCCATTGACATGTACCTTTATTGGTAATTACATCTTTACCCTTGCACTTTGCCCTACTTCTGGTTGAGGGCCCACCACCATCAACTCCTGTAGAAGACTTACTTACAACACCTTTACATTTCACCCTAATCCGGATTTTGTCATTTTTGGCTAGGTATAAAGACCTCCTTGTTGCTACAACATGTGAGTTCATGTAGTTTTTAACATCAACCTTGGTTTTGAAGACCTGACCAATCTGAAACGGTTTAACATGAACCTCTCCATGTGAGCATGTACTTGACTTACTCAACTCTTTTAGCAGTCTCTTCCTATCATCTTCATGAAATCCTACAAATTGATAATCATAAGTGGCAATAACTTCCAACTCATCATCAACCACTCCAATCCCATCATCTTTTGAATGATTGTTCAAGATTCCATGTTCATCTACATCAACAACATTATGGAATTCACTCATGTCTACATCTACATAAAACTGTATGTTAGACTCATCCACATTGTATTCACTGTCATCAGAATCATCTCCACTATCCTCAGAACCATGGCCACTCTCAGAGTAGAAAGCCTCTCCACTATCATCACTCACCATAACCTCTAGATAATCCACTTCTAGTTGTTTTTCAAATGAAGTTTGAACATTAAACTCAACATCATAATCAGCATAAAGTGAGTAATCCTCTACAAATGGTTCATAGTCATCAACTGTTGTAGTATTAGCTCCATCATCAGCTTGGCAGCTTGGTTCCTGTACATGGTAAGTTCCCAATTGTTCTTCAGTTTCAACTGCACTAGTGATCACTTCTTCTTGAGTTTCAATTTCATGATTCACCACTTCCTTTTGAATGACATGACTTTGTTTACCTTGTGACCTTATAAATGGTATAATACTCTTTGAGTAATCATGGCCTTCATCAACATCTAACACTTGTGACTGCTCATAATCAGGGTTCATAGACTTGTTTAGATCAAGCTTTCTACTACATGATCCTACTTCTCTCCTACAAGGTTTCTTTCTATTCATTTCAGGTGACACACTATCAGGCTCCAACTCTTCAATAACAACTTTAGAAGGAGACTTGTAATAACTAGCTACCCTTGTCTGACCAGTTTCAATATACACCCTAATAAGTCTGTGTTTAGGGACATATGATACCATTTTAAGTACATCTTGATCATTACCTAAAGGCATTAAGCCATAGTCCAAAGGGTATTCAGGGATACATAAATGGTAGTAAAGGGTTTGCTTAGTTTTGTACCCTATTTCTCGAACCATGTCGTCAAGCTCATGAACTGAAAATAAATTAGTGTCAACATAATCTACATATGCTACAACACCATCAACATATTTCCTTCCTGGTGCTTTGGTGAAGACACCATTGTAGTGTATCTTCAACGTGAAATAGTTGTCATAACCTTCTGTAAACACAAAAAAAAAGAGTAAAATCAATGATTTCCTTACGTCAACACAATAGACCAAGAAAAAACAAGTTTTGTTGTAGTATTGTACCGTATGTTTTTCCTAAGTCCTCCACGGTTACAAATTTTTCTCGAAAACACCATATTGATAGCACCATTGCAATTTCTGCAGCTTAAAACCCTAAATCCCAATTTCTGTTCTTGCTTCTACGATGGGAATGAATCCGATGACTAAACCTGTAACCAGTTATCTTCTTGGGAGAGGGACGAGTAGTGATGTGCAATTAAGTAATCATTTCATATTAAAGAGAGAAGGTTACAACTGAAATGACGAAATTACCCCTGCAATATTTTATTAAAAAATGAGTTAACGGTGAAATGCTAACGGAGTGAGCGGGAAGTACCATTTGTTAAAAGTTTTGAAACCACAGGGACCATCTGTGAGGTTTTTTGAACTTAGGGACTAAACTTGATATTTCTAGAAACCACAGGGACCATTTTTGAAGTTTTGTCTAAAAATTATGGGCTCATGGCTATTATGAATTATTGTGGTCATCCCGCGGCATATAAAGCCATCTGTTATATTTTTACTACCAGCAGTCATAAAAAATAAAATTTAGGGGTAATATATCGGAAAATTTTCATTATACTGAAAAAAATTCTAAATATTTTTCAATGCGCGTCCTAAAAATTTGAGGTGTAGCACGGGTTATCCCGGGCTCCCACTAAGGTTCACCCCTGACTTTTGTGCTACGAGTTGTTGATTTGACACTGCAGCGTTGTGGGAACACCAGGCGGCACCGCCAAATGAAGACACTGCCAAATATATCAAGGGTCGGTTGGTATTTTTCATCTTTTTCATGCCCATTTCTTCTCATTTCCTTTTTTTTCTTGTACATTGTCCATTAAGGGACTTGTATACTATTGAAAGATGAAAGATGAGTATAATATGGTTTTGAAAGATGGATGAAAAATATAATGTGGCGTTGATGTGATATGTAAAAGACCAATCTTAATTATGATTTAACATTCAAAAGTTTTATAACTTATATTATATTTAATTAGCATTTAGTGAAAAATTTACTATAAAAGGTCAATCTTTTTGAAAGACATGCATACAAATCATATACAAATTTCAGAAAGAAAACAAACTTAAAGGTTTTTGTGTTGGGTTGAGGTCTTATGACCACTTTTGGAGATATGCTATTATATTAGAGTTTTTAATTTGTAAGTTTGTTATAATAATTCATTTTTATATTTTCTTCGTTTTTGAATTATTGTAATACAGTCGTTGTATATTGTGGTTTAATCGTTAATATATTGATCATATGTTATATAGGGTGATGTCGAAAATATTTAATTAAATGTTTTAAACATGTTTTTTTTGTTTTGTAATTGTACCGTTTCAAAAATATAATTAATTAAACTCATACATATGTTATACTTTTCATCTCTCTCTCTCTCTCTATGTGTATATATATATATATATATATATATATATATATATATATATATATATATATATATATATATATATTACAATAAAGGTCAAAACACTTCAATCAAAATTCATTTAAAATCTAATATTCAAATGTTTTTTAATAATGATTGTAAAAATTCCAACATGCATTACTTAATTGATTGATTAATAAAAATATTAATATTTTGAAACTCCTAACTCTTAAACTTATATTATTTAATTTGTTAGTTAACTAAAATATTTTTCCTACATAAAGATAACATTTTAATGTCTGGTTACTCATATTTGTTTATGTAATTAGAAAACAAGGTGTACACAAAATGACTACTTCAATTTCACATTGAAATCGATACCACTAGAGATGTATGTTGTCTTTAACCGGTGGTAGAAGATCCACATACCCTTTTTAATTATTTATATCAATGCTTAGTAATATCTATTTTATATTCCTATTCACCTTAATTTTTTAGGTACAAATTAAGGAAGAAGATTAACGGCGCACCAACATAAAGTCAAACGTACGTCTTGCAAAATATGTAATTAAAATTAGATATCATATTTACTATTCAACTCTTGATGACATTTATGTATAATGTTATATTTTGTATGACTTCATTCTTAATTTCAATGTTTAATATTTGAAAGTTCATATATGAAACCTTGGATGTTTTGGTGTAATACATAGTTTATTAGTTCAATATTGTTTATTAATAGCTCATTCAAAACAACTTATTTCTTATTTTATCCAAAAAATATTATCGGACATAAGAAAAGTAGATTATATTAATGTTATACAAAAACTTATAATATATATTGGATATTATAAAAGTAGAAGTACAGTTTATAAGGTATGAACTATATTAGATAGTATCAAAATATAAGTTGATGAATTTTTATGTTATTTGATAATTCGGTTAATGCCCAAAACATGACTAGAAACGTAAATTTCAACATATTTCAATTTTTTCCCATAATTATTTTAACCATTTAAATGCATTTTGCACAATGCGCGAGGTTACGCCTAGTCATACATACTTATAAAGCTAGCATTTTTTTCTTGAATCTCATGCATTTGAAACCCCCATTTTTTAACTTTTTCAAACCACATTCATTTGAAACCTCATTTTTTAACTAATGCAACTCAAAAGTTTTCTTAATTATGATTTACCACTCAAAAGTTTTATAACTTATATTATGTTTAATTAGCATTTAGTGAAAAGTACACTATAAAAAGATCAATCTTTTGTGTTATATAAAATCTTACATGTAAGAAGGATGTCATAACATCAATGTTTTGCTTGGAATATCTTTCAACCGAAACAAATGAAGTTTTTCTATTCTTTCTTTATATTCAGTTTCTCATTTAATCGTTATATGTGATTTGTATGTATTACTCAATATTGAATGTGACTCTCCAAACATGAATGTTTTGCTTGGAATATCTTTCTGATTCTTCTTTTTCAAGAAAAATATTTTGATTGCAGGTTAGTGAAGAATTGTCATCAAGTTTCTATGGTTGAATGGTGTTAAATGAAGAAAGAAGATTCAGAAAACGGATATAAGTTTTTTTTGTTTGAGCAAAGTTGATGAATATTAGTTTTTTTCTTTTGAGTTAAATGTATGTTTATGTAACATCTTTATTTATATATTCAACCACCCAATGCTCTTATTTATTTGATTGTAATTTTTCTATTCTGCTTATGTTTATTGTCTATTATTTTTTTTGTTGGGTTATCCTACACAACATATTTAAAAGACAATATTTAAAAGATAACATAATTTTGAACACTTGATATGTAATTATGATAGACTTATCATGATATGTTCTTCATATGAAAGTAATTTATCCATATTACTACGACAAGAATTACATATGACATTTACGAAAATATATATTATATGTGATTTGTTTAACATGTATATGCACCTATGTATGTTATAAATTTATAATTAAATATATTTATGTTTAATAATTGAAGGAATTAAAATGATGCATCAAAACCAATTATTTAGACGAATATAATAATAATAATAATAATAATAATAATAATAATAATAATAATAATAATAATAATAATAATAATAATAATAAATACACATTTCCAAGTATCGCATTCATTTGAAACTCACATTACAACTCAAGAGTTTTATAATTTATGTATATTTATTAGTTACAACTCAAGAGTTTTTAACTTATGATTATTAATTAGTAATCACTAATAACTTTTTATTTTCCTTTCTTTTATAAGGTTGTAAAGTTTTGCTCATTAAAAACATTAATGTATTTGAAGAGATTTATGATTTAAATATGAAGAGTTAATATAAATGTTATAATAGATGTTTTAGTGTTTTTATGTTATTAAAAGTTATAGTGTTTATTTTTCATATTTTTTATTATTCGTTGTATATATATTGTTTTTAATACAAATGTTATAATAGATGTTTTTCTATATGTTATAATAGATGTTTTCAAACGGTTTAAAAAATTATTAAATAGTTGTATATATCACAATGACTTAAAAATTAAAGTATAATGTTTAATAAAACTAATATGGTAACTATATGTTTGCTTTACTACTAACATTTTGTTTCAAAGTAGAAATATTAAATAATAATTTGGTAAAAGTTATTATTTTAACTATATAATTCTATTCTCACGTAACGCACGGGGATTCGCCTAGTATATTTATAAAGGAATCATTTTTCATTTTACCACATTCATTTGAAATTTCCATGCATTTTTCCTTTCACCACATCCATTTGAAACTCCCATGACCTTTCAATTTCTTCATAATAATAATTATAAGTTGGTTAATAAGGTTAAATAAATATCAAACCTAAAGTACAATCATATATAAACTAAATTTTAATATTAAAATAACATCTTTACTTCTACTTATAAAGTTATGTTTTGTAACACCCGAAATCAGGAAGGCCAAGAAAGGAAATGTAACATCCCAAGTCAGAATCGAGAGTTCAGGGGGTAAAGTGAAAATAAAGAAGGGGACTCGACGAGTAGGTATTCCGACTCGCCGAGTCGGAGCGGGATTTGGTCGCGAGTTAAGTGACCAACTCGCCGAGTCGGTAACTGGACTCGACGAGTTGGTGCTGAAGAGAGAAAAACCCTAATCCCGGGGTTGTGACCTATATAAAGAATGTTATGTTCCTCCTTCAGCCTCTTTACCTTCCCTTTGAGTTCCAGAAACCCCAAAGTTTGTGTGAGGCTTCATTATTGAGGAGATTGGGGGCTTAGAAGAGGAAATTGGTGGAAGGAGCTTGAGAAATTGGAAGTTAGTATCAAGGGATTGTATAGATCTGTGACCTACATCAGTTTTGGGTACATCTCTGAGGTAAGGAGCCATATCTTAAGCTATTTCCTTTTTGGTTTATCCTTGGTGGTTTTTTTGGGAGTCCCTTAGCTTGTTTTGAGACCTATCTCGGATTTGGGAGTTAGATCTGGGGTTGTTGCTCCATATCTAGACTCATGATGGATTAGATTGTCATAAAGCTTCAGTTCTTGGGTTGTTGGTAAAGCCCCTTTGTCTAAAACCCAAGCCCTAGCATGTTTTGGGCTTATATCTCTTTGGTATCACGTAAAGTTTGCAACTTTACGCGAGGGATAGCTTGTAGAAGGGTAGATCTATGGATTAGAGCCCCTGCATGGACTGAAAAGCCTCTAAATGGATTGAGAACTGGAGATACTTGGCGAGTCACATGGGTGTACTCGACGAGTTGTATGAATTTGTGCATGAACTCGACGAGTTGGAAGAACAACTCGGCGAGTCTGTTGAAGATTGCCTTGGACTCGGCGAGTCTGTTCTTGGACTCGGCGAGTCTGGTCATGGAACCCTAACCTTTTTTAGTTGAGTCATGAATCGGTGAGTCGAGGGACGACTCGGTGAGTTGAGCAGGATGGGACTCGAAGATTCTTGGACTCGACGAGTCAGCGGGTTGACTCGGCGAGTAGAGTCAGTCAGGAAGTTTGACTTTAACCAAGAGTTGACAAATTGACTTCTAGGGGTATTTTGGTAATTATTGGTATTCATTGAGTTCAATTATTTGGTGTTGACCAGTGGAGGGGGTCCTGTTGGTGGTTGGAGCAGCGTGATCTTATTTCTTCAGCCGACAGTTGTAGGTGAGTCTTCTCACCATACCAATGGGTCTAAGGCACCAAGGCCGGCCCATCTTATGTTTTGTGATATGATAGTTAGCTTTATGCTAGGTGGTATGCTGGTAATTATGTGATATGTTAGTTGTCTTTGTGATACTTGCATGGAAGACCATGTGGGGTAGCCCATGACACAATGGTATAAGACCCTGGGGGTAGCCCACGACATCCTTACAGGCTTATGTACGTGTATGAGTAGATATTTATGCGATGCGTGATATGCTATTTGGTTATATATGGTATTTGCAGGGAAGACCCCGAGGGGGGGGGGGGGGGGAGCCTGTGGTATTGGATGTAAGACCATGTGGGGCAGCCTATGGCAGTCCTAGGTGAAGACCATGTGGGGTAGCCCATGGCCTTGGATGTAAGACCATGTGGGGGAGCCCATGGCAGTCCTAGGTAAAGACCATGTGGGGTAGCCCATGGCACTATTACAGGTTCTATGTATGCATGGCTTGTGTGATATGTGTGTAGCTTTTATAGCTAACGAGATATGTGATATGTGGTTTGTGTGAATGGTATGCTCTGGGAAACTCACTAAGCTTCGTGCTTACAGGTTTTGTTTATGGTTTCAGGTATCATCGTTTTGGAAATAGGAGAGCTCGGATTGATCGCAATGCACACACCTATGATTTCCGCAATGAATGATTTTGGGATAAACTCTGATAAATGAATTGATCGACTATGATTTGAATGTTTGAATTAAATGGTATCAATGTTCTAGTTATATTAAAAATGAAATTTTTACCCCTGATTTTTGGGGCGTTACAAGTTTTTTAACTTTTAACATATTATACTTAATTTATTAGTTTTAATATATTGTTGGATGTAAACCATTATCATTTTAAAGTTAAAATTTTGGAACAATTTGTATAAAATACTTAAATTATTAATTTAAGTATAACATTACAGGGTCTACTTAAATATAAATTTTAGTTTAATTTAAACAACCCAAAAAATATTTTGTAAATAGTTAAAAATGATAAATTGTAGTGTCTTTCTAATAATGATTATAAGTTGGTTAATAAGGTTAAATAAATATCAAACCTAGAGTGTAATTATAAATAAACTAAATTTCAATTTTAAAATACTACATTTATTTCTACTTATAAAGTTATGTCTTTAACTTTTTAACATATTATACTTAATTTATCAGATTTAAAATGTTGTTGTATTTAAACCGTTATCAGTTTAAAGCTACAACATTTGAACAGTTTGGATAAATCACTTAAATTGTTAATTTAAATATAACATTACAGTGCCAACTTAAATAAAATTTTCAGTTCCACTTGAAAAACCAAAGAATATTTTATAAATTGTTAAAAGTGATAAATTGTAGTGATAAATGTAAAAACTAAATTGCAATCTCAATTTAATTGAAATATTTCATAAATATTTTTTTTTATAATCGTTAAAAGTTTTCAAATAAGTAGTTTAAAATAAATTACAATAACGATAGTTAAAAATAACTTTATATAAATGATTATATTGTTACCTTTAGAATCAAAAAACAATGTTTGATGTTTTAAATAATTATAATGATAGAAATTAAAACATTAAGTAAATAAATTTTAAAAAATTAATTAACAATAACAACAACTATAAATAACATTAAACTATATATTATATTTAATTTTATTCATGTGTAACTCGCGAGTAGAAGTCATTCAAACGATTGATATTATGCAGTTATAATAAATGTATATGTTATCATATAATTCAAAATAATCAATATATTATATTAATATAGTATACAAATTATTATATAAAATTAAATACAACGTTATTGTTATATTAAAAAAGCATATATTTATAAATACTTCAACTATATATGTGTTTGTGCACAACGCGCGAACATTTGCCTAGTGACTATGTATAAAACTAGCGTAATGTCCTTAAATTAAGAAAATCATAATATCCTTATAATTGGAAATATAACTTTAAACTCATTGCAAATGATTTATATATGCAACAATATAAATAAATCTAGTATCGATTTTCTCCAAAAGAAAATGTCATAATTCTAAAAGAAAAAACATCCGATAAAGAAATTATAATTATTTTCGCATGACAAAGGAACTTGACAAAGGAGCTGTATATTTTGTGATAAAAAATGGTACAACATAATTTTCAATATTAAGCATTGATCTAAGTATATTTTCTTACGATACTATTGTGTCCCTTACTCCCTTTTCCCATCAAATGTTGCTTTTATATATATATATATATATATATATATATATATATATATATATATATATATATATATATATATATATATATATATATATATATATATATATATATATATATATATATATATATATGAGGTTTAAAGAACCATAATTAACCAAGAAACCAAGAAGCCAATCTTTTTTTCAACTTTTAGAACTTATTTTTTATAAAAAAAACTAAAAATACAGAAATTCATAACTTTTTATCCTTTTTCCAATAATATAAAATTCAATTTTTTTTTTATTTTTTACGTCAAATTCACAATGTGAATCTTCGAAAATTCACAACGTGAATCTAGATTCACATGGTGAATCCAAAAAATATTTTTCACATTCACAATGTTAATATATAAATTTAGATATTTTTAGATTTTTTTTCGATAAAGAATAAGATCTAGAAATTGAAAAAAAGATTTGGTTCCTTGAAGAACCCATAATTATGTTCTCTATTGAACTTATATATATATATATATATATATATATATATATATATATATATATATATATATATATATATATATATATATATATTAGGTTCCCTTAGGAACAGTTCCGGTTTCCCGGTTATCTATCCTTACAGGCGTAGGTTAATCGGTGCATCACACATACGTCTTCCTTTTCAATCCTTTCCCATCCACCGCTTTCCCTGATTCCCTCAATCGATTTCCCTCAAACCCATCCGACTACCAGAAAACACCCGCTTCCTCTACCGATAATCATCGTTGTTTCCTTCATGATCGGAACACTCTCCCACGACCGATACTTTTTATGTATGTTCCTAATAGCGACTTAGGTTGAAAATGGTTTCCGTTTTAGGGCTTTTCAAGAGGAACCGGTGAGACTGACAGTAGCAAGCATTCGTGAGGAATCGACACGGTATCAAGAGTTTTTTCCTGGAATCGACATGCTTTCAACGACACCCACCTCCACTGCTGCCCTTTGCCCTCCGCCTGTGTCCGCCTTGGTAAGTTCCACTGCTTATTTTCTGAAGTCGAATTAAACTTGAAATTGTCTCCAAAATCTATAGGAAAAGGGGTTGGTTTTCTGATTTTCTAAGTTATCGGAATTTGGTGACTACGTCGTCAACACCACTCCCACTATCGATTGATTGTCATATGGAAGCAACATAAGTGATGAATAAAATCTCCCAAATCAAGTTTCAGTACATATCCCCAACATCACTCAAGCGATTGACCTCACCGTCTACACTCCAACGAATGGCATTCAGACACGCAGAAAGAATTGACCCACGATTGAGTGCCATCAATTCCTTGGTCTTCCCTGTTTTTCTTTTGATCCTTTGATGGGTAGAGTCTCCACGTTTTTCAAAAAAATAAAGGCCGATACGCTTAATGAACTGGGTCAGGTGTACCAATCTATCTCGACAAAGATAGTTTTGTCAGGTTGTGTACTTGTGATTTGAAGCTTACTCAATACCACATGTAAGTTTGATTAAATGCTGAAACATTTGTCTACTAGGTGTTTGTTAAAAGTTCTCAGTGAACTTTTTTAAGTTTGAGCCCTAAAAAGTCGCTAATTCTCTATTCTCAATCTCTTACATCTATTCTTTTCTCTGTACTTTCACCCTTATAAATCCATGGAGTTAAAAAAGTTGAAACAATATCATAGCAAGAGAGTTGCCTACAGGTGGAAGCCTTTACATTTTGCAAGATTAAAAAGGAGTTCAATTTCATTTTTCAATCTTGACAAACAAGACTGCCTATTCACGTTGGTCTAGAACTAGAACAAGGGCTGCAAAGGTAAATTCACTAATAAATGGAAAAACTAAATTAAGTATTTTATTAATTCCATATTAAACAAAAGTTTTGTAATTTCTTTTCAGGTGGGACCTGTTCTTGAATATTTATCTGCAGGAGAAGATTATGGTCTCAACCATGAATTCTTCCAACATTCGTTATTTCTTGTCAGTATCTGCAGTTTTTTACTGGTAAGTTATGAACATTCTTCAACAAATGTAAAATCTTATGATATTTCTATTACCACATTTTACGTACTCTTTATTTTCTTTATCTTTTATTTCCAGGACAGACAAGCAAATAAGCTTTGGATCCTGTTGCTTCGATTTACAAGTACTGTATTGTATCAATATCTAACATACTAACAACTACATGTCACTATGAGGTCATAAGCTCTTTTTTATCTCTTATGGGTAATGTATAAAATGCTCGGATGGAGGTGAATACAATATATAATAGGATCAGTGATGAATCATTGCACCACATCCTTTCCATCTACACATTAGGGAAAAATGGGAAGAAATAGAAAAGATTTTTTTTGTTATTATTGATTTAACAGATCTTTTTAGGTTTCCAAATTGGTCTACAGTACGGATATTGAATGGATGGAGAAAGTAAAAGGTAGTTTGGCTCTTAAATGAAGGTTTCAACCTTTTTTCATGTTCCTGATAATTAATTTTATGTTTTGTATTTCATTATTCTAAAAAAATTAACAACAACAAATTAAAGTCAAAGACCAAAGGGATGTGATTATGAAACTACAAATATAAATATATGATATGAGTTATGAGAGACTTTACTTGCACTGTTTGTAGATAATTTATTAAATATGTATTGGTTGAATGTTTGATATGAATATGAAGGGTTTGAATCCTTAATCCTTTCAGGGGAAGTTGTAAGTCCCCAAATATGGATCCAAATCAGTGATCAATTAAGGCAAACAATCAAACAGAGTGTAGAAGAAGTAGAAGAAGAATTAATCCAAGCATGCACACATCTATTACGAATAAATGTCAGGTACACCTTGGAAAACACACACATACGTCTCTGACCTC
This sequence comes from Lactuca sativa, assembly GCF_002870075.4. Classification (NCBI taxonomy): domain Eukaryota; kingdom Viridiplantae; phylum Streptophyta; class Magnoliopsida; order Asterales; family Asteraceae; genus Lactuca; species Lactuca sativa. The sequence goes on along the minus strand of NC_056631.2, from coordinate 196,151,976 downwards.
TATCCAACCGACACAAACACACTCTATTTATAGGACCACCAGCCGCACACGTGTGTACAACCGCACACGCATGTATGGCCGCACACACTCGCTAACATACTACAACCAACATAGCAAACCCCAAGACCCTACCAAGACCTATACAAGATGAATGCCTAGCTCAAACCACAAAATTATGGCCTAACAATCTCCCCCTTGGTTTGAGCTAGCATGGACTCAGGTCTTCTTCGATCAGAAGCACGTCAGACTTATACTGATAGATGCCTAGCCCAAACCAACAAATTTTGACCTAACAGTCTCCCCCTTGGTTTGTGGCTAGCATAGACTCAGTCTTTCTAATCAACATCACCAAGGTGTGTATGTATCGCTTCCTGAATTGCAAAAGATCCTTAGCATCAAACAAGATGAATAGCGCAATCACTATCTTGAAACTTGATCACTGCAGTGGCGCAAGGCTCTTCGACTGTGGTCTTGTACTTGTCACCAAATTTTGCAATAAGATTGTTCTTCAAGTCAAAGTAGCCTGCTGATAGGGCACCAAGATTAAGCTGGAGATCGGAGATCTGTTTAGACTTCTGAAAGTTTTCTTCTTCAAGATCGGAAACTCGAATATCGAGGTTTCCGATCAGAACGTCTTTCTCAATGATATTCTATTTAAGAGTAGTGATCTCATCCTTGAGCTCTGAGATAGATGAGCCTGCTCCCCCTGAACTTCCTTCACCTATTGATATTCATTTTCCACGAGGTAAAGGATCTGAATCTTGTTGAGCAAGAAACCTGCCAATCCTCAAAGAGGCAACATCATGCGTAGGTTGTGGAGGAGAAGAACCCCCAGGAGCAAAAGAACTCCCGACTTCAAACGAAGATCTAACATTACTTGGTCCTTTTAGGGTCGATTGAGTTAGTGTAGAAGCTATGAAGGGTTGTTGGACTGGTGGTTCTTGATCTTGAATAATCACTCCATGCCTCGGATCGAGTCGACTTCTTTTTACAGAAGGCAGGGAGATTTGTTTCGATGTCGAATCACTTGTGGATGGCACAGATGTACGAATAGCAGAATTAAGGGGAGGAATCCTTGAAGTTGTATCCATATCGGTTGAAAGGTGTCAGCCATCTGATCAAAAGTTGGAGACGTCACTTTGAGAACACCACTAACTCCTTCTGTCAATGATCAAGCAACAAACAATCGCAATAGAATAAGAAGATGAGAAGAAATCGAGCTTGCACACTTTTATATCATAAAAACGTCAGGTACAACTCGATGGAACACTCTGTAAACACTATTGCATCGAGGTCTTCACTGCTTAACCTTATATCATTATCCGTAGTCTATAAGCTGATTTGTGAGACACTCAACAAGCTATACTTTAACTCAGGAGTGTAGATGACGTTCTGAAAACTCAGCACTCCATTTACGACTATTCCTTTTTGATTGATCTTCCCTCCATCTCCTCCCGTGAAGGAAACATAGCTCCCATTAAAAGTCTGAATGACGTGCAGTTGGGAGATGTCTCCTGTCAATGTGTCTGGAACAACCGATGTCGATGTACCAAGGTTTGACGACATTCCTCCGCTGCTATTCCTGCACAATGAGTGGGATTATTTAGATTTGGGGACCCAGGTCATTGCAAGCCTGGGTCCCAACCGCACACACCAACCGCACACTCAACCGCACACTCCAACTGCACACTCAACCGCACACTCTAACTGCACACACCAACCGCACACCTTCAAACTCCAACTGCACACCTTCAAAGTTCCAACCGCACACCCAAAAATACTCAAAAGCCACAACTATCTTTAACCGCACACTCTTATTATTCTTCAAATTGACACTGAATTGGCTCTGATACCAATTGTAAGTCCCCAAATATGGATCCAAATCAGTGATCAATTAAGGCAAACAATCAAACAGAGTGTAGAAGGAGTAGAAGAAGAATTAATCCAAGCATGCACACATCTATTATGAATAAATGTCAGGAAAACCTTGGAAAACATACACATACGTCTCTGACCTCTATCCAACTGACACATACACACTCTATTTATAGGACCATCAGCCGCACACGTGTGTACAACCACACATGCGTGTATGGCCGCACACACGTGTATGGTCGCACACACGTGTATGGCCGCACACACTCGCTAACATACTACAACCAACATAGCAAACCCCAAGACCCTACCAAGACCTATACAAGATGAATGCCTAGCTCAAACCACAAAATTGTGACCTAACAGAAGTATGGTAAAGTTGATTAAGAAGAAGAATATAAAGAGGAGGATGAACATGGTGATGCATTGTTTGGGGCTTGAGGGAATAATTATGCTTCTGATGAGTTTTGGATTTGTTGTGATTTGTATGAAAGGTGGTTTCCTGACCTTCTGTTAAGTATCCGTTGTATGGATGAGTTATCTATGAAGTTTGGGTGAAAAGCTGAAGGCAAAACAACATTTTACAAATTAAAGAAAGTTGGTCTTGACAGATGAGAAGTGTTGTTAGTAAAATTGACGACCTTGATCCATGCATTGTGTAATGAACATTAATAATAAATAAGTTCATGTCTTCTATTTTGTTTGTGTTTGAAGTCCCATGTGCCTATGATATCTTACATTCCATTACTAGTTGTTCAAAAGATTATTTTTGATAGGGGTGTGCAAAAAAACCGTAAAACCAAAAAACCGAGCCGAACCAGCCGATCCGAAAGTGAAACCGAAAAAAACTGAAACTGAAAAAACCGAATATCAACGAGTCGGTTTTGATTTGGATACTTAGGTATCCGTAGATAACCGAACCGAACCCCTTGGTATATATATATATATATATATATATATATATATATATATATATATATATATATATACATGGCTAGGTTATAATGTGGATGGACAACTATTGTGCGGACGTATGGACAATGTTATTCTATAAGAATTATTAAGAGAATAAGTTGTTTAGCAATGTGAATAAGTTGAACACATACAACTATCGTCATTTTCATGCGTTCTCACTAATTCTTATTAATTTTTGTTCTCTCACATCATTTTTCACTCATTCTTATTCTTACAGAATACGAATCAATAAACATTCTGACAACATTCTAACAAAATGAGAATAATAACAAAAAGTCTATAATAACCTTATAGACGATTTAATTAGTGAAAATGTATGATAATGACAATAGTTATGTAAGATTGAATGTATTCATATTATCAAACAACATATTTTCTCTGTCATTCTCACAGAATAACACTGTCCACACGTCCGCACAATAGATGTCAATCAACATTAGAACCTAGCTCTCTCTCTCTGTCTATATATATATATATATATATATATATATATATATATATATATATATATATATATATATATATATATATATTAAAAAAGTATTACTCATTTACATTAAACTGTTAGCCATATATCCCAAACAAAAATCATGATTGACAATCCTAGTTTTGCACTTCCACATTATATTTTCTTGTATTTTTATTTTTATATTTATTATACTAATTATAATATATGTTATTTGATCTTCATTATGTTTTTATAACTTCTGGACTTACTAATTTTCAGAAAGAAATCGTTGGAATGGAGTTTATACTTTTTGATTGTATTTGGTTTTTTATATTTAGCGGGTGACCGTAAATTGAACCATGGTTACCGCTTTTATACGGTTCGGTTCGGTTCGCTTTTTCTATCAATTGCCCAATTCGGTTCGGTTTCGGTTGGTGCATATGAGTTACCCGCCCCGTGGTGACGGTTCACAATTTTATTATTATCCGAATCGAACCACCCCGTTAACGCCCTTAACTTTTGGTATATATGTAGATACATTTACTCTAGATCACTTTCACACATTTTTACTTTAAACACTTACATTTTGAATGGCTGATTATACACCCTTCTGATCGACATTGAATTCTCTATAAAGCTTTTATGTCTCTTAAGGAATCTACAAAAAGCATTGGATATCAACTACAGTTTGATTTTGAGATTTTAAATTGACGGATAGGATTTTATGGATACTGTCAATCCATGCATGCTCAGATTGGGCTCATGACATTGACACATGTTCTTGATTCTTCAAATTTTACGTATGATTGAAGCATCTAAATCTTCAAGAAAGAATATTGTTTACAATCTTACGTAACTTAACACACTTGTTGCGTGGCCCATATGAGTTCAGTGTATTTGTTTATGTTTGTATCTTTATTATAAGAGATCTAAATGCCAAGGAAGTTGTATTTTAATACGTACCTTAAATTGGATTATAACATGATAACTAGAAACTATAATATTAAGATCGATATTTCCGAAAATACATTGTACTTGCAAAAGCCGTGGGTTTCATTACCTTGTGAAGATGAAGGCACACATGTACTTATGGTCATTGAAAGACTTGTTCTAAAATTATATTTGGCGTGTAATAATTAGTTTATTTTTCAAGTTTTTTTTGGACTGAAATATACGATAAGATAAAAAGTAACAAGCTTATGAAACATTTGTGAAATTATATCAAATATATATATATATATATATATATATATATATATATATATATATAAATATATATATATATATATATATATATATATATATATATATATATATATATATATATATATATATATATATATATATATATATATATATATACTTTATAATAATATGGTTGATTGGTTTAAAAACTCAATCCTAATTTTTTATGTAATCTTTAACTTCTTACAAGTTTCGTTATAAAATCCAGCTGTTATAAAAAAATTACAATAAACTCTAATTAATTTTTCAATTCATTTTTATGTTAGCCATACTATTAAAAATCATAAATAAATACTTGACGGGGACATATACATTTACTTATGTAATGATCATATTTTATGACTTCAACAACCAATAAACATAAGACCTTCCTGCCGATTTTCAAACAAATTTGCAATCCCATTTCATCTTCATTTGCAAGTCACCTAGGTATAATCTTTTAAAATGTGAAAGGATTGCAAAGTCAATTTGGGATCCACCACTAACATATATATATATATATATATATATATATATATATATATATATATATATATATATATATATATATATATATATATATATATATATATATATATATAAATTTGATGTATTTAAAACTAAAACTAACAAAATTAAACTAGAACATTATAAAATAAAAGAAGAAGATTTGAGAGGATTCTTGAACACTTAAAAGATTTAAGATGGTGTGTTTATTTCTTTCACATTTGATGAGTATTTATACTACATATCATCATATTCTTACATCATCAAAATAGTAACTAAATAGTTAAAGAAAACTATTTGAAGGGTGAAAAATATTCATCCACATGCTATGTCTAACTCAATGATTTTATTGTTTTTATAACACTCTCCCCTTGGATGACATGTTTTCAAATCTGAGTTTAACCTTGAAGTATTGTCTCATTAGAAACCTTGCTAAAGAAAACCCAGTGCGAAAAACTTTATCGAAGGGAAAAAAGAGCGCATTATATAGTTGACTCCCCCTCATTTAGACATCTGTTACGTTACGTGTTATGCACATGTCACATTTTGATGCCATGTACATGGTTTATGAAGATTACATTATGAAATGCTTTCGTGAAGAGGTCTGCTACAGTATTGTTGGATTGAACATATTCTATCTCAACCTTTTGATCTTTTATAAGCTCTTGAATGTACTCAAAAAACTTTGGAGGTATATGTTTTGTCTTGTCGCTCTTGATATATCTTTCATTCATTTGAGTGACACAAGCTAAGTTATCTTCTTAAATTAAAATTGGACCTTTAGCTTTATCTAGTCCACATAAATACAAAATGAGTTGTCTCATCGATCTTAACCATGTGCATTCTCTACTAGCTTCATTTAGTGCAATTACTTCAACATGATTCGAGGATGTGGCGACAAGTATTTGCTTTTGAGAGCACCAGGAAATTACGGTGCCTCTGTTCATAAATACGTATCCAGTTTGAGATCTAGCTTTATGAGGATCGGATAAATAGCCTGTATCTGCATAACCAATCAAACCTTGTTTTGAATCATTAGGAGAAGATAACCCTAAATTAGTGGTTCCTTAAAGATATCACAAAATATGCTTAATCCCATCCCAATGTCTTTTTGTTGGGGATGAAGTGAACCTTGCTATCAAGTTTACATCGAAAGAAATGTCTGGTCTAGTACAATTGGTAAGGTACATAAGAGCCCTAATTGCATTTAGATATGATACTTCTGGACCAAGAACTTCTTCTTTTCTTCGCCAGGACGAAATAGATCTTTGTTAATATTCGATGATCTAACAACCATTGGGGTGGTTAAAGGATTGGCATTGACCATATTGAAACGTTTCAAGACTCTTTCTGTATAATTTGATTGATGCACAAGTATTCCGTTAGGCATATGCTCAATCTGCAAACCTAGACAATATTTGGTTTTACCAAGATCTTTCATTTCAAATTCTTTCTTTAAAAGTTCAATCACTTCAAGGATTTCTTTATTCGTTCCAATGATGTTTAGATCATCAACGTAGACTGCTATAATCACATACCTATATGTTGTTTTCTTAATAAATACACATGGTCAAATAATGTTATTTTTATAACCTTTACTTGTCAAATAATCCCTTAAACGATTGTACCACATGCGTTTAGATTGCTTTAACCCATACAAAGATCTTTTCAATTTTATAGAATACATTTCTTTGGGTTCTACACTTAATGCTTCATGCATTTTAAATCCTTTAGGGATTTTCATATAGATATCACTATCAAGTGATCCATACAAGTAAGCTGTAACAACATCCATAAGGCACATCTCTAAATTTTCAGAGACTGCCAAGCTGGTTAAATACCTACAAGTGCTTGCATCCATTATCGGTGAATAAGTTTCCTCATAATCATTTCCAAGTCTTTAAGAGAAATCTTGAGCCACAAGCCTAGCCTTGTATCTTACAAATTTCGTCTTTCTCATTTCTTTTTTGTACGAAGATCCATCTATACCCTAATGGTTTCACAACTCCAATTGTGAAGATAATAGCCCCAAAAACATTTCTATTGATAGGAGAATTTAATTCAACTTGCATAGCCTCCTTCCATTTATCCCAATCATTTCTTCTTTGACATTCAATGACAAATTGTGGTTCGGGATCATCATTTATAATATCATATGCATCTGAATAAGAAAATAGTGTACTTGTATTATCAGTTTCATTTTGGTTACATATTCTATTTGTTTGACCATAATTTAGTGTAACATCTTCATTTCCTAGGGGAGTTTTGATATTTCGTGTTTCTGTAGGAACACTTTCCTCATGATCTAGTGCATTTTCTACTCATCTTCTTTTTCGTGGATTATTATCCTTAGAACCAAATGGTCTTCCATGCTTCAAGCGTGTTTTAGACTCTTAAGTTACTCTATCATTAGATTGTTTGTATGAAATTTCAATTCGAGCTCAAACATTGACAATTGGTATATATGATTTAGTCACCCTTTTCGTGCCAGTAAATGCATTAGTCAATTAATTTGCCATTTCTTGGAAATGCATTATCTTTTGAACTTTCATTTCACATTGCTTTGTGCGAGGGTCAAGATACGTTAGAAAAGGCTTATGCCATTAAACATCATTTTCTATAATTTTCTTTTCTCCCCCTAATGATAGGAAATTTCCTTCATCAAATTGGCAATCAGCTAGGTGTGTTGTAAAAACATCACCTGTTAAAGGTTCAAGATATCTTATAATAGATACTGGCTCATAACTAACATATATTCCCAACCTTCTTTGAGGACCCATTTTTGTCCTTTGTGATGGTGCAATGGGGACGTATACTGCACACCTAAAAATTCTCTAATGGGATATATTTGGCTCTTGACCTAAAGCAAGTTGTAAAGGAGCATATACATGATATGAACTTGGTCTCATGCGTATCAATGATCCAATATGTAAGATTGCATGGCTCCATACAGAAACACGAAGTTTTGTTCTCATTATCAATCGTCTAGCTATTAGTTAGAGACGTTTAATCAGTGATTTAGCTAAACCATTTTGTGTGTGTACATGGGCAACTGGATGCTCAAAAATAATTTCTACAAACATACAATAATCATTAAATGCTTGTGAAGTAAATTCACCAGCATTATCAAGTCTCACTCTCTTGATAGTATAACTAGGGAAATGTGGCCCTAACTTAATAATTTGAGCAAAAACTTTGCAAATGCCACATTACGAGTTGATAATAGGCAAACATGGGACTATTTGTTGGATGCATTTATTAGGACCATAAAGTATCTAAATGATCCAGATGGTGGATGAATTGATCCACATATATCTCGTTGAATTCTTTCTAGAAATCTAGGTGACTCCCTTTCAACTTTCAACTTTCAGTGGACAGTGTTTTATAATTAACTTTCCAATGGAACAAGATGTACATGGTCTTCTGCTATTGGATTGAGGGAACTTTTGGTCCTTTAATGGGCGCCCATGCGTATTCTTAATTCTCCTTCGCATCATTGTTAATCCTTGGTGGCCCAACCTATCATGCCATAAACTAAATGTCCCAGGATCACAATGTTTTTCTTTGACTACCATATTTGATTCAATCACATGTATATATGTATAATGCAAAACAAAATCAAGTGTTGGTAGTTTTTCAAGCACATGGTTTTTGTCTATAATATACATATATTTCTTATTTTCGACTGTCACAGTTTTTGTGTCGTATCCTTTGAAATATATGCATTGAAACTTAGTAAGTTTCTATTAGACTTTGGAGAAAATAAGGCATTTTCTATACAAAAGCTCTTACCATTTGGTAATATAAATTGGGCGTTCCTAGTTCCATCTATCAAGTTTGCAGGACCTGATATTGTATGTATGACTATTTTTGTTGGTACGGATTTTGAAAAACATTTCTTTGATTTCAAAATAGTATTCGTACTACTGATGTGTGTGGAACACACTAGTTTTAATCCTACTAACTTAGACATAAAATAAACACACGAAAGGCAGTGTACCTATCGATTAGTAATATAGTTCAAGCAAGTAGGGTATCGAACACAGGGAACGACAAAAAATTAAAATAAATGCTAATATTATCTAAATAAAACAAGTAATATAAAGGGGGTTTTCTCTAGTTTTGCAAGACTTGAAACTTAAGTACTTAACTAATACTCAATTAAGCAACTAACAGCTAAGCAAATGAAAATCAACTAAATTCAATAATGGAAAAGACTTTTCTTTAGGTTCGATTCATTTACTCCTATGGTTGATTTTAGGGTAAGTGCAGTGGATTAATTGTTATTGGCTACCGATTAATGTGATTAGGTTCACGTTCGCTACTACAAATCCATAGAAAGCAAATTAATTCAAACAGTGACCAATTGGTTAAAATGAGTTTCCTAGTTTATTGATTCGGGTTAAGTAAGACTTATAGTAGCTAATCAAATTACTAATTCAATTAACCACTTGTTGATAGTTCGTCACACAAGGCTCACACATTAATTTATCTATTTTATAGTTAACCCTAGTTTCACGTTCGCTATTCCTAGGCATATAACAATGTTTTCACATAAATCATATGAGGTCAGCAATTAAGAGATGTTCATGCAGCTTAATATACTTGTTAATTAACAGAAAATAAATGTTGTTAACACATGAGGATCTTTAACAAGCTTAACAAAACAAAACTCACCAAATTAAAATAATCCAATCATAAAATCAAACCATATTCATAAAGTCATCTATCTTAAACAGAAGTTATGAGTTTTTAGCTCATAATTAAAGCAGGGAACAACTCAAAAACGAAATCAATTGATACAAACATAGTTCAAACAAAAGATTAAGTAAAGAGTACACTTGATTTGCCTTGATCTTCCTAAAATCGAATGAGTAGACTTGATCTTCGAGTTCCAGAGCTTCAGCAGCAACTTGAATCGCAATTTTATCCCCAAGGGTTCCAGAGAGAGGTCCTAAATTCGTGAATTAAAGTCCCTTATAGTTTCTGAAAACAGGGGCTACTCGTCGAGTCCATAGACTGACTCGGCGAGTCCACCACTTAATATCCATATACGATAAGGACTCTTGTTTGATCGCGAATCTTCGATCCTACTCGGCGAGTAGGCACCCAACTCGCCGATTTCTCCAGTGTTTTTTTCTTTCTTTCTTCTTTCTTCAATTCCCGAGCTTCTTGTCGCTTTTTCTGCTTCCTTTTGCTTCCGAGCTCATCTTTTAGGCCATAAATTCATTTTAAACATATTTAAGTACCTTTTGTTCATAATATGCAATAAAATAGCCAAAAATTATTAAGATTTAACACAAAATATATGACTAACTATGCACATATCAAAATACCTTACACTTGACTTTTTCTTGCCCCCAAGCAAAACTGAATTTTAAACATACTAGCATCACATAAGACAATCCCAATCAAACCCAGCTATTATGTCAAGACCGCAACGCATGCATTTGTGTCTAAAATTTTTCCTAAGGACCCCCTCAATTCTAAATACTAACAATCCTCATAAACACTCGCCCACTTCTTTTGAACAATGCTCAAGGTATTTTTGGTACAACAACCCAAACATACATAATCTAGAAAACTACAACTTTTCGATACCACTATGGAACTCTTTTGAATTCTTTACTTCTTTGATAATTTGATCTTCTATTTCTTTTAATTCACTACCTTGTTGTTTAATTTTTGGTATCTTCAACTTTTTGAATTTCTTCAAAACTTTGATCTTTTGATCTTTATACTTTGACTGCTCCAAAATTATTACAACTTTTTCTTGTAATTATCTCTCTTTTTTTAACATGCAACTCACTTTTTTTTCCACATAATACCTAGATGCTTAAGCAGGGGCGCTCAACTTCAACCTTTATTGGTTAAAGATAATAGTTCTCCTGGATACATTTCAAGTACACGATGCTAAACATATTGTGTCCCTCAAACTAAGCGAGGTTGTGTTTTTGTCCCATGAGTTCACTAGAATAAAGGGGGCCACAGATGCACTAGAACGTATATAGGCTCAACTAAACATTTGGGTCCTCAAGGAATCATCAAACACAATACTAGCATGAATCCTACATGCTTTTACCAAAATTTCTAAATCAGCCCTAGCAATTTTAATGCAAAAATTTCAAAATTAACTAAAATTTTCAAGATTTTCTAAATTTAACTAAAATTTCAACTAATGTAACCAACCCCCTACGACACTTAATTTATGCAATGTCCCCGTTGCATATTATGCGTGATAAACAACAATAAAATAAAAAGAGAATTGGAACAAACTCCCCTGGGATAGTAGTGCAAAGTTGATATTTTGTCTTTAAGCTTCATTTTCAATTGACCTTAGACATGAGAACAACTCATCCATGTCTTGGGTGTCAAAATCGCGTGTGGTACAACTCCAATTATAAGGGAAAAACTCTTGGAAATGCTTGGAGAATGATCTCCAAAGAAAAGAACCAATGCCTGTATTAAATGTCATCAAATCACTGGCTTGAAAGTAGAATTAACGAGTGACCCGTCGAGTAGATATTGTGACAACTCGAAATTTCTATCTTATATCAATCCCTGCATTTAATCAAATTCAAACTTTCAATTGCTAAATTTTAGCAGTTTTGGAGTCAGTTTGAGTGTTCCAAAGCCTAGTACTGCAAGAGATAACTGAAGAGAGGATACTTTAGGGTAAAGTATGCAACATTTAAGTTCCAAAACTCCAAGAGTTCGGATTTTACGGCCCAAATGGTATTGGGGCCGTAAACCCTAAGGACTATATAAGTGACACTTAGTCATTTTTGTCATTTTTAACCATTTTCAAGTCCTTAACCTCATTCTCTCTCTCTCAAGTATCATCACTAGATCTTCAACTTAGTAAGTATTTTCTTCCTTGATTAGTTAATAAACTTCATTATCTAGTGTTTGTGAATGATTTCATCCATGAAATCTCTTCATTTGATAGATAATCAAGTGTTCTTCATTTCACCAAGAACACACACTAGTGTTCTTGAGCCTTAAGCACCCTTTAAAGCTTCTACACTGTAAGTACTCTTGTCTTAGCTTGTTCTATGCTTAAATCAACTAGATTACACTTAGAATTCATCAAGAAATCATGATCAAAAGGGAGTTTACGGCCAAGGAACCTCCTTAGGCCGTAAACTCTATTTAAGGGTCCAAATGAGCCCTAATCTCTTCTCAAGCCTTAGGATCAAGTCTAGAACACTTCTATCATAAGCTAGGGACCTTAAAATTTGATTTGGTACAAGATACCATGAGTTTACGACCGTAAACTCATGGAGAAAAGGTCCTTAGGCCGTGAACACTAGTTAGTGGTATAATGGTGCCACCGTTCCTTCCTAGGGCTTAGACTTGATCATAAGACACTTCATATTGACTTATAAGACCTTAAACCACAACTTGATACTTAGTAACATGGTTTTACGGTCTTAATCTCATGAGGAAATGGTATTTGGGCCGTAAACTCATGTGGTGCATACCATATGGACCATAAACTCCCAAGTGAGGCCCTACACCCCTTATATGCAACCCTAAGTGGTTTAACACTTCAGTACAAGTGTTTCCTAGTCCCTAAGGTTGTTCCATTACCTAATTAGTTGTTATAAACACTAATTGTAAGCATATATGTGTCATTATATGTTAAATAGGATCCGTGTGTGCTCAAGTCCTCACTTGACACTTAGCATCCTTTACCGATCTTACATTCGCATCACTCACTTTAGGTGAGCTCATACTGTTGGATTAATGTCTAAGTCCATAACTATAATTGGTAAGACTTGACTCGACCCGACATGGTCCATTTGGGTTGCATGGCATCATACATTTGGATAAACTATAATGAGAGAAATAACACTTAAGGTTTATTAATATATTATAAGTTCTAATATATTAATAAGGTTATTTAATTAGTATTGATCAAGAATTAGTTTGGAATTAATTAAGTGATCAAAAGGAGACTAATTAAATATATGGTTTGATTATGTAAATCATTCTTTCTTATATATGTGGGCTTGTGATCCAAGATTCCTTATGTTGGACTAAGTCCATGGGGTGACCCATGGATACTCCATGGAGGTTAAAATCCATGGAGCATAAGGATTGGGTAAAGTTATGAGTTACATGGTGTAACCCCAATAGCCACCATATAAAAGAATCCCATGGATCAAGAAATCGTGCAATAGTGTGCGTATGAGGGCTAGACGATTTCAAGGAGTGTTTCATTTCTCTCAAGTCATTCCATGTGCACTTGATGTTGTGCGAACCATTTGAGGTGTCACACTTGGGGCACTAGGCATTCAAGCTTCATGAAGACAAGCTACATCAAACAAAGGTATGTATTCTATCCATTTGATTACCCAAGTATCAAGTATTGTATGCTAGATAGGGTAATACCTTGGAAAGTTCATATTTGCATGTATAATAGAGAAAACATAGATCCAAGGTATTTAGGGTTACATGTACACTTAGGAGTGTTAGAATGCTCAAAACCCATAAGTGGTATCAGAGACTAGGCTTGCTTTCTCTTATACTTGATGCAAATACATTTTTCGAAGCCAAGAAGTTGTTCAGACTGAAAACTCGACGAGTTTTTCCAATAAACTCAACGAGTTCATTGTTTAATGCATGAACTCGACGAGTTCTCTATAGAGCTTGATGAGTTTTGGCCCGTGACAGCTTGTCTTTGTGGTTTTTGGCTAGAATTGGACTAGGAACATTACCATAAGCTATTTTTGGACTTATAAACTTGTTTTTGATGTGGTAATGTTCATGCTAATCCAATTTCAAATATAATTGTCAATAGATTCATGTTTTGTATTAGTTTAAGGTTTAGACTAATTACATGAAAAAGTTTGATTTGAATTATCTTGTTCTTATGAGTTGCTTAGATTAATAGGAAGTTATGTGAAATTGTTGTTTTCAATCCAAATTAATCTAAGAGTTGATTCTAAAATGTGTTTTTGTAACTTGTCCTCAAGTTATATGAAAAGTCACATTTAAGTTTCATAAAACTCATAAAAGTTGGCAATGGTTACAAAAAATGAAGAGTCTTGTCCTCAAGTTATGGAGGTTCAAGAGTCACTTCATTAAATCATTAAAATGTGTAACCTTAATTAATTCCATAAATTACAAAATAAAGAAAAGTTACATTCTTTTATTAGTTTAAAGTCTTCCATAACTTGTCCTCAAGTTATGAAACTTGAAGAGTTTTTGGATTAAACTACTTTAAACACATAAGTTATGAGAATTAATTAGTTTTGAATAGTTTCAAAACTTTCCCTCAAGTTTTGGAATTTGAAAAGTTTTCACTTATGAATACTTTAATTCCAAGATTAGCCCTTAGAATTTTAAAAGTTAAAATTCAACCCTTATACTTTATAATATTATAATTCAATAATATTTATATATATGTATAAGAGTAAAGTCAGTCTTACCGTTAGTAGGCGTCATTCACGAAGCCAGTCTATAAGGGAGGTATAAGGTTATGGCCTATAAAATGGAAGTTTAATGGGTGTCCACTCTCACCCACCGCTTCCTTGACCGGTGGAGGGTCGTTAGCCGAACGGGTAGGACAAGGACTAGAATTCTCCCTTCATTAAAAGTATTAATTATAAATACTAAGTAACTAAACTCTAAGTAATACCCAATCTTAGTTACTTAGGAAAATGTGAATTTGGTGCTAACCCATGAAATTACACTTTGCACTTTGTTTAAGTCGTTAGTGGAGCGTGTATGGTTAACTGGCACACTAACCTGGACTTAACAAGGTAGGCAAAGGGTAACTTAATATTTATCATAGTATCGGTGGAGCGTGTGTGGTTAACCGACACATTGATTAAGGGGTAAATAATTAAGGGTACCAAGTATATTTGCATGGTTATTCACGCCTTGTTTTGTGATCCCCGGCATCCCAGTCACAAAACTTGAAGGGCACACTCGAGATTGAAACATGCCATTGAACAGTTCAATGAATCTCAAAAGAATCTAGGAGTTTCAAAAACCAATTAAAACCTAATAATACATTTCGTTTATCTTGGTGGAAATTGGTGAATCGTCATTCACCTACCTTCAAATATTTTATAGCTTGGATTACGGCATCCCTCTTCCGAGTTTTAAAATAGTTTGTAGGGTCCTAGTCTTAATATTTCATATTGGGTGTTATATTAAGGACTTTTAATCAACTATCTTGAATGTCTCCCAAAATATGTCTAGTTCAGACATCTATGATCCTCACAAATCTCTTGGAACTTCACTTCCTCCACCTCCTCCAATTATTCTCCTTAACCCACAAAGTTCAAGGTCACTCAAGCCCTATTGGCAAGGCAAGGTCTAGGTGTGATCACATCTTGGAGATGAAGTCACATATTGACAAGTCGGGAGAGTTGGGTGTCAAAGTCTTGAGAAAGTTGGATGTCCAATCACTTTCTAAGTCACATAGTGAGTTCCTTTGGAACCCCTATGAAATAGACTATGACAAGACCCTTAATGATCTTATCTACTTGTTAAGATCAACTTCCTAAAAACTTTATGGACATTGACAATGAAGACACTAGAAATCCAGAAAAAACATTCTCTTCCCAATGGAAAGGGATTGGCCATAGTCAACTCCGTTGACGAAATGGTAAAGAGAAAATCTAAGTCTGTGATAGTACCGATACCATTACCAAAGGGTCCATATTTTTATATTGCCAAAGGAAGGGGCATTAGTTGCGAAGCTGCCAATTTTACCTAAGGATGTTAAAGTCAATAAGTTTGACTCTACTCCATGTAAAATCCACTATCTAACTCTACTAAGTTTCTATTTTGAGATTCTTGATACATGATGTCACTGGGTCACATGGTGATGTTTTAAGAATTAAAGAAAAGTGAAGAAACTTAAAGAAAGAATATGCTAAATCTGCTCGCGTAGATGGATTTCTATCGCATAGTTTGAAGATCGGATTCTTGAGCTACTTCTTAGGAGTTATGATATATTGCTTAGGAATAGATAACAACAAAGTTTTCATGCTCTTTTTCATTGTAAGGATAGTTTTTCCGCAAAGTTTTTTAAAATAAAAGGAAAAATGATGTTTTTTATTTATTTTAAAATATTCCTACAATGGCATTTGAGGAAAAATTGTTGCTTATATGATTCCATTAATAGCAAGAGTGGAAATATGAAATTGATTCTTTCATTTGTGGTAATGTCTAAATTTACCAAATAAGGAAAGATCATCATCACCCAAGTTTCAATTGGACCGAAACTTGGAATCATGCAAGTTGTATAGCATGATGAATGAGAATTTTTCATCTTTGGAAAATTAAGACTAGTTCCTTGTTCACATGTATATGTGAGTCAAGTGAAGGACTAAGGGATCAAGTACACATTCTTGTGCACTGGTCAAGTCCATCATAAAAGATCGGTAAGACTATTCGTTATAATTTACTAAAGCTCAGTAAACATGGTTATACTTACAAGCTTAAGTGTAATTCTGAGACATTGGAAAAGGTTCCAATGTATGGGAGAGCGAATAAGAAGAATCAATTTAGGCAGAAGGATAAAATTTTCTCAAATATGAAAAGATGGGAGAGTACTTTAGTATCATGTCATATGATCATCTTAATGATTAAGATACCTTATTGCAATTCATCCTCTAAGTGCATTCTGATAGCTAAGAAGAGGAGCTATGAATTGTTGACGTGGTTAAATCAAGAAGATGAGTCATATTTCATTCCAAAAACAATTCTTAGAGTTATACTCCAAGATTGTAACTTGAGTGACATGTTTTAAAGAAGGTTTAAAAACACTTGTCAAATGTAAGAGTAAAAGTTTCCTACTCTTATACATTTGAAATTGGTAAGTTGTGATGTTTTAGATAAAACAAAGACCAACTAAGGCCAATTGTGTAAAGTGTTTGTCTTGATAAAGAAACCAAACTATCTCTTGAATATTTGGCAAGTAAGTCTTATATGTCAAGAGGATAGTGGGAGTCTTAAAGGTATTGAAAGCCTCAAGAACTAATCAAGAATAAAACCTGACGTTCTTCACTAGCACACGACTTGAGGTTTATAACCTATCGTGTTGACATATTCTGTGCCCATTCCAATTAAATTTGGCTTTGCATATGAGTTCTTAGAGTTCTCAATTGGTTGCATAACAACTTGGAAGTAAGGGCAGGCCCTTGAGCTGCCAGATGGCAAGAAATTAAGATTGAGTTCAGTCCATATGAGTTTGGATTTGTCATTATCCTTGTCTTGTGACTATGGTTTTGACAATTCACATGGATAAGAACACATACACCATTAAATCTAAGTGTCACAAGGTTTCTCTCCGATTCATGAAAATGATGGTGAGGAAACAATTTCACTAAGTAGATTTTAACTAGATAGCAATTATGATATTTGCATTCTCAAAGTTGTTAGTGGAGCGTGTGTGGTTAATCGGCACACTAACCTGGACTTGTGAGAAGTGGCAAAGGTCTAAACAATTGAGGCTATGATTACGACATCCCTTTTCATAGTTCTTAAATTGTTTAGACACACCTGTGAGCTATCTAATGAAAGGTGTATGATTTTGATAAAGTCTTATCAAAGCAATCTAGTATCAGACATCTGAACTTTGGTAAGAAAGTCAATAAAGTATTGATTTTTAGAAGTCCAGCTGATTTCTGAGTACATGTCAAAGCTAGTGGGAGCATAAATGTTATGGTAATAATCATCATATTAGTGGGAGCATGATATTATGATAAGTATTGCAAGTTAGCAATGTTAATTATAGAAAACAAAAGTTCAACTCGTGAGGTTGCAAGGGTTGAAAAAGTTGTTTTGCTATAATTAAGGGAGAGGAAATTATACTTCATTTAAATTCTAAAAGCTTAGATTGAGATTTTAATCAAATTTAGTCAAGAGTATATATGAATTTCATGTATGAATGGCTCAACATAAGGAAATTCTATATATGGGTTCATTATTTGCGTTCTAAAATTCGATTATGATTACGACATCCCTTTTCATAATATGAATTATGAGAACTTGGAAAATAGAAATGAAAACATTATAGCAAAAGACTGGTTTAGTCTTTATGTGAGACATCATGAATCGTGTCCCATATGCTTCGGATATAGGATCGATTACATGTGCTATATTCATCCTTTCTAAAATTTTCCAAATTCCTGGGGCATTAAGAAGGGAAAAGGTCTAGAACTGGATATGACTAAAATGATTAAGCAATTGTCGAGGACAATCTAAGGTTTACCGAAGATTGGTTGCTTAGCGACAGTTGGAAGTATAGTGTTAATTATTGGAAGGACCATATTGACATATTCTGAAAAGAGGCAACTCTTGTTCAGAAGTGATAGTAAAAAAGGGAATGTGGAAATGATCCCATTGGTGGAAGTTGTTCAATAAATCTATGTAAGATTAGGAAACTTAATGTAAGAAGGATGTTTCCAAGGAGTTGATCTCCTTTGGAATGCTATGTAATGTTTGTTGTCAAGTCTTTGTGACTTTGTGCATAATCATTACAAGAGAAGCATTGCATATAAGTTGAGAATCTAACAGATTTCGGTAAAATGGCATGAATTTGGAATTCCTGCATTTGCCATAAGAATTCGGGAGTGTGAAATTAGAATCATTGAAAGTTTGGTCAGTTGGTTTATTTCACAAAGTAAAGATCATAGACAAACGTACTGTGCATACTTGGTGTAGGGCATGACTAGTGTTTAGAAAACATAGTGTACATGCTCGGAGCATGGGACAACTATTGTTTTAATTCAAGAATAAAGTTGATAGCTGAAACAGTATGCAATGAATAATGTATAATCATATGGTGATAAATAAAAAGTGTTTTATTTATCTTCACAGGTTTTGATACCATATTAGATTCAATTATTCTTGTGTTTCATTTGGCATGTTTTGACTTCCAGAATAAACTAGGTTATTCTTCCGGAATGACTAAGTTATTCAAACCATCCACATTCGGTCATATGTTGGAAGTAGATATGAATCAAGACTGTCATGGGTTGTCTTGTAGAGGTCCAAGTTAGTGGACAAAGTTGTGCTACAACACTCACGAGTGCTCATAAGTTCTGAGTATTGGATTCAACTCGCGCTTATTGGAATCACTTCATGGATTTTATCACGAGTGATCATGAGACGATAATATATTATATTCTTCAAACCTAGAGATATGAGTTGTTACTATGATTTGGTTGTACATTGATTGCACGAAAACGCACTCGGTAACTCGATGTTATAAAACGTGCCTTTTTGTATGATTCAAAAAGTAGTAGAACAAGCCATATGAGTCGAAGTTTATCCATTCCTTTTACCTTCGGGATAAAAGCAATATCTGTGGGCCCCTCGATGATTTAATGATGATACATGTGAGTGCTTGGCCAAGCCATGACAAATTTGATCTGTTCAATCAGTCAGTCATCATGAATCAGAAATCGGGAAACAACAAATGGATAGAGAGAATGATTTAAATCCATATCTCAGTCCATATGATATCTAGAATGGAGGAATATATGATTCCTTATCTAATGGACAAGTCATTGACAAAGGTTAGAGTTCATCGACAAGGTTAGAGTTTGACAGAAGCTTTTGAGAGCTACGATTGCCAGTCGGTTCTTAAAGTCATACACAATAATAGTTTTAGACTTATCCAAGTGAGAGACTGTTGGATTAATGTCAAAGTCCATAACTATAATTGGTAAGACTTGACCCGACCCGACATGGTCCATTTGGGTTGCATGGCATCATGCATTTGGATAGACTATAATGAGAGAAATAACACTTAAGGTTTATTAATATATTATAAGTTCTAATATATTAATAAGGTTATTTAATTAGTATTGATCAAGAATTAGTTTGGAATTAATTAAGTGATCAAAAGGAGACTAATTAAATATATGGGTTGATTGTGTAAATCATTCATTCTTATATATGTGGGCTTGTGATCCAAGATTCCTTATGTTGGACTAAGTCCATGGGGTGACCCATGGATACTTCATGGAAGTTAAAATCCATGGAGCATAAGGAATGGATAAAGTTATGAGTTACATGGTGTAACCCTAATAGCCACCATATAAAAGAATCCCATGGCTCAAGAAATCGTGCACTAGTGTGTGTATGAGGGCTAGAATATTTCAAGGAGTGTTGCATTTCTCTCAAGTCATTCCATGTGCACTTGATGTATTCTATCCATTTGATTACCCAAGTATCAAGTATTGTATGCTAGATAGGGTAATACCTTGGAAAGTTCATATTTTCATGTATAATAGAGAAAACATAGATCCAAGGTATTTAGGGTTGCATGTACACTTAGGAGTGTTAGAATGCTCAAAACCCATCACATACCCCTTAAACTTATCTTTTAGATGATTTTAAATGCTTTTATGGGGGAGAGGGAATACAAGTAGAAAACATGCTAGTTATAAGATCAATCACATGTGATTTATAACTGTGTTTCAATCAAGGATTTCATATACTTCAAATTGTGTTTCAAAACAAACTACTTTTAAATCGTTTTATAAACTGACATCAAGTCATTATTTATTTATTGTTCAAAACTCTTTAAATGTATCACAAAACATCTTTTTAACTTATATATACTGTCAAAAGCATGTATATATATGTATAGTTATATACATAATGTTTAAAGGACTTAGGACTGCTAGCTCGCTTCATTTCCTTTTCCTTGTTTGGATGTGGACTTAGGGTACCGACCAGTTGTCCGAAGGTCGACTAAATATTAGATATATATTATGTATACATATATCGACATAAAAGTTCTATTCAATCAGTTCAGTACCTTTGGGTAGCAAGGGTATACATTCATGTATTCATATACATAACTTACTAGTAAACTATAATAGGTATAGTTTAGGAGAATACTATCATATACAAGTACTATAACAGAGAATACTATACAAAGGATACTATACATAGAATACTATACTTAGAATACTATTACTATAACAAGTATACTATAACAAGATTCAGAGATAACATAATGTGAGATACTACTTCGTGACACATCGACCATTTCTTTATGTCAAAGATTATCAAAGCACTAAGTATTAGAAACATGAACTTAAGAAATTCAATAAGTATTGTTTTTTTGAAAGTTAAGCTGTTTCTGAATACATGTCGAAGCTAGTGGGAGCATAAGTGTTATGTTTATAATAATCATCATGATAGTGGGAGCATAAAAGTTATGATTATATGATTATTAAGGCACCTATTGCAAGTTGGCAATATTAATTATAGAAAACAAGAGTTATACCTTGCAAAGTCGTAAGGGTTGTAATGTTGTTTTGCTATAATTAAGGGAGAGAATATTATGCTTCATTTCAAATCTAAAGGATTAGGTTGAGAAATGTTAATAAATTTAGTCAAAGGTAAATAGTGTGTTCTTAAAATTTCGATTATGATTACGACATTCCTCTTCACAATTCGAATTTTGAGAACATAGCAAATAAAACATTATGCGTCGTGTCCCATACGCTTCGGGTATAGGATCGGTTGCAAATGCTTTAATGTTTGACCATTCTAAAATTTTCCAAATTTCTAGCGCATTTAGAGGGAAAAAGGACTAGAATCGGTTTTGACTAAAATAATTAAACAACTATCAAAGGACAATCCAAAGTTTGACGATGATTGGTCACTTGAGAGTAGTTGGAAGCATGGTATTGGATAAACCATATCGACATTATTATTATAGAAAAGATTCTATTAAGAATGAGTTGTCATATGGAAATTATGGAAATGTTTCCATATTGGATGGACCATATCGACATTATTACGAATAGATAAGATTCTATTAAGAATGAGTTGTCATATGGAAAATATGGAAGCGTGTCCATATTGGGAATTGAATATTGAAAATCTATGTCTAGATTAGAAACTTTTATGCAAAAGGATGTTCAAAGGAATGTACTTTGAGTGAGAGACATCATATCTAAGGAATCGTCTTATAACAATGTCCGATAGTGGACTTTGTAATATCATTCGCAATAGTCTTTGTGACTTTGGTGCAGTGAAATCACAAAAGGATCATTGCATAAAATGTTAGAATCTAGCATATTCTACAAGTAGCAAGAATTTGATATTCTTTCACTTATGAAAAGGATTTGGAGTTGTGAAATGAGAATGATTGGAAATGTGTTCAATGTGATCTATTTCACAAAGTAAGAACCATAGGTAAACATTGTGTGCATGCTAGGAGCATGGGACAAGTGTTGTAATTCAAGTAAGAAGTTGATTACCCGAAACGACAAATAATGAGTAATCAATATGGTGATAAATAAAAGGCGTTTTATTTATACTCAAAGGTTTGAGGCCATATGGGATTAGTATTATTCTTGTGTTTCACATTTGCATGTTTTGACTTCCAGAATAATTGAGTTTATTAAGAACAATCGAATTATTCGAACGGGCCACAGTCGTTCATATGTTGGAAGTAGATATGAATGAAGACTGTCGTGAATTGGTGTGTGGATTGTCTGAAAGAGTATTAGACATAAGCAAATGTTTGTTGCAACGTTCATGAGTGCTTATGAATATGATTTGAGCATTGGATTAAACCCACGCTCACTTGGATCACTCCATGAATTGTATCACGAGTGATTAGTGAGACGATAACATCTTATATTCTTGAAACCGAGATGTGTGAGTTGTATCTTGCAAATCGGTTGCATATTGATAATATGTAAACGCACTAGTAATTTGGTGTTATAAAACATATTGTTGTGTGTGATTCGGTGAGTAGGTGCAAGCAAGCATTGTATCAAAGTTTACCCGTTCCTTTTATCCAAGGTAGGATAAAAGCGATATCTTTGGGCCCCTCGATGATTTTGTGATGACAAACGTAAATGCTCGGCCGGGATAGGGCTAATTTGATTTGTTCAATTAGTCAGTCGTCATAAATCGGGAATCGAGATATAGTACAAAGAGAATGATTTGAAATCATATCTCATATGATATCTAGAATGGAGGGATATATGATCCCTTATCTAAGGACACGCGTATCTGATAGGATCAGAGTTGACAACGGCTTTGGAAAGCTACAATTGCAGATCATGATCTGAAGTCATACGCATAATACTTATTAGACTTATCCAAGTGGGAGACTATTGGATTAGTCTCTAAGTCCATAACTATTTTGGTATGTACTTGACCCGATGGTGCATGATCCTTTTGGGTTGCCTTCACCAAAGCAACTTGATTGGAGAAATAAATAAAGAGAGAGGTTATTATGATTTATTAATATGTTATAAGAATAATATATTAAAGGAGAAATCATATTTGTTTAATTAATATTGGTCAATAATTAATTAAGAATTAATTTTGTGATCAAATGTAATTAATTAAACTAGAGGGGCTGAATTGTAATTATGTGATAGTTGCAACATAGGGCAATGGTTATCCTTGTTAAAGGATGGACGAATTCAAGGATAAGGATATCCTTAAAATTGTCCAAGGTCCAAGAGATAGGGATTTTCAAGGCTTATCTTATGGTTGCTTGATGGGCAAGTAACTAGATAAGGATAAGGACTGAAACCCTAATCCCAACCCTATATAAAGACCCCTAAGGCCTTAGGATTTCGAGCACTTGATCCAAGCATTAGGGTTTGTATGAGCACATAAGATGTTCTTAGGACCAAAACCCATCAAGTCATACTTGGGAAAAGATTTCACTTTTACAAAGAGACAAACATACAAAACAATCAGGTCTTGGTAGAAGACTACTTTTTATACTAGTAGAAAATATAGGATTTTCTAGGAGTTTTCAAAATTATACAAACATTGACACTAAATACTTACGAACTCACCAGCTTTAATGCTCATCTACGCTTTCAAAATAACTTGTATTCTCAGGTCACAAGTAGACATGTACCGATGATCAGGTTTTGAGAAGACGAAGCATCTTCAAGACTCGTGTTTTATTTTGATTATTCTTTTTGGTGTCTTATTACTATTAAAGAAGACACTTGTATGAAATTATACTATTAATGCAATGGATGATGTTGTTCCTTATTTACTACTTTGCATTGTTATGATACTGTACATGACGTCCTCCGCCCCAGAACGTTTCCGCCGTTCTTAGTTTTGGGGTGTGACAGATATGCTAACTCGACGAGTTGTAGTGTGATTGGCAGAAACGTCGCAAAATTTCACATGGACTCGTCGAGCCCATAAGATGCACTCGACGAGTAGACCGCTGTGTGGAAAAAAAATAATTTGTATTCTGCCCAGGTCCATTTCTAATATACGGGGGGTAATATAAACTAATACTTTCCCTCATTTTTCTTCAGTAAATAAATACTCTATAACCCTCTTCATTAACAGACTCAATCTTGGAGTCGAAAAATTCTATTCTTTCGTCTAGACTCGACTCTTCACGCTATATTCTCTTATGCTCTATACTCTTTCACTTCACTCTTTTATCCAAATTCTGAAAATACCAAAGGCAAACATGCGTAATTAAAAGGAAAAACAACTAATCCTAAAAATTACTAAATGTTCAGAACAACCTAAAAAAAATAAACAAACCAAACAAAATGAAAATCGTTTCAAAGCAACCACACAATCAACTAAAAATAAAAAGGATAAATCAATCTTCATCTCCCTCCTCATCATCACCAACACCGCTTCATCCGGCTTTGCTCTGTCTTTGGCTCGCTCTCTCATCCCAACTCTGTACACATGGATACTCGGGCCCGGGTCTTGGTGCAATATTCATTTGATTAAACAAATAAACAAATGAATCATTATGACAGTTCATCTTCTGACCAAGATCATCTTGGTACCTCCTCAATTCCATGTTGTACCAGTCCATTGGTAGTTCATCATCCACCGGAATTACTGGTGGATCTTCTTGGACCGGCTCATGCCTTGGTCGGACCTGCCGACCAATTCCTCGGGCACTAATATCGCATCATTATTAGGGATGGCAACATGGCCACCACTAGAATCCTCTATAATCCACGCCCTCCTATACAACGTGATACTAAAAGGAGGTGTGGGTATCATCGTCAAATAGATACCGGCCCCTCGCTTCAATATACCAAACGTCCTCGCCAATCGAGTCACAAACATTCCACCATTGATCTTAGAAGTGATTCGTTCCTTAACCGCCCCTTCTTCCAAGTATCTAGCCAAGCAATAAGGAAGGTTGCAAAATATGTCAGGAGTGATAATGCTCCACAAATAGAGGATGTAGAGGGTCGGAACCTTGTCATCGTCCTTATGCATGTTGATGGTGCTTGCAACAAGGCGATGGATCAAACGGTGGATGGGAGAACGGATACTCCTTTCTTGAGCGGAAGATGGTATATAAACCCGGTTAGCAATAGTGTTCCACCAAGTAGAAACCACCACTTCCTCGGGTAGATTTCTATGGCAGTTTTCTAAAAATACCCCAAAAGCTTTGGACATTACCACGGATTGATCATATATTCCTAGCCTCCAACCAAGCTCGGCTCTGCTACATCAAGGAATTTCCCTGCCAAGATCGAAAGTAAGGACCCCGGGATTGTAGTAATCGCTACCACCTCGGAAGGAGACGGTTGAGAAAAATTCCCAGCACAACTCTTGGTATACTGGTTCTTGGATTCTGAAAAGTTGGTTCCACCCATCACATGTAACCGACACCCCATTATGCACAAAGGTCTTAACCAAGTACGAGGTTAATTCCTCCTCCAATCCTGACTGGCCAATCCAATGCCAATCAATCTCATTGAGCACATAGATCTCTTTCCTCATCAATATTTCCAATTTCTTCTTGGCTCAGACTAGTGATGATTTGGATGTGATTTGAGGAAAGTTTAACCACGGGATACCCCCATGTCCGTTTTGATGAGAGCTTTGGCCCCTCCTTGACATTTTTCCCTGCAAAACCAAACCCAAAACACATAAACAGAACACCGAAAAATTAAAAATGTAAAAATTAATTGTCACTGCAACATGGACTCGTCGAGTCCACGAACTGACTCGGCGAGTAGCATGAACAGTTCATCGCGATTCTTAATTCTGATTTGGATCAAATCATCCATCAAAAATCCAAATTTGTTCCAGGGGTTTGTTTAGGGATGTCTATCAAACATTAATTCATAAGAAATTTTAACTATATTCATCCAAAATCGAAACCCTATAAATCCAAGTCAAGTTCAAAATCGAGATTTCCACAAATTATGGTCATTATTCTACCAAAAATTGGAATTTTAACAAGATTAGAAGTAAAAGATGTTACCTTTTGATGGAAATTTGAAGAAATCACAAGAACTTGAAGGTGGGTGCATGAGAGGCGATTTTCTCGTCGAGTGCTATGGTGGCTGTGAATGAGACTCAAGTTTACTAATTAGGGTAAAAAACCTAATTTCACATAATGTAAAAATATTTTTTTCTGATTAAAACGTGGACTCGCCGAGTAGGGGTACCTTCTCGCCGAGTAGATGCGTGATTTCGCAAAAATATTGGGATTTTTCAAATGGACTCGCCGAGTAAGGGTATCTACTTGTCGAGTTTTTGAATCTGTGTACAAATTTATGATTTTTTTTGTGTTCTTTAAAATTAAGCCACCATACCCCACACTTAAGCTTTACTTGCCCTCAAGCAATCAATTTAAACAAAGAAGAAGATTGAGATAGATAAATCCTAAGAAAAACCAATAAAAGCTGAAAAAAATAAAATGAAAAAGAAAAGCAAACTCTAATGAGAGGTTGCCTCCCGCTAGCACTTCTTTTTGTGCGTGTCTTGAGCTGGACTCCCAACTTAATAAACATCCAATAAACTCAATGTTAATCCGTCCGTTGCATTGAATATTTTCTTTGGACCAATTGGTAAAATTTGGCTCTTTGCTTCAAAAATTGGCTAAACGTGCTTGAATTCATAAAACCCAAGAATCTTGACAAGGGTGGGGACCAGTTGGATACTAATCAGAAATGGATCGCGCTTCAGAACTTTCTCCAAAGTTAGAATCGCCACCCCATGCTTCGAAACACAAACCGAAAATACAGGGGGCCATGTCGTGGTAATGGTCAAACCACAGCTTGGTTTCTGCAATTCAACTTTTTCTTGTTCTTCGTCTGACCTTTCTGCTAACAACCTTTCCAGATCCTCCAAGTCTCTTTCTGGATTAAATTCTTCATCTTGTAACTCTAGCTCTTGTGACTCAGATTGTTCTTGTTTATTAGGCAAGATGTTATCTAACCATCTTCCAAATTTCTTCAAACCATCATCTGAGTCATACTCCTCATCTTCTTGCTCAATTTCCTGTACTACTTCCTCAAGAAAAACATCAAGAGCATCGAGATTTGGAAAATACATAATAAACAAATATAAAAATAAAAATTAAACTAGATATAAAAAAATCAATAAATTAAAAACGATAACAATTAGCAAATAAAATTAACTATTTGAACCATTCCCCAGCAACGCCGCCAAAAACTTGATGTGTGTGGAATGCACTAGTTTTAATCCTACTAACTTAGTCACAAAATAAACACACGAAAGACAATGTACCTGTCGATTAGTAATATAGTTCAAGCTAGTAGGGTATCGAACACAGGGAGCGGAAAACAATTAAAATAAATGCTAATATTATCTAAATAAAACAAGTAATAGAAATGGGGTTTTCTCTAGTTTTGCAAGACTAGAAACTGAAGTACTTAACTAATACTCAACTAAGCAACTAACAGCTAAGCAAACGAAAATCAACTAAATTCAATAATGGAAAAGACTTCTGTTTAGGTTCGATTCATTTACTCCTATGGTTGATTTTATGGTAAGTGCAATGAATTAATTGTTATTGGCTACCGATTAATGTGATTAGGTTCACATTCGCTATTACTAATCCTTAGAAAACAAATTAATTCAAACAATGGCCAATTGGTTAAAATGAGTTTCCTAGTTTATTGATTCGGGTTAAGTAAGACTTCTAGTAGCCAATCAAATTGCGAATTCAATTAACCTCTTGTTGATGGTTCGTCACACAAGGCTCACACAATAAGTTACATATTTTCTAGTTAACCCTAGTTTCACATTCGCTATTCCTAGGCATATAACAATGTTTTCACATAAATCATATGAGATCAACAATTAAGAGATGTTCATGCAGCTTAATATACTTGTTAATTAACAGAAAATTGTTGTTGTTAACACATGAGGATCTTTAACAAGCTTAACAAAAAGAAACTCACCAAATTAAATTAATCCAATAAGAGTCATCTATCCTAAATAGAACTTATGAGTTTTTAGCTCATAATTAAAGCCGGGAACAACTCAAAAACGAAATCAATTGATGCAAACATAGTTCAAACAAAAGATTAAGTAAAGAGTACACTTGAGTTGCCTTGATCTTCCCAAAATCAAATGATTAGACTTGATCTACGAGTTCCAGAGCTTCAACAACAACTTGAATCGTAATTTTATCCCCAAGGGTTCCAGAGAGAGGTCCTAAATTCGTGAATTAAAGTCCCTTATATAGTTTCTGAAAACAGGGGTTACTCATCGAGTCCATAGACCGAATCGGCGAGTCCACCACTTAATATCTGTATACGATAAGGACTCTTGTTTAATCGCGAATCTTCGAGCCTACTCAGTGAGTAGGCACCCAACTCGCCGAGTTCTTCAGAGTTTTTTTCTTTCTCTCTTCTTTCTTCAATTCCCGAGCTTCCTATCGCTTTTTCTGCTTCCTTTTGCTTTCGAGCTCATCTTTTAGGCTACAAATACATTTTAAACATATTTAAGTACCTTTTGTTCAAAATTTGCAATAAAATAGCCAAAAATTATTAAGATATAACACAAAATATATGACTAATTATGCACATATCAACTACCACTATCTGCTATACAAAGATCTCCAACCATTTCTTGGTGTTGTGCTCCTGTTGGACTCATATTAAACTTCACATATGAAAGAAATAATAACCCAATAAACATAATCACAATAATTATTATAAAGAAAGTTCATTTATTGTAAGAAAGACACTACATGAAAAACAAAGGAAGGAAAAACAGGTTTACAAGAACAATAACATAAATTTTTAGTTTATGTCTTCCATGTCATTGCAGAAATAAGCAACAATTCGCGGAGTGAATTCAATGTGACATCCCCATTTTCAAGGCCAAAAAAAGACCGATGTTGTTTATGCTTTATAAAAATCAGAGTACTTCATTTTATAAAAATGTTGCGGAATTTGTTCCCAGAAAAACATGGTAAATACGTTATTAAAACATTTTCGAAGAAACGTATTTATTTCATTTTAAAACGTTTGGGATGTCATCGTTAATACAGAAACATAAGCATAAACAGAACTTACAATTATTTACACTAGTGATCTACATCTCTTTAAATCTCTCAGTGTAATGTCACTTCATATCAACACCTGTGATATAAATAAACTGAGTGGGTCAGGTTGGGAAACCTGGTGAGTACATAGGGTTTTCAACCCACAATAATATAATTATTATGTTTAAACAATCAAACAATCAACCCAATTACCCATCCCCATTATCTTCTTTATTCTTAAGGATCTACCCTAAGAATCAGCTATTTCTCATTCATTCATTCCTAAGGATCATCCTAAGGAAACAACATGAAGTCCATTGTTGCCAATGACACATTGGTCAAGCGCAGCTGCTAATATTGTCACTTAGGCTCAGCTGCCAGAATTAGGATATTTTCTATGAGGCGCTTCTGCCGGTATTGACCTTTAAACACTACTGTCATGGTCATAAGGCTCCCTATTAGGCGCAACTGCCGATACTATCCTTAGAGCGCAGCTGCTAGGATGTTTACCGTAGATCTAAATCATCTACAGGTTGTGGCGCAGCTGCCAGTGCTCATCTATAGGGTACTAGGTCCACTGCTACCAATGTATACCTATAGGGCACTAGGTCCGTACTACTAATGTTCCTCTATTTCAGCTTTTATCCATCATCATTCATCTACCCATGTTTTACCCAACATATTTTGTAGATATAAAATACTTTATACAGTTTACATCATTTAAAACATGTATAAAAATCTTTCACCAGCATAGACAACAAGTATTCAGACAATATGCACACATAACACGTAATTTATATTAAAATACTTCATATCTATGTGTAAGATGAAAGAGACCATGCACTCACTTGAAAGGTGGTGAGTCGGCACTCGGACAGCACTTCGTTACTCTTAAAACAATTACCCCTTGACGAAACCTAGTATCATTACCACTAGAGTTTAGTCTAACGCTTGACGAGACTAATTTAATAGTCTAGCTATTATTACTATTATATAAGCATTAAATAACACTCAATATAACTCATAATAATAGCCTAAATAATTATTTTAAGGTCCTAACAATGTTACTATAATTAAATAAAATCTATATTAAATATACTATAGGCGTAGCTCACTTACAGCGGGTTTTTATTAAAAACCGGGCTTCGCTGGAGCAGCGTTTCCGAGCCGAAAGCTTTTCTTCTCGGAGCCGTCGGGCGCTCCGGGGCTTTCTTCTCGTGATAGGGAGGTTCCCTAGAATTGGGAGGGGTTTAGGGAGGTTAGAGAGAAGTTAGAGAGAGAAAGAAAGGCTTATGGTGTGAAGAAAATATGAGGAGTTCACTCTTGTATTTATAGGAAGTGTATAGTAAAGTAGTCTCCAAGCTTCGTCCGTAACTTTTGCATACGAGCTCCGTTTTTGTCTGTCTTTTTACTGTTGAGTTCCTATTAGTGAGATCTTCAACTTTCATTTAGACCTCGTTAGCTAATTCTCATTCTATCTCGGATTTACAAAACTGTATCGAATTCGCCGCGCTCGAAAAGTAGGGACTAAGCATCGTCCATAACTTTCGCATACGAGTTCCGTTTTTGTCTGTCTTTTTACCGTTGAGTTCCTATTAATGAGATCTTCAACTCTCATTTAGACCTCGTTGGCTAATTCTCATTCTATCTTGGATTTACAAAACTGTATCGAATTCGCCGCGCTCGAAAAGTAAGGACTAAGCTTCGTCCATAACTTTTGCATACGAGCTCTATTATCGACGTTCTTTATATCCACGCGTTGGTATTTACGAGTACTACAACTTTCATTTAGATCCCGTCGGCTAAAAATCGACCGATCTAAAATTCAGATTTCGGGCTGTGCAATGCTATGCTAAATCTTAGAAAAATCATAACTTCCTCATACGAAGTCAGATTTGGGCATTCTATTTATCGATGTTCTTAGTTTAACATATTCTACGACTTTCGTTTAGATCGCTAAGGCTAAATCTCGCTCTATCGTAAATTCACTATTTACGCTTCTCGGTATCGTGCCGGTTCCGTCGCGAAACTTCAACGGGTCATAACTTCTTCGTTATAACTCGGTTTTCGGCGTTCTTTATATGTACGAAAACCTTGTAACATACTCTACAACTTGATTAAGATTATTTATTCTAAATAATCTTTTGTTGAAAAGTCGTTTTCGACCCCTATTGCCTCTAATTTGACTAGCCCAGATTTGCGGGCGTTACAATTATCTCTCCCTTAGGATGATTACGTCCCGGAATCATCAACGAAACAGGGTCGTATAATGACTCCATACGTCATCTCTTCATCCTAGGTAATAATTATAACTTCTACATTCCTTCGATTCTATCTCTTAAACTCATTGACTGTAAGAGTACTCGATCGTGCACCTGCTCTCTACCTCAGGTTGGACTCCAAATTATGACCTTCAAGTCACAATCTCGATCCTTGCTGGATACGGACTTGAGATAAGTTCTTTTATTACTACTATAGATCGATGTGTCATATTCTAATGACCTATCATCATATGTTGCAACACTTAGACTTAGGTCTCTTAGAGTTAAATTCTAAAACAGACTATGCCTTCCTTCATGTTCTAATGTGATATAATCACACTTTACCATTAGGCATTTCTAGCCACCAACTTCTTTAACAACGAGTGTGATACTTCTATTGATCGCTTTGATTTAAACCGTTTGGTTTAAGTCGGACGCTACATCAAAGTTGGTTCTCTGAACCACACAACATACTCATCGTAGTCGGACTCGATTCGATATGACCACTAGGGTCGGAATATCAACAATCTTCTTAGTCATTACCGAAACGATGGTAACAACACACTTGAATAAAACGAAATCAATTACTAGCTTCTTGGTAACCTTGTGACTTTCCCTGATCCAAGTGTGAGTCCTGTGCTTCCGGTAGTATAGGCCTCTACTACCATTCACACCTACTCATACTCGTCTCAGGTATTGTCCCACAATTTTCCAAGTCACCACACAAGAAAATCATATAATAGCTTAACACATCAGATATCAAAACGAAGGTTTTTATATTCCTTGAAACTATTACATAGGTGTTCAAGTTCACCCTAGAATATGCCTCTAACAGGCTACATCATACGATTCTATGGCTACCTCATAACTCGATCTTTGGATGTCAAGTTGTCACTCCTGAATCCTCGCATTGTCATCTGCTTCGTCAAGGATCATTTGAAATGCTCTCGCCTTTGGCTTTGGCGGCACATTTGGCTTTGTAGCCCCTTCTCTTTTTGGGCAATCTTGCTTGAAGTGCCCTTCCTCGTTACATTCGTAACACACCCTTTTGTTGAATTTACACTCGTTGGCATAATGCCCATGCTTCCCACACTTGAAACAAGTCACCTCCTCACCGCATTTTCCAGAGTGTTTCTTTTTGCACTTCTCGCACCATCTTTCTTCACTCCCTCCTCCTCTAAACTTCCTTGTATTGGACTTGCTTCTCTCATCGGGATTCGCAGACCCCTCAAACTTCCTCTTTTCGCCAACCTCGGTCTTGTTGGCGGCTCTTCCCTTAATCATATCTTCCACAGACTTGGCAGCCCAGATAGCTGCCTCCAGAGTAGGTGCCTGACGCACTGGCACCGCGTACTCCCATGGAAGTCCTTTTGCATACTTGTCGACTTTCGTCAGCTCATCTGGAACAAGACGTAAGGCGAACTCCATCTTCTCTGTGAAATTGTTGGTGTATTCATCGATTGACATGCTTCCCTTCTTCAGGGTTAGAAACTGGTTCTCTAGCTCAAGCAGGTTTTGAGCTGAGCAGTACTTTCGTTTGAATTGTACAAGAAATTCTGCCCATGTCAGTTGCAGGGGCTTGTTGGGGCTTAAAGTCTTCCCCAAGGTATTCCACCAACGTACAGCGCCTCCTCGAAACTGACGCACTGCAAATGTGGTCTGTAGCTTCCCTCTACAACCGCATGTCATGAAGGCTAACTCCATCTCCGAGATCCAATCCATGACCCCGATCGGATCCTCCTTTCCGGTGAAAGTCGATGGCTTGCAAGTCAGAAAATCATTGTACTTGCATCCATTCCTCTCGACTTCGTCATCTTGGTTGTTTTGTTGAACTATTGGTGGGTTGACTTGACCAACAGTTCCACTGTAGTCTCCTTCCTCAGTCTGCCCTTCATTCAACTCGGGCTGTTCGATCTGAATAGTGGCTTCCTCTCGATTTTGTTGGAGCAAACGTCTAGTTTCCTCCATTTGACGATCCAACATCGCTTGGATCATCGCTTGCACTCCGGCCATTGTTATTGGCTCAGCAACGGCTACCACAACCGGTATTTGCTCAATCACTGGGGGCTGATCTCGGTTCCCATTTGCATTCACGTTCCCGCTATGTGTTCTTACCATCTTGATCTATACACCGAATGAAGTGAATCTAGACCTTTACTTAGGATTGACGTTTAAATCATCCTTATCACTCTGAAACGTTTACATGCTAGTTCTAATATCGTAGTCATATGTTTAGAATCCTAAACACATAAGGTTTCCAGATCCGGTCGGCAACAGACCATAGATCCGAACAACTAACAGCATATCAGGCACAAGTATTTAGCACACAAAAGCATTTTAGGCACAATTCCTAAAATAATCTAGTGCTCTCACCTCACAATCATCGCTTAGCATTCTAAGTTTAAGTCTAGAAATAAATCCATATTCCTAGTTCGCTTAAACTAATGCTCTGATACCAACTGTGACATCCCCATTTTCATGGCCAAAAAAAGACCGATGTTGTTTATGCTTTATAAAAATCAGAGTACTTCATTTTATAAAAATGTTGCGGAATTTGTTCCCAGAAAAACATGGTAAATACGTTATTAAAACATTTTCGAAGAAACGTATTTATTTCATTTTAAAACGTTTGGGATGTCATCGTTAATACAGAAACATAAGCATAAACAGAACTTACAATTATTTACACTAGTGATCTACATCTCTTTAAATCTCTCAGTGTAATGTCACTTCATATCAACACCTGTGATATAAATAAACTGAGTGGGTCAGG
Organism: Lactuca sativa; assembly: GCF_002870075.4. Lineage (NCBI taxonomy): Eukaryota > Viridiplantae > Streptophyta > Magnoliopsida > Asterales > Asteraceae > Lactuca > Lactuca sativa. The sequence goes on along the minus strand of NC_056631.2, from coordinate 196,117,636 downwards.
TTGGGAAACCTGGTGAGTACATAGGGTTTTCAACCCACAATAATATAATTATTATGTTTAAACAATCAAACAATCAACCCAATTACCCATCCCCATTATCTTCTTTATTCTTAAGGATCTACCCTAAGAATCAGCTATTTCTCATTCATTCATTCCTAAGGATCATCCTAAGGAAACAACATGAAGTCCATTGTTGCCAATGACACATTGGTCAAGCGCAGCTGCTAATATTGTCACTTAGGCTCAGCTGCCAGAATTAGGATATTTTCTATGAGGCGCTTCTGCCGGTATTGACCTTTAAACACTACTGTCATGGTCATAAGGCTCCCTATTAGGCGCAACTGCCGATACTATCCTTAGAGCGCAGCTGCTAGGATGTTTACCGTAGATCTAAATCATCTACAGGTTGTGGCGCAGCTGCCAGTGCTCATCTATATGGTACTAGGTCCACTGCTACCAATGTATACCTATAGGGCACTAGGTCCGTACTACTAATGTTCCTCTATTTCAGCTTTTATCCATCATCATTCATCTACCCATGTTTTACCCAACATATTTTGTAGATATAAAATACTTTATACAGTTTACATCATTTAAAACATGTATAAAAATCTTTCACCAGCATAGACAACAAGTATTCAGACAATATGCACACATAACACGTAATTTATATTAAAATACTTCATATCTATGTGTAAGATGAAAGAGACCATGCACTCACTTGAAAGGTGGTGAGTCGGCACTCGGACAGCACTTCGTTACTCTTAAAACAATTACCCCTTGACGAAACCTAGTATCATTACCACTAGAGTTTAGTCTAACGCTTGACGAGACTAATTTAATAGTCTAGCTATTATTACTATTATATAAGCGTTAAATAACACTCAATATAACTCATAATAATAGCCTAAATAATTATTTTAAGGTCCTAACAATGTTACTATAATTAAATAAAATCTATATTAAATATACTATAGGCGTAGCTCACTTACAGCGGGTTTTTATTAAAAACCGGGCTTCGCTGGAGCAGCGTTTCCGAGCCGAAAGCTTTTCTTCTCGGAGCCGTCGGGCGCTCCGGGGCTTTCTTCTCGTGATAGGGAGGTTCCCTAGACTTGGGAGGGGTTTAGGGAGGTTAGAGAGAAGTTAGAGAGAGAAAGAAAGGCTTATGGTGTGAAGAAAATATGAGGAGTTCACTCTTGTATTTATAGGAAGTGTATAGTAAAGTAGTCTCCAAGCTTCGTCCGTAACTTTTGCATACGAGCTCCGTTTTTGTCTGTCTTTTTACTGTTGAGTTCCTATTAATGAGATCTTCAACTTTCATTTAGACCTCGTTAGCTAATTCTCATTCTATCTCGGATTTACAAAACTGTATCGAATTCGCCGCGCTCGAAAAGTAGGGACTAAGCATCGTCCATAACTTTCGCATACGAGTTCCGTTTTTGTCTGTCTTTTTACCGTTGAGTTCCTATTAATGAGATCTTCAACTCTCATTTAGACCTCGTTGGCTAATTCTCATTCTATCTTGGATTTACAAAACTGTATCGAATTCGCCGCGCTCGAAAAGTAGGGACTAAGCTTCGTCCATAACTTTTGCATACGAGCTCTATTATCGACGTTCTTTATATCCACACGTTGGTATTTACGAGTACTACAACTTTCATTTAGATCCCGTCGGCTAAAAATCGACCGATCTAAAATTCAGATTTCGGGCTGTGCACTGCTATGCTAAATCTTAGAAAAATCATAACTTCCTCATACAAAGTCAGATTTGGGCATTCTATTTATCGATGTTCTTAGTTTAACATATTCTACGACTTTCTTTTAGATCGCTAAGGCTAAATCTCGCTCTATCGTAAATTCACTATTTACGCTTCTAGGTATCGTGCCGGTTCCGTCGCGAAACTTCAACGGGTCATAACTTCTTCGTTATAACTCGGTTTTCGGCGTTCTTTATATGTACGAAAACCTTGTAACATAATCTACAACTTGATTAAGATTATTTATTCTAAATAATCTTTTGTCGAAAAGTCGTTTTCGACCCCTATTGCCTCTAATTTGACTAGCCCAGATTTGCGGGCGTTACATTCAACATTATCAATGAGGTTTGGTTCTTTTTCTTTTCCTTTAATGGAATCTTGATAAAGTCGACAAAGTTGTATAGGTGTGCGACAGGTCCTTGACCAATGGTCTGTGCTACCACATCTATAACATGAACCATCAGATTTTTGTGATGTCCTAACATCATGCCTTACCACTTTGGCCTTTTCTTATGTATGTATATTGTTTCTTTGTAAAGATTGGTAATTATTCCTTTTTTGGCCATGACCATGATTATTACCATGTCCACGACCAAAATTATGGTTCTGATTATGGATTTAGTGTGGATTAAAATAACCACGACCTCGTCCTCGACCATGGCCACACCCTCGTCCATGTGTATTGTTTCGATAACCATCAGTATTTGTAGCATTTGCTTCAGGAAGTGCTACTAATCCCGTTGGACGAGATTCATGGTTTTTCATCAAGAGCTCATTGTTTTGCTCTAAAACAAGAAGGCATGCATTTAGTTCAGAATATTTTGTGAACTTTTGAAATCGATATTGTTACATAAAGGTAATGCTTGTTGCATGAAATGTGGAGTAATTTTTCTCCAACATATTTTCATCAGTAAATTCTTGTCCACAATACTTGAGTTGTGAACATATTCGGAATAAATCTGAGTTGTATTCATTTACTTTCTTGAAGTCTTGAAACCGTAGTGTTCTCCATTCATCTCTAGCATTTAGAAGTACAACTTCCTTTGATGATCAAATATTTTTTTTAAGAGATTCCAGAGAATACTTAGATCAGTAATATCAAGATATTCATATCTTTCATCAATATGCTTACGAAGGAAAACTTGTCCTTTCGCCTTGTCTTGTGCCAAGTAATTATTAAATTAATATATAGGATTTGAGATTCCCATGGACTCAAGATGTATTTTTACATCTATCATCCATGACACATAGTCTTTCCCATTAACTTCAAGTGTTGTAAACTCGAGCTTTGCAATGTTGGGCATATTGTAACTTGATTAAGATAGATGTGATTTCTACTTGTTTAATAACCTTGATTAGAGCTTCCGTGCTGATAACGTGTTATAAATTTGATGTAATTAAAACTAAAACTAACAAAATTAAACTAGAGCATTATAAAATAAAAGAAGAAGATTTGAGAGGATTCTTGAAAACTTAGAAGATTGTATTCAAGATGGTGTGTTTATTTCTTTCACATTTGATGAATATTTATACTACATATCATCATATTCTTATATCATCAAAATAGTAACTAAATAGTTAAAAGAAACTATTTGAAGGGTGAAAATGTTCATCCAAATGTTGTGTCTAACTCAATGATTTTATGACTTTTATAACACACACACACACATACACACACACACACACATATATATATATATATATATATATATATATTATTTACTAAATTTGATTGTAATTAATTAAATTTTATATTTTAAAAGTTACAAATTAATTGTTGATGTGTCAATAGGATCCACTTTGAAATATTGTTATTACACTGATGGTAATTGCAAATAATATGTATATCATTTAAAATGTACGTGTCATTACAATGATGTTGATGACCTAATGTATTCTATTTTTTTTAGCAGAAAATAAATTAAAAAGAAAAAGCAAAATGATATTTTATTCGTGATTTTTTAAGTACATGACAAAATGAAGATAAACTTCCAATATAGTTTTTTTAATTACATTTTTACATTTATGTAACAATACAAAATGATAAAAATATATAACTTTTAACTAATATGTACAAATGAATATGTTATTTTGATTGGTTTAGGCATGTTGTATGACTTTCATGTCTATTTTTGTATATTATATAAGCTCGATGATAAATTACATATATATGGTGTTTTCTTTCCTTAAACTTTTGATTTGACTTGAATATATTTTTTTTAATTACATTTTTATATTTATGTAACAATTCAAAATGATTAAAATATATAACTTTTAACTAATATGTACAAATGAATATGTTATTTTGATTGGTTTAAGCATGTTGTATGACTTTCATGTCTATTTTTGTATATTATATAAGCTCGATGATAAATTACAATTATATGGTGTTTGCTTTCCTTAAACTCTTGATTTGACTAAAATACAATTTTTTCATGATTAGATTTAAATAAACTAATTTCGGTTTGATATTTTTGTTGTTTTCTTATTTTCTTGTTTTTTTGTGTTTTTCTTGTATTTTGTATTTTGTTATATTATTATTATTATTATTATTATTATACTTTTAATTAAGTATGCCATTTTGTTTTTAGTTATTTGTGTTTTAGAAAATATTTAAGTTGTATCTTTATTTTTACGAACGATATATGCAATATATTATTCAAAATTTTTTTTTATGACTATCCATGTGTATGGCTCTGACGAAAAAAAACACAGTGATAGTCCTAAAATAACATTTGGATAATTTGAATGAAAAAAAATAATACAAAGATATTCAAAGTGAAAAAAAAAATAATATGGGGGGATAATCCGAATGAAAAAAGAAAAATACAAAATAGATAGTCCAAAAGAAAAAATAATACGGTAACAGTGTGAATAAAAAAATAACACAAAATACTCCAAATGAACAAAAACAATATTTTTATTGTTAATAATAATTATATGTATTTATTATAAATAATAAAAATAAAATAAAAAACAACTAAAATAAACATCCAATAAAAAGGGTTTCGGTACCAATTGGTCTTTGGCCTAATGATATCAGAAGTTGACAGATAGGTACCTTTCAGTCAAAGGTTGAGGGTTCAAGTCACGTTTGAGACAAATGATGTAGATTTAGAAGTATGATTAGTGAGTACATGTGTATGTTGTTTTAAAAAGGGTTTCAGAACATCTTCAAAACATATCCTTCGTACCAATAATGCAAAAATTGTTTTTTTAATTATTTTCTTTTCTTTCAAATCTTAAATATTTAATTTGGAACCAACAAGAGGAATGGTAGCTTGTCAAGCCGACCTAAAATTCTAATTATTATTGATCATTATATATAAATATATAATTAACATATAAATAAAAAAGTTTGTTGTCTTTTAACCGGTTGTTTTTCTTTGTCAATGCTACTAATGACTCAAATCTAGTTGTGATGCACGAGGAACTATATTCAAATCAAAGCAATGAGGTTATTGCCCCTATGGGAAAGGGATGAATACGAGTAGTCGGAAGAGTAGCTCGATCCTAAGCCCTTTATCTTCGCCTAGGAGGCACCTACTTGGATGAAGGTATGGGTCGTCTAACAAGGCATGAGACCCATAGAGTCAGTGTCTTATGTGTAGAAGCTTCTTTCCCGCACCCGTATGTGCGCTTCCCTAAAAGAAGGCACACATTATAACAATTCGTCGTGATAGCTTCCTTTGACTCTATTCTAATTGGCAACATGAAGCTTTTAGCCTTTTAAGGTACTAAAATGAGGTTTTTAGTGTTATTGGATAGAATTGGTGGCATTTTCCCATAACTGCTTTTAATTTCTTATGCAAATTGGAATTCTTGAATTCGTTACAACAACAAGGCCATTTACAAAATCAAGTAATTATATGGTATGTAAATGTCTTAGACAGAGATAAATATTAGAACATATCCGATTAACGGTAGTTTTTCAAAAATTTCTTACTATTTCTATAAGATTTTGAATATTTTTACCATAGTGTAACATCCCAAAAATCATGATAAAATTTTTTCATTTTTATAAACCATTTCTACAAACCATAATATAGTAAACGATTGTTTTCAAAACAAATCCATAGAATCATTGTATCAAAAATATCTCAAAACATAAATCAATAGAAGATGTGTACGATTACGCCTTAGCCTTGCACCGATGATATGATGTATGTAAAATCATGAAACCGACAACTGTAAGCCAAAGCCTACTAAGTTCCCCCAAATCCCACAATCAGACAATACATATACAATGCTTGCACACTAGGCCCACAACATCAGACTAAATTGCCCCTGAGCCCACACATGTGACTGCATTGCATACTCCCGCCCTAAAACTCATGATTGGCTTGCTCTCGACCCACAACATAAGACTGGATTTCCCTTCCGACCCTCAACTTATGACTAGATTTCTCCCAAGTTTATTGGATTACAACACAAACCAGTACCACCTCATCCCAACCGAAATATGTCGACATATGCAACATATAAAAAATAATCAACAAGTTCAAGAAATAATACAAATATACCAATCTAAAAGATCACTACGATATATAAACATCCTATACACACAGATGCATAACAAAATCTAGTGGGCTAACATTGTTACCTTCGACCCACAAATACAGTGAGGAAAACTCACCTTGTAGTCTAGAAGATAACTAAACTGACCACAGATCCAACAACCATCTCTACAAGTCACCTATACAACAAACAGTGTTCAAGCCTCAATCTACAATCCAAATCCAGTTTAACCTAATGTCAAACTTGGTTAAAGTCAATGGTCAACTCCACCTGACCTACGCTCAATGTAACATCTCTACGCCCAACATTGAGCCTAAGGTGGCAAAGACGGGGAAAATTAGGGTTACGCCCAACGTAAGGAATTTTATGCTCTTCGTAGACACCTGATTACCTAACCGAGTTATTAATTCATTAAAATAAAAGATCAACCCTCCAAAATTCTAGATCTAAACCAAATAGATGTCTTAATGGATCAAGTCTCTGAATTTATCCATTTTCATGCATACCAAGAGCACAAGATCATAACCTGCGTCCAAAAAGTCATCCATTGCTCAAGAACTCATGCATGGGTGGATGAGAATGACCAAGCTCTTATTTTTAAGACTTAACAACCCTAAAAACGTATGGAAATGGTACTCCAATGGGCTAGAGCAGCTCTTACTCATATACACCATGGTTATGGGGACAAAATCATGAAATACTTAAGTATAACTAGATCTAGCATAAAACAACATCAAGGTGGGAACTTTATACCTTCTGGAGATGGATGAGTGGATGCAAATCCTGAATCTAAACTAATTTGAGCTCCCAAGTGGTTCTATAATCTTCTTCTTCCTTCAAAAAGAACACAAAAGACTCCAAAGGCTCAAAACTCACAAATAAGGATTAAGGTTTCTAAGGAGGCCGTTTGGGAGGATGGAGGCTGAGAATGGAAGGGTCTGAAGGGGTTAGGGCATTTAAATAAGGATCACAACATGAAGAATTAGGGTTTTGGTTATGGGCTCCTACGCCCTAAGTACCTTGATCTACGCCCTACGTAGATATTTTAAATCTCGTGTCTAAGTTCCATCCTACGCGCTGCATTGGAGTTTACCCTATGCCGCGCGTAGGAGCAAACTTCCCAACACTTAAACTTTACAAAAAGAAAAAAAAATATACCTGCAAGGACTGGATGGTAAAATTCTCCGCCAGTTGAGCTAGATTTCTTCCTAAAATTCTCGGCTAAAATAGATCCGGATAGTGCTCACTCATCTCCGCCTCGGGCTCCCAAGTCCACTCGAAACCCTTCCTATGTTACCACTGAACCTTAACCAAAGGTACCGCATTGTTGCGCAAGGCCTTCATCTTCCTATCCATAATAGACACTAGCCTCTGTATATAGTTCAGGCATTCATCAACTTGAATGTCGACTAACGGAACCACCACCAAATCATCAACCACACACTTATGAAGCTAAGAACTATGGAAGGTGTTGTGAATCTGACTAAGCTCCTTAGGCATATCCGATCGGTAGGCCACCTTGCTTACCCTGGCCACTACTCGAAACAGTCTAATAAATCAGGGGACTAACTTTCCCCTCTTCCTAAAGTGTACCACACCCTTCCAGGGGGATACCTTCATCAAAACCATGTCCCCAACTCGGATCTCCAACTCTGACTATTGTCTATCAACATAACTATTATGACGACTCTAAGCTGTTTGTAACCTTTGTATAATCAATTGTATAAGCTTCATCTTTTGGAGGACCACCTTTGTCCTCCCTATGACCCTGTAGCCAACTCTCCCCAACAAACTAGTGTAAGACACTTACTCCCATAGAGAACCTCGTACGACGGTGCACCAATACTAGAGTGATAGTTGTTATTGTAAGAAAAATCAGCTAGGGAAGGTATGAGTCCTAACTTCCATTGAAACCGATAACACAAGCCCTCATCATATCCTCGAGCATTGGATTGGTCCGCTCACTCTGACCATCAGTATGAGGGTGATAAGCAGTGCTGAAATGTAGTCTCGTACCTATTCGTCATGAAATCTCGGCCAAAACTGAGAAGTAAACCGTACATCACGATCAGATACGATAGAAACTGGTACACTGTTGCGAGTAACAATCTCATGCCCATACACGTTAGCCAATTTCTCAGTAGAAGAACTCTTTTGAATGGCATGAAAATGGGCACTCTTGGTCAAATGATCGACAATGACCCACATAGCATTGAATCCCTTGGTCATCCTCAACAGCTTGGTGATGAAATCTAGGGTGATCTGCTCCCATTTCCACTTGGGAACCTCCAAGGGCTGCTACTTGCCATACGGCCTCTGGTGCTCTACCTTGACCATCCGACATGTCAAATATCTCTCCACATACCATTCTATCTCCCACTTCATGCATGGCCACCAATAACTAAGTCTCAAGTCTCTAAACATCGTCATGGCTCCAGGGTGGATCAAGAACCTATACTTGTGTGCCTCCTCCATCACAGTCTGTCAGACCCATCTAGAAACTAGGACCCAAACCCGACCACACTAGGTCAGAAGCCCACAACTATTAGTGTCAAACCTACCAATCTAACCCCTGATATTCTCTTTCTTCCAATTATCCATCCTGATTCCCTCGGCCTGAGCCTTCCTGATCAAATCTAGAAGTGGTGAGTCAATGGTCATCCTCAAACAGAGCCCTCAAATGAGAGAACCAACCGCCTTGTAGCTCAAGGTTTCATCAAACACATTGGCCTTCCCTGGATGATAAAGAATCTCACAATCATAATCCTTGACCACGTTAATCCACGTGTGCTACCCCATCTTCAGATTCATCTGATCCATAAGATATCTCAGACTCTTGTGATCCGTGTAAATGGTACAAAGGACCCCATAGAGATAATGTCTCCAAATATAAGGGCAAACACTACTGTTCCCAACTCAAAATCATGTGTCAGGTATCTAACCTCATGAGGCTTCAACTCCCTGGATTCATACACAATGAACCTGCCCTACTGCATAAGTACCTCCCCTAAACATGTGATCGATGCATCACAAAATACCACAAAATCCTCAACACATTCAGGAAGAGGTAATACCGGGGCCTCACATAATTTACTCCTCAAGGTCTCAAACGCCTCTTGTTGCTTAGGCCCTCAACGGAATTCCACACTCCTCTTTGCCAGGCGAGTAAGAGGAACAAAAATCTTGGAGAAATCCTGACTGAATCTCTGATATTAACCTGCCATCCCCATAAAAACTCCTAATCTTAGATGAAGACTTTGGGAGCTCCCACTGCATATCTTTCTCAATCTTGGCCGGATCGTCCATAATCGCATTTCGATTGACATGGCATCGAAAGAATTGGACCTCTCATAACTAGAGCTCACAGTTGGAGAACTTGGCATAAAGCCTCTCCTGTCTCAACACCACAAGTAATTACCAAAGATGCTCCTCATGTTGTTTCCTTTTTTGAAGTAGACCAAAATGTCATCAATGAAATCAATAACCGACCGGTTTAGCATCGGCTTACATAACCGGTTCATCAAATCCATAAATGATGTCGGTGCTTTGGTGAGCCCAAACGATATCACCACGAAACCGTAATGGCCATTGCGAGTTCAGAAACACTGTCTTCTCTACATCCTCCTCTCTGACTCTCATTTGATGGTACCCCGACCTCATATCAATCTTGGAGAACCAAGATGCACAATACAACTGGTCGAAGAGATCATCAGTCCTAGGAAGTGAGTAACAATTCTTCACCGTTAACTTGTTCAATTCCCGGTAATCTATGCACATACGGTGAGACCCATCCTTCTTCTTCACAAATAGAATCGGTGTTCCCCAGGGTGAAATGTTCGGTCTGATAATTTGCTTGCCCAACAACTCCTGAAGCTGAGAGGACAACTCCTACGTCTATGGTGGTTCGAGGTGATATGACGCCTTAGCAATCGGAGCTGCATTGGGGATCAGATCAATCTTGAACTCCACTTGCCTCATGGGAGGTACACCGGGTAGATCCTCCAGAAACACATATGGGAACTCTCTAACCACTGGAAAATCTAAAACCAAAACTCTCCCCTCATCCTGAGTGTAAGCAACATATGTGAGATAAATCGAACATCCATGCTGGAGATATTGTCTCCATAAATGGTTAGTTCTCCCTACTTAGGGTTCGAACCACCACTATTTGCCTCTCACAATCGATCACAACTCTAAAACTGCTCAACCATTCCATCCCTATAATCACGCACACATCTCCCATAGGGATGGGAATCAAGTCAATCGGGTAGGACACCCCAAACATCTCCAATATACAGTCACGAAAAATGATCAAAGCATAAATCTGGTGTTCGTTGGCTATGGAAACTCGCAATAGACACTCCAATTCCCCAAGGATCATATCAAAATCCCTACAGAAGGGAAAAAAATACAAAATACCAACTCACACCATAGTCAAAAAGTACAAGAGCAGACAAGGAATTCACTAGGAAGGTATTTATCAAAAATATAAGCATAAGCATACAATAAATAACTTGACAGAATGATAAATAGATACATACCGGTGACAACGTCAGACACCAACCTGGCCTCCTCTGTTGTGAGCTGAAATGCATGACCCCTGGCCCTCAGAGTCTCGGCTCTCCCCTGGTGTCCATCTGTGATCCGAAGAGTGGTTGGAGCCGGTGCCTGCACTGGACTAGTAGTGAGCAAGGGATAATCGGCCTTCACATGGCCACCCTTATCACAATGATAAAAAATCCTGGCGCTCAGTGGCGGAGTCTGTTGATGACAATTCTAGGCATAATGCCCCTCCTTCTTGTAATTGCGACATGCTTTCATTGATCGACACACCCCGTCATGCATCTTCCCATACTTGCCACAAGTGCGGCCTCTCTGTCCCCTGAATCGTGAATCAGTGGGCTTAAACCGTTTCGCTATTAGCTGTGTTTGAACTGGGGCCTACCTCTTCTCTCCCATCTGTGTCTCAATCTCAATCTACCTCCTCCGAGTGAAAGACTGTAGCTCGTAGAGAGAACTATACCTATGGGTCGATACACATTCATGAATCTCCGTCTTGAGCACACATAAGTAGCGAGACATCTGAACCTACTCTAAAGTAGCATAATCGGGGCATAATATGGCTCTATCTGTAAAAAATTTGGTGATCTCCATCACCGACTATGTCGTCTGCTTCAGCGACATATACTCCTGGGCTAACCTCTCCTTCTTAACCAGTGGAACGTACTCATTATGAAACATCTCCATGAACTACTACCGTATTATTGCAGCGTTCTCAAAAGGATAATAAGCACTAGTCACCAGCTTCCACCAATCCTTTGCCCCCAAACGAAGAAAGTTCAAGGAGAACTTGACCTTCTGGTTCTCTGGGTACCAGAAAATGAAGAAAGAACCCTCCACATTAGATATCCACCTCATGGCAACGACCATGTCCTTGACCCCATCGAACTACTAGGGCTTCGTATTGTTGAAGTCCTGATACTGAACCATCCGTTTCCCCTGTAGTCATGCAGCAGAAATAGCTACACAGGTTGTGGAAATAACAACCTTAGTAACGACAACATAATGCTCATAAAAAAGCTCAAGCATAGCAATCTTGACAGATCCAAACATCTCTAGGATTGCCTCCCTAACAACCATGGTCACATGAGTGGTGATCATCTCATGAATCTTGTTATCAGTTAATCATGGCCTCTCTAGGCCATCAACTCCTGATATCGAACCTCTAGTGATCACCATACTGAAAATAAACCAGAATACATTAGAAAAGACACAATTCATATTAACACATCACTACAAAAATTACTAAATCAATGGAGTCCATGACTTCCTTGATACGCGTTCGGGTCATGTGGTTCTAGTAGTACGAGCCTATACTACCTTCTACACCTATTCATATTTGTCTCAAAGGATGGTCATGCACTTCATGACCATAAATCCCAAACAACTAGGATATGCATACATCCTATACTTACCCTCTCAAGGTGGCTAATCATTCATTATATTGGCCTTATAACAACCATGCTCACTCATGAAACTTCCACTAACCCTTCAGATGCATTGTGTATGCTAATCATACATAACACAAGATTCGATAGACAGTCAAATAATTGATTCTACCCTAAGCCCACAACAAAACAAGGAACAGGAACTAAAGCTAAATAAAAAATTATCAGGCTATAAAATCTTAGTTATGTATACCTATGATGCACACACTAAGCAACCATAGTAATAATGTCAGTTTTGAATTTTTTTTACCATAGTGTAATATCTCAAAAATCAGCATAAAAAAATTTCACTTTTGTAAACCATTTCACAAACCATAATACAGTAAACAATTGTTTTCAAAATAAGTCCATAGAATCAGAGTATCAAAAACCTCTTAAAATATAAATCAGCAAGAGGATGTGTTTGACCAAGCATTAGCCTTCCCCTGATCATCTGATGTACCTGAAACCATGAAACTAATAGTTGTAAGCCAAAGCTTAGTGAGTTCCCCCAAAATACCACATAATCAAACAATACATATACAATACATGCAACTAGGCCCACATCATCAGACTAGATTGCCTCTGAACCTACAACATGAGACTAGATTTCCTAATCCCGACACACAACTCATGACTAGCTTGCTCCTAAGCCCATCATATTAGACTGGATTGCCTTTCTGGTACTCAACTTATGACTGGATTGCTCTCGGGTTTGTTGGCTTGTGGCACAAAGCTATACCGCCTTAACCCAAGCATACTATCTCGATATATGTAACAGATAAACAATAACCAACAAGTACAACAAATCATACGGATCTACAAATCTAACAAATCAATACGGCGCAGCAACATCCTATATACAAGGATACATAACATAATCTGGTAGGCCGACATTGGTACCTTTGACCCACGAGTACAATGATAAAAACTCACCTCACATTCTAGAAGATAATCAAACTGATTACATATCTAAAAACTATCTCTGCGTGCCACCTATACAACAAAGAAGGTTCAAGTATTAATCTACGATCCAAATCCTCAGTTTGACCTAAAGTCAAACTTGGTCAAAGTCAACGGTCAACTCCAGCTGACCTACGCTCAGCGTAGTAGCTCTACGCCCAACATAGAGATTAAGGTGGCAAATATAGGGGAAATTAGGGCTACGCTTAGCGTAAGGAATTTTACATCGTGCATAGACACCAGATTACCTAACTTAATTATTAAGTCATCAAAACAGAAGATCAACCCTCCATACTTCCAGATCTAAACCAAATAGACGTCTTAATGGATAAAGTCTCCGACTTTATCCATTTGCATGTATACCACGAGCAAAAAATCACCACGTAGGTCCAAAAAGTCATCCATTTCTCAAGAACTCATGCATGGGTGGATGAGAGTGACCAAACTCTCCTTTTTATGACTTAACAAACTTAAAAATGTCTTGAAATGGTACTCTAATGGTCTGGAGTAGCTGTTACTCATATACACCATGGTTATGGGGACAAAAGCATGAAATTCTTAAGAATAACTAGATCTAACATAAAACAACATCAAAGTGGGAACTTTATACCTTATAGAGATGGATGAGTAGATACAAATCCTGGATCTATACTGATTTAAGCTCCCAAGTGCTTCTAATATCTTCTTATTCCTTCAAAGGTGAACACAAAACACTCCAAAGGCTCAAAACTCACAAATAGGGATTAGGGTTTCTAAGGAGGGCGTTTGGGAGGATGGAGGCTGAGAATGGAAGGGCATCAAGGGGTTAGAGCCTTTAAATAAGGATTACAACCCTAAGAATTAGGGTTATTTTATGGGATCCTATGCCTTGCGTACCTTGATCTACGCCTTACGTAGATTATTTAAATCCAATGTCGAAGTTCCCTCTTATACGCTGCGTATGAGACTACCCTACGTCCCGTGTAGGACCAAACTTCCTAACACTTAAACTTTACAAAAAGAAAACAAATATACCTGCAAGCATCGAGTGTTACACATAGGAGAACATACCTTTTTAAGAGGTAACTTAAAATACTTATTATTCTCTAACCTTTTAATATTTCTTTTAGGTTTTATCATATATGATCCTTACATTTAGGAACATTTTACTTTATACCTTAATTATATTTAAATTTTTTATTTTTTATTTGTTAAATAATTGATTTAGTAACAAAAAATTGAATTTATTTTATAAAATTTTTATATAATTTAAATGTAATTGTGAAAACTTTCAAAATTAAAAAATATCATGGGTTTTTTTAAACATTTTGGTTATATAATATTTTTTCCTTTTTGTATTTATATAACTACACGTGTAAATTTCTTTTATCGTCTTTTATGGTTTTAGGAAAAAAAAATACCCGGAAAAGTTATAATATATGTTAGTAAAATTATAAATTATATAAGTAAGCCTAATAAAACATTTAAGATAGATAAATGATAAGTTATGTTAATTTTAGATTTTTTTTTGAAAACGTTAACTATTGGAGATGATATTTTGTAAAAGTTTTTTTGTTAGATAAAAGTTAGTGGAAAGATGATGTGTCAAAAACAATAAGTCTTTGTAAAGGCTAACCATTTAACGATCCGTATTTTCTACATATACATCTAAGGAATTATCAAAGTTTTTCTTACAAATGTGGAATTCTATTCTTACAAAAACACTTTACATCAAAATCGGGTTTACAAGAAACTCTATCTATAAATACGTCATCAGGTGAACTAAAATAAAACCTTCTAGTCTGAGTCCTTGTGCTCCTATCTTCTTATGTACCACGACTACTACCTAAACTTGCAAAACATGAAATATCTCTACAACATCATACAACAATGTCTGGTGAGTTATATTCTTTCTATTTTCATGTTTATCTACTCTTCTTCTAACTCTTTCTATCCTTCTACAATCTAACATTCTTCTCTTTTCTTTCTCATACTCTGTAATCTAATATTTTCTTCTCACAACATACACTTCTATTCTTTCTCATTCATCTATCTCTTCTACAATTTTCTCATGCCTTCTCAAAATGATTAAATAAATCAAGTTATATGAAATAAATGGAATAATAAGTGCAAGGTCCATTCGATAATTTTTCGGAACATAGTTTGTAACAAAAATTAGATTAGAGGAGTGTAATGCGTTAGTATGGAATTTATCGAGGACCAAAGCTGCCAAAAGTGCTAATTTCACGTCTTCTTCTCCCATGCATCGCCGCAGTAGCGGTAGCCCTATCTTTTTCCGTTATTGAGCCTACAAATCGTGATATCCTCGAAATCTAAATGATTCCTGCCTATTATTGATCATGTCCATCCTTAAGAGGTCAACATCATTCTTCTTCTCCCCAAAAACCAAGTGTATAAGGTTGTGAGGTCTAGGGTTCATTGGTTAAGATTTTGAGAGAAGAAACTCAATTTCAGCTCAAACTCGACCATCTCCAAGGTATTTCTCGACCTCATTCATCCTCTACTGCCCATCCCAACCTTTTTCTAGTGTTGTGGTGCGACATCCCCTATTTTATAGAACAAAAAATCTTTTATTTACGCTTTCAAAACAATGTTACATTTGTTTGTGGAAAATCCCAATATATATTAAAACATTTTGTGTAAACTGTCCCATTTTATTAATAAATCTTAAATACATATGTTGTTTCAAAATTCAAAGCCCCTAAGGATGTCATAATCCATACACAATATAAGTTACATTGTAAAGACCAAACAGTCCTAAATCTTATTGCAAGTTGTCTCTTTAATCACTTAACATCCTAATCAAGTTCCAATAGCCTTAGCACCGTTAACTGTTATGCATATAGTTTGAGTGGTCAATTTTGGGAAAACCTGGTGAGACATATGGGGTTTTTAATCCCATAATATTATTATGATAAAAAATACATAATAACCCTGCAAAACCAAATGTTACCAAACAAAATAGATATATCATATGACATAGATATCTATAATACATTGCACCCTTTCTCCTTAGTTACCCATCCCATTGATTCTAACTTACTGATCTTATACCAATGATTCCTTGAGATCTAGACTGATGGATCACTGTAAGCAACAAGTAGGCTATTCTGTTTCGTGGATTCCTTGGCAATGGAAGTCAATAAGGTAACTACGGGAGGATAGAGTACACGAAAGAACAAACAATCTTTTTTTCCAGGATATGTATAATTCATTAACATTTACAAAACTATAAGTTTGTTAATGTTCCACAAGATGGTTTGTTTGTGGTTGTCATCTTACTCTGGTAGATGACCATACATACCCTCCGGTAGCTTGATAGAGACTCACCATTTTTGGCTATCTAAAAAGAAGAGGAATACTTGTACAGTACTCTGGTACGTAACCTGTACCCCGAAATGCAACAATTTGATAAAACAGAGCTCTACTCTCCGTTCCAATCTCACGAACACACTTACCCAATATCAAACTTAATTAAACTAAGTATCCTTTTTAAGTCTTAGTTTATAACTTGATAAGATTACGATACATGTAGTCAAATTTCAATACAAATTTCTTGCTTATGCAATATCGTTACTTTGAACTAAGAACTTATTCAACTTACTTTGAACTAAGCATCCTTTATAAGTATTAATTTATTACTAGACAAGACTATAATACAAGTAATCAACTCTGAAAACTGTTTTCCTGTTCATGCAATACTATTGCAATAAATGATAGGATTACACCTTTATCTAACTTACTTGGAACTAATCATCCTTTATATGTCTTAGTTTAAAACTAGACAAGACTACAATCCCTGCAATCAACTTTCAAAACTAATCCCTATTTTTACAACACTATCTTAATATAATGTATATATTTAACACAAAGTATCTAGTATTTAATATACATTAATCTTTTAAGTAATAGTACTTCTATTAATATTTTAATGTAGTATTACCCAAAATCACATTTAACACACAAGTAACCATATTTGGTTCGCACTGTATATGTTATATAGTATTACCAAATATACATTTAACATATATTCAAGACGAAACATTTAATTCACATATAAGCTTTCAACTGATATTTAATACTTTTAATAAATACTTATATTAAAATCATGTTCATGAAAGTAACTATGCACTTACCTGATTGAGGTGCAAGACTCGCATGAAACTTAGCTCATCGTCTAACACTTCATCATTTTCTTTCTAAACGGTCTAAATATGATTAATACTAAGTCTTAGTATTCGTTAATCGAGACTATATTAATAATGTATTAGATCCTTTAGTAATTCCAAAGAATATCGAGTTCTATCTGTTTTGGTCAAAAAATGAACAAGTAAGAATCAACCAAAGTGTATGACAGGTTGTGATGTTCAAAATAATGCAAGTATAAAATGTTGATCAAAGTGACACAATTTTTTTACAAGGAAAGCCTTTGATCCTTGCTAGGATCTACGACATAAAACCTTGGGAGGTGATAATGATCACCTGCCTAGATGATTTTATTGATTGAAAATGTCAATTATAGAGAAAATGTAAAGAGTATAAGTACAAGTGTTGTGGTTCTGCTAAGTCTTGTGTGCAGTGTGATGAATATAAGTGATTTATATAGTCTAAAGCTAATAACAAGAACTCCGTGAATTTTGGGAACCTCTGAGATCAACTTATAAACGTTACTTGACTTGGTCTTCCGGGTTTCTTGCATGGTTGTGACGACTATTCGTTGAGAATAAGTCTTTGATTGATTATTTATGCGCATGTGAGAGAGATAACAAAGTATATAATCATTATTAGTATTTGGAAAATAATAGTCAGGATCTTGTAGTCTGTTTGAGGATCCTGATTGTAGTCCTGAGATCCTAGCCTTAACAATTGCCCCAAAATTATTCCTGCAAAATATTTTGGAGTTGGTTTGCCAAAATTTTATAGGGATGATTTAAAAATAAAAAGAAACAAATATGATAAGGGGTTTTGAGTTTTAAACCCTAACAGATAGAATTTGTCCATTCAAGAACCATCATAACCAATCAAATTGATCTTTCTCTTTCTTCTGCCATCAACATAAATAGAGGCAATCGATTAGGGCTATTCTTCCCCTCATCTTTTAGCTTTGATCTACGAGTTTTCCAGTCGTCTTTGAAGGTACACTTCTCACTTATTCTCCTTAGTTTTATTTTCACTAACAGTGGGCAAGAAAATGAATGTATCTTGTAAAAACATCCTCGCTCCTTCTAAGGATGATTTCATCAACCAAAAGATCTTATCCTTCAACGATATCTCTTCTTTCGATGAGGACTATATCGAGTCGTTGAAAACATTCGGCGCTTTCTCTAATGAAGCTGTTTTCAAACCCTTTGATCCAAAGCACCAACCTAATTTCTCTTCCTCCTCTTGGGTCTGCTTTCCCGAATACCCCTTTGGTTTGGGTCTGAAATACCCTTTTTTCGGGATTATCTCCATGTTCTTTGAAGTTACCTAAATCTCCTACATCCAAGACATGCCTACTGTTTGGAGAATCTTGTTTTGGATTGACAAACTGAACCAGTCCAAAGATCTAGATATAAGTTTAGTTGAGTTAGCTCATGTGTATGATCTTACTACCTTTGGAAGCTCCCGTTTTCTTCTTAGGATCAAACCCCAAAAATCCCCTCTCATTATGAAAACAAAACATAACAACGATGCTTGGAAGTAGAAATACTTCTTTATGAGACGTGATTCGATATTTGGTGGGGATTCCCTGCCGAAGACATGGGTTAAAAGGGTAGGAATAATTTTTCCTTACACTGAGGATCCTGGAATTCACATTTCATTATTTTGTTTGAAGTTTTTCAAATTTCAAGTTTAAAGAACTCATCCATGTCGCCAAGGATACAGAAGAGAAGATATAGAAGCATCTCGTTGTTTCTGCAGCTGATAGGTCTTTCAAGTTTGATTGATCTTGTCACCAAGAAGGTTCCTTTACCACCGTGTCAATGGCTACTAGTAAGAATCCTTGTCTTTCCTACAAATAGTTTAGAATCAATGAGGATCCTGAACTAACAAGGATCTTGTGCAATGTGTGGGATCCAAGGCTACTCGCTCCAATGCCCGATTGGCTCTGTCCTATCTCGAAGACGATATGTCCAACCGCCTGATCCTAGTCAAGAGAGAGAAAATTGCCTCTCCTCTTCCTTTTAAGAAATCTCACATTGATCTTACTGTGAAGATCCTAACCTCCCGTAAGAGAAAAACCTCAAAAGCCACAAATCTAAACTTGGAGAATCTCGGACCCAAGGAGGCGCTTCAAAAGTTGCTTTCCTTTTCGCAAGTCGTAAGTGTTTGTGTGGAATTAGTTTCTAATTCCTATTTTTTTTATTAGCGCCATGCAGATATCCTCAAGAGGGTTGAGTTGTTGAGCGAGTTTTAAAGGAACGAGAGAAGGAATGGAAGGCGACCAATGAAGATATCCTCAAGAGGTTTGAGCTGTTGAGCATAGAGAAGGATGAGAAATAGGAAGAGCATACTGCTGAGATGGAGGGGTGATTGATGATGTGAAGACGAGTGTTGCGTTGGCTATATGGGAGGCCAAGATCAAGCTGGTGGAGGATCTTGAGAACTCAGGATCTTGGAATGTAGCTGGATGGCGTGAGGTACTAGCCAAATTATCTGGCAAGCCTGTCACTGCTATTGAGGATCCTGCGTTGAAGCCTATAGTGGGGGAGAAGAAGAAGGATGCGGCAGATGATGACCATGCTAAGGTCTAGGCCTCGAAAAAATTAATCTAAGTAGCTTTTTTAAACCAATTAACTTTTTGTTGGGTTGGTGTGCAACCCTTCTTAATGCAATGGTTGTATTTATCTTTCATATTTCTTTCTTATTATCTTGTATGACTGTGATGCTACGAGGATCCTTAAACAATTAGGATCCTAAAAAACTTGGTTCTGGTGAATAATCCTAAGGTAAAACTCTTTCAGTAAGTAACTAACCATATTTAATAAGTAACCTTTTAAATTCAATTTAAAGATTGGAGGTCTGATAACCAAATAATATTTGTATGGGATCCTGAAAAGTTTGGGATCCTCGGATTTTACTTACAATTTTTTTTAAAGTTTTTCAAAAATAAGGATAGATAGAACCTGGTGATCTTTTGACTTAGGAAAAATTTGAATTTATGACTTCCTTATCTTCGTATGATCATGATGCTATTATGAGGAAGGATCTTTGCTTTAGAATTTCGTTGGAAAGTATCCTTTTTTGACTTCATCTTAGCAAAGTTCAGGAAGGATCCCTTGTTGAAACTAACTTTAACTTGAGGAAAGTCTTTGTATAATGATGTTATGTATCTTGTTTACTTTCCGGGGAGTATCCCATCTTTAGATAACATGCTAATGTCATGAATTTATAGAAAATCTTTGGGGGAAATCCTAATTCAAGGTAAAATGTTAATGTTACAAACCTTAATGATTTACTGGGGAGGATCCCAACTTGAGATAACATGTCAATGTTATAAACCTTAGGAATTATCTGGGGAGAATCCCAATCCACATGATAACATGAAAATGTTATAAACCTTATGTATTTTCTAGGGAAGATCCCAACTTGAGATAACATGAAAATGTTATAAGCCTTAGGAGTTTTCTGGGAAAGATCCCAACTTAAGATAACATGTAAATGTTATTCACCATAGATTCAAACTTTAGGATCTCAACTTATGTTCAAAAATGAGAGGATTGCCAAGCCACTGAAGCGTGAAATGTACGAGCCTTATTTCTGACGTTCTTTATATCAACGCGTAGGTAGCGACGTGATTTACAACTTTCGTTTAGACTCTGTTGGTTAATTTTTACTTTCTTTTTAAAGTTATATTTGCACAGGCTTAGACAGTTAAAGTCCGTTAAAAATTCATAACTTTGTCATCCAACGTCCATTTTTGAATGTCTTTATATGCTTTAGCTCCCATTAATGAAATCTTTAATTCTCATTTAGGTTGTGTCGGCTAAAAATCGATCGACCTAAAATTTGATTTCCGGAGCTTGTGCACCATTATGCTAAATCTTAGAAAAATCATAACTTTCTTAAACGAAGTCAGATTTGACGTTCTTTTTATGTACGTTTTTGGTTTAACATATACTACAAATTTCGTTTAGAATCTTAAGGCTAAAAAGTATTTAGTCAAAAATTTATTTTTTACGATATGTGGAGCCGTGCCGGTTTTGTCGCAAAACTTCGGCTGGTCATAACTTCTTCGTTATAAGTCGGATTTCAGTGTTATTTATATGTACGGAATCCTTGTCACATATACTATACTTTAGTTAAGATTATTTATTCTAAATGGTCTTCTATCAAAAAGTCATTTTAATGTTTATTATCTCTAAATTGACTAGCCCAAATCTGGGGGCGTTACATCGGAGATCCAAAAGGATTGTAACACCTTATTTTTACTACTTCCGTAGATTGTAATATTAAGCCATTATTATGAAATATGAAGTATAAATATATTACTTTTGAGCCAAAATAAGCATCATAAATATGTAGAAAACATTAGTATGATTTTCATATATATATATATATATATATATATATATATATATATATATATATATATATATATATATATAACGTGTAAACCCGAATTCATATGAACAAGTTATGCTTCTTTGAAGTTTTGCGATTAAACCGACACGGCTCGGTGTATTGTAAAAAGTAAATTTTATATAGGTTGCTTATTTGCCTAATCAGTCTAAACAAAAGTCTTAGCTCTTATAAAACTGAAAGCGGATCGTCTAAATCTAACTTCAATTGAGGAAGTTATGATTTTTAGCAGTTTCAGCTTAACAATATGTAACGCAAAAATTAAATTTAAAATCGGTTGATTGTTAGGAAAAACAATCTAAATGACATTTGAAGATCTCTTCCATGCTTATTTGTCGATATAAAGGGAATAGAAAATGGATATCGTATGAGAGAGTTATGATTTTTATATGGGCTTTAATAGTCTAATTTTGTTAAAAATATATCGTGTGTGTGTATGTATATTATAGTATGTATACACACACACACACATATATATATATATATATATATATATATATATATATATATATATATATATATATATATATGTGTGTGTGTGTGTGTGTGTGTGTGTGTGTATGTATTATAGTATGTAGGGAGTTGAAGACGGCCCAACTTTGTTCTGAAGACCAATAGACTCGGGCAGACTACCATTATGCTGAAGGCCAAAGTGCAGACCAGCTATATGTTGAAGGCAAAAAGGCATACCAACTATATGCTGAATACCATTATTTGTATGCATTGTGTATGTATTGCGGGATATGATATTTTTGGGAAACCACTAAGCCTAACACTTACCCAATTGATATTAAATGTTTTCAGGTATTCCATCATATAATAAGAAAGGAGAAGCTCGATTGTACACACGCATTGGAAAGTTGTTTTTTGCATATACTCTGAAATAAGATAAATAACTTCTAAATGTAAAACATTGGTATTTGTCGCAAATAAATGAAATTGTTTTTTATAAAAATGAAAAATTTTGTTATAAAAATTAGGTCGTTACAAGGATTAAGGGCTTTCCTCGTAACTCACTATGTTCCTGCATTTACTTTATTTACTAACTATTGATCAATAAAAAAAAACCTATTTCTTCGTTTATCCATTTATTCATTTGTTTACATTGTGAAAATTGCCAAGGTATCTTCTGATATCTTAGTCTATTTTTGAGTGGCATAAGCTTTATTATACAAATTTACTTATTAGTTCTCTTTAACACTATTTTTGACCGACAGTACAGTTATTCATATTACAAGGTATTTCAATTTAATCACTCTTTTCTGAACATTATAGTTTTTTTTATCTAGGATCTTGGGCACGACCAAGATCTTCGGCGCATTTCAAGATCGTAAGCACTTTACTTTTATTTGTCGTAATTTAAACATCACACCACACTTATTAATTTGGTTACAAAATTAGTTTGTTAATTTTTGGCCAAATCACCTACATGATCAGATACATGATTTTAAACGTATATTCTTTATACATACTATAATTATACGTACAAGCTCAACTACATGATTTTAAATATATAACTAGAATCTATCTCCATTTAATAACTTAAGGGCAGTCACTTACTGCCTCAAGAACATTCATACAAAATCTAAAGAGAGAGTGAGAGATATAACTCACCTTGTTAGTTAGTGAAGACTAACTATCCATTTTTCTTTAATTCTTCCATTGATGCATCTTCTTCCATCTTCTTTACTCTTAGGCATATTCATATAGGATATCAAGTTTCTTAAAACTTTTATTAGCCTATTAAGAACTTAATGACTCTCTTTGTCAAAATGACAACTCAATGGATCACTATTCTAACTTCTCAATTTCTACCTCTTAATGTACTCCAACCAATGAATTAAACATCTCATACTACCTAATTCATTATGATTTAACCTCTAATGCATCAATCATAATCTCACTAGTTAGGATTTCAAACCCTAACTCTCATTAGGTTGATTTTTTTCATAAAAATCACTTCCCAATCTTGAAAAAAGCTTATAAACATTCTTATCTACTTCATAATCAAGCTATAGGTTGATCAATTTAACGAATCTAACCAAACTAACAATTTCACCAAAATGGAGAAATCTTACCTTAATGGAGAGAGAATGAAAATTCTTGTTCGAATCCATCTCTAGCTTCTCTTGGTGTGATTTTGGCATCAAAATCGCCTCTCCAAGACCTCCAATTGATCTCCCTATGAAAATGGATCAGAATGAGCTCCTAACTCTTAGAAATGCATGTTCTGACCTCGAAACCATGTCGCGGTGATGTTCTTTCCACATCCTGGTTCGCGTAAGTTGGCCATGGTTAGCAACTTGTCGAGCCGTGATGCCTTCCCCTTACAACATCCTACTTTGGCAACCGTGTTGTGATACCTATATACCATGTCGCGGGACAAAATACACTGCCTTCTACTTACGACAAACATGACCCATTCTCTGTTACTCTCACCGTGCCGAGGCAAAGCCTTTGCTACATTGTGGTGGCTGCAAATCAACAAAGTGCATTGTTGATTCCATTCCATCATTGGGGACAACTTTTCTTCAAATTTCTAACCTTCGTAACTTCTGTGTGTAAACCCCTTTTCTATGATCTCTATATCCACACAAAGGTGGGGATACATTCTACAACTTTGTTAAGTCACTTCTCACTTAATTAATATGATTATTAATCTACTAAGTCACAAACTAGACCCAAAAAGCATAAATTTCTCAGTTTACCCTATTGACCAAAATGCATCTTCTCATGCGTTTCTTCCCTTGAACCTACTTATCTTACATCCTCTAAGAGACTTAAACTCATCTTGGTCATTTTCACAAAGTCTCAACTTCATAAACTTATTAAATTTTCATAAATGACATTTTTTCCTTTTGGTTAATCGTTGACTAAAAGTCCACTCTCTCTAAAGTTTGGGTTCTTACCTTATTAGATCATCAGGTGTATAATGGTTGATGTTATTGAGATCATATTTAATGGGACTTAAAAACTCATAATTAGGGTGTGTTTGGGATTGATTATTCAAAAAATATTGTGTATTTTTAAAAATAATGTTTATAAGATCATACATTGTTAAAAACAAGATTCTAAATAACGTAAGAACCCAAAATTATACACCTGATGATCTAATAAGGTAAAGAATTTCAATTAAAGAGATTCTATGACCCAAATTTATAGATCATAAACACTTCAGAATTTAAAGACATGAATTTAGAACTTTACCTGCTTTCTAGATAGTATTTATTTTATCCTCTACTCACAGTATTTATACCCCTCATTATTTCCAAGCATTTAGGGGGAGATTGTTGAAGTAAGAAATGCAGTACAAATTTGAGTAATAACTAAGTAGTAATATTCTATTTATGTAAAAGACATATTCCCTCAATTATTATATAAAATGGATGAATGATATAATTTATTAGTGTGCACCAAAGTTATAGTGTTCTAATAGATATGGTGAAATCTCTCCAAACCAAGTGTTCTTCATTGTAATATTTTACTCATATCTATTGATTATAAATTACTCATCTCTTTATTCATCATTTTTATATAAGTTAAACTTCATGTTCTTATTATTCCACACTTTTCTGGTGTATGGGTTCCAACATTCACTAATCCACAAACACGTCTAATTCTTAACGCATTATTTACAAGTCACCATAGTCCTTGACCGATCTTGATTATTTAACCCTCTAAATAGAAACATAAAGAAAACAATTTAAATTCATTTTTTGGTTTTGGATTCTTTAGAGGATGTGCGATAATATTTTAAAAATTATTAAATAAAAAAATTAACTAATGGCAGCATTGAGTAATTGAGGTGGCAACAAAACATTAGCGACATAGTATTAACAATGACATTTCGCTACTAAAGGCGATAGAGGCGACATTTGAAGGTATTATCGGCGACATATGTCGCCCTTATTGTCCTAAATTCTTATAGAGATATGCAAGTAAAGTTTTTTAAAACTTATTCGCCCAGAATAATCAGGCGTGTTCCCTTAATTCTGATGACCTTGTATTAAAATGAAAAATGGACCTCGAAATATAATTTTTCATATATATATATAATCAAAAGTCGTTAATACAATGATAAGTTGATAAATGTTATAAAAAATCAAAACAAAAGAACGATAATAAGGTATATAATCTTATACAGTTACATGAATCACAAAGTTTTCTTAGCATTTTTTAAACAAAGTTTGTCACTAACTCTTCATAATCAGTACTCTCTAATATATCATTCTCAATAGCTATCAATATTGCTAATACATTAAAACTTTTTGTACCACTATGGACCGTAAGTAGGACTTTGACAATTTGAGTTTTGATAACCAATATCAACGGGTATTATCTAAAAAAATTATTTATTTTTGTTAATCACTATATATCATTTTAGTTTTCTTTTTATTAATTATCTAATGAAATAAGAAATTTTCTAAATTCTTTTCGATTAATTAGTCATTTAAATATTTTTTTCAATTGTCTATATACATAGGCCTCCTTGTGACGTAGACCCTATATGATGGTCCATGTCGCACACCATTTAAAGATGTTGTGAGAATATATAATATAAATACACCAAAAATATATCTTATTCACCCCCTATTCCATTATTTATAAACTTTATTTATAATAAATATAAACTATATTTATATATTCGAATAACTTACTATATGCATTTAAACTTGTGTTTTTTTAGTCAAAATGGACGCGGCTTACAACTTACAACATTTGCGAACTCAAACCTATCGTTGAATTGAAAGATGTTATAATGATGCCATCCTCTCTTTCTACGAGCTTATATATGGACTCATGGTTAGTTTTAACGAGAAAAAGTGAAAAACACTTCGACCCAGACTCCTTATTTCAAACACCTGGGTCCCACTTCATGAAAATCCAGCTGTAAAAGGAAGAGCTTAAAAAAACGGCTTTTAAGTCCAAAAAGGTTAGCCAAGCGAGTGAGACGTTTATCTATAAGCATTTAGTTACAGATAAAACATCGTAATCTATTCTACTCTAATTGAAAGGTTTTTTTTTGTCAGTTGTCATATTTTCATTTGATTTGTCACATGTAATTTTATAATAATTTTAAATTAATTTTTATTTCATTTGTCATTTTATGTTTTTCTATTTTATTAAATGCCACATATTATTTAAATCTAATAATAAATGCATGTCAATTTCATTAATGGACTTTACTTTTAATTTCAAAATTACTAAATTAAAGTTTCATTAATTTCCTTTATTTATTTATTTAAATTATTTATTTAAATTTAAAAAAAAAAAAACACTTTAATTTTTATAATTCAATTCTCACTTTTCTTATAAATTCAAACTTCTCAAATATTTTGAATTTTATATTAATTTTTTTTAAATAAACTCATGTGATACATGGGTCTCACACCTAGTTATGACAATACGAAAAAATAGACCTTCTTTCTATAGTATAATAATGTCTTAGAAACCTAACTTTGCATATATATTAAGTTTACAGATTAATACAACTGTTATCTTGTCATGTTTTTTGTTTGATCAATAACTTAAGCTTAATGATTATGAATTCGATAATGTAGTTATGTATGTTCACAAATTCATGTTATCTTGTCATGTTTTTTGTTTGATCAATAACTTAAACTTAATGATTATGAATTCGATAATGTAGTTACGTATGTTCACAAATGCATGTATTAAGCTTATTGATTATGAATTTGATAACATAGTTATTATGTATATTCACAAATTAAGTATGCTTGCAAATGCATGTATCAAAGGTGTTACACCGGGCGGGGAGGAGGACGAGAAGGGAGGTGGGGACCATAGATTTCCCCATAACAAAAAATCAGTTGCATAATTTTTTAGAGAATTCACTACAACAAAAATTACACTACAAAAACAATTATTTTAAAAATTACATTAAGCTATAAATTTTGAGGGACAACATGCAGTGTTTACCCCACATTCTATATGATTTATAGAAAAGATATTGTGTTTTAGTAGTTACCTAAACAACCATTATTTTTTCATACTAAACTTAATATTGTTCAAAAGGAAAGTTTCAAAAAATTCCTTATATTTTGACATTATATTGATTTTAGTTATTATATATTTTTTTATTCAATTAAGTATCAAAAACCGACAATTAGTTTCATTTGAATCATTTTACCAGGTAAAAAGGTCATTCCGTTTTCAACAATTACACCTTTGGCCAAAATTTTAAATTTTATTACAAATTTGGTCTAAATTTTACACTTTTGACCCATATTTTAAAATTTTGTTACGAATTTATTTTAAATTTAGACTTTTTTTCTTTTCAAAATTTTGTTTCAAATATGTTTTTTTGCTTTATAAATCGTGTTTGTATACATTTGTTTTATAAACACCCATTTTATAATAAATGCATTTGCATACAAAAACATTTTTATAAAAAAATAAATATAAAAACATGAATTTTATAAGTGTATACAAACACGCTTTTGTAATATATATATATATATATATATATATATATATATATATATATATATATATATATATATATATATATATATATATATATATATATATATATGCACGTAAATAGATGTTTGATACATTTTTTTTATATAAAAACATATTTGTATACATGATTTTATAAACATCTATTTTATAAAAAATACATTTGTATCCAAACATGTTTTTTTTTTAAATGTATACAAACACCAATATGTGTGCATATAAATATGTGAATATATACAAATACGTTTATCATGAAGTATGTGTTTATATATATATATATATATATATATATATATATATATATATATATATATATATATATATATATATATATATATATATATATATATAACATGTTTGTATATATTTTTATAAAATACGTATTTGTATTTATTTTCTTTTATAAAAACATATTTATATACAAATGAATTATTATAAAATAGTATTTATATACATTTTTTATAAAATGCATATTTGTATTCATTTTTATTATAAAAATGGATTTGTATATATTTATATATTTATATGTATACAAAAATGCTTTTATATACTTAATAAATACTTATTTTAAAAAAATAAAATAATAAGGTATGTATAGGTATAATAACGTATTTTATATATGTGCATTTCATGCATTTTCAAATAACTATGTTTTTATAGAAGGTTTTTCGCATGAAAAATGATTTATAGAAAAGTTTTTTATATATAAACAAATGAAGGTTTTTATGTGAAAATATGTTTTTTGTGTAAAAATATGATTTTATAAAGCAACACAACATATTGGAAACAACGTTTTGTAAAAAAAAATAAATAAATAAAAACAAAGAAGAAGAAGAAAGAAAGACAGATGTAAAAAACCACATTAAGTTGAATTTGTAACAAAATTTTGAAATTTGGGCTAAAAGTGTAAATTTTAGACCAAATTGCTAATAAAATTGAAAATCTATGCCAAAAATGTAATTTAGTTGGATGACCTGTTGACCGGTAAAATGATCAAATTCGTTACAACTATCGATTTTTGGAACTAAATTAATTTTGTGTTTATTAACGTGTCTAGGAAGTAATGTGTTGGATTAGGTGTTTAATCTCATAACTATAATTGATATATACTTGAATTAATAGTAGCACAATCCTTTTGGGTTGACCTCAAAACTAGCAACTAGACAAGATGACTTTTGAAGAGAGAGGTTGAATTTATTATTTGATTAATAAATCGAAATAAATAATATGTTAATATATTATGAGAATAATATATTAATAAAAAATTATAATATTTAATTAATATTTAATCAGAAATTAATTGGAATTAATTTTAGGATTAAAAGAATAAATTAAAAGTGGAAGGGCTAAAGAGCAATTGTTCAATAGTTGAGCAAGAGTTTCCAGAGCCTTCCTAGGGATGGAGGTGGACAGTTTCATATGGATAATCTAGGGTTTCTAGATTATCCCATGTGGATTATTAAAGAGTTGGATAATTACCTAATATGAATAAATAATATTATATTCAAATTTGGGTTATCTAGGACATCCTATGTGCACTATAAATAAACCCCTTAGCCTTAGGAATTTCAGCCAACTAAAACCCTAGCCAGATAGCCAAAATTGTCAATCCTCTTCTCATCTTTCCTCTCTCATCCTCTTGCTAGCATTGGGAGTGAACCACTAGAGGTGTGACACTTGTGACGCTTGCTCTCAAAGTTTCAAGAAGATTTGGATTTTCATTGTTATTGATATATAACAATCAAGGTAGTTTTTCTAACCATATTTTAGTGATTTACAAAATATATTAGTAGTTTTAGGGTTTTCTATTTGATTTTCAAAAGTTGTATGTTCAATTAGAGAAAACATAGATCAAGAATTAGGGTTGCATGCACACATAGGTTTTTGTTTGTTATGCTCAAAACTCATCAGTGGTATCAGAGCCTTAGCTTGTTTTCTATTGAATTTATTAAAATTTTTTGAATTTGATCAATTGGAGTTTAGGGCAATTAAACCCTTTTGGACTTAGGGATTTTCGATTCTAGGGTTTCTTGAACCCTAGGTTTTGAAAATTTGGTAAGGGTTTTAACCCTTTTCCCTTGCCCTAAAATTTTTTAAATTAGGGTTTCCTTAACCCTCAAGTATTTCAAAATTGACAAGGATTGAAATCCTTGCCTTCGTCCCCAAGATAAGCCAATTTTCGAAAATTAGGGTTTCTAGTAGGGTTATCTTATTTTTGGTAATTATCTCCTTATTTGATTAATTGGATAATTAGAAAATTTGCATTATCCCTCCCATTATTTTCAAAAATTAGGGGGGGGGGGGGGATGATTAGGTTAAATTATCTTGATTAATTTATTTGGATAATCCTCAAACTGATTTAACAAATTAATTAAATGTTTAATTAATGGATAATTATTAAATCATATGGTTTAATTTTCGAAATTTAGTAATTAAACCTAATATTTTGAAATGTTTATAATACACCTTATACTATATGTAAAATTAAATGTTTAACATTTACTATACATATAAGACCAAGTCAGTCGAACCGCTAGTACACCTCATTCATGAAGCCTATTTATAAGGGGGTATAAGAAAACTGCCTATAAAATGGTAGTTGAATGGGTATCCACTCTTACCCACCGCTTCCTTGATTGGTGGAAGGTCGTTAACCGAACCGGTTTGATAGGACAAATAATTCTCGTTAATAAGTATAATGAATTATAAAGTAACTAAATCCTTTTATAAAAATTCCCAATCTTAATTACTTTAGGAAAAATGTGAATTTGTATGCTAACCTATGAAAGTGCACATAGCAGTTTATAAGTCGTTAGTAGAGCATGCGTGGTTAACCGACGCATTAATAGGGACTAGTAATGGGTGGCAATGTGTGTCTTGTAAATTGTCATTAATTAATGGAGCGCGTGTGGCTAACCGACACATTAATGAGATGATAAATGACATCGAGAATACCAAGCTAATTTGCATGGTTATTTACATCTTGTTTGTGATCGTCGGTATCATAGTAACAAATGGAAGAGCATAATCGAGATTAAACACGCCATTGAATAGTTCAATGAATCTCAAAAGATTTCGTTCAAATTTCGCTTTTCGTGGTGTAATTGGTAAATCGTCATTTACCTACCTTTATTTAATTCACAATTAGGTTACGACATCCTTCTTATAAGTTGTTAATTATCTAGTTGGATCCTAGCCTTAATATTTTATTTGCGTGTTATATTAAGGATTACTCCTATCTAACCAAAACTTATCTTTCTTCTCTTTCAGATGTCTACTCCCAACGATGCTTCCGGTTCCTCCTCCTCTAACAACAACTCTTCCAACAACAACTTTCTCTTTTAAACTTCTACTCGAGGGTTACTTTTGATGGCACCAATTATAACGATTGGATGCGAAACATCAAAATGGCTCTATGTTTCGAGGACAAGGAGTATGTGTTCGAAAAGGAACTTCTCGAGATTGATGAAAACAAAGCTACTGCCACGTAACTAGTTAAGTATAGGAAACATTATAATGATGCAACTAAAGTTGCATGCATCATGGTGGCAACTATGACTCCTGAGCTACAAAGGTTCTACGAGGATTTTTGACCATATGAGATGAACAAGGACTTGATGAAAAAGTACCATAAACAAGCTCGTCAAGAGAAGTATGAGGTATAAAAATCCCTTATCACTAGCAAGATGAAAGGTGGAGAGTCCGTCAATAGACACATGCAGAGAATGCAATGATATGTGGAGCGCTTGCTAAAGCTCAATGTGAAATTTGATGAGGAATTGGCTATTGATATAGTCTTGCCCTCATTGCCCAGTTGTTATGATCAATTTATCATAACTTATCATCCGAACAACCAAGAGACCACATTGGCTCAAATTCACAACCTCATGCGAATTGTTGAAGCAGGAATAAAGGGAAAACATGTTGCTTCCATCCATGCGGCTACTCTAGTCTTGGCCATTGGAAAAGGAAAAAGGAAAAAGAGGAAAGGTCCTCTAAAGCAGAATTGGAAGGGAAAGTCCCAAGTGAGGTCCTCAAGCAATGGACCGAAAGGAAAGGCCAATTCTGATGCTCCCTGCCTCCGATCCCAAACAGACTACTTTCTTCTACTTCCATGACAAAGGGCATTGGAAACAAAGCTGCCCAAAATACTTGCAAGATATTAAGGATGGCAAGGTGAAGCCAACCTCGACAGGTATTTACATTATCTATCTAACAAATCATCGTATTCTTATTCTTAGGTCCTTGATACAGGATGTGGTTTCCACATTTTTTCTGATTTGCAAGGGAGAAGAAGAAGTGAGAACGTGGAGCATGGGAGAATGAACTTGATCATGGGCAATAGGCGATCTGCACCTGTTACCAAGATTGGAGTTTATAGCTTAGTGCTTAGTAGTGGCTTAGGTTTAGATTTGATTAATTGTTTCTACTTTTCAGGGATGACACGAAACATCATTTCATTTCATGATTTATTTAAACAATGTTTTAGATATTCTTTCGATGATGAGAATTGATCTAATTATGCTTTTAAAAACGGTGTATTTTATTTTGAAGCTTTACCATGTGATGGTGTATATGAAACTGTGATGATTGTAGACAATTTAAGTAATAGTGTTTTACAAATTGATTCGTCTAACGGTTTAGACAAAGCATGTTTGTGGCATTGTTCTCTTGGACATGTCAACATGAAACGCATCGCCCAACTCCAAAAGGATGGAGTTTTGGAGTCATTTGACTTAAGGTCAGATGATACATGCGAGTCTTGTTTACTTGGAAATATGACAAAATCACCTTTCACTGGTTCTTGTGAAAGAGGTGAAGGATTGTTGGATCTCATACACACAGATGTGTGTGGGCGCTTTAGATCCACCACAAGGGATGCAAATCGATTCTATGTGACTTTTACTGATGATTATAACCGATATGGCTATATCTACTTAATCAAGCATAAGTCAGAATCCTTTGAAAAGTTCAAAGAGTTCAAACAAGAAGTCGATTATCAATTGGGCAGGAAGATCAAGATGCTCAGATCCGATAGAGGTGGTGGGTATCTTAGTATCGAGTTCCACGACTACCTCAAGGAATGTGGAATAGTTTCACAATTGACACCTCTTAGGACACCACAACTTAATGGTGTGGCTGAGAGGCGTAATCAAACCTTGTTGGAGATGGTTCGTTCCATGATGAGTCGAGCTTCATTTCCAATCTAATTCTGGGTGTATGCCTTAGAGATTGCCGCCCATATTATTAATCTTGTCCCAACTAAGAAGGTTGCCAAAACACCTCACGAGATGTGGACAGGGAAGGTTTCCTCGTTAGCACATATCAAGGTTTGGGGTTATGAAGCTTTCTTCAGACGAGAGACTCACGACAAGATTGAACCTCGAAGTGAGAGATGTATTTTCATCGGCTACACATAAAAGTCCTTTGGATATTTGTTCTACAGACCTAGTGACAACGTGGTCTTCGTAGCATGAAGCGAGTCTTTCGTGAGAGAAAGATCATATGCAAAGAGGATAGTGGGAGTAGAATTGATCTTGAAGAAATTTAAGAGTCAAACAATGAAGGAACCTATAAAAATACTAAGGCTCAACCTGAGGAAGAAATTCCATTTGAACCAATTGACGAGTCATTACCTCTTAGACGTTCCAGTAAAGTTAGAATGTCACCTGATTTTTATGGTTTCCATATGACTACATATAGTGATACGTTTATCAGTGATAACACATTGGTAAATTTTGATGAACCTTCTAACTACATGGAAGCAATAGCGGGCCCTGAGTCTCCCAATTGGAAAGAGGCAATGGACAGTGAGATCAAGTCCATGTATGACAACCAAGTTTGGAATTTGGTTGACAATGTACCAGGTCGTAAGACAGTTGGGTGCAAATGGATCTTCGAGAAGAA
Organism: Lactuca sativa; assembly: GCF_002870075.4. Classification (NCBI taxonomy): domain Eukaryota; kingdom Viridiplantae; phylum Streptophyta; class Magnoliopsida; order Asterales; family Asteraceae; genus Lactuca; species Lactuca sativa. The sequence goes on along the minus strand of NC_056631.2, from coordinate 196,083,456 downwards.
GACCGACATGGATGGAAAGGTACACACTTTCAATGCTCGATCGGTTGCGAAGGGCTTTACTCAAACCCCTAGGGGTGACTAGGATGAGACCTTCTCACCAGTAGCTAAGATTAAATCTATTAGGGTAATGCTAGCCATAACTGCGTTTCATGACTATGATATTTGGCAGATGGATGTCAAAACCGCTTTCCTCAATGAAAAGTTGGATGAGGATGTTTATATGAGTCAGCCAGATGGTTTTTTGGATGCAAAGTATCCCAATAGAGTGTATAAGCTTGAGAAATCAATATATGGATTGAAACAAGATTCTCGTAGATGGAATCTTTGATTTGATGAGAAAGTAAAAGAGTTTGGCTTCTCTAGAAGTGAAGATGAATCTTGTGTATATGTCAAAACTAGTGGGAGTATAGTAACCTTCCTGGTATTGTATGTTGATGACATACTTCTTATAGGGGACGACATTCCAACCTTGCAAGAAGTTATGTCTTGGCTTGGAAAATATTTCGCTATGAAGGATCTGGGAGAGGCTACCTATATTCTAGGGATAAGGATTTTGAGAAATAGGAGCAAAAGATTAATTGGACTTAGTCAAAGTACATATTAGGATAAAGTGTTAAAATGTTTTAGCATGGAGAATTCCAAAAAAGGAGAACGGCCTATCCAAAGTAATACCAAACTGAGTAAGACTCAGAGTCTGAGTATTGATGCAGAGATAGCAGAAATAAGTGAAGTTCCATATGATTTCACCGTTGGATTGATCATGTATGCTATGACATGTACTCTCCCTTACGTGGCTTTTTCTTTGAGCATGGTTAGTCGATATCAGCGAAATCCGGGTAGAGCTCATTGGATAGTGGTCAAGAATATTCTTAAGTATATGCGAAGAACTAAGGATTGGGTCCTTGTGCTTGGTGGCAGTGACAACTTAAGAGTAACTAGGTATAGTGATGCCAGTTTTCGGACAAACAGAGGCAACTTTCGTTCTCAATCTGGCCGGGTGTTTACCCTTAATGCAGGAGCGGTAACTTGGAAAATTTCCAAACAGGAGACAGCACTACTAGAAAATAGCCCTTTAACGACGCGCAAAGAATGACACTCGCTGACAGAGGACGCACATTGATGTGTGCCCTAAAAAATAATGTCAATTTTGCTAAATTTGAGGATAGTGGACACGCATTTGTGTGTGCCCTAAAATTAGTGTCAGAAAAGAAAAAAAAGGAATGTGGAGGACGCCTTTCATAAAATGTGCGTCCTCTAAATGTGTCGCTTTATATATTTTTTTTGCCTAAACGCACGTTTTTAAAGGGGGGAAATGAAATCGTCTGAAATTATAAAATTTTGAAGAACCCCGCTTCTACCCTCTCTCCTCAGTATCTCCCTTTTCATTCACTCCTTCCTTCTCTCTGTAAACCCTATGCCATCGCCACTGCCACCGCCATTGAACCTTAAAAACTCAATACACACTAGAATCCTACAATAGAACCCTAATAATCCTTTTGAATCAGCAGATCCTTTTGAATCGTATCGTCTTCCTTTACCTCTGCAATATCTCTCTCTCTCTCTCTCTCTCTCTCTCTGCAAGCCCTAAGCTGCCACCACCAACATCGAACCCGAAAAGCTTTAAGAGTTTGGAGAGCATCTAGAAACCTAAGGACACACTTCCTCCAATTTAAGATACCGGTTCAAGATCAGAACGCCATGTCATAGTCCACGATGCCATCATCGTCTCCACAAACCACCGTCAATGGCTGAGAAAACGAATGTGACTGGGTCTAGAACGAAATCAAAGCCGAAGCTCGCCATCAACCTAAGCACGGACTTCCGCCTTCTCCTCTAACCCATTTCCCCTCTCCGCCACCGTCTCTGACCTACAAGCCGCCGGTCAAGGAGACCCATCTGATCCCACTCCTTCTTGGTTCTCTCCCAAAAGTGTCACACCCCCGAACCAGACGGCGGAAACATCAGAGGGCTCGTGTGACTTAAATTGAATATCATCACAATGAATATACATGAATCATAACATAAACATCACCATGCATCAATACATCACAAATGACATTGTTCACATCAAGTACATTGTTTAAACATTACATATCCATAACATAAATCGTTTGAAAGTTTTCAAAAGCATAACACCCTAACATACTTGGTACTACTCCTCGGCTTACCTGTTACCTGAGAATACAAGTTATTTTGAAAAACGTCAACATATGGAATGTTGGTGAGTTCATAAGCATGGTTGTTGTGAAAACGTTTTGTGTAGTTTATAAAACCCAGAAAATCCGATATTTTCTGAAAAAGAGAATTGTTTATACCAAAGTGTGGAGATCCATAGGTTTATGCATGAATGATTTCAAACTGTGTATAAGTGAAAAGTTTTTCCTTATAGTTATTGAAAAGTACAAATGAATGATGTTGATTTCCTCGAAAAACCCGATGTTTTTCCGATCAGAAAATATAATTGTTTCAAATTGTTATACCGTCACAATGAATGATTATGATTTTTCCTTGATTACTCGGATATTGTTAGATTTGTTTATGTGAGCCGTTATAACCATGCATGATAATGACTAGTTCGTATGTCTTGGCATTCTAATGAACGACGAAATTGATCTTAAGATTTTGTCACCCTAGACTGGCCGAGTCTAACTGTAGCGAACATCTGAGGTGTGGGGGAGTCACCCCCGTATAGATCTATACACAAATTATCGCTCTCCTTCCAGGAGACTTTGATTATAACTACAGACTACAAACGACCCATAGAGGTGCCGCCCGCTATAACTCGCTGAATCTAACTTGAATTTGACTACCATTGATTAATGACCTGTATATGTTTACTGAATTGAAGGTAGGCCTAATAAACGAGGAAAAGAGGATTACAAGGTCATACTAATCCCACATATTATTTATGGCTATTGGGTGTACGAAGGGCACGATGGCCCGTTTCGCATTTGATTTATTTGGACCTTACTAGCAATGCTAATGGGCCATTAGGCCCAATAGCACTTAAAAGCCATTGAGGGTCCCTTAAATATGAAATTGGGTCATAGAAGGCTCAATAACATTTATTATTATCCTTTGGGCCCAAAAGTCATGCCAATGGGTCACAAAGGCCCAACAAGCATAATTGGAACTTTCAAGCCCAAAGATTTGAATATTTTATTGTTTTAGGTATTGCATAATTGTCGGAAAGATTGATTTTTAGATTCGTAACGACACGAGGCCGATCGATATTTAGAATTATATGTATATTCGTCTTTCTATTTTCGTAAGTTGTAATTTGGTGTTTTTGACTCAATATCTTAAAAATAAAATAATTGACTCAAAACTATTGTTTTGAAACCTTTCAGCCCTTTGTTAGTAAAAATGACAATTTTAGTCCTTTTTAAAAAAAAGACATTTTAAGCCCTTAAACCATTTTCTTGACACTTTTGACCCATATACTTGTTCAAGTGATATTTTTAGCTTAAAAATTATTCTTTGGCAGTTTCAGCCCTTCCAGAAAAGTGTTTTTTGGTTAAAGCCCAAACTTTTGCAACTTTTACAGTTTTGGCCCAAAATCCAAAAACTTTACATTTTTTATCCTTGTTTGGAAAAATAGCATTTTAATCCCCTGAATTTATTTTGTTTACTCTTTTTCCCCTTGTTTCGAGAATTTTACCATTTCAACCCCTTGAAAAGCACCTTTTTCGTATTTTTGGGCCTAAGGGCCGAAAAGCCCAAAGTTTAGCCCATTAGGCTAAAATTTACACTTTTAGTCCTTTAAAAATCGAGATTGTTATAATAACTCATATTTTAACTGATTTGGCCTTTTTGACCCTTATAAAAACCGTAAATGACATTTATTTCCCATCTTTTGCTTATTTGTCAAAAATGGTTCATAATTTGGATTTGTGCTTTGTTTTGCTTATTTTGAACTTGTATAATTCTTTGGATTGATAATAACATGTTTTAAGATGTCTCAGCACATATATTTCCTAATCATAGTTAAGGATCTCGGCTAGATCATGATTTTTCACACATATTTATCAAATAAATTCAAGAAATCACATATATCATACAAAAACACATAGATCTACACATTTTACTTGTATTATCCCCCATAAAACATATGAAAACCGAAAATAGAGGGGTATGAACTCACCTTAGGTTTGTGGGTTCGGTTTAGAAGAATAATAGGGACGATGAGGTTGTTTTTAGCTTGAATGCTTTCTTAGAGGAAGTATTTAAGCTTTGATGGTCCTAGAAGACATGATCACGAAATGAAGCCGTATGAAGGAGTGTTCTTAGCTTAAAAATAGAAATAAAAACTTATGTATGAAAACAACTTACCAAGATTTGGTGATGTAAGTGAAGATTCTTTTGAAGCCCTTCTAAATTTTCGAGATTCCTAAGGAAGGTAAGGAGATGTTCTTGAAGATTTAGAGAGATTTTGAAGTGTTTTGTTTGTGTGTTGATTCTCGGCTGAGAGTAATAGGGAGACGAAGTGAGAGAGTTGAGGTGACCATTATAGATGCATGTTGGTCCATGCATGGAAGTATGTGGTGTAATAGTGAGGTGGCAACCTTAAAAGTCAACTCTTCCCCCTTTCTTTTGTAGTTGGACCGAATTCTTGGACTTAAGAGGAAGGAAGTAGTTTATCTTGGGCCATTGCTTGATTTTGTTTGAAACCATGAGCCCATTAAATAGGTTTTTGGCCAATTGGGCCTTTTAGAGTAATTCACGGCCCAATATTCATCAAAGTATGAGTTTTATGGCCCATTAGGGCTATTTAGTTTTGTTATGACCCAATAAGGCCCATTAAGGATTAACTAGTCCATTCTAGGCTTATGAGGCCCAAAATGTTAAGTTTCATGTAAATGGGTCCAATTAGGGTCCATTTAAAAGTTCTAAGCCCAAAAAGTCTAATTGGAAGCTTATTGGTCCATTAGGCCCAATAAGAAAATCCTAGTCCAAAATAGACTTAAACAAAGATTTTAGGGTTTCCAACCTTTTGTTTGACTATTTGAAGTGCTTGTATAGAGTGTTTGATGAAATTTTATGGTCATTGAATAAGCATCATACATGCTTTCAAGTTTTAATCACCATGTTATCATTGTTCAATGTTTACAAAGCATCAAAATTCCTGGTTGTGACAAAAAGGTACATTCTTCATGTGTCTTCTCTCACAAAAAATTGTTTCTTCTTTCTGTCTTCAGTTTGACGTCCCTACAACTTCAAGGCTTCAATCAGGTTTCATTATCTTCTCCTTATATAACGATTTCTTGTTTTTGTTTCTTCTACATTCTACCCTTGCTCCAGAGCAACTTGTTTGGTGTGGAATGGACAGTGTATTGATGTATTGGGATGATATGCTTCTGATGGTGGGCCCTTATGGAGATATGGTTTGCTATCTTTATGATGAACCCATTATCCTTATCCTAGAGTGTGATGGAGCTAGGATATTGTCTAACTTAAACATGGGGTTTCTTCAACGGGTCCCAGCTTCTACTGAATCTATCTTCAAGATTGGGAGCACAGAACCAACAAATTTATTGTATGATGCTTTGGATCATTTTGATAGGAGGAATGCAAAGGTAGGGTGTCACTTTGATCTTTGAATTAGACTTTACATTTCTTTCTTTCCATCTAACTTCCAATATCAATTTATTCCATTCCAGGCTGATGAAAATTTGAGGCTGATAAAAACATCGTTGCATGAGGTTCTTAAAGTCTTTAGATGCTGCAAGACATGAGTTTGATCATTTTGACAGGAGGAATGCAAATGTAGGGTGTCACGTGCTCCTCACACTCACAGCCCACCTTCAAGAAAATCAAGACCTAAAGATGTAAGTCATTCCCATTCTCTTTTCATGATCAAATGACCTTTTACCCCTTTTTATGCACACACAGTTGATAGATAACCAACATGTTGAATTATTAAACCACTTATAACTTTTTAATCCTTTTATATAAAACTAACATTATATATTTATATATTTCTTTTCATTTCACCTTTATTAGCATTCAGCTTATCAGGAGCTTGTTACAGAAATATTAGATGACTGGTAAAATTTTCCATTTTTTTTTTATATATTTTATAATCTGAGACATTTGATGTAATCAGTTATCCGGTTCCTGCATTTAAGGTATGCTTGAAAATGTTGAAGTTGAAGAGGATCATGAGCGTGTGTGTGTGTGTTTATGATCTCTTGTTATTCATAAACAGAGGAGACGAAGGTAAAAAAGATTATACTCTTTTCCATTTTTTCCCTTGGTTTTATAAATAATAACATATATACTAAACAATCTTATAGGGACTGACTGCAATGATGCCAACATTTGGTGCTGTCAGTTCTTGAAAAATGTAAGCATCTTTCAACATTTCAGTTTTCCATATCTCAAAGGATTAAATCATTAAATACACATAACTACATAAGGTTTGGTTAAATATATTAATAGTTTGGCCGGCTCTTAGATAATAGATACCTACCTGCCTGATACATGAGTAAAACTAGTTTCTAAACATGATGAGATAGCTGATTGTAAATTTGTCGTGCCAGATAAGATAATTTTCTGGAAAGTAGTAGATACTCTGAATCCTATGGGATCTGGACAAACTGACAAAATGTTTACCTAACATATACATATCTTAATCACTCCTACTACTGTGTTGCGATTTGAGTTTATTTACATCTTGAAAGGTTAAATTTATTTTTATCACTTGTAGTAAATGAATAACACGTCTAATCTAGTTATCGTTAATCCTTTTTGGATCTGAAAGTGATATGCTGAAATACTGAGATTACTACTACTGGATGTAGCTTTAGTAATTGAACTCATTGTAATTTATTGTCCTATATATACAACAAGTTGCCCTTGTGCTTAATGCTTCACGTCGCTTCCGATACACATTGGACTTGAGAAAGAATGAAGAGCAGGAAAAAAGGAGAAGGATGATCAGGTCACATGCTCAACTCATAAGGGTAATTTTGTCCATAAATTTGTATATATAGCTTCCCAATCCCAAGTTTGGTTATATATTAGTTAACATCTGATCACCTTCTGTTAGGCTGCATTGCTATTCAAATTGGTTGGAGAACATGCAGTTGGTATTTGGTCCCCCAAGTTCCTTTATGATATAAATATAATCTTTTCTTATGTCGAGCTAGCTACATTCTACATATAATTAATTTCCTTCTATTTCCCCTTCATATATATAGTGCTTGGGCCCACTGTGATTCCTACATCTCCAAGTTGTGGTTATGGTATTTCACTCGAGCAACTTGTTTCCATGATCAGGGACCATAATCTATCTTCTCTTCATCAATATGGAGGGGAAAGTTACTTAGCTTATCAAACATATTTTTCCTTCCCTATCAAAACTCAAAACCTCTTTATATATACATCTATACCTATATATATGTCACACCCCCGAACTAGATGGTGGAAACGTCCGAGGGCTTGTGCGTGACTTCATCTTGAAATATCATTACAGTGAATATAAATGAAACATTACATCATAATCACCACACATGTAATATAACAACATTCATTGTTTACATTGGGTATTGTATTTGAATATTACATGCCAAATTAGTCAGAGTATGATGAAACAAAATATAACACAATATCCATTAGGTTGTTTCGTTCATCCTGCTTCAACGGTTTTCTGAGAATACAAGTTATTTTGAAAACGGTCAACATAAAAATGTTGGTGAGTTCATAAGCATGTTTGTGAAAATGATTTGTATAACTTTGAAAACCACCAGAAAATCCTATATTTTCTGCAAACTGTTTAGTGTGTTTGTGTCAGATCATGTATTAATGCATGTATGTTATTGTTTATTTGACTAAAAGGGTAAAGAGAATGTAGAGAGAATGTAAAGAGCATGTAAAGAGAATGTTCCCAGACAACCCGATGTTGTTTGTAAAACAGAAAGCTGTCATACCAACCCCCGAGGTTGAGTACCAGTACGAGAATGTTTTCGAGTAATCCAAGAGAAAAGAGAATGGTCTTTCGTAAACTTCATAACGTTAATTCCTCTAAGTGAGTCGTCATAACCATACTAAATAATGACAATTTTGCCTGCCTTGGCATTGTTGGATGCCGGTTTTGATTTCGATTATAAGGTTTTCGTCACCCTAGACTGAGTTAGTCTAACTGTAGCGAACAACTCATGTGTGGGGTGTCATCCCCATATAGATCTATAGACAAATCCCCGCTCTCCCTCCAAGAGACTTTGGTTATAACTACAGGCTACGATCGTACACTTAATAGGTGTTAACCGACAAAACTCACTAGATCCTTAATCGAATTTACGCGAAGAAAGGTAATAATCTCATTCAAGGCCCAATGAACCATGTAATTTAACCACTAAGGCATCGCTAAACATGTAAATCATTTAAAGGCCCAAATTGGAATGAAATTAAATAACATGGGCCCGAAATATATATATATATATATATATATATATATATATATATATATATATATATATATATATATATATATATATATATATATATGAAAGTACAACTAAGGCCCATTTCACATGTAAGGTATTTACAGGCCCAAATAGCATATAAATAGTATCCATGGTCCGTCGCACATGTTAATGGGTCAATGAGGCCCAATAAACATGTAAATAGTATACGAGACCTATCACACATAAAAATGGGCCACTAAGGCCCAATAACTTAGAAAATGATCAAATGAATTCGTTTGTTAGTTTATCGCTGGTTTTGGTTCAAGTATTCACTAAAATCGCATAAAAGCCCACTTTTTGTAAAAATGACGTTCTTGGCCCAATAAGCCAAAAATTTACAATTAAGGCCCAATTTTTGTAAGAATAACACTTTAGTCTCCATTTTGTTAAAAACTTGTGTTGATGACTAGTTTGTGGTAAAAGTACCATTTTAAACCCATTTTTGTCAAGAATATCATTTTTGTCTTGATTTTTGTGAAAACACACATTTTTTTGGGTTTGGGTTTTTCTGACCTAGTTGTTGGAAAATTCGCATCGTAAGTCAAAATTTGGATCCCTAAATTCTAGAAGTTTGGAAATCTTGTCTACTTTGTGCACAATTTTTCTCATAATTTTTAATGGCCTCAAACTAGTGAGAAATTACTCACCTTCATAGGTTGGTCCGAAATTATTTCAAATATGATAGACAGTTTTGTAAAATTCGCCAAAAATTGTAGAAAAATTGTATGAAAACATGAGAGTAGTCATTTTAAAGGTATAAATCTGAAATTTATCCATATAAAACAGTTTTGAAAAATATTTCCATTAAAAGGGTCAAAACAGTTCGATATTGGACCAAAACTTTTTTGTCAAGGGCTGTTTTATGAGTTTAATTTATAGATCGTAGAACATAACACTCATTTTTACTATTTAAAGAGAATAAATCCCAGATCTACTAGTTTACATGTATTGTATGTGATTACACATATTTTTCTCAAGGTTTTTATGAAGATCCAAGGGACAAACTTCATGTTCTTAGCATATTTTTAGTTTTATGAAGTAAACAACACAAAATCACCAAATGGTTCAATAAAACACACATAATCATGCATATACACATAGATCTACACATAAGACTTGTATTCTCCCCCAAAAACCAAGTAAAAATAAAAAATAGGGGGTATGAACTCACCTTTGCTTGAAGTTTCGGTTTTGAAGTAGAATGAAGTGAAGATCGTTACTTTAGCAAACTCCTTGAAGGGTTTTCAAACTCTATGAAGCAAGGATGTGTTATTCATGAAGTGTTATGGTTTAAGAAGAGATTCTTGAGGAAATCAAGAAGTTAAACTATAGATCCAAGTATAAACTTACCAAAAATGATGATTTAGATGAAGATCCTCTTGCAACCAACACCAAAACTCGAAAATTTAGTGGAATAGAGAGGAGTTCTTAAGAGAGTCTTGAAAGTGTTTGAAAGGAAAAATAGAAGATGGTGGGAGGGGTGTTTGGCTGTAAATAGAGAGGAAGAGAGAAGAGAGAGATTTGATAAGTTTGCATGGTGGGTAATAGATTCCTAGAGGTATGTGGTTATCTTGATACATGATAGATAATCATGTGTTGTCAAGCCTAAGTCTTCTTCCATTCCCTTTTTTTGTATTATTGTTGTTGGGCCGATATTGGGCCAAAAGAAAGGAATTGAGATAAGTTTGGGCCCTATCTTGAATTTGTTCGAAATTATGAGGCCCAATTAATATTTTTTGGGCCCATTGGGCTCTTAAGGTGGTTCACGACCCCAGAAGGTACAAAGGAGTGGGTTTGTGGTCCATTAAGGCTAATTAATTCATTTACGGCCCAACAAGGCCTGTTAGAGATAACTAGTCCATTTTAGGTCCAGTAAGGGTGAAATGAACCATTTTAGGCCCATATGGCCCAAAAGGTTGAGTTTTATGAGTGTGGGTCCATTTAGAACCCAATTAGGGTTTTTAGGCCCAAAATAGTTCAAGTTGAAGGTTTACTGGTCCATTAGGCCAAATAAGAGAATCCTAGTCCATAGTGAACTTGAACCGGGATGTCTAGGGTTTTCAACTCATAGATGAACAGATGAGATGTATTGTATTAGGTTTTTGACCTTCATTCAAGAGTTCGGCTTCAAATGGATGACGTTGATTGAACATAGGGTATGATATTCACTTAGAGTACAAGCTTTACAATAGATGATGATTTCATGAGAATATAATTTCCAAGCAAAAATGCCAGTTGTGACATCATCCCCCCGTTAGAGGGAATTTCATCCCAAAATTCTTTCAAAAGACAGGTTCATGAATAGGTGAAGGTACTTCTGCTTCATTTGATCTTCGCGTTCCCATGTGAATTCCGGTCCATGCTTAGCGTTCCATCGAACTTCATAATCGGAATGCGGCTCTGCTTTGTATGCTTCACTTCTTTATCCTCTATCTCCACCGGTTCCTCGACGAACAGGAGATTCTTGTTTATTTCGATCTCTTCTAAAGGTATGACGAGAGTTTCATCAGATAAGCACTATTTCAAATTTGAGACGCGGAACACGGGGTGTATGTTGCTGAGCTCTACAGGAAACTGCAACCTATAAGCCTTTCGACCAATCCAAGCAAGAATCTCGAACAGTCCGACGTATCGGGGGTTTAGTTTTCTCATTCCCCTAAGGTGAATCATTCCTTTATAGGGAAAGACTTTCGATAGTATCCGGCCTCCAACTTGGAATTCCAGAGGTTTTCGTCATTTGTCATCATAACTCTTCTGTCTGTCTTGTGATGCTTGAAGTCGAGTTCTGATTTGGATTTTCTTCTTTGTCGTTTCGCGAATGGTTTCTGGTCCTGTGAGAGTACTGGCGAGTGATCTACACTTACGACTATAAACAGCCTCAAAAGAGCAACCCTGATTCTCGTGCGATAGTTGTTATTGTAGGTGAATCCAATCATGGGCAACCGGGTATCCCATGACTTTCTGAATTCAAACACCTAGGCTCATAGCATGACTTCGAGTGGTTGAATGGTCCGTTCACTTTGACTATTGGTTTGAGGGTGGTAAACAACGCTCATGTCTAGCTATGTTCCCACAGCCTTCTGAAGTGACTGTCAAAATCTTGAAGTAATTTCGTTATCTCGATCCGAGATAATAAATACTGATATTTCATGGAGTCTCACGATCTCTTTGATATAGGTGCATGTTAATCTTTCCGTCTTCTTTGATTTCTGTATTAGCAAGAAATGGGCAGATTGGGTTAACCTATCGATGATCAACCGGATAGCGCCCAACTCAACTCTTATAACAATAAGCTTAGTCTTTTGACTTTGAGAGTTTTATCCATCCATGCAACGCTTCCTCCATGATATTCTCCGGCTTTGATGCTTTCAAGGCCGGTCGTAGGTGTTGACAGGGTTTTGTTCTTGCTTCGTGAGCAGGCAAGTATGTTATCAATGAAAATACTGAAAAGGCTGACTAGGAATGGTTAGGAAAACTTGGTTCGTAGGGTCCATGAATACCGTGGGAGCATTCATTAGACCGTAGGGTATCACAACAAATTTGAAATGGTCATGATGAGTTCAGAAAGCAGTTTTTGGAATGTCCTCTTCTCGGACTCGAAGTTGATGATCTCCGGTTCTTAGATCTATTTTGGAGAAGCAACTAGTTCCTTGGGGCTGGTCGAATAGGTCGTATTTTTTGTATTTTTGAAATGTATTTGTATGGAATTAACTTTTGTGAAATGGATTGTATTTTTTGTATATGGTATTTTATTTTCTATTATGAGACATGAAATGTAAATTTAATTTGAAAATTAGTAAATCTATAAATCATTTTTTTTAAAATTTAAAATTACGATACGCAAAAATGTGTGTCATCTTCATTTATGACACGGCCTTTCTTGACAACGGCTTTAATGATACGAAATTCGTGTCATAAATGTGCGTTGTCTCTCGTTATGACAGGGCCTTCCTTGACGCGCATTTGCATGTCGTCTGAGCGTTTTATGACGTGCAATGAGCGTCATAAAAGGCTATTTTTCTAGTAGTGCAGTGGTTGATTCTACCTGTGAATCATAGTACATAGCAGCAAGCGAAGCATCGAAGGAGGCTATATGGTTGAAGAACTTCATCTTAGACCTTGGAGTGGTGCCAGCCATAAAGGTGCCAATGGCGATTTCTATGATAATGAAGGAGCGGTTGCCTCGACAAAGGAACCGAGAGATCAAGACATATCAACAGAAAATACCATTTTATCAAACATAGAGTAGAATAAGGACACCGTCGTTAAGAGGGTATCATCAGAAGAGAATCCTGTAGATCCCCTCACAAAGGGTCTAAGTAGGATTAAGCACGTTCAACATGCAAGGAGCATTGGTCTAAAAGATGATATTAGTTTTAGTAGTTAGATAGATATTTAGAAACTTTTAAAAAAGTAAATGTAATTGACATTTGATGATTAAATAATGGAGAATTATTTATGAGTATTGTTTACTATCTTTTGTCAATTGTTTATTATTGTGTTTCATTTTGCATGTTTTACTTCCCGAATAATTAGATTATTGAAACATCCAGAGTCGGTCATACTTTTGGAAGTAAGTAATGAATTAAGACTGTCATGAATTGGATTGTAGATTTTCTAAAGAGTTTTAGACATAGCAATAACTTTGCTGCAATATTCATGAGTACTTTGAAATGGAGAATTTCAATATTGGATTAACCCACGCTCAGAGAATTACTTTATGGAATTTATCACGAGTAATTTTGAGACGATAATATCTTATAATCTTTAAATGGAGATATATGAGTCGTGGTTTACAAGTTATTTATGCATTGATGATATGTAAACGCATCAGTAACTTGATGTTATAAAACATATTGTTGTGCATGATTTGGTGAGTAAATAGCATAAGCATATAAATCAAAGTTTATACGTTCCTTTTGCCCTAATGGGAAAAGCAATATCTTGGGCCCCTCGATGATTTGGTGTTGACTTATAGTGTCGGGCCTGACCAGGACTAAATGGACGTGTTCGATTAGTAGTTCTTTGTCATTACAAATCAAAAATCAGGAAAACAAAGTAGCGGACAATGAGATTGATTCTATTCCATATCATTTGTCCACATGATATATGGCAGAACGGAGGATTATATGATCACTTATCTTAGGACACGTAACTGGCTAGGTCAGAGTTCGACAACAGCTTTGAGAGCTACAATTTGCTAATCAGTTTAGAAGTTATACTGACAATTATAATTATTAGACTTATCTAAGTGGCAGAATGTTGTGTTAGGTGTCTAAGCCCATAACTATAATTGGTATATACTTGAATTAATAGTAGCACAGTCCTTTTTGGGTTGCCCTCAAAACTAGCATCTAGACAGGATGACTTCTAGAGAGAGAGAGAGGTCGAATTTATTATTTAATTAATAAATTGAAATTGTTGGGTGTATGGTGTTGCGTCTTGGGCTCGACTCTTAGCCCTGTTTTGTATCCGGATTGGGCCTGTCCATCCGTGATTTATTTGTTAGGGTTTGAGTATATATTGGTGCTTGCATGCATCTTAGTACATAACATTCAGGAGTAGATTTGATATCGTTTTATTGTTATCGATTGTAAACCATAAAGCCTCTACAACGGAAGTTCTTTGTCGAGCTCTGCTGAGGCTTGAATCATTTGAATCATTAAGCATACTGTTGATTCCATCTCTTGTTTATTACTTTGTTTGAATCGTTTTTCCAAACCTGTGTAAGATCTAAACGATCTAAGAGATTTATATCTCATCAATTGGTATCAAAGCAGGAGGTTGTGTAATTCATACACATCTCTTATGTCATAGAAGTGATTAGGGTTTATTCCGCATGCATTGATATTTATTGAGCCGTCACTCCATTATTGACGTATCTCATTAATTATTAATTCTACCCTAATATTACGTATTACAAAGTCTGATCTTATAACAGGTTAAACGATCAAGCATGGACGATTCTCAATCCAATTCAATCAACATTTCTAAAAGCATCGGATCAACAACCAAGATTCCAATCCTCTACACTCAAGATTATCAAGTGTGGACGCATCATTTTGAAGACTACGTTATTGGATCGGAGGACAACGGGTATCTTATATGGGAAGCAATCGTAAATGGCCCATTTGCTCAGTTAAAGACTTCAAAAATCATTAAAACTCAAAAGGAGTACAATGATCTGTTGAAAGATGTAAATGATGTCGCTCAGGACGAAAAGGAGAAGTTTGAATGCAACATTAAGGCATTGAGACTAATCCGGTTTGCCCTTCAATCCGACACGTTTCGTTTGGTTAGTTCATGTAGTACATCGAAGGAAATCTGGGATAGGCTGAGAGAACTGTATTCGACAGATGAAGACCTGGAGCACTCGATTCAGACGCTTCTTCTCTCTAAATTTGGAGAGTTCAAGCAAAATCCAGAGGAGTTAGTTACACAAACATTCGATCGATTCAATCATCTTCTCAGTAAAATGATCAAACATGACATTGAAAGAAAGCTGATCGAACAAAAGGTTACTTTTTTAAATGGTCTAAGATCTGAATGGCGGGCGGTCGTATCAACAGTTAAAGCGCATGAACAGTTTAAATCTTATTCACTGGCAAAACTAGTAGGAATTCTGAAATCCCAGGAAAAGACGGTGTTGCAAGAAAAGAGTGTGGTCACAAACTTGGGATCTTTGGCCCTTCTGTCTAAAAGTAAGAATGCAGTAGAAGACGAAGATCTGGACCTAGGGGACTATGATCTAACTTCAGAGGATTATGCAATGATGGTGTCCAATCCCAAAAGTTTCATCAAGAAGAAGTTCCCTACCAATAAGAACCGAAATTGGCAGGGCAGCTACAGTTCTGAAAAGGTGAAGGAGGAGTCGAAGATTGAAGAACCTAAGAAAGAGGCGAAGATGGAAGCTGATTCTTGTGTCAGCTGTTATTACTGTGGAGGAAAGAATCATTACGCCAAAGATTGTGTTTTGAAGAAAATGACGGAAAAAGATCAGGAGAAAGATGAAGAAGCAATTCTCCTGAAAAAGCTGGAGGAGATTAAAAGGAAGAAAGCTGCAACTAATCCCTCTATGAATGCTCTTATTGTGCAGGGTTCAGCAGATGATGATGAATTCGGGGGCGTTCAAGTTTGGTCAACCGACTCAGAGGATGATGAAGTGAGAAAGCCTTCTCATGGAAAGGCTTATGTTGCGAAGAGTGATGATGTTAGTGGAAGATGTTTCATGGTGACGGATGTGTCTCAGATGAGGGGATACAACACTGATGGTGGAAATGATGCAACCAAGGAACGAGAGGACATATGCTTTACAGCAAAGCCTCTCAGTGTGAAGATCAATGAGCTTGACTAATTGATCAAAAAGGTACAATCCATTTTTATTTCGTTTAAAGTTCCACAAGTATCATACAAAAAAGAATTAATAAACTTGAACTCAAGAATTTCGAGTCTAGATAGTTGTTTAACTCAAACACGGGTCACAAATTCTAATCTGACTGACCAAATGAGCAGGGTGTCATCTAAAAGTGAGGAGCGAAGGATGTGGATTGAGCAGAAGGAGTCGGAGCTAATTAAGTCTAGGGATGAAAACATTTATTTGCAAAGAGACAATTTGAAATTGTTAAAACATAGGAATGTTTTTTGTTTGATTGCTAAAAGACTTTATGCTAACATTACTCAACTGCATCTAAATTGTGAAATAGGGCAGAAGATACATCGCATGATTCTACCCTTCCTTGAGTTTAAGGAGGATGAAATCGATGCTGAAGCATACAATTGCAAAAGTGTTGTATCTTCCGATGATATCAATCCCACTTATATGTATGGTCTTGATAAAATAGAATCTTTTATAAAGTCAAAAGACCATAAGGACATGCTTAAAAATCTTTTGGATGAAAACGATAAGCTGAAACTCATGATCGAAACCATACAAAAATGCGACTCATTGAGTGCCAATTTAAGTTCAGACAATAAAATTGATGTTGAAAACGCATCTGAACTTGATGAGGACGATAATATGAGTGAAATTTTTGTAGAGGTTGAAGTCGACTGTTCTGAGTTTGTCAAGAGCGAACCCAAAAACCACAAAAATCTAATTTCTGAAAATTCTGTGGAATTCGCTCGTTTGTCCAAAAACAAGTCCCCAGCCCTTAAAGAAAAGGCTGTTGTGTATCAAAAGGTGAGAACCACACCGAATCAAGTGTATAAGGTCACGGGAGTAACCGAACATCAAACAGCCGAACTCACTGCCATAGTGAACGATGATAATGTAGATGGTTGTGATGAGTTTTTCTGGTCAGCACCCATAGACAATGTAGACGAAACAGTTGGTCTGTCAGAGCGAACTTCATGGAAAACCAAAGGCAGATATGTGCCTGAACCGTTGAATAAGCCTACCAATTTTGACGTACCAAGTACAAGCGGCACAAAGAAACTCCTGTAGAAGAAGTCACCTCCACAAGCGAAACCTCACCTATGAAGAGTGAACCTGTTGTTCTGAAGCCGAAACAGAAGACGAATATTCACAGACAACCCAAACAGGTGAAAAATCAAAAGCAGCAGAGGAATCTGAGGTATAAGAAAAACCTCTCAGAGCGAAAACAATTTTGGCGCTCCGAAAACCCTCACTACACTCACTTCGAGGGAAACTCCAAGGCCAAAGAAGGAGAAAAATAGGATAAAGGAAGCTTTAATCCTATGGACCAAAAGAATCAAAAGAACACGTCTGGATCACAAAAAGAACAAGACCAAGAGGACAGGTTCAGTCCTGAAAGAAACAACTACCCAAAGTCTTGTTTCCGTCCTCTGAATAATAGCAGACAAAAAACAGGGTTTAGTCCATCCAAATTTTATAGCAGGAAACCCAGTGTTGGTTCAGTGACCCACAACAACCGAAAAGTCGATTTCGGTCCTTTCTCAAACAAGAACCGAAGGTCAAGGTTCGGTACCTCAAATGATTACAACGGAAAGGGTCATTTCAAATCTGAAAACATGAGAGATTCCAACTCTAACTCTTCTAACTCTTCTCATTCTCCTTCTTCATCTAAATCTAATTCTCGTCCCTCACCATGCTCTCAATCGTCAAAGGATTTGAAAGGAAAGACTAAAATTTCCTCAGCAAAAGAAGACCGAAAGCAAGCTAGTAACAAAATCCCTGAACCTAACTCCAATAAAATCAAAGTGTTCATAATTAAGAGGAAAGATGAAAAAACATTAATAAAACGAACTTATCTTGTTGATATCTCTCTTACTATTCCTGTTCCTGTGAAAGGCTCACGTGGACCCAAGAAACTTTGGGTTCCTAAATCTGCTTAATTTTTGCAGGTTATCAGTGACGAGCAGTTCGACGAAGAATGGTACATTGACAGTGGCTGCTCACATCACATGACAGGAAGGAAGGAAGAGCTAAGGGAGTTTCGATCTCTTCAAGATGGTGGCAATGTCAAGTTCGGTAACAACTCCTTTGGAACGATAAAGGGTTATGGGATGATAACCAATGGAGACTTCACAATACGAAAGGTGGCGTACGTTGAAGGGTTGCAGCATAATCTCATCAGTGTATCTCAACTGGTTGGAGGTACCGGTCTCAAAGTTTCATTTGATGATGAAGGTTCAGAAATCTTAGAGAAGAAAACTAAAAGGGTGATTCTCAAGTCAAAACGAAAAGGCGAGATGTTTCCATTAAATCTCAACCCAATCAAAGGGAATCCTGCCATCTGTCTTTTGTCCAAAGCTCATTCAGACGAAAGTTGGTTATGGCACCGAAGGCTCTCACACCTCAACTTCAAAGACATCAATAAGCTCGTCATCGGTGATCATGTTCGAGGTCTTCCATTGCTCAAGTTTGATCGAGAACACTTATGTGCTGCTTGTGAAATGGGGAAACAAAGTCGCAAAAGTCACCCAACCATTATAATTACCAAAGTTGTTGAACCACTTGAGTTACTTCACATCGACCTGTGTGGTCCATCATCCATCGAGAGCATTGGCGGTAATAAGTATATTCTTGTTATTGTTGATGATTTCTCACGATTTACATGGGTGTTCTTTCTAAAGCATAAATCCGAGGCAACTCCCAAGTTGAAACTCTTTATCAAGTAGGTCGAAGTGCAATTGAGAAAATCATGCGAAACGTCAGGAGCGATAATGGATTAGAATTCAAGAATAAAGAATTCGAAGACTTCTTGGCAGACAAGGGCACAAGTCACAATTTCTCAGCCCCATATACTCCTCAATAGAACGGGATTGTCGAAAGGCAAAACAGATCTCTGTGTGAGGCAGCCGAACCATGCTGAGTTTCGCCTTAATACCACTGTACTTCTGGGCAGACGCCATTGCTGCAGCATGTTTCACTCAAAATAGGAGTTTTCTCAACAAACGTTTCTCTGTCACCCCCTATGAAATTCTTAACAGTAGAAAGCCGAATGTCAAGTTCTTTCATGTGTTCGGATCAAGGTGATTTATTTTCAATTCCAAAGAACATCGCAACAAATTTGATGTCAAAGCAGACGAATGCATTTTTATGGGGTACTCTCTTACTTCAAAGGCATACAGGGTTCTGAATAAACGTTCCAAACGTATTGAAGAAACCTATTATGTAACATTCGATGATTCCTATGTCAAGAAGTTGCAGTCTATTGATGGCAAAATGGGAGAGATCTTTTCTCAGTCTGATCAAGTCATAGCCACTGTCGCTAATTTGTTTGATCAATTCATGGATTTGTTTGATGAACCAGAGAAAGCTATTTACTCTGAAGCCCAGGCAGCAGACAACAAGGTGGATCATCTTAAGAAGATTGTCGAAGACTCCGCCAAACAGATGGATGAAGAAGAACTAGTTCGAAGCGAACCTCCTCAGAGCAATACTTCAGTCGAGGGGGAGAAACATCTCTCTTCAGAACGACAGGATACACATATCCAGGGGGAGAGTCCATCATTTTCAATCAATGATAATACTCATGAACAAAGGGAAACTCCAATCTTTGAAGGAACCAAAAGCCCTCCCAGATCCGACAGTCCGGTTGCACCCGAAAGTCCTGTAGCAACCGGAAGTCCAAAATCAACCGAAAGTCCAGTAGCAACCAAAAGTCTGAAATCACCTAGAAGCCCAGTAGCAGAAGAATTTTCTGGTTCACCGCCAAATGATTCGTCATCTATCGAGGGGGAGAATTCCACTTTGCTTTATGATGATGATATTCTATATGAGAAGAAGAGGTAAATGCTGAATTGGATCCCACTTATGATCCAAATTATCCTCCTCTCATCAAATGGACCAGAGATCACCCTGTGTCTAAAATCGTGGGTGATGCATTTGAAAAGGTTCTGACTCGATCACAACTGAAGGCGAAGCAAACTGCTTTATTCTCGAATGTAGAATTCTGTATGTTTAACTCTTTTGTTTCAAAAATAGAGCCAAAAACCGTCAATACTGCTCTCGATCACTCTAATTGGGTTCAAGCAATGCAAGATGAACTTAATGAGTTCGAAAGAAATAAGGTGTGGAGACTTATTCCAACACCAAAAGATGCCTCGGTTGTTAGTCTCAAATGGGTGTTCAAAAACAAAATGGACAAGGAGGGTAATGTAATCAGGAACAAGGCACGGTTAGTAGTGAAGGGATACTGCCAGGAAGAAGGAATAGATTACGAAGAGACATTCGCTCCGGTTGCAAGGCTGGAATCTGTTCGCATATTTCTTGCCTATGCTCCACACAAGAACTTTAAAGTCTACCAAATGGACGTAAAGTGTGCCTTTCTAAATGGGGATCTTGAAGAAACCGTATACGTGGAGCAACCTCCTGGTTTTGTAAACGAAAAGCATCCTAATCACTGCTATATCTTGGATAAAGTAGTTTATGGTCTGAAACAAGCTCCTAGGGCATGGTATGAAACCTTAACTAAATTTCTAAAGATGTCTAAATTTAAACAAGGTTCGGTTGACCCAACCTTCTTTCGTAAAATGGAAGGTAACCACCTTATGATAGTTCAAATCTATGTCGATGATATCATCTTTGGCTCAACGAATCCTAGCTTAACAACTGAATTCAGAAAGCTGATGGAGACTAAATTTGAAATGAGCTCAATGGGTTCGATTAACTTTTTCCTTGGTTTAAACATTAGACAGGGACCAGAAGGCATCTTTATCAATCAGGAAGCATACACAAAGACTCTTCTTGCTAAATTTGGCATGATGGGAGAATCAAAAGTCAAAGTCCCTATGGCATTCGGCACCAAGCTCACACCTTCTTTAGAAAAACCGGCAGTCGACATCACTTTATATCGACAAATGATTGGTTCCTTGATGTATCTCACAGCTAGCAGGCCCGATATAATGTTTTCAGTATGCTATTGTGCCAGGTTTCAAGCAAATCCTTGTGAACCACACATGCTAGCAGTAAAGAATAAATTAAGGTATTTGAAGCGAACCACCTCTCTCGGTCTCTGGTATCCCTCAAACTCAGCTTTCTTCGTTCAAGCCTACTCAGATGCAGATTTAGGAGGATGTGGTCTAGATCGAAAAAGCACCACAGGAGGCTGCCAATTCCTAGACGGGAAGTTGGTTAGCTGGCAATCAAAGAAACAAACATGTGTTTCTCTGTCTACAGCCGAAGCAGAGTACATTGCAGCTGCCTCCTGTACATTTCAAGTGATTTGGATCCAAAGCCAGCTCCGTGATTATGGACTCAATATGAAAAAGATCCCACTATATTGCGATTCAGAAAGTGCAATTAGGATGTGTCATAACCCAGTGCAACACTCCAAGACCAAGCATATAGCACTGAGGTATCACTTTATTAAGGATCATGTGGATGATGGAAATGTCGAAATTCACTTTGTTCAAACCACTGATCAACTGGCCGATATCTTCACCAAAGCCCTACCTGAAGCTAGTTTCAATAAAATCCTTCAAGGCCTAGGCATGATGGAATCGGAGTCAGTTCCAAAAACACCATCTTAAAACTAAAAGTTAGAAGCGAAATGAACCGAACGCTCGGTCTATTTCGGGTTCGGTTCACATGGGAACCGAAATGAACCGAACGCTTGGTCTATTTCGGGTTCGGTCCCATTGCACTTGTTTTCGCTCAATCTCAAAAAGATATTATCTATTGTTGTATACTTATGTATAGTTGTTTTCCAAAAATCCAAAAATATTTTTTTAACCGAAATGAACCGAGCGTTCGGTCCATTTCGGGTTCGGTTCAAATATTTTTTTTCTTTCTTCATTTTGGTTTGGTTTTTCTCTTTACAAAAATATCAAATCTCCAAAAATATTTTATTTCTTTAGTTTCTATTTTTGTTTATCATTCATGGACTATCGATGGGTCATGTACCATTCTCACACTTTATACTAGTTAAGCGTCCCTAGAAGCATGCTGTTGTATGTGTCCAAAGCCTCATCCGATTCTGAATAATAGCCTTACTGACTTGGTATATACAAACCGTGTCTTCCCAATTAGGTTTTTCTATTTATTCTAATCATGAGCTACCTTACTCTCTTCTCACATGAGATAAGAGTTTTCTGCTTTGTCACTATTTTTTTAGCAGAGGTACTTTGGTTTCTTTTCACCACCTCAAATATTTGTCTCCATCATATTTCGATCCCATATAGTAACCCTTGAGACTCTCAGAAATAACCACTGAGGTTTATGGTTACACAATCTCTGTGTTTATGATCTTAGCCTTGTGTCACTACGTGCTAAGTGAAACCCTAAATTCAATACCTACCATGAATTGACGGTAAACCATTACATTTGTAGTTGTATCATGAAATCTCTTTCTTTTGTGTGATTCTTATGAAATTGTTACTCACCATGACATTTCTTCCCATAGAATCCAGTTTTAATATTTTGAGATTTCACAAACAAACATTTCCAACAAGTCACCACAAATACATCCCAACCTACTTGTTCAACAGACCACATCGGTCTCACAAGTACTTCGTTTGGTTTCGGTCTTATGTCAAGGTCCGGGATTCAAAACTAAAGCGAAAGCCACCCCTTTAAGCCTTATCAAAAGATGCCTTTCAACACTTCTTATCAAGTGTTTGATCGTAATTCAATGGGAATCCATACAGACACTTTAAAGTCTCTCTTGACTTTGAAGGAAGAGATTCGTACCCGGGATCCACTGTTTTATGTCTACATTGACATCACATATTCCCTCATAGATATTGTTTTCTCTCATTATCTTTTGACACTCTATGCACGAAAATCTTTTGATTTTGCAAACGTCTGGTTCCGTTCGATACATGCTATTGTATAGCTTTGGTTCTCAAAGACACACTTAATCAAAGACTGACGTGGCTCTTCTAATATCTTTGATTCTATCTCATGATAACAGCTATGTTAAAAGATATGATGATGACTCAGCCGGAAGGTCAACAGTTCAAAAGGTGATATGATTGAAAGGCGCGTTTGACGGCACAGTATTTCTCTCTCATGCGTAATCATCGGGGTTGCTAACAATCACAAATCAGTCAATTCCGGAAACGTTTCACATTTCGAGAGGATTTGGGGGCTGATTCTTCTCTCTCCTCTACCCGATATAAAGGGATCATTCCAAAATCCTTTACCACTTTACATCAATCCAAAATCAGAGAGCAATCTAAGGCGATTTATCCTTTACTGTTCATCTTCTTCAACCCAGTTTTCAACAATGGCGGATTCTTCGTCTGTTCATGAAACTTCTTCTCGCACCCACATTCTCCCTATTCGACCTCAACAAAGCCTGGTGATTGACCTAAACCCTCTTGTCTACGATCATTACATGTATCCCATCGTGGAGTGTCTCAAATACTCTCCACTGGTTCTCGCATTGTCGAAGGTAGAAATCGTACCCATGGAGTGTCTTTCCCAGGTATTCTCCACTGCTCATTATGACAAATCAGTGGATAGAATCTACTTCGACATTCTTTCCAACAAGACCTCCATATCCAAGCAACGTTTTTGCTGGCTTCTAGTGTTTCAACCTGATGAATCAAGGGTTAACCCTAACTCAATCTCTGTGGGACAGTTATTCTCAATGTTCTACAACATGGGCTACACATAAATCCTCACTACAGTAACGAAGTTTAAAAAGTCGTGTCTTCCTCCTCAATGGAACGGCTTCTTCACCCTTCTATTCAAGGGATTATCTGAGAGAAGTGTTGGTTCTGATGGGGTCAGTAAATTGTTCATGAATATTCTCTACGGGTTGTACAATGGGATCAACCTAGATTATGGCTCGGCTCTCTGGCAACAGCTAATTCAAAGCCTTGCCTCCTCATCCCGTCATACTGAAGTATCCTATGCCAGATTTTGGACACTCATCACCAAATGGGCAATGGACAAGCTTCATGTTCCAATTGTAGCCGATTCCCCCCTCTCCTCGATCAGTGTCTTCCACACCACCAAGATAATTATCACTGATCCCACCAAGTTTTCTTTCACTGGATCCATTCCGGAGTCTATGTACGCCGGTGTGTCAAAGGCGAGCATTATCATGAAGACCTACAAGGAATTTCGTCCTTCGGGTCCAAGGGAACTGACTGCAGAGATGGTTCAATCCATCAATGACGCAGATAAACCACCTGCCAGGGGAAAGAAACCAGATAAAGGGAAACTTAAGAAACAAGCTCAAGGGGCGAAGGGTCCTTCGACAGACTCGTGAAGCAGACCATAAATCCTTCAAGTCCAGCATTGACGAGCGTCTCTCCAAACTACAATAGGATCTGGCCATAGAAAATTCTGTGATGGATGCCCTTGCTCGCAAAACCTCTACGCTTATAGCCAAGAACCTTCTTCTTTCTCAATCAAGGAAGGAGGTTGATACTCTTCCGTCAAAGCGAGTAGTGATTAAGAGTTGTGTTTCGGATGTCCACAGCGCCATTACAAACATCCTTGAAGCGCATGACCCGATTCTCAACTACTCGGTGAGGCGAACCCTGCATGAGAAGCTGACTCCTACGCTTTCCATACTCAACCAAATTGAGGGGCTTCCTGAGCCTGTGGCCTGTCCAAAACAAGGGGGAGAAGACAACTCAAAGGGAAATAATCAATCTCAACCTCCTCCTGTTTCCACTTCTCCAACCAAAGCAACCGAACCACCAACCGGTCATGCATCAAGTTTGGGTGCTAAAGATAAAGGCAAGAAGGTTACTGGTGATAGTGATGAAGATGAAGATAAAGAAATGATTGCAGAGATCTTGAAGAAGCAGGCCAGGGAAAGTGAATTGAATCCGAACGCTTGGGTTGCTAGGGAGACTGAGGCGAATGAAAGGAGGATGAAGGAGGCTCATGATCTCCTTGAAAGTCGAAAAACCCTGTTCCCTCCTTGGACTCTTGAAAAGCTTATCAAAGAAGCAATCGAGTCTCCAAGTCTCCTCTGGCTAGAACCTGTGATCTCACTGGATTGAGATAACTCTGTCGACTCACAGTTTGACATGCTCCTGACCCGAAAGGCCTTCATCTTTCATGCTTTCGACCACATTGCTGAAATTCCTCATCCGCACCCGAAGGTTGATAGGGAGTTGATTGATTTCTACCTGAGGTATGCTCAGCCTCAGTATAAAACATGGAGTGCACAGAAAATCATCAACGTCCGGGTTCTCAAATCTACAAAAGAGGGCAACTTTATCAATGTTCGATTCAAAATCTTGAGGGGATCAGAGAAAACCGAACATGCCATTTCTCTTGCTGATCTTCCCAACTTAAATCCTCATGATTGGATCATTCTGCACAATATCCTCCTCACCAATGAAAAGGAATATGAGCCGATCATAGATCACTTAAAAAGGATGTTGGGCTGCTATGTCATGGAAGTTGCCAAGCTGGATCAAGAAATCGCTAGTGTCCTCAGAAAGAAGCCTACCGTCGCCCCAGTCGGTTCTGCAAGTGATCTGAACAAAATGCAGATGGGGAGGATTGACTCGAAGCGAAACTCGGTCATGTTCACAAGAGGAGAAGGCCAGAAGTGTTTGTTTGCCTTAGCAGATAAACATCTCTACTCTACAGCTTGTCTGGAGCATGTTCTGGGGATCATCCATCGATGCAGGCAAAACTCTGACAGTGACAAGAAATACTTCAACGATATGATCCAGTGGTATATTCGGTTCAGGGTAACTCTTCTCGCCATCATTCCTTGCTTATTCAAGGTTACAAAGAAGGCTGATGCTGCTGGGTCTAGTAAGCCGAAGTAGAGTCTCGCCCCATTTGACGCAAAGGGGGAGATTGTTGGGTGTATGGTGTTGCGTCTTGGGCTCGGCTCTTAGCCCTGTTTTGTATCCGGATTGGGCCTGTCCATCCGTGATTTATTTGTTAGGGTTTGAGTATATATAGGTGCTTGCATGCATCTTAGTACGTAACATTCAGGAGTAGATTTGATATCGTTTTATTGTTATCGATTATAAACCCTAAAGCCTCTACATCGGATGTTCTTTGTCGAGCTCTGCTGAGGCTTGAATCATATGAATCATTAAGCATATTGTTGATTCCATCTCTTATTTATTACTTTGTTTGAATCGTTTTGCCAAACCTGTGTAAGATCTAAACGATCTAAGAGATTTATATCTCATCAGAAATAAATAATTTTTAATATATTATGAGAAAAATATATTAATAAGAAATTATAATATTTAATTAATATTTAATCAGAAATTAATTGGAATTAATTTTGGGATTAAAAGAATTAATTAAAAATGGAGGGGCTAAAGTGCAATTGTTCAATAGTTGAGCAAGAGGTTCCAGAACCTTCCTAGGGAAGGAGGTGGACAGTTTCATATGGATAATCTAGGATTTCTAGATTATCCCATGTGGATTATTAAGGAGGTGGATAATTACCTAATTTGAATTAATAGTATTATATTCAAATTAGGGTTATCCATGGCATATTATCTACACTATAAATATACCCCTTAGTGTTAGGAAATTTTGGCCAACTAAAAACCTAGAAAGATATTTGAAATTCCCAAGCCACTTATCCTCTCTCATCTCTCGTCCTCTTGCTAGCATTGTATATGAACCACTAGAGGCATGACACTTGTAACGCTTGCTCTCAAAGTTTCAAGAAGACTTGGATTTTCATTGTTATTGCTATATAACAATCAAAGTATGTTTTCCTAACCCTATTTTAGTGATTTCGAAAAATATACTAGTAATTTTACGGTTTTTCATTTGATGTTCAAAAGTTGTATGTTAAATTAGAGAAAGCATAGATCAAGAATTTGGGTTGTATGCACACATAGGTTTTGTTTGTTATGCTCAAAACCCAGTAGTGGTATCAGAGCCTTGGCTTGTTTTCTATTGAATTTATTACAATTTTTTGAATTTGATCAATTGGGGTTTAGGGCAATTAAACCCTTTTGGACTTCGGGATTTTCGATTCTACGGTTTCTTGAACCCTAGGTTTTGAAAATTTGGAAAGGGTTTTAACCCTTTTCCCTGTCTAACAAATTTCTAAATTCGGGTTTCCTTAACCCTCAATAATTTCGAAAATGGCAGGGATTGAAATCCTTGCCTTCATACCTAAGAAAAGCCAATTTTCGAAAATTAGGGTTTCTAGTAAGGTTATCTTATATTTGGTAATTATCTTCTTATTTGATTAATTGGATAATTAGAAAATTTACATTATCCCTTCCATGATTTTCAAAAATTAGGGGGAGAGGATTAGTTTAAATTATCTTGATAAACTGAATTGGATAATCCTCAAATTGATTTAATAAATTAATTAAATGTTTAAATAATGGATAATTATTAAATCATGTGGTCTAATTTTAATTTTAAATGGAATGTTTTAATTTTTGAAATGTTGTAATTAAACCTAGTATTTTGAAATGTTTAAATACACCTTATACTCTATGTAAAATTAAATTTTTAATATTTACTATACGTATAAGACTAAGTGAGTCGAACCACTAGTACGCCTCATTCACGAAGTCGATCTATAATGGGGGTATAAGGAAACTGCCTATAAAATGTTAGTTGAATGGGTATCCACACTTACCCACCCCTTCTTGATTGGTGGAGGTTCGTTAGCCGAACGGGTTTGATAGGACAAATAATTCTCATTAATAAGTATAATGAGTTATAAAGTAACTAAATCCTTTTATAAAAATGTGAAGTTACATCTTGTTTGTGATCCTCAGTATCCCAATCACAAATGGAATAGCATAATCGAGATTATACATATCATTAAATAGTTCAATGAATCTCAAAAGATCTAGGAATTTCATTAAAAACCTAATTCTTTCAAATTTCGTTTTTCGTGGTGAAATTGGTAAATCGTCATTTACCTACCTTTATTTAATTCACAATTAGATTATGACATCCCTCTTCTAAGTTGTGAATTATCTAGTTGGGTCCTAGCCTTAATATTTTATTTGGGTGTTATATTATTGATTACTCCTATCTAACCAAAACTTATCTTTCTTCTCGTTCAGATGTCTACTCCCAACGATGCTTCTGGTTCCTCCTCCAACAACAACTTCTCGCTTTTGAACATCTGCTCGAGGGTTACTTTTTATGGCACCAATTTTAACGACTGGATGTGAAACATCAAAATGGCTATACGTTTCGAGGACAAGGAGTATGTCCTCGAAAAGGAACTTCTCGAGATTGATGAAACCAAAGCTACTGCCGCAGAACTAGCTGAGCATAGGAAACACTATAATGATGCAAGTTGCATGCATCATGGTGGAAACTATGAATCCTGAGCTATAAAGGGGTGTGTGTATGTGTATGTGTTTTTGGTAGTGGTGTGTTTGTGTGTATCTGTTTGTGGGCGGTGGGGTGTGTGTGTGTTTGTATGTGTGTGTTTATGGGGTTGTGGGTATGGGTGGGGGTTGGGGTGGTTTTGGATTTATAGGGGTGGGTGGTTGTATTGTTGTGTTTGTAGGGTTGTGGGTGTGAGTATGTGTTTGTGTTTATGGGAGTGGGGTGGTTGTGGTTGTGGTTGTGGTTGTGTGTGTGTGTGTATGTTTGTGGGGGTAAGGTTGTGGATGTGGGTGAGGGTTGGGGTAGGTGTGTGTTTGTGGGGGTGGGTGGATGTATGTGTTTGTGTGTGTGTGTGTGTGTTTGTGAGGGTGGGCTTTGGAGTGGGTAGCTAGGGGTGTGGTGGGTTGGGGTTGTTAAGGTGGGGGTAGATAGATGTGGGAGTGGGTGTGTGTTTATATTTTAGAAAAAATTTGGCATTAGAAAAATATGAAAAACAATAATTATTGGTTTTTCAAAAATCTCCAACTTCTTTGTAATTTTAGAAAATGGGAAATTTTCATTTTCCATGAAAAATTTAGAAAAATAGACGACCTAAACGCGTTTTCAAAATTCTCATTTTTCTTGGAATTTTTTTTTCCAGAAAATGGCTCATTTTCCGCAACTAAACGCAACCTAAATATCTTTTCAAAACTAAAAAAAAATCATTGCTCCTCTGCTCTTCTATCCCTTGTGCATGACAGCTCTACCCATCAATCTCTCTATTTGTCTCATCGATCCCTCCATTCACCTCATCGATCTCTCCATTTGCCTTCTCTATCCTACTGAAATCTTGCCCTTGACACACTTTAAGGTTTTTATCTACTCCGTTCTCAGATTCCAAAATTTCAATGTCGATTGTTGTTGGTTAGAAGTTTTTTGAGTTTCATTTTAACCCTAATTTATTGTAATTTGGTGCAAGTCGCTTTAGAAACACTCATTTGGGAAGGTGGTGTAGAGTTATTTTACTACTACTACCTTTTTTTTTTTTACGAACACCAGGTGTTCGATAAAATTCCTCAATCAGAGCATAAGCCATATCTGATGCTTTCATGCTTCCTTTTGTTTTTGAGTTGTGACATGAAATCAATTATCGATGATTTAGTGAAGCATTTTCTCTACCACAGGTTGGATTTTGGTGCTCTGATTCAACACTATAAGAGGTTTTGATGGTATTTAAGGGGAAGAGGTATCTCATCATTGTTTATTTGATATCATGATGAATGCTTTTTTATTATGGGTTTTGTTTTTCATGTTTGGAACAACTTTAATCTGCTTACCTTTCCCTGCTAGTAATTTCTCTAATCTTGATGTAACTGTTAATAAAAAATTTCATCTATTACAGTGACAAGTCTCGATGCATAAGGGTATGGGGCCATGGAGAAGCAAGTGTAAAACTACACAAAGGTAGGAACAGTTCTTTTGAGTTTTAACCAAAATCCTTTTCATTTGTTGTTATTATCATGCTCACAAAATCACAAACACACAGGTTTAATAGGATGTTTAGCATTAATATGTTTTTATAAGTCATAAGTCTTTGATTTACTTAATTACCCATGGTATATATGTTTCTTTTTTGTCACAACTCACAGTTCGTTGTCTCTGGTAAAACTATTAGAGTAGTTACTATTATCGTATTGTTTACGACTGTTTTATTTTTATATTTCATAAAACGAGTTGCAGATTATAAAATATATAGTCAGCTGCATTGACCAAGTACACCTCTGAATTTTCCAAAAATTAGAATCTTGTTATTAATCATATGCAACTTTCTTTTTTCTTTTATGATGTCATGATAGTTTTAGTTAGTCCAACTAATTAACCTATGATAGTGGAAATTACCATATCATGCATTTATATATGATTTACTCTAATGTTGTTTTTTTATTCATGAATTCTATAGGAAAACAAAGCAGACGAATGGAAAATATACTCAAAAAAGTTGCAACAAGTAACAATACGATAATACTAAGTACTCTAAACGATGCATGGGTGGAACCAAACTCTTTCTCTGGTATGTGAATCTTGAAATTCTCCCTAATTAGAAAAAAAAAGTTTAATATTCATGTCTTATTTGAAAGTTTAATTTGGGCCTGATATATATATATATATATATATATATATATATATATATATATATATATATATATATATATATATATATTCAGTATGGTTTGTCCCCTGTAACCGTTGTTTAGAAATTCTAAGCCCTAATCGGGGTAAGTGATGAAACTATTCGGTAGAACATAATTTCATACCCTACGGGGACATATAACACCCATGATGAGGCTAAACGGGGTGTACAAACCTTGCCTTTCGAAATTAAACACTCGCAAAGGTCACAAACTAAGTCTCTCTCGATCTCCTCGCTCTATCTCTATCTATCTTAAATCTCTCCCAAACCTCTCCAAGTATGTGAAATCTCTCCCAAAACTCTCCAAGTATGTGAAATATCTCCCAAATCTCTCCAAGTATGTGAAATCTCTCTTAAATCTCTCCAAGGATGTGAAATCTCTCCCAAATCTCTCCAAGTGTGTGAAATCTCTCCAAGTGTGTGAAATGCCTCCCAAATCTCTCTCTGTATGAGAAATCTCTCCAAGAATGTGAAATATCTCCCAAATCTCTCCAAGTATGTGAAATCTCTCCCAAATCTCTCTCTCTATATGATAAATCTCTCCAAGTATGTGTAATCTCTCCCAAATCTCTCTCAACTTCTTATAATCACTCGGGGCATGCCGACCCTCGAATTTGACGAAAACAGCTCAACAATGGGAGTCTACGCGAAAAACAGCCTTAAGGAGCCAAAACCTCTTAAAGAGTCGAACCTTCTTAGGAACCGAAACCCTTCTTAGGAACCGAAACCCATCTTAGGACTGAAACCTTGTCAGAAGTGACACTGAAGCACCTTGAGGACCGAACTCTGCTGATGAAGAACCGAAGCCGAACCTTGGAAGACCGAAGGTCCCCTCAGACCGAACCTCCTCCCTCTTGGTTCCAATGCACCAACCGAACCCTACCTTCGGTTCTAGTGCTGCTAAGACCGAGCCTTCGCGACCTTCGGCCCCAATTTCGGATTTTCGCCTCTTTGCCCGGTTTCGACCACGACTCCATTTTAAGCCCGTTTTTAATTATTTTAACATGATATTTTCACCCAAACTCGTATTTTGACATATAAAACCCTAAATATTCATATTTTAATCACATTTTGAGGAAAATTATTGCCTAAGAATAAAATATATTTGGTGAGATATTTAGGTGGAGTGTTGACTTATCCTTTGGACAAGGACACCAACAACCTCCCCATACCTTCATAGTACAACCCCCAGTCACTATTCACCCATACCCAGTCAATCATTATCCTTTTTACACTCTTTTCCAGCCATAATCTTGAACAAAAGCTGGAGAAATCCTTATTTCTCCTCCCACTTTATTCACTCTTTCTCAAGGAGAACAAACACATTCTCTCTCACTCCCTCTCACCAAGAATTCGAGATTCAAGGTTGATCTTGAGCTCTTCACACACCTTGGTAAGTAAATCTCTTTCCACACTTGATTTCCTTACACTTCTTCACTCAAATCATGAGTTTCTTACACAAATATCTCCATAATTGTTGTTAGATCTTCGAATCTTCAAGCATCTCCCAGGTGTTCTTGAGTTGAACACTTCTTTTCTTCATCATCCATCTACTGAAATCACACAAGGTGAGTTCATACCCTATCTTTTCATGTTTTTCTTAAGTTTTAAGGGGGTGGGGAATACAAGTTAAAACACCAAGAACAGAACTAAACTCACCCAACAGCTTTCATCAGAAAAGTTCAACTCCATTCCAGGACTGTTTTGGTCAACTTAAACATTTTTTTTTCCAGAACTGTATTAGGTGCAAATATTTCAGGTTCATACCTTTAAAATGAATATTTGCACAATACCATACGATTTTTCTACAATTTATGGCGATTTTTACAAAACTGCCTATCATTGTAGCTAAGAATTCGGACCAGTCTGTGAATATGGACATTTTCACATACATTAGATACATCTAAAAATCATAATAAAATTTATGAACAAACTAGACACATTTTCTAGACTCTCAGAGTTTACGGATTCCGTTTTCGACTTCATATGATTTTTCTGTGATTTTCCAAAACAGTACATAAATGTTAAAAACAAGTTAACAACTTACAACTTTCATCACACTTTGTAACATGTTGAGCAAAATGTTAATCTTTGATGATTTCATATTTTACCTGTGTTTTCCATTGGGGTATAATTATATAATAGAAAATACTCACTGATTGGTAAGAGTACTTTGTCATTACAAATAATACAAGATAAGGCATGATAAACATAGTTATGTTTTTGCTATACATTCGACTCACATAAAATGGGGTTCATTTGTATTACAAACGTTTTGGATAAACTATAATAGGTATATTTTATGTTTCATATACATTACAAACAGTTATGTTAAACTATAATAGGTATAGTTTATGTTTCAATTACATTTCAAACTCATTACCAAGGGTTTTCAGTTCAGTTCACATAAATCTGTTAATGAATAAATTTGTGAGACATTCGCTTCGCGTTACATCTAAAGTAACGAAATCAAAAGTCCTGTAAATTGTAACTAGAGTCTCTTGTAGGGAGAACGTGATAGTTGTGTATAGATCTATATTGGGTCTGACAAACCCACACCTGAGCTACATGCAAAAGCTAGACTGGCAGGTCTGGGGTGACAAGTGTCATTTAACTGGCGACGCTTGAAGAACGTCGTATTACGAGGCCGACTGGGTCATAGTATGGTTATAATAACTCACATGTGGTATTAACAAAACATAAGATTTACGGGTTTTTACTTTTAAATTTAACGATTTTAGGTCGATTTAAACTTGCATAAAATTACTTTAAGTATGGAAAGATACTTGTACATTTCGGTCTTGAATTTTAAGACTATAATGCGTTTTATAAGGGAAATATTGGATTTTTCTTGAACAAACATCACTTTTACAAAGAAAGGGATTTTAGCATCACATTCAAAAGCTTATGAACTCACCAACATAATTGTTGACACTTTTTCGAAACTACTTGTATTCTCAGGAAATCAGTGAATCAGATAAACAACAACTTTTTTGCGGATGGGACACTCAGACGTCAAACATTTCATTTTGTCATCATAATGTAATTGATTTTAGAATATGTGAACACATACTACGATGTAACTTTTCAATTATATTTACGATGGTTGTATTTACTTTGAACACTATTATACTCGTTATGATACTACACATGAAGTCCACCACCCCCGGACGTTTCTGCCCTTGGTTTGGGGGTGTGACAGATTGGTATTAGAGCATTGTTTATAGTGGACTAAGTATATCAAGCCACATAAGATATACAAACTATAAATCCATTGGGACTAAAATCTCTGATTTAAACATTTTCGAATAACTATACCTTTAGAAATGAAATAGTTTCTTGATTAAAAGTATGAGTACATACATAAATACTAGTATAGTATCATTATCTAGGACAATACAAAAGTAAAACGAGGAGTTGGACACTACGAGAAGACCTTGGGATATGTAATCAGACTTGGGATGGATATAGCCTGATCAACAATATTTATCCACGGTGTGACTAATGTATGCCGAAGTATGGTCGTAGTGAGCAACAAGCCTAAAAACTTCCCATACAAGAAAGTTACTAAGGACCAGACATAACATTTAAAATACTATAGGAGCATTTTGTAATATCATAACGTATGTGAAAACTAAACAGATCCTTAATAATAGGTCTATAGCCACTAAGTGGATACTCTAAAATTATATATAACTTAGATCACTTATTCGAAGGTCTATCATATCTTGTTATATATAATTAGTATGCACTATGTCATGATAGAAGTAACTAATGAGGATCAAACCCCTATAAGTATTTCTAGGAATACTACTAACATATGCTTCCTACCCCCTTATTCTTGCACGCATATCATGGAAAGATTCTACTTACCAGACGACCCTTACTTTCCCAACCAGGGAAATGGTGGATGGTTAGGAGAAGAACCCGAAGAAGACCCCAATGAAGATGAGGAAAAATCAGAAGGAGGAACCGGAGACGATCAACCCTCCATACATAGCCAGGGTTCCCACGAAACGTTTCAACTACATCGAACCTGTACCCCGTTGGGAAACTGTGATCGAGGGTTGTAGTCGACAGCAACGACCGCGATCACCATTTGGAGACCAACAAGGTTGCCACGACCTCAACCACGGGGGACTGACTGACAGAGCCCTCCCGGCGAAGACATGACAGATTGCGAACATCGGAGATCAAAACAGGGAGACTGCGAATCAAGTCCGGGAACTGCATGCTACTACAGACGCTACCATTTCACAAACTTGAGACTTGGAAAGAAACTACTATTTTAGAGACCAACTCATTAAGGACCTTGTCGCCACTCGGGCGAAGGCAAGAGATCGTTAGGATAGACACTCGACACTCGAAGAGAGAGTGGTCGCAGCCAAGCATAGGTTAGCAGAACTACAGGACGCGTCGAATTCGTTTCAAGCACCACCGGGGACGTATTATCGTCAACAGATGTCACACCCCAAAACCGAGAACGGCGGAAACGTTATGGGGCGGAGGACGTCATGTAGTATATCACAACAATGTAAAGTAGTAAACAAGCAACAACATCATCCATTGCATTAATAGTATAAATTTAATTACAAGTGTGTTCTTTCATAGTATATGACAACACAATAACTAATCAAAATAAAAGAGGAGTCTTGATTTCTCCGTCTTTTCAAAACCTGGTCGTCGTACCTATCTATTTGTGACCTGAGAATACAAGTTATTTTGAAAGCGAGTATCAGCATTAAAGCTGGTGAATTCATAAGTATTAATGTGTCTTTGATTTGTAAATACTGTAAAGTAAAGACTTGTAAACATTTGGAGAAAAGTATGAAAATGTTTGTAAGTAACTGTAAACGTTTGATGAAAACCCTAGGAAATCCTATATTTCCTACTAGTATAAATGTAGTCTTCTACCAAGACTCGACTGTTTTGAAAGTAGTCTTCTACCAAGACCCGACTGTTTTGTAAGTAATTGTAAACGTTCGAAAACCATAGAAAATCCCATATTTCCTACTAGTATAAAAAGTAGTCTTCTACCAACACCCTACTATTTTTTAAGTAAGCATCACTGTAAATGTGACGATTTTTCCCTGTTTAACTATTATTATAAAATTATAGTCCACCTCGTCGTTTATGCGTATTAGTCGCAATATAAAGGTAATGAGGAAAATAGTCTATCTATATCAAATATGTCCTACCTCGTCGTTCATGTGAATGTGTCACAAAATAAAGGAAGGAGAATAATATAATAACTAAAGATGTATCCTTTTGCATTAGGATATTCACGGCGTGGAAACTCGCCGAACAGTACAACCGTGGACACCCGTCGACGCTCCTTTTCCCTACTGTAGCTAACAGCTTTGGGTGTGGAATGGTAAGTCCCGAAACATTTATAACAGAACCTATGTAATAGTATCTATTAAACGTATTAATGTAGACGTGTTCATGTAAGCGTATCTCTATAAACGAATCAACGTAAACGTATCTATGTAAGCGTATCTATGTAAACGTATTCATGTAAGCATATCTATGTAAATGTACTCATGTGAGCATATCTATGTACACGTATCCATGTAAGCGTATATATGTAAACTTATTCATGTAACATGTAATGTACTAGTATAGACTCATGAATGAACTGACTTTTGTGTGATTCCTTATACTTGGAGATGTAAGTAGTATCTCCTAACTTTACCTATTATAGTTACTAGTAATGTACGAGTATAACCGGAAGTATACCTTTGCTACCCAAAGGTGCTGAACTGACTAATGGAGCCTTTATACCTATATATGTATACATGATACATAAATAATATTTAGATGACATTCGGACGAGCAACCAATACCCTAAGGCCACATCCAAACGAGGAAAAGGAAATAAAGCGAGCTAACCGTCCTAAGTCCTTTAAACATTACTTATATAACTATACATATATGGGCATGCATTCGACAATATAAAAGTATAAAAGAAGTTTTGTAATACCTTTGAAAAGTTTAATAACGAAGAAATGATGACTTGATATCAGTTTATAAAACGATTGAAAATATTTTGTTTGATAAGACAGTTTAAGTATAAGGAAAACCTTTGTTTGAAAACACCTTTGTAACAGAGTTTGAAAGGAAACTTACAGTGTGTAAGATAGTTTGATAAAGAGTTTTAAACATGTAAAAACGTCTAAGAAAGTCATTTGAAGAAATCTGTTTGGTAAAACAGTTAACGTATAGTAATTCCATATGCATGCTAGTTATTAATCACATGTGATTGATATAATAACTAAACCTAATTCAAATTGTATTCCCCCCCCCCATAAAGCATTTATAAACATTTAAAAGCATTTAAAAGGTTAATTAAGGGGTATGAACTCACTTGATTGATTGGGAGAAAGCGAGATGATAATCAAGCAGAATTTTGACTTGGAAAAGTTGATTTTCTCGGGAATCTCGGGAACCTCGGGAATCTCAGGAAAAAAACCTTCCTTCGGGACTTGAAGGTGAAAACCGGGGCTTTGGGAGGGCTTCGGGGGCTGAAACACGGAGTTTCAGCGCGAGAAAGAAGGGAACTGATTAATGAAACCCGGAGCCCTTGAAATCTGTTTATAGGGCCATATTTTGGGTTCCATGTCGTGGAAAAGGGTGTGCCACGTTGTGGTGAGTCATCTTATCCTCTTCCATTGATTGGACACCCTCAGTCACTGGCCGGGTCACGGCCAACTGTGTCGTGTCGTGGTAGACCTGACAGCCTCGGATTTTGAGCCTTAAACTTGTAAAATCATAACTTTCGCGTACGAGCTCCGTTTTTGACGTTCTTTATATGCACGCGTAGGTGAGAATATACTCTACGACTCTCATTTGGACTTCATCGGAAAATTTTGACTTTAGTTTTAATTATTTATTTTTAACGGGACGGGACACGAAAAGTCCATTAAAAATCCATAACTTCTTTATCCGATGTCCGTTTTCATCAGAATTTTTACCGTTGCGCTAATGTTGTTGAGACCTTCAATTCTCCTTTAGGTTGTTTCAGCCAAAAGTCTCTCGATCTCTATTTCGAGTTTTTAGTTGTCTACTGCTATATCGGATCTTGAAAAATCATAACTTCCTCACACGAAGTCAGATTTGGACGTTCTTTTTACGTATGTTTAAGGTTTGGTGATATCTACAACTTCCATTTAGATACCTAAGGATAAAAATTATTGTATTGAAACTTCGCATTTTACGTCTATCAGTGTTGTCGGTTTTGACGAGAATCTTCGGTTGATCATAACTTCTTCGTTATAACTCGGATTTTAGGGTTCTTTATATGTACGAAAACCTTGATACAATTCCTACTACTTTATTTAACCCAAATAAGATTTTTAGGAAAGTTAAATTTTGACCTAAATTTGACTGGTGTTACATTTTATTGTCTCGAAATATCGGGTTGTCACATCATCCCCCCGTTAGAGGGAATTTCGTCCGAAAATTAGAGTTTCAGTAGAATTAATAATCATGCTATAGATAGAAGTTTTATTTGCTACTCGTGTTCTTAAGTGAACTCTGGTCCTCGCTTGGTATTCCAGTGAATCTTTCACTATCAGGATACTGCTTTCCTTCTTTTGTTTGACTTCACTGGTGTGATAACTCTTCTTGGTTGAATTTTTTTATGGACTGTGAAAATAGTACACCTTGTACCCTACAAGTAGTGTCTCCAGATCTTCAGAGCAATTACCGCTGCTCCTGACTCAAGATCATGTGTTTTATAGTTAACTTCATGTGTCTTAAGCTGTCTTGAGGTATAGGCAGTGACCTTTCCTCTTGCATAAGAACACAACCAATTCATATTGATTATGACGTCAAAACCTTGTGGTCGATTAGATGTCGTGAAGATCTAAAAGAAAGTATCATTACTCATGAATTAAGTAAAAAGGATAAGTACTTTTGTTCCATCTGTCTCTCTTGTCCCGATCGGCAGGAAGGGCATGTGTTTGGCTTCTAAGTTTATTCGCATGGCAGCACGATCACCCGTAGTCTTAGGCAGTCTCCATCCTGAAGTTCATATTAGAACTCATACCTGGTTCATCAATCACATTTTCGCATATACGATTCGTATATAATTAAGATTGAAAAGGTAGTCGAATAAATGATTCTTCCTTAAGCCCACATCCCAACGAGGAAAACAAGTTAAAGTGGAATCATCAATTCTAAACCTATAGAACCTTAATTATATACTACCCTTGCGTATACATTCTTCAACGATAGATCAACTATACAGGTCTTTGGATTGAACTTGACGTACTGTACGAGTGGTACTCTGGGGAGGTTTGCTGAGGTTTCTTTGGAAAGGTTATGAAACATAAGGTACTCTATGCATGAGTACTTCGGAGTTCTGGAATGACGGCTTCGCTAGAAAGACGTTTTCGGAGAAGGAGACGTATGCACGAAACTGGTATTGTGCGGATCGAATTGACTCAAGTTGTATGATAATGTCGGACTTACTTAGAAGTAAAAGATATCAAATTTGAACATAAAGGCGTTATAGACAAAACACAACGGTGCAAATTTTAACAGAGTTACAGTACTTTAGAGTAACTACAAGAATACTAGTGCGAACAAAGTATACTACAAAAGGCAAGTATACGCTGCACGAAGGTCCCTTAACGGACATGATCTCGCAAAAGATAAGACTCGAGTTGCACTAATTTTAAACATGTTTTAAAAACATACATAATACTGATGATTCGAAGTGAACCTATACTATAGTAGGGTCCTTCGTTGCCTCTTTCCATTTTGAGGTCAAACTCCTCCGGATTCGCCGCCGTCCTTCTCTGTTGGACAGTCCCTCTTGAAGTGTCCCATTATGCCACATAGATGGCATATTCGAGAGATTTCGACATTGGTGTTTGAAGTAATGTGTTGGGTCCGAGTCCTGCAACAATTGGTAGTATGTCTGTTCTTGTTGCATTTAAAGTAGTGTAACGGACGACAACTACCCAGATGATGGAAGCTGCACTTATTGCCTTTAGGTAGGTTTTCGGCATACTGCCTAGCTGGTGTAGGGACAATTGGGATACCAGAAGGGATGGTAGTAGGAGGTACAGATGTCGTGGCTGCAAAGGTTGCCACAGGTTGTTGTCTTTTTCTCGCCCCTTGGGGTGATTTGCCTTTAGCTTTAGCCCAGAACTTTCGTTTGTTATTCTTGGGCTTGGGATTCGGGGTGTTGTGGTAGTTTGTTGCTCATTGAGGTACTTGATTGTTACTTGGATTGGAATTATTGTTAAGAATCCTGCTAACATTCGCGTTGTTAGTGTTAAGGTGGGTTAGAACAGCTGACACGGCAGCCGAGACTGCAACTTGAAAGGTAGCTGCATCAATCTAAAGAGTTGGTGTTTGGTTGATGGGTTGATCGTTTTTCTTCGACGACATGACTCTGTTACACGGAAAGAAAATGAATTTGTGAGCGAGTATGGTTGAACCTAGACGTAGTTCGATCGTTTATGTAAAGAATAGAAGTATGTTCTCGAAGGATTGACCTACATCCCCTAGTACGGAATAGGAGTATGTTCATGAAGGTGTGACCTACATCCCTATGATGCAGTCCTAGTACGGAGTAGAAGTAAATTAATAGAATGGTCTCAAAATGCTTATCGTCCAAACTAGGGTATTATTGGTTATTGGATAGCATGATCCAACCTTTGAAAGAGACATGGAAATGATTTCGGAGTTAAATTACCATAGTCCAATAACTTGACTAGATGGGGTTTCATATAGACTCTAATGAAAGCATGATGCAAGAATTTGGACAAATATTGACACGGAAGTTAGCCGACTGTCGATATCAATGATGTTTAAGATGTAATAGGTTTGGGGAAATTGACCTTGTTGTAGGTCTTACATCATATTCGGAGTAGGAAAAGTCTTTGACAGCATAAAGACTTAACTAAAAGTACTTACAGTACAAGGTAGTCACATAGAAAGTACTACACAGAACATAGACAGGAACACGGTTCTTTAAAACAAAGAAGGAAGTAAGGTATCTCCTACTGGCGACGGTCACCCCTATGGTGAACCCTTAGTTCGGCTAGTTGATGTTCCATATCAACCAGGTATATTTCGTACACCTTCTGGCGTACTTGGAGCTCTATGGCTTCGGCTCGGGTTTCAGCTAGTGCTTGCAGCAGGGTCTCATGGTTTCTCTCAGATCTCTCACTTGTGTGATTAAGGCGATTGGTGCGAATGGTATGCATTCTTGCATTGGCATTAACCTCCTCGATACGTTGGAGAGCCCTCCTACCCTGAATTTCGTTTCGGGCAACTCTACAGATCAGGATTGGTAGAACTCTGTCTTCTGAGCTCCCTTTGTTTACGTTGTAGAAGCTTTGGTCTCCATTAAATGATATAGGTTGATCTTGCTCTTCGCTCCATGTTTCCAAGCATTCTACCCAAGGAGGCGTCGGGCCATGAAAAGCGGGACGAGGGTTAGAATTTAGAAATGGAGCTACCAGGGGTAGGTTCTCAACCTCGGGTTCGGATTTATCACCATCCGAAAGGTCTTCAGCATGGTGATCATGCAAAGGGATTGGATGATCATTCTCGTATTCTTCTCCAAACCATCTAGCATTGCCTTCGTTCGGAAGGTATGGGTTGCCGTGGGGATGGAGTCCAGCCATGTCATCTACGCGAGAATTGGGGTAAGGAAATAGTTATTAGACGAACTAACTAGATAATTATTAAAAGATATTCATTAGTTACATCACTATTTGTAAAGTGCATACCAGTTATATGTTATCAAAACAGGATAGGCCTTCGAATAAGTGACCTTAACTCCAAATTCACAAGGAACAGAGGTAAAGCAAAATTTCACAGATTCTAAGTCTATGACATCCTAGTTACATATAACCTTAGTGCATCGACTTAGCAACTATTGACCTAGTAATGAAGATATTTTTAGTTCTCAAGTAAGTAATCATAGTAACACAAAGTACTCCTATAGTATTTTAGACTTATGTTCTGTTCTAGTGTTCTCATTGTGGTAGTGTTGGTAAGTTTTGAGACTTGTTGCCACATCACAACCATTCTTGGGCACGTGCTAATCACTCCTCAGACCAGCATAGTTGATCAGGCTATGCCACTCCCAAGACTGAGCATACATCCACGAGCTTACCTGTGATATTCAACAATTGTAATACTTTTGTTCTTGTCATCGTGACACGGATTTTAGTATGAATGCAGGCACGTATACTTAGTTAAATATTTTATTATTTAAAAGGATAAACTTTTGGTCAGAGTATTTTAATCCCATTGTGTTTATAGTTCGTATATCTTTTATGGGTTGATACACTCAATTCACTATAAACAAGGCTCTGATACCAATCTGTCACACCCCAAAACTGAGAACGGCGGAAACGTTCTGGGGCGGAGGACGTCATGTAGTATATCACAACAATGTAAAGTAATAAACAAGCAACAACATCATCCATTGCATTAATAGTATAAATTTAATTACAAGTGTGTTCTTTCATAGTATATGACAACATAATAAGTAATCAAAATAAAAGAGGAGTCTTGATTTCTCCGTCTTCACAAAACCTGGTCGTCGTACCTGTCTATTTGTGACCTGAGAATACAAGTTATTTTGAAAGCGAGTATCAGCATTAAAGCTGGTGAATTCATAAGTATTAATGTGTCTTTGATTTGTAAATACTGTAAAGTAAAGACTTGTAAACATTTGGAGAAAAGTATGAAAATGTTTGTAAGTAACTGTAAACGTTTGATGAAAACCCTAGGAAATCCTATATTTCCTACTAGTATAAATGTAGTCTTCTACCAAGACTCGACTGTTTTGAAAGTAGTCTTCTACCAAGACCCGACTGTTTTGTAAGTAATTGTAAACGTTCGAAAACCATAGAAAATCCCATATTTCCTACTAGTATAAAAAGTAGTCTTCTACCAACACCCTACTATTTTTTAAGTAAGCATCACTGTAA
This sequence comes from Lactuca sativa, assembly GCF_002870075.4. NCBI lineage: Eukaryota > Viridiplantae > Streptophyta > Magnoliopsida > Asterales > Asteraceae > Lactuca > Lactuca sativa. The sequence continues at coordinate 196,041,168 of NC_056631.2, read as the reverse complement.
ATGTGACGATTTTTCCCTGTTTAACTATTATTATAAAATTATAGTCCACCTCGTCGTTTATGCGTATTAGTCGCAATATAAAGGTAATGAGGAAAATAGTCTATCTATATCAAATATGTCCTACCTCGTCGTTCATGTGAATGTGTCACAAAATAAAGGAAGGAGAATAATATAATAACTAAAGATGTATCCTTTTGCATTAGGATATTCACGGCGTGGAAACTCGCCGAATAGTACAACCGTGGACACCCGTCGACGCTCCTTTTCCCTACTGTAGCTAACAGCTTTGGGTGTGGAATGGTAAGTCCCGAAACATTTATAACAGAACCTATGTAATAGTATCTATTAAACGTATTAATGTAGACGTGTTCATGTAAGCGTATCTCTGTAAACGAATCAACGTAAACGTATCTATGTAAGCGTATCTATGTAAACGTATTCATGTAAGCGTATCTATGTAAATGTACTCATGTGAGCATATCTACGTACACGTATCCATGTAAGCGTATATATGTAAACTTATTCATGTAACATGTAATGTACTAGTATAGACTCATGAATGAACTGACTTTTGTGTGATTCCTTATACTTGGAGATGTAAGTAGTATCTCCTAACTTTACCTATTATAGTTACTAGTAATGTACGAGTATAACCGGAAGTATACCTTTGCTACCCAAAGGTGCTGAACTGACTAATGGAACCTTTATACCTATATATGTATACATGATACATAAATAATATTTAGATGACATTCGGACGAGCAACCGATACCCTAAGGTCACATCCCAACGAGGAAAAGGAAATAAAGCGAGCTAACCGTCCTAAGTCCTTTAAACATTACTTATATAACTATACATATATGGGCATGCATTCGACAATATAAAAGTATAAAAGAAGTTTTGTAATACCTTTGAAAAGTTTAATAACGAAGAAATGATGACTTGATATCAGTTTATAAAACGATTGAAAATATTTTGTTTGATAAGACAGTTTAAGTATAAGGAAAACCTTTGTTTGAAAACACCTTTGTAACAGAGTTTGAAAGGAAACTTACAGTGTGTAAGATAGTTTGATAAAGAGTTTTAAACATGTAAAAACGTCTAAGAAAGCCATTTGAAGAAATCTGTTTGGTAAAACAGTTAACGTATAGTAATTCCATATGCATGCTAGTTATTAATCACATGTGATTGATATAATAACTAAACCTGATTCAAATTGTATTCCCCCCCCCCCCCCATAAAGCATTTATAAACATTTAAAAGCATTTAAAAGGTTAATTAAGGGGTATGAACTCACTTGATTGATTGGGAGAAAGCGAGATGATAATCAAGCAGAACTTCGACTTGGAAAAGTTGATTTTCTCGGGAATATTGGGAACACAAAACCTTCCTACGGGACTTGAAGGTGAAAACCGGGGCTTTGGGAGGGCTTTGGGGGCTGAAACGCAGAGTTTCGGCGTGAGAAAAAAAGGAACTGAGCAATGAAACCCGGAGCCCTTGAAATCTGTTTATAGGGCTATATTTTGGGTTCCACGTCGTGGAAAAGGGTGTGCCACGTCGTGGTGAGTCATCTTATCCTCTTCCATTGATTGGACACTGTCTCACCCCCAAACCAGAATGGTGGAAACGTTCGGAGGCGGAGGACTTCATGTAAGTATCACAACACATGCAATATAGTAATCCAAGTACAAACAACCATTTCATTAATAAGTATAAGTTTTACATAAGTGTTTAAACATTACATATTCAAACACCAAGGTAGGTACAGTAGAAGACAAGAGTTGCGGTACGGTACTAGGTAGTCTTCTCAAGAGCTTCGGGAGTGTACCTGTCTACTGGATTCCTGAGAATACAAGTTATTTGAAAAGAGTAGATCAACATTTAAGCTGGTGAGTTCATAAGTATTTTAGTTCTGTAAAGTATACTCTAGGATCTTTGGAAAAGTTCACTGGTTCCTCCAGAAAATCCTATATTTCCTGAGGTGATAAACTGATAACCTCAATAGTTTCCCTCTGTAATTACTTAGTTTATATTAATTATGTATAACCTAATATCGAACTGATAGTGAAATGGGTGTATCTGCCCTAAGCCCACAACCAAACAAGGAATAGGAAGTAAGGCGGAAGTCACACATTTCACTGTCAATCGGATATTGCTTATATATAACTCTGATGTAATAACTAAGGACTTATAGAATTAACCACTAAAGGTCTTTTATGTTATACTAGTTTACAGAGATTGAATGACTAAGTTCCATTTGATGAGTGGTTTAATTCCATAACCCGTTTCATTTGTAAAAGTGGTTTAATCCCATAACCGTTCCATTTGTAAAAGTGGTTTAGTCCCATAAACAGTTTCCTTTGTATAAGTGGTTAAATCCCATAACCCGTTTCTTTTGAAGAGTGGTTTAATTCCATAAACCGTTTCATTTGTAAAAGTATTCTTAGTTATATGTGCTCTATGGTAAAAACCTTAGTATTAATCCTAGAAAATATTATATTATCCATAATACTGCCTTGTGGTTTTAAATGTTCAAAAACAGAAGTACAAGTATATTTACCATACTTGATTTCATGATACGTAGCTTTTACTGTAAGTAAAAACAACAGAAGGTATATTTGGTCGGGATGTAATTATCTTTTCTTACTGTTTTAAGAGAAGCATATTACTTAGTAATTCACTCATTGTTTTATCCATGTGAGTTCTATTAACCACACTAATATGACTGATATGCCTGCGGCGACGTTCTTCAGGCGTCGGAATGGAATGATATTTGACACCCTAGGCCTGCCGGCCAAACTGTAACGAACAGTAGAGGTGCGGGATTGTTAGTCCCATATAGATCTATACACAAATTCACGCTCTCCCTACAAGAGATTCTGGTTAATAGGTCAGAACTTAAAGTCGTACTTAGATAATTACACCGTGAAGGGTCTCACAAATTTATTGTTTCAACAAGATTTACGATGTATTATTACCCCGTGATTGCTAACCCTGGTACTCTGTATCGTACCTTTGTTAATGCAAACCCGGTATGATGTATTATTACCCCGTGATTGCTAACCCTGGTACTCTAGCTGTATCGTACCTTTGTTAATTCAAACCCAGTATGATGTATCTTTACTTCTTTAATATGTTGTTCGTATATTAAAGGCATTATACATATCCTGGTATAGTTAAATAAGTTTTGGTACTTTCCTTGGAATGTGAATCATACTTGTATATTTAGTTTTGAATCATAAATTATACCTATTATAATTTATATGCTCTATCTGGTTAACATGATTTCTCATGGATGAACACCTTTGCTCAGCCTGATACATAGGTAATGATACCAAAACGAGTGACCTTTTTATACTAATATATGTATAATATATATATAATTAAGAAGGAAACAACCTTCGGACAAATAACACAACCTTAACTCCACATCCAAACAAGGAAAAGGAAATAAGATAATTCATTAGTCCTAAGTCCTTCAAATCTTATTTATATATTTATACATACATATATATATATATATATATATATATATATATAAACATGATTTTTGGCATTTATAAATTGAAATAGTTTATAAAACATTTTTCAAAGAATTTAACAGAGTTTACATGACTTTAAAGATTTAACATGGCTTTAAGTCATTTTGGATGTATTTGGTAATTCTTAAAAGCATACGGAAACTATTTGCGTGATTATTATCACATACAGTTATTAACACAATTCAATATTGTGTTAAACTTGTATCCCCCCCCCCTAAAATTCATTTAGAAACCATTAAAAATGTAAATTATAGGGGTATGAACTCACCTTGATAAGCGGTGATTCGGGCAGTGTTTCGTTTCCTAGAAAAGAGTTTGTTTGACGAAAAACCGGCTAAAACCGAGCAGAGTTTCAACAGGAGAGAGGATGAATTCTCGAGAATTACGGGGCTCCGGGGCTTGCTTCGGGCTTTGACACGATACCGGGGCCTTGGGGGTCGTGGGAAAGTTTACGGGGTGGAAATGTGAAAAAGGGGAAATTTTGGGGTGAAAAACTCTTCAAATGCGAGAAGGCTCGTACCCTTTATATAGGGGTGCGAGGGTGCAGTCCAAAGAAGACAGGTGGCAAGGCGAAGGTGAGTCAGCAGCACACGCGTCGGAAGGAGCGAAGGCCACGAGTGTGAAGTCCGGATGCGAGACAGCGAGGCAAGGCGCGTGTCGGATCGCTACTGGACCGAACTTCGGTCCAATCAGAAGCTGCCACGAGGATCCGAGGGGTGTCTCCTGTGAGGGTTGTCGGCTGCCTATTGGACCTCGGTCTCGGTCCAATCAAATGGTGACACGGCGAACTTCGGTCCAACCAGAGGAGGACGCGTGGAGACCTCGCATGCGAGGGTGACGTGGCGTTACTTTTCATGCGAAAATTCCCAATTTTTGCTATTTTTGTTTATTTTTTTTGCCAAAACTTGTAAAATTCATAACTTTTGCATACGAACTCCGTTTTTGACGTTCTTTATAAGCACGTGAATCCGTTATATTTCGAATTTTTAGCTGTCTTTTTACCGTTGTGCTACTTTTGATGTGACCTTAGATTCTCGTTTAAGTTGCGTCGGCTAAATATCGATCGATTTATATTTCGAATTTTTAGCTGCTTACTGCTAAACCAAAAGTTCGAAAAATCATAACTTCCTCATACGAAGTCAGATTTTGACGTTCTTTTTATGAACGTTCTCAGTTTTAACATATTCTACAACTTTTATTTAGATTGTTAAGTATAAAAAGCCTTTTATCGAAAATTCGCTTTTTACACTAAATAGTGTTTTGCCGGTTTTATCGCGGATTTTCGATTGGTCATAACTTCTTCGTTATAACTCGGATTTCAGTGTTCTTTATATTTTTGGAAACCTTGTTACAATCTCTACCACTTGGTTCATCCCAATTATGATTATTGATTAATTTATTTTTGACCAAAATTTGACTGGTGTCACAGACACCCTCAATCACTGGTCGGGTCGTGGCTAACTATGTCGTGTTGTTGCAGACCTGACAGCCTCAGATTTTGTGCCTTAAACTTGCAAAATCCGTAACTTTCGTGTACGAGCCCCGTTTTCGACATTCTTTATATGCATGCGTAGGTGTGAATGTACTCTACAACTCTCGTTTAGACTTCATTGGCAAATTTTGACTTTATTTTTAATTATTTATTTTTAACGGACCGGGACACGAAAAGTCCGTTAAAAATCCATAACTTCTTTATCCGATGTCCGTTTTCATCAGACTTTTTACCGTTGCACTAATATTGTTGAGACCTTCAATTCTCCTTTAGGTTGTTTCGTCCAAAATTCTCTCGATCTCTATTTCGAGTTTTTAGCTGTCTACTACTATATCCGGATCTTGAAAAATCATAACTTCCTCACACAAAGTTAGATTTGGACGTTCTTTTTACGTACGTTTAAGGTTTGATGATATCTACAACATCCATTTGGATACCTAAGGCTAAAAATTATTCTATTGAAACTTCACATTTTACGTCTATCAGTGTTGCTGGTTTTCCCGAGACTCTTCGGTTGATCATAACTTCTTCGTTATAACTCGGATTTTAGGGTTCTTTATATGTACGAAAACTTTGATACGATTCCTACTACTTTATTTAACCCAAATAAGATTTTTAGGAAAGTTAAACTTTGACCTAAATTTGACTGGTGTTACATTTTATTGTCTCGAAATATCGGGTTGTCACAACAGAGTTCATATTCCTCACAAGACCTTGTAGATTAGGTCCATGACTATACGTTGGTGCTACTCTATTCTATGTGTAAGCTCAACCCTACGATTTAAGTGGCTATAGTAATCGGGGGATTTATTTGTTGTCGAAACTTTTCCTTACAATGATGTGGTGTAGACCTATATCAAGGTAAAAATTTTCTCTAAAACCAAAAATTACTAGAATCACATTAACAAAAGGGGCTTACGGAAGGCCCATTAGAATTGAAGGACTATTAGTCTTACTCATACAACTAAGCGTACATCAAATGGTCGTAAGAAGGACTTAGCTTGGATCACATTTCAAGGTTTCACTTGGGTACAAAACTACTAAAATACAGGGGCTTATTATGAACTCTCAGTAGGTATTGCTTTCGGTACACTATATAAAAAAAATCGTAATACAATACACTTATAACTAAGATAAACTCAGTTAGATAACTCACGACGCATAGCCCTTCTAATGACTCATTATCGTTTCACCTTTAAACATTTTAGTTGAAAGGTGCCTTTGTCATAGGCATTTAGGGTGCGATCATACCAACACTAATGCACCAATTTCCATCAGAACTCCTCAACTAAGAGTATTTGGACAAACGTAATCCTAGGACGGGAAACCTTAATGCTCGTACAAAACCTACTTCTACCCACTACCATAACTCCGTCTCAGGAACGTTAGCAGAAACATCGAGAATAGTTAAGTAAAGTGCGAAATTTATATATGTGCATATAAATGGTAAGGATATAACTAGAGATAATCATCCCCACTCAGGACATCGTTTCTCCCCATGCAATAAGGTTATGTCTTCACAAGAAGGTAACCAGCCAACATGCAAGGCAGCAATCCTGCAGATAGACTCTGCTACTTTTCAAGTTGCGGTCACAGTAGCCGTGACAGCCGTCATGGCGCAACTCAATGATAACAACGCTCGCAGAGGTGAAGACGGTGTCGACAATACTAACCGCAATAACAGTCAAGGACACCAGCGGGTGTCCACCAACGAAGACGTCTTAGACAACAAGCCAAAGAGCAAGAAATGAAAGTTTTGGGACAAAAAGAATCACACTCTAACTCAAAAACTCGCTAAAAGACAACAATTCGTGGCTTCCCCTACGACTAAACCAGCGATCACGACGCATGCCTCGGCCTTTGCCACAACACCTGTCACTCAAGCACTAGCCAGGCGGTATATTGGAAAACTTCCAAAGTGTAACAAGTGTAGCTACCACCACCATGGGGCTTGCCGCGTATTACACTATAAAAAATGCAATAAGAATGGACACATTTCCTGCTCCTGCAGAACCCATACCCGACTCATCGCCCCAAACACCAACACCGATGTAAATCCAGTATGCCACCTATGTGGTAAGATGGGACACTTCAAGAGAGACTGTCCGACTGAGAAGAATGACGGGGGAGCAGGAGGAGTGTGATAAAGAAACCAACAGGAGCAACAAGGAATCTTATTAGGACTTTTGTAGTGTTTCCAACAAACGAAAACATTTAAGTACCATATATTTGTAATGAATTTGGTATGTTTGCTAAAATTACCATCTTTCAAAAAGTAGTTAAAATATTCTCTCATTCAATCAAATCAAAGACACTCATATATGACCTTAGGATCATTACCGGTGAGCTGTGATGAATTGATGTATACATCGGGATTAATTATAATCAAACTACTACAAAATTAAAGCAAATAATTCCGTCCTAATTCCTGTCCCATGTCTAGTGGTGGTATTCGAATAGAGCCATTCACCCGTCGATTTCATCAATGTCAAATGACATACGACTTGTATATATCATGGAATGATCGGTCGGGGATTACAATATAAAGTATTATCACTAGCTACCAGAACATACTTACTACCAGCACTAGCTACGGTGGTATAAATCATTTATAGTAATAATAACATCGATCAAAACAGAAAACACTAAAAAGAAACAAAGGATGCACTACCACTCTAACTAATGCCTATTACGAATACGACTAATACAGGTGTTATCGAGAAAACCCGGTGTCGTCATTCGATATGGATTGGTTTGGATCATCACCTTATCGATTGCAAATGTTACGAGAAGACCCTCCACCTAACCAGCTGGATATCGAAGCCCTCGTCTCTCATAACCATAAATCTAATTCTGACCCTCAGGTTATCCTTCATTACGAAACCCCAAAGCACTCTCTGGAGGTGTGTTATACCTTCTGTAAACTTTTCAATTTATTCGTAGTAAACCCTTCGAGGATATCACTCGTATAATAGGTTAAGATCAAGCATGGAAGCTTGGGACAAATATGGTTATGATGGGTTTTGGTCGTAAGAACATCCTATGTGCTCATACAAACCCTAATGCTTGGATCTAGGTTTCTCTATTGTAAATGCAAGTTATCCAAGACTATAAACCCTAATTCTAGCATTCAATTAATCATATTAACATGAGAATGAGTTTAAGATATCACCTTGATTGTTATATAGCAATAACAATCCCAAATCCTCCTTGTATTGACTTTAGAAAGCTTAGAGTCACAAATTTCACTCCTCTAATGGTTCACAAACACCAAGAGCAAAAGGATGAAGAGGAGAGAGGATGGAGGCTGCCCAAAACGTGTTCTAACCCTAGAAGAGTTCCCCACGTTTTTTAGCCTTAAGGGTTCTATATATAGTGAGGCTATTAGGGTTATCTAACAAGGAAACCCTAATTTGGATGCTTAAGCCCTAAGCAACCCATGGACCCCTTTCCTTAAGGCCTTGGACGATTACTTATGGGTTTCCCCATAGAATTCGTCCACTCCTTAATATAAGGCAATCCATAGCCCAAATTGCAATTATCTTATAATTACAATTCCAGTCCCTTAAGTTTAATTAATCTCTTTTAGTCACAAAACTAATTACCAATTAATTATTGACTAATATTAATTAAACAATATGATTTCTCCTTTAATATATTATTCTCATAATATATTAATAAATCATATTTAATCCTTCATCTCCATAATCCATCCTATCAAGTTGATTTGGTGAAGGCAACCCAAAAGGACCATGCACCATCGCGTCAAGTACATACCAAAATAGTTATGGACTTAGACACTAATCCAACAGTAGCCTATCACTGCTAAGGGTATATGTGAGGATAATATGTAATTAAGATCCTATGGGCATTGGATGTGTGTTTTCGCCCTAATTCGTGTTCCTTTTCTGGTTGTGGACTTGGGGCAGAGTTGAAGGGTTTTGAGCATTCTAACATTTCCTAAGTGCACATGCAACCCTAATAAACCTTGGATCTATGTTTTTCTAAAATTCATGCAAGTTGATTTCCAAGGTTCATGATCCTGTCTAGCATACATGGGGAACATTTTAACTTAAATGTAAGATAGAATAACATACATTTGTAGTTGTTTTTGATTCCTTGAAACCTTGTGAGCCTAGCACCCCATGTGTGATGCCTTAAATGCTTCACACAACACCAAATGCTATGGAGTAAACTTGGAGAGAATGTATAACACACTAAAATCAGCTCTAGCCCTCTTGTTCTCCTTAGCGTCACCGATTTTGGGAGATGTCACTTGGTTTATATAGTGTGTTGCATTAGGTAAGCCCAAATGTAACATGACTCTTCATTTCCATGACCCATGGATTAACTCCATGGAGCATCCTATGGGTGGAACCCAACTTGATAATCCATGGAGCCTCTTAGCCCACTATATAAGTTATGGATGATTTACATAATCAACCCATATATTTAATTAGTTATCTTTTGATCACTTAATTAATTCTAAATTAATTCTTGATCAAACTAATTAAATAATATTATTTATATATTAGAACTTATAATATATTAATAAACCATAAGTGTTATTTTTCTCATTTAGTTTATCCAATGCATGGTGCCATGCAACCCAAATGGACCATGCCGGGTCGAGTCAAGTACATACCAGAAATAGGTATGGACTTAGACACCTTATCCAACAATCTCCCACTTGGATAAGTCTAATAGCTATAACTACAAGTATTACTTCAGGAACCCATCGAAAATCCTAGCTCTTTCAAGTTCTCTCGGAACTGAGAAGATGATGATACGCCATTTAGGATAAGTGATCATATAATCCTCTGTTCTAGATATCAGCCAGACAAATACATGGAACAATGTCATACTTATTGTCCAGCAGTTTGTTTCCCGATTTCCGATTTGTTTGACAAAGAACTTAATTGAACACATCAACTTAGTTCTGATTGGGCCTGGTACATAGGTCAAAACAAGATCATCGAGGGGCCCAGATATCAGCTTCTAATCGAAGAAGGAACAGATAAACTTCGACTCATATGTTTGCTCTACTACTTGTTGAATTATACACAAAAGCACGTTTTATAACATCGAGTTACCAATGTGTTTTCGTATAATCAATGCATAACCAACTCATATGCAACAAATCATATCTCTAGGTTTGAAGACATATATGATGTTACCGTCTCACGATCACTCAAGATAAATTCCATGAAGTGATACCAGTGAGCGTGGGTTGATTCCAATACTCAGAACTTATGAGTACTCATGAAGTGTTGTCCTAAACTTGACACCTACAACCAACTTCATGACAGTCTTAGTTCATATCTACTTCTAACATATGATCGACTGTAGAAAATTTGAATAATATGTAAAACAAAACATAATATTCTGGAAGTCAAAACATGCAAAAGAAATTATAGTAAACGATTGACAGAAGATAGAAACACTTTAGTCATAAATAAACACAACTTTTATTCATCATCAAATGTCAATTACACTTTACAAATTTCCAAAATTATCTAACTACTAAAACTAATATCATCTTTTAGCACTATGCTCCGAGCATGCTAAAGATGCTTAACCCGACTCAGTCCCTTCGTGAGGGGATATGTTGGGTTCTCATATGATGATACCCACTTTGGCACGAGGATTCCTTCTTCTATGCGATGTCTGATAAAGTGATATTTTCTGTCGGTGTGTATGGATCTCTCGTGATCCCTTGGTTCCTTGGCTAAGGCAACAAAACTTTCACTATCACAGAAAATTTCCATAGGCTCCTTTATTTCTGGTACAACTCCAAGGTCTCCAATGAAATTCTTCAGCAATATTGCCTCCTTTACTGCCTCGCTCGCTGCTATATACTCTGATTCACAAGTGGAATCAGCTACTGTCTCCTGCTTGGAACTCTTCCAAGTGATTGCTCCTCCATTTAGGGTAAAGACCCAACCCGAATGAGAGCGAAAATTATCCCTATCAGTCTGGAAGCCAGCATCACTATACCCTACAACTCTCAAGTCATCACTCCCACCGAGGGTAAGGACCCAGTCCTTAGTCCTCCATAGGTACTTGAGGATATTCTTTACTGCAATCCAGTGTGCCTTGCCAGGGTTCCCCTGATACCTGCTAACCATGATTAAAGCAAAGGCTACATCATTTTGAGTACACGTCATAGCATACATGATCGATCCTACAGCCGAAGCATAAGGTACTCGACTCATTTCTGCTATCTCAGCCTCAGTACTCGGGCTTTGAGTCTTATTCAATCTGGTATTACACCGAATAGGTAACTCTCCTTTCTTGGAGTCCCACATGCTGAATCTCTTCAGCACCTTATCTAAGTAGGTACTCTGACTAAGTACAATTAGTCTTTTACTCCGGTCTCTCAAGATCCTAATCCCTAGAATATAGGCAGCTTCTCATAGGTCCTTCATAAAGAAACACTTCCCAAGCCAGGACTTAACTTCCTGCAGAGTTGGGATGTCATTTCCTATGAGTAGTATGTCATCCACATACAATACCAAAAAACTAACTATACTCCCACTAGCCTTGACATATACACAAGATTCATCTTCACTCCTAGAAAAGCCAAACTCTTTGACTTTCTCATCAAAGCAAAGATTCCATCTACGAGGTGCTTGTTTAATCCATAAATGGATTTCTCAAGCTTACACACTCTATTAGGGTACTCTGTATTGACAAAAACCTCTGGCTGACTCATGTAAACATCCTCTGCCAAATTTCCATTAAGGAAAGCGGTTTTGACATCCATTTGCCATATTTCATAGTCATGAAATGCAGCTATGGCTAACATAACCCAAATAGACTTAATCTTGGCTACTGGAGAAAAGGTCTCATCATAATCAACTCCCGGAGTTTGAGAGAAGCCCTTTGCAACCAGTCGTGCATTATAAGTGTTTACATTACCATCCATGTCAGTCTTCTTGTTGAAGATCCATTTGCACCCTACAGTCTTATGACCTGGTACATTCTCAACCAAGTTCCAAAGTTGATTGTCATACATGGACTATATCTCGTTGTCCATTGTCTCTTTCCACTTGGCTGACTCAGGGCCTGCCATGGCTTCCGCGTAACTGTTAGGTTCATCCAGCCCTACTAGTGTCTCATCACTAATAAGTGTATCACCTTCCGCAGTAATATGGAATCCATAGTAATGCTCAGGTGCATTCCTAACTCTCGTGGAATGCCTCATAGGTACAGACTCGTCAATTGGCTCAACATGAGTTTCCTCCTCAAGTTGAGTGCTAGGGTTTGAAGTTCCTTCACCACTTGACTCTTGAGTTTCTTCAAGGTCAACTTACCTCCCACTGTTTCCTTGGCTTATGAACTCTCTTTCTCGAAAGACAGTCCTCCTAGCTACAAAGACCACATTCTCACTAGGTCTGTAGAAGAGGTAACCAAAGGATTTCTGTGGGTAGCCGATGAAAATACACCTCTCACTTCGAGGTTCGAGCTTATCATGAGTCTTGCGTCTCACGAAAGCCTCGCAACCCCAAATCTTGATATGGTCTAGTTTGGGTACCTTACCAGTCCACATCTCATGAGGAGTTTTGGCAACTTTCTTTGTAGGGACTAGATTAATGATATGGGCGGCAGTCTCTAAGGCATACCCCCAAAATGGGATTGGTAGTGAAGCTCGACTCATCATGGAACGAACCATATCCAACAAGGTTTTATTACGCCTCTCAACCACACCATTCAACTGCGGTGTCCTGGGAGGTTTCAATTGTGAGACAATCCCACATTCCCTAAGATAGTCGAGTAACTCTGAGCTAAGATACTCACCACCTCGATCGGATCGAAGCATCTTAATGTTCCTGCCCAATTGATTCTCGAGTTCCTGTTTAAACTCTTTAAACCTTTCAAAAGTCTCTGACTTATGCTTGATTAAGTAGACATATCCATATCTACTGTAATCATCAGTAAAAGTCAAATAATAATGATTAGCATCCCTTGTGGCGTGTTTGAAAGGTCCACACACATCCGAGTGTACGAGATCCAACAAACCTTCACCCCTCTCACAAGAACCAGTGAAGGGAGACTTTGTCATTTTTTCCAAGTAAGCATGATTCGAAACTATCATCTGACTTTAGGTCAAATGATTCCAAGACACCATCCTTTTGGAGTTGGCTTATGCATTTCTTGCTTATATGTCCAAGACGACAATGCCATAATGATGCTTTATCCAAGTTATTATCATTAACAGAATCAATACACAATACTTTATTTCCTAAGTTATCTACAACAGATACAGTTACATACACACCATCATAAGGTAATGCTTTAAAATAAAGAACATTATTAAAGAAAACATTAATCGAACCAACTTCATTATCAAATGAAAAGGTAAAACCTTGTCTATACAATGCATGAAAGGAAATAATATTTCTTGCCACTTCTGGCGAGTAACAACATTTATTCAAATCTAAACTAAACCCACTACTTAGCGATAAAGTATAAACTCCAATCTTGGTGACAGGTGAAGCTTCCCTATTCCCCATGATCAAGTTTATTCTTCCATGCTCCATATTCTCACTTATTCTTAGTCCCTGCAAATCAGAACAAATATGAATACCGTAACCGGTATCAAGGACCCAAGAGTTAGAATAGGGTGAGTTATTAGATAAGATAGTGTAAATACCTGCATGGTTGGGCTTAACTTTCCTATCCTTCACATCTTGCTGGTACTTTTGGTAGTTCCGCTTCCAATGTGCCTTTTCATGGAAATAGAAGCATTCAACCTCTTTTGGGTCAGCAGAAGGAGTGACAAAACCTTTCTTGGTTCAATTTGAAGAGGAGCCTTCAAGGGTCTTACCCTTGGTACCCTTCGAGGGGCTCTTCCTCTTCTTACCCTTCCCTTTCCCGATTGCCAAGACAGGGGCGAAGTTGGTAGGAGTAGGAATAACAACCGACTTACCCTTAAGACCAATTTCCGAGGTCTTTAGGAGTCCTTGAAGTTTGTTGAGTGTGACCTCTTCCTTATTCATGTGATATGTCATGCGGAATTGATCATAGCACGAGGGTAAGGAGTGAAAAATGATATCTATTGCAAGCTCCTCGGGGAAGTTCACATTAAGCTTTAGTAGTCGGTCCACAAATCTTTGCATTTTCTGCATGTGGCCCGTGATGGTTTTGTTGGAATAGTGTCTAAGGCTGCAACTATATTAGGCAAGTATTTGACCCGATTGTGCATGGTCCTTTTGGGTTGCCTTCACCATAGCAACTTGATAGGATGATTTATTAAGAGAGAATAAATATTATTAATATATTATGAGAATAATATAAAGAATAATAATATTGTTATTTGATTAATATAAGTCATAAATTAATTGGTATTAATTTGGTGACTTAAAGAGATTAATTAAATAAGAGGGTATAAACTGTCAATTGTTTGATAGTTAAACTTTAGACTGTAAATCCTTATTGGATAGGGGTTGGACGAATTCTAGAGCTAAGGATAGCTCAAAATCGTCCAAGGCTATCTATGGTAAGGATATGGATTGCTTTAAGAGAAGATTATCCAACTAGGGTTTAAGTTGTAACCCTTAAGGAGTCTACAAGTATAAATAGACCCCATGGCTTAGGGAAATCGAAACCTCATTGAGAATAGAGAACCCCTGGCCGATTTCCTCCTAGCCTCTCTCTCCCAAATCATCTTCATTGCTATTGGTGTTTGTAAGCCATTAGAGGAGTGACAATTCTCACTCTAGAGCTCCAAGACAACAAGATCAAACAAGAGATTCAAAGGTATGATTCTAGATCTGTTTTGTATTGTTCTTATACTTTATTAGTCAATAGAAGTCCTGGATTCAAAGCATGTTTAATTAGAAAGCCTAGATCCAAGCATTAGGGTTTTGCATGCGCACATTGGAAAGTTCTTATGGCTAAAACCCATCAGTGGTATCAGATCCTAGCTTGGTTTCTATTAAATTGTTGCTTGTTTGAAACTTAACTGCAAAATTCGATTTTTGTGTTTCTGAGTCATGGACTCGGCGAGTTCCATAGTGGACTCGGCGAGTTGGCCTGACTCGGCGAGTCCCTTGGTGCACTCGGCGAGTCCAAGCGTCAGGAAAGGCCAGATTCGGGATTTCTTCATGATTATCTTATGAAAACTTACCTTAATCATATTAGATCAACCCTAATCCGATTTTTTGATATATATGACTATAATCTTGATCTAATTAAAGATATTTATCAACTAATAAAATATTTAATTTCCATATATGATAATTAATTAATTATTTTGATTAAATTGGTAATTATCTTGCAAGAAATCTTGAATAAATCAAATATAGATAATTAGGAAATTAATCGTTAATTAGAATTATTTGTTATTTGATCCTCCATGTTTTAAATGTTTAAAACTTGTCCTCAAGTTTTGAAATTTATGTTTTGTGATTAAAAGTTTTAATTTAGACAATTTAAATTTCAAACCCTAAGTTTTTAAAAAGTTTAAAATACAACCCTATACTAATATAATATTACAAGATAAATATATATATATATATATATATATATATATATATATATATATATATATATATATGTATAACTAAAATGATAGTCTTACCGTTAGTAGGCCTCATTCACGAAGTCGATCTATAAGGTGGGTATAAGGTTGTGGCCTATAAAATGGCGCTTAATGGGTGTACACTCACACCCACCGCTTGCTTGATCGGTGGAGGGTCGTTAGCCGAACGGGTAGGATAGGGCAACCTCATCCTCTCATTAAAAGTATAATATGAAATACAAAGTAACTACACATATTTTCTAAATTTCCCAATCTTAGTTACTTTAGGAAAAGTGAATTGATGCAATCCCATGAAATTACACTTTGCACCCTTGCTAAGAAGTTAGTGGAGCGTGTGTGGTTTACCGGCACACTAATTGCTTCTAAGAAAAGGTGGCAAAGGGTGATTCGTTGTTTATCATAGTTCGATGGAGCGTGTGTGGTTTACCGGCACATCGAATAGGTGATCATTACAATGAAGGCACCATGTGAATTTGCATGGTAATTCACACCCGCTTTGTGATCATCGGTATCCCAGTCACAAACAACAGGGGCATATCGAGATTTATACATGCCATTGAATAGTTTCAATGAATCTCATCCGAACCTAGGAATTCTCAATACATTTAGGACTTATAGTTAGGTTTTTATGGTGGAGAATTAGTGAATCGTCATTCACTTACCTTCATATTATTTGCATATTGGATTACGGCATCCCTTTTCTAATATGTAAATATTGTTGTTGGATCGTAGCCCTAATCTTTCTTATTGGGTGATAATTAGGGATTCATATTCTAATCTATCTTTGTCCTTTCTAGATGTCGAACGCAAACAACGTTGTTGCTAGTTCTTTCACATTGATGAGCCTTTGTCAAAAGGTCACTTTCGATGGGACGAACTTTAGCGAATGGATAAGATACATTCGCACCATTGCTCTCTATGAGGATAAGGAGTATGTCCTCGATGAGAAGCTCGAGAAAACCAACCCTAAAATCGCCACTCCGGCTGAAATGACCGCTTTTGAAACTCACGAGCGAGATACAACGAAGGTACATTGCATCATGATAGCCACCATGAACTCCGAATTCCAAAATTCCTATGAGGACATGTACTCGTACGAGATGCATTGGAGAGATACCACCAAAACGCGAGACAAGAGCATTATGAGATTTCCACTAACATGATTTCCGCTAAGATGGGTCATGGAGAGTCTCTTACCGTGCACCTGCAAAAGATGCAAAGGTATGTCGACCGCCTTAGCAAGTTAAATGTTGACTTTGGGGAAGACTTGGCGATCGACATGGTGCTTCACTCTTTGCCTCCGAGCTACAATCAATTTAGGATGACCTACCATATGAACAAAGAGGAGGTCACACTAAGCAAACTCCAAGGTCTCTTGAGAGACGCTGAGAGCAACTTCAAGGACAAGTTTGTTGCACCAACACCCAATCCGCCCGCTGCTCCTGTCTTGGCAATTGGACAAGGAAAGAGAAAGAAAAGGAAGGCTTCGTCTAAGAACTATCGTAAGGTTAAAGCCCGAGATGGTGCCTCTTCTAGTGGGACCAAAGTTAATCCTGCTAAGCCCTGCCCTAACCCAAAGGAGGCAGAATGTCACCACTACCACAAGATAGGACATTGGAAGAGAAGCTGCCCAGAGTACCTGCAAGCCATCAAGGAAGGAAAGATCAAGCCATCTTTCGCAGGTATATACACAATTAAATCTAACGATTCTAATCATGCTATTTCTTGGGTTCTTGATACCGGTTGTGGTTACCACATTTTCTCTAATGTGCAGGGACTAAGAAGAAGTAGGGATGTGGAGCAAGGAAGGGTCAACCTAATCATGGGGAACAAAAGATCGTCGCCTGTGACCAAGATTGGAGTGTATTCTTTAGTGCTTAGGAATAATTTATGTTTAGATTTGAACAATTGTTGCTATTCGCCAGAAATGGCTAGAAACATCATTTCATTTCATGGTTTGTTTAGACAAGGTTTTAGATTTTCTTTTAATAATGAGAATGGTTCTATTTTAGCTTATCTAAATGGTGTCTTTTATTTTGAAGCTATACCATGTAATGGAATATATGAAACTGTTATGATTGTTGATAACTTAGGAAATGATGTTTTGAACATAGATTCTTCCAATAGTATGGATAGAGCATCCTTGTGGCACTGTCGTCTTGGACATGTCAACAAGAAACGCATAGCCCAACTCCAAAAGGATGGAGTGTTGGAGTCATTCAACCTTAGGGAAGATGACACGTGCGAGTCTTGTTTACTTGGAAAGATGACTAAGTCACCCTTCACAAGTACTTGCGAAAGGGGTGAGGATCTATTGGACCTAATACATACCGATGTATGTGGACCGTTTAGATCAACCACGAAGGATAGGAACCGCTTCTACATGACTTTTACCGATGATTATAGTAGATATGGGTATATCTATTTGATAAAGCAAAAGTTAGAAACCTTTGCAAAGTTCAAAGAGTTCAAGAATGAAGTGGAGAATCAATTGGGCAGGAAAATCAAGATGCTTCGATCCGATCGAGGAGGAGAGTACCTAAGTCTTGAATTCCACGATTATCTCAAGGAGTGTGGAATAGTTTCACAATTGACGCCACCTAGGACACCACAATTGAATGGTGTGGCAGAAAGGCGTAATCGAACCTTATTGGACATGGTTCGCTCTATGATGAGTCGTGCTTCACTATCAATCTCTTTTTAGGGGGTATGCCTTAGAGACTGCCGCCCATATCCTTAACCGAGTCCCTACTAAGAAGGTTGCCAAAACACCTCACGAGATGTGGATAGGGAAAGCTCCCTCATTAGCACATATCAAGGTTTGGGGTTGCGAGGCTTTCGTAAGACGAGATACTCACGACAAGCTCGAACCTCGTAGTGAGCGATGTATTTTCATCGGCTACCCGCATAAATCCTTTGGATATCTCTTCTATAGACCGAAGGACAATGTTGTCTTTGTTGCGCGGAGAGGGGTTTTTCCGAGAGCGAGAATTCATAAGCCAAGGAGACAGTGGGAGGAAAATCGAGCTTGAAGAGATTCAAGAGTCAATAGATGAAGGAACCTCTACCGCTGACACTCAACCCGAGGAGGAAACTCCGGTTGAACCGATTGACGAGTCCTTACCTCTTAGACGTTCCGATAGAGTTAGAGTTCAACCCCAGTTTTATGGTTTTCATATTACTACCGAAGGGGATATGTATATTAGTGATGGTACACTAATAAATCTTGATGAACCTAATAGTTATAAGGAAGCCATGGCAGGCCCGGAGTCTGCAAAATGGAAAGAGGCAATGGATAGCGAGATCCAATCCATGTCTGATAAACAAGTTTGGAATTTGGTTGATAATGTGCCCGGACGTAAGACCGTTGGGTGCAAATGGATCTTCAAGAAGAAGACCGTGTGGATGGAAACGTACACACATATAAAGCGCGATTGGTCGCGAAGGGCTTTACTCAAACTCCCGGAGTTGACTACGATGAGACCTTCTCACCAGTTGCGAAGATAAAATCTATTAGAGTGATGTTAGCGATTGCCGAATTTCATGATTATGAGATTTGGCAAATGGATGTCAAGACCGCTTTCCTTAACGGAAAGTTGGCTGAGGATGTTTACATGGCTCAGCCATAGGGGTTTGTGGATCCGAAGCATCTGAATAGAGTGTGTAAGCTTGAGAAGTCCATTTATAGACTTAAGCAAGTGTCTCGCAGATGGAATCTTTGCTTCGATGAGAAAGTCAAAGAGTTTGGATTTGTACGAAGCGAAGATGAATCATGTGTATATGTCAAAGCCAGTGGGAGTATAGTTAGCTTCCTCGTTCTATATGTCGATGACATATTACTCATAGGAAACGACACCTCGACTCTACAGGAAGTTAAGTCCTTCGGGAAGTGCTTCGCTATGAAGGACCTCGGAGAGGCTTCTTACATTTTGGGAATAAGGATAGTAAGAGAAAGAAGTAAGAGACTAACTGGACTTAGTCAGAACACTTACTTAGAGAAGGTACTAAAACGTTTTAGTATGGAAAACTCGAAGAAGGGAGAATTACCGATACAAAGTAATGCCAAGTTGAGTAAGACTCAAAGTCCGAGTACTGAAGCTGAGATAGTTGAAATGAGCCGAGTACCATACGCTTCTGCAGTTGGCTCAATCATGTACGCTATGACTTGTATTCGCCCTGATGTAGCCTTTGCTTTGAGCATGGTTAGTAGATATCAAGGGAACCCTGGCGGAGCCCATTGGACTGCGGTGAAGAATATCCTTAAGTACCTTCGGTGGACGAAGGAATGGTTCTTAGTCCTCGGAGGGAGTGATGACTTGAAGGTCCGAGGGTATAGTGACGCCAGTTTTCAGACCGACAGAGACAACTACTGTTCGCAGTCGGGCTGGGTCTTTACCCTAAATGGAGGAGCAGTGACTTGGAAAAGTTCCAAGCAAGAAACCGTAGCTGATTCAACGTGCGAATCAGAGTACATTGCAGCGAGCGAAGCGTCGAATGAGGCAATATGGCTGAAGAACTTCATCGGTGATCTTGGAGTTGTACCTGTCATAAAGGAGCCCATGGAGATTTTCTATGATAATGAAGGAGCGGTTGCCTTGACCAAGGAACCGAGGGATCATGGTAGATCTAGACATATCGACAGAAAATATCACTTTATTAGACATCGTGTAGAAGAAGGACAACTCGTAGTGAAGAGAATATCATCGGAGGATAACCCAACAGATCCGCTTACGAAGGGACTAAGCAGGGTTAAGCACTTGCAGCATGCTAGGAGTATTGGGCTGAAAGATGATATTAGCATAGATTAGATAGTATTAGAAACATGTAATAGATAAATGTAATTAACATTTGATGATTAAATAAAGGAGTTTTATTTATGAGTAATGTTACTGTCTTATGTTAATTGTTTAACTATTGTTTCATTTTGCATGTTTTGACTTCCAGAATAATTGAACTTGTTAAGAATAATCGAATTATTCAAATTGTCCACAATCGTTCATATGTTGGAAGTAGATATGAATGAAGATTGTCGTGAATTGGTGCGTAGATTGTCTAAATGGTATTAGACATAGCAAAAGATTGTTGCGACGTTCATGAGTGCTTATGAACTGGTTTTGAGCATTGGAACAAACCCGCGCTTGCTGGAATCACCTTATGGAATATGACAAAAAGGGTGATCACAAGACGATAATATCATATAGTCTTAAAACCTAGATATATGGTTTGTTATTTGTTAATTGATTGTACATTGATAATGCGAAAATGCATTAGTAACTCGGTGTTATAAAACGCATTGTTATGTATAGTTGATTAATGAATAAGTAAATGCATATAAGTCGAAGTTTATCTGTTACTTTTATCCTAAGAAGGTAAAAGCGATATCTCAGCCGCTCGATGATTTGATTTGACTTATGTGCCAGGCCCGGTCAGAACTGAATTGATGTGTTCGATTAAGTTCTATGTCAAATAAATCAGAGATCGAGAAACCTAAATGCTTGACTAATCATTCCATAGAATTGTCAGCATGATATCTAACAGAGGACTGTACAAGCCCTTATCTAAAGGACAAGATTGATTAGATCAGAGTTTGACAGCTTCTTTGAGAGCTACGATTGCAAATCGAATTGTACTTGTGCATATAGTTACTAGGCTTATCCAAGTGGGAGACTGTTGGAATAGTGTCTAAGGCTGCAACTATATTAGGCAAGTATTTGACCCGATTGTGCATGGTCCTTTTGGGTTGCCTTCACCATAGCAACTTGATAGGATGATTTATTAAGAGAGAATAAATATTATTAATATATTATGAGAATAATATAAAGAATAATAATATTGTTATTTGATTAATATAAGTCATAAATTAATTGGTATTAATTTGGTGACTTAAAGAGATTAATTAAATAAGAGGGTATAAATTGTCAATTGTTTGATAGTTAAACTTTAGACTGTAAATCCTTAGGGGTTGGACGAATTCTAGAGCTAAGGATAGCTCAAAATCGTCCAAGGCTATCTATGGTAAGGATATGGATTGCTTTAAGAGAAGATTATCCAACTAGGGTTTAAGTTGTAACCCTTAAGGAGTCTACAAGTATAAATAGACCCCATGGCTTAGGGAAATCGAAACTGTAGTGGTGTTGATTATGATGGCATGTGCGGAATATGAAAGATCTAGTGAATCATCATGTAAAATCAAGAACACGATGAGTAAATAAATCTTTGTAAGCTCTTATTAGATCTAGAAAGATTATACAAATGTGTTTGTATACAATTTCTCTCTCTAGTCTAACACTCCAAATGATTCCTTACTTAATGGGAGTCACTCACTTCCTATTTATAGGAAAAGACTCAACCCATTTACACATACAAAGAGGAAAGCCTAAAACATTACATCCAAGCATGACTTTGCACCCTAACATTATCCCCCTCAAAGTTAGGATCGGATGTCCGGCTTCAATCTCCAACAAGCTAGCACGATCAAGGACAAACTCCCCCTCGAAGTAACACCGATCTTCATATCCACAAATGGATATTCGACAAACCCGAGAAGCTTCGAATACCCATCATTCTCCTCCTTTTTATAATCAAAAAATGATTATAAAACCCACTAAGGATGAGAAGCGCCCGAGGAATAGTCTTCACAATACTCTCCCTTGATGTGTACCAAAAATGAATCACCAAAAATCTTGCACGGAAAAACAATCACGAAAAAGCCACAAAAATTTCCAATTTATGAAAAAATTTGACTTTTTAAGTGAAAGTTGCAAGATTTTTCAAAATCCGGGTAGATATTATCATTTTCTGAAACTTGCAGGGACCCGTTGCGCCCAAAACAGCCAAATATGCAAAACTCTCCCCCTTTTTCAAAGTTGGGTAGAAAGCATCAATTTGCACAAACTACAGGGGCCAGAAACGCACATTCTTCAATTTTTAGCAAAAAATAGTCAGTTTTCGAATTTGGGTGCAAACTGCCAAAAATTCGAAGTCTCAGGGACCATCTTTGTAAATTCTGCCCTTTTTGCTCAAACATACGAAGACTTGTACCAAATATGCGAAGCCTCAAACAATTTTCGAAGTTGGGTGAAAAGTGTCAACCATACGAAACTTGCTTTAATTTTCGAAGTGTCAAAAATTCGAAGGTTCAGGGGCTGTTTTCGAAATTTTTTCCTTTTCCATGCCAAAACACACGAAGACTTTGGCAAATTGCAAAACATACGACGCTTTTTGATGAAACATACGAAGGGTTTAATTCTTTGTCAAACAGTTGAAACTTCAAGGGACATAACCGAAACTTTTCTTTTCTTTCTTTCGTTCATGCTCACCGCTTCTTCCTTTCAGTTCTTACGAAGCATACGAAGACTATATTATGAACAGTAATTTTTTTTTCTTTGACCCTTCGCATTTTGCAATCTAGATCTCCAAAATCAAATTTACGTTCTTAGGGTCTTCGTTTCTTAGTGTTCTTCCCAAACCCAACACAAGTACCCTTCGAATCTGGAACCCAAACTCTTCGTTTTTTTCAATTCAGCGAGATCAAAATTTCGAGACTCCAAAATCAAAACTAACACCAACTCAGCCTTCGCTTTAATCATCCAAACCAAAATCGATTTCACATCACCAACCCTTCGAAAATCAACAATCAAAATCCTTCGTATATTCAAAATCGATTTCCAAATCAAGTTCAATACGTACCAATCCTGCACCATATGAACGAAACTTCTGTTCTTCGTCCCAAAAATTGTTCCTGTTCATCAAAACATCCAACTCCAACCAATCGATCATATAACCAAGGCTTTGAAACATTTACTTCTTGATATAACAGATCGACATTCAATTCTTCAAATCTTAACCCAAATCAATCATTAACCTTCGCTTTTTAGTCCAAACCCACAATCATTGAAATATTGATTCCCAAATCACAGATCTTCGAAGCTACATCATCAACAGCGACTCATTAATCCTCCGAACATTGAATCCAAAGTCGACATCAAGCTATTAACTTTGTCGATTCGTCAGTCGATATCAAATCCAAACCTTCACATTTACAAATCAACCATTCGACCTCGATCTCAAAAATCAACAATCGACATACCCATCTTTCAATTTTGAATTCGCTTTCTTCTTATAAACATATACATCAAAATCAAAATTCTCAAGCCTTTGTTGTCAACATACCCAATCATCAACGTCAATCCAAAATTTCGAATCAATAGTAACGAACCCATGATATCGACGATTCAGATAAGAACCTTTAACTCTCGATCTCAAATATTTGTTCTCCATTCTTTGATTTTAACTCAGATATTCAAAATTAGTTTGATTTCAATAAACATTGTCCAATCCTTCACTGAATCAAACAATCTAAAATCAAAATCAATCAAAAATCAAAATCGAACAGTATCATCAAAAATCGTTTTCAAACAACGAATTCAAGAATCAGTTAAAATCAAAATCATCTAAAACGATTTTGAATCAAATACGACTCCAAGAGTAGGTAACAAAAATGAGTTTTGATTGTAATTTCAAATTCATACAAATCGAGTATCAATTTAATCACACTCTCATAGTCAAAAGAGGATTTTGACTTTTAATGGTCATTCGATTTCAAGTCAGTAAGATGGAATAAGAGTGGAAGATATCATAATATCAAGCTTGATACATGTATGAACAGTTTGATACATGTATGAACAGTAACAAGTAACCAATTGGGCTTTAAAATCGAATGGATTAATAGAAATTAGGATTGGGCTTTAAAAAAAATTAACGATGAACAGTGAATTTCAAATTTGATGTTTTGAATTAATCAAAACAAAATTAAAAGTTTCTTTTGGGTATGATCTGGAAAAAAAATATTGGATCAATCAAAGGGGTTGAAACGGAATAGATCCAATGAGGCAAATCGATCAAAAATGAAAAACGTAAAACGTGAATCGAAATCATGGATGTTTTGGAATCCATTTGAGAATTTGAGATACCTTTTTGATGAATCGAGTTCTGTTTTCAATGAACGAATCAAATTTAGAAGATCTTGGTTCTTTTGTCGGAATGATAAAATCTCCAAATCGAACATTGTACCACCCACCATGCGAGATGTACAACTCGTTATTCGTGTTCTTCAACGATCCAAGAACATCTTCAAAAGAACCACCAACACATTTGGGTTTTGACTTCAAATTCAATGCAACCTTTGGAGATTGTTGCTTTGGAACCCAAATTTGCTTCACGGATTTTGGCTTCACAACATATGACGATTTTTGTGAGTAAACCCGCTTATTCTTCCGATTCATCTTCTTCTTCTTTTTCTTTCTCATCTTTTTGCATCTTGAAGACTTGACTTCATGAACAAACCCACTTTCAACAACATGAACATTTTGAGTTTGAATCAAATCTTTTGGAGTTTGATATTTGTGATTTTCTTGGATCACCGGCTTTCAATAAGGAATCATTCCTTCAAACGAATCACAAGAACACAAAATATCATCGGTTTGAACTCCAATCGAGCAAAAAACTTTTTCATCATGAAAATCAACTTGAACTCCTTTTTCTTGAACATCAAGAACATCAGATTGAACTCCATTGTCAAGAACTTCAACAAACTTAAGTGCACGAAGATCATTCGGGTTTTTAATTAGAGAAATGTATTTCTTATTGAACAAATCTCTTTCTTCTCCTTCTTTTTGATTTCTACTACGAACTAATATGGACAAGGCAATTTTATTCAACCATGCAATCTTACAAAGTGGTTGAAATACCAAGCTTCCATGATCATCCTTCAAACCTCCATAAGAAACCAAATTACCTCATGAAATCAATTTGCTTAACAACAACCCATAAAATTGATCTTCATTGACTTTGTATTTCACATCTTTAATGATCACAATCCAAGAATCATATGGCAAACCCACCATGATCACAAAAACTTGAAAAATTGTAGAGAGAGAAAGTGATTTTGAATGGGTTTTCTAGAAAGAGAAAGTGATACAAACAAGTATTCTAGAGAGAGAAAGTCGAATTATGGATCAAATCAAGGAAAAATTCGACTTCTAGAATACAAAAACACTCTCTAAACACGAAGATCAATGAACAATAAGAATCACCAAATCAAAATAGCCATCAAAGATCAATTCTTGATGTGATTCAAGAACACCCGCTCTGATACCAATTGTAGTGGTGTTGATTATAATGGCACGTGCGGAATATGAAAGATCTAGTGAATCATCATGTAAAATCAAGAACACAATGAGTAAATAAATCTTTGTAAGCTCTTATTAGATCTAGAAAGATTATACAAATGGGTTTGTATACAATTTCTCTCTCTAGTCTAACACTCCAAATGATTCCTTACTTAATGGGAGTCACTCACTTCCTATTTATAGGAAAAGACTCAACCCATTTATACATACAAAGAGGAAAGCCTAAAACATTACATCCAAGCATGACTTTGCACCTTAACAGAAACCTCATTGAGAATAGAGAACCCCTGGCCGATCTCCTCCTAGCCTCTCTCTCCCAAATCATCTTCATTGCTATTGGTGTTTGTAAGCCATTAGAGGAGTGACAATTGTGACTCTAGAGCTCCACGACAACAAGATCAAACAAGAGATTCAAAGGTATGATTCTAGATCTGTTTTGTATTGTTCTTATACTTAATTAGTCATTAGAAGTCTTGGATTCAAAGCATGTTTAATTAGAAAGCCTAGATCCAAGCATTAAGGTTTTGCATGCGCACATAGGAAAGTTCTTATGGCTAAAACCCATCAGGTTTCACCATCCTTCATTCGGGTTGTTATCATGGAGGAGATTATTTCATACCACTCTTGACGAGCACTTTGATGGTATCTTTCAATCATATCTTGGTGCATCTCAAAAGGTTAGTAGTCCTCATAGGACTTCTGGAGTTCAGCTGTCATGGTGGCCATCATGATGCATGCCACTTTGGTGGCATCCCTTTCATGTGCCCAGAAGTCAGCGATCTCCTGGGGAGTTGCAGTGGTCTCATCAATATATTTAAGCTCCTTATCAAGGACATATTCCTTGTCCTCGTAGCAGGTAATCATCCTAATGTTTCTAATCCATTCATTGAAGTTGGATCCATCAAAAGTGACTTTCCCACACAAGTTCATAAGGGTAAAGTAGCCATTAGGATTAGAGCCAGAAGCAACATTGTTTGAAGACACCTAAGCAAGAAGAAAGACCAGATTAGTTTAGATATAAATATAGTCCTTAATAAAACACCCAAATGTAATATTAAGGCTAGGAGCCAATCACAATATATTATACTTAGAAGAGGTATGTCGTAATTTAAGTAATAACACATTTGAAAGGTAGGTGAATGACGATTCACCAATTTCCACCAAAAATGAAATATTAATATATTAAGTTTTTAATTTGGTTCTTAGAAATTCCTATATTCTTTTGAGATTCAATGAACTCTTCAAAGGCATGTTTCAATCTCGAGTGTGCCCTCCAAGTTTTGTGACTGCGATACCGAGGATCACAAAACGAGGTGTGAAGTAACCATGCAAATCACTTGGCACCCTCAATGTTTATTACTCAATCGATGTGCCAGTTAACCACACGCACTCCACCAACCTATAATAAACTTTAAGTCACCCTTTACCTACCTTGTTAAGTCTAAGTTAGTGTGCCGGTTAACCACACACGCTCCACTAACGACTTAAACAAAGTGTAAAGTGTAATTTCATGGATTAGCGCCTTATTCACATTTTTCCTAAAGTAACTAAGATTGGGAAATTAATAAAACATTTAGTTACTTTATAATATTCGTTATACTTTTAATGAGAATTTATAAGTCCTTGTCCTACCCGTTCGGCTAACGACCGTCCACCGATCAAGGAAGCGGTGGGTGAGAGTGGACACCCATTAAGTTGCCATTTTATAGGCAACAACCTTATACCCCCCCCCCCCTTATAGACCGACTTCATGAATGAGGCGTACTAGCGGTAAGACGACTTGATCTTATACATATATATTATTAACTTATAATATGATAAATTATAAGGGTTGAATTTTAACTTTTAAAATTCTAATGGTTGGAACTAAAGTTTTAATCATTACTTTACTTGTTCCAAAACTTGAGGGCAAGTTTTGTAAACTTTCAAAACTTTTCATTTCTTATAACTTATGAATTAATTGAGTATTAAAAATGAAGACTCTTCATTTTTATAACCCTTGTGTTCTTTTAATGACTTTTATTAAAGTGTGACCTTTGGTTTTCCATAACTTGAGGACAAGTTATGGACTCCATTAAAACACATAATGATCATGAATTAAACTACCAAGTAGGTTACAAAAAATTCCTATGATCATCTAATCTTCATAAGTTCAAGAACATGAATATGAGAATTTCAAGAATCATGAATTACTCATAAAACTTGTATTTTTTGATAATTGTCATTGTAAATGGATTAGCATAAACATTACACCATCTAAAACAAGTTTTAAAGCACCAAAACAGTTTAGGGTAATGTTTCTAGTCCATTTCCAGCAACAAAAGTCGAAAATCTGCTGTCAGTGCCTCCTACTCGTCGAGTGCATGAACCTACTCGACGAGTAGGATGAATTTTCACTTGGACTCGTCGAGTCCCCCCATGGACTCGGCGAGTCCACTGTTCAGACAGCAAGCTGTTTCGATTTTTAACACATTTTTTCACAAATAACAAACAAACAAGCCTAGGCTCTGATACTACTGAAGGGTTTTGAGCATTCTAACACTTCCTAAGTGTACATGCAACCCTAATAAACCTTGGATCTACGTTTGTCTAAAATTCATGCAAGTGGATTTCCAAGGTTCATGATCCTATCTAGCATACACTGGGAACATTTTAACTTAAATGTAACATAGAATAACATACCTTGTTGTTGTTTTTGATTAATTGAAACCTTGTGAGCCTAGCACCCCAAGTGTGATGTCTCAAATGCTTCACACAATACCAAATGTTATGGAGTAAACTTGGAGAGAATGTATAACACACTAAAATCAGCTCTAGCCCTCTTGTTCTCCTTAGTGTCATCGATTTTGGGAGATGTCACTTGGTTTATATAGTGTGTTGCATTAGGTTAGCCCTAATGTAACATGACTCTTCATTTCCATGACCCATAGATTAACTCCATGGAGCATCTTATGGGTGGAACCCAACTTGATAATCCATGGAGCCTCTTAGCCCACTATATAAGTTATGGATGATTTACATAATCAACCCATATATTTAATTAGTTATCTTTTGATCATTTAATTAATTCTAAATTAATTCTTGATCAAACTAATTAAATAATATTATTAATATATTAGAACTTATAATATAATAATAAACCATAAATGTTATTTCTCTCATTTAGTTTATCCAATGCATGGTGCCATGCAACCCAAATGGACCATGCAGGGTCGAGTCAAGTACATACCAGAAATAGTTATGAACTTAGACACCTTATCCAACAAGATTCACCCATCCAACCATCCTACCAACCCTAATTACATACGACCTATATGCGCGAGCTAATGATAGATGGACCAGGTACGAGTCCTACCAGGAGCTTCGGGACAAGGTTGCCCAGGAGTGCGAGTGGATGTTCTACCATTCGAATTAATCTAGTCGCGTAAATTGAACCTATATGCTCCCCACCGATCTAACCGACAAACGAGAAACACTACAGCAGGCCTTATGCAGCACTCCGAGGAGAAATTATTTCTTATGAATTAAGACAGCTAAAGACGTATGGGGTCGGCTAGGTCACGCATCACCTCAAACTAGTAGCGGTAGTATTCGCCCTAGACATCTAGAGACACCATCTCTACGACACAAGATGTAGAATCTTTACCAATCATAAGAACCTAGAACACAAGAGCAGCAGGGCATGTTATCTCACGAACGAAGCACATGAAAACTCGCTACTCCCTTCATCCAGGCTTGTAAAAGATGTGTCTGGACCTCAAAAAGTAACATCAGTGGACGAATAGGAAAGCTGACATTGCTACACATATGGGCAAGTATCGCACTTGTGCCAAGGTCAAGGTAGAATAAAGGAAGCCTTCGCTTTTCCTACAACAACCAGTGATACCCGAAAGTATGTGAAATCTCTCCAAGTATGTGAAATCTCTCTTAAATCTCTCCAAGTATGTGAAATCTCTCCAAGGATGTGAAATCTCTCCAAGTGTGTGAAATCTCTCCCAAATCTCTCTATATATGAGAAATCTCTCCAAGTATGTGAAATCTCTCCCAAATCTCTCCAAGAATGTGAAATCTCTCCTAAATCTCTCCAAGTATGTGAAATCTCTCCCAAATCTCTCTCTGTATGAGAAATCTCTCCTAGTGTGTGTAATCTCTCCCAAATCTCTCTCAACTTCTTATAATCACTCGGGGCATCCCGACCCTCAAATTTGACGAAAACAGCTCGAAAACGGGAGTCTACGCGAAAAACAGCCTTAAGGAGCCGAACCTTCTTAGGAACCAAAACCCTTCTTAGGACCGAAACCTTGTCAGAAGCGAAGCTGTCAGAAGCACCTTGAGGACCAAACTCTGCTGATGAAGAACTGAAGCTGAATCTCGGAAGACCAAAGGTCCCCTCGGACCGAACCTCCTCCCTCTCGGTTCCAATGCACCAGCCGAACCCTACCTTTGGTTCTAGTGCTGCTAAGACCGAGCCTTCACGACCTTCGGCCCCAATTCGGATTTTCGCCTCTTTTCCTGGTTTTCGACCACGACTCCATTTTAAGCCCGTTTTTAATTGCTTAATAGTTGAACAAAAGGGTTCCAGAACCTTCCCCACGATGGTGGACGGTTTTGGAGGCATATTATAGGGTTTCTAAAACATCCCTTACAGATAAATTAGGAGATTGGATAATTACCTAATTTGAAATAATAGTATTATATTCAAATTAGGGTTTCCTAGTGCAGCTATAAATATACCTTAACCCTTTAATTTTCGGTCACTCCTCCTCTCAAGAGAATAGCCGAAAATCACCCCTGCTCCTTTCTCGTCAATCTTCCTAAGTTGCTAGGGTTTGGGTGTGAACCATCAGAGGTACGAGATTTCTGGTGCTTGCTTCCAAGAGATTTTGAAAAAGGATTCCATTGGTTATTTACAAGAATAATCAAAATGTATGTAAACTCTAACCGTCTTATGAATTTCGATTAAACTAGGGTTTCCTTAGGGTTCTTTGATGTTCATAGATTATAACATTTAATAATGAAAACATAGATCCAATTAGATTGCATGTGAACTTAAGAGTTAAGTTATTTTCGACCACATGATTTTTGTAACCTATAAAATTTAACAGTGGTATCAGAGCCCAATGTTTTCAATTGAAAATTCATAATAGTTTAATAGACTAAATTAGAGATTATAGAAATTAAACTCTAAGCCTTGGAATTTTTGACTTGGGCTAGGGTTCATGAAACCCTAGCCTCCTCCCTCGATTTCGAAAATCCCCAGGGTTGTTAGGATTTCCTTATTTGATAATAATTGTTTTAATTGGTTGAAATAGAATAACTGAAATTGGATAAACCCAATACCCTTAATTTTCGAAAATCTAGTAGGGATTGTATTAGGATTAAATTTAAATTATTTTATTAATAGTTTAATAGAAAATAGTTACTTAATCTATATGATTTAAATTAATTTAATTAATAGTTAATTAAAAGATAAAGATTAAATGATAACTGGTTTAACTTTAAATTAAATTAATTTTTATTAATTTTTGAAAATTTAATATTAAACCTAGTATTCTAGAAAAGTTTAAAAATACATCTTATACTGTATATAATTAGAAGTTCAATATACTATATGTATAAGACAAGTCAGTCAAATCGCTAGTATGTCTCATTCACGAAATCATACTATAAGGGGAGTTTAAGGAAGCGACCTATAAAATAACCGTTTTTGGTTGTCTACTCTCACTTACCGCTCTCTTGTATGGTGGGGGTTCGTTAGCCAAACAAATTTGATAGGATATAATCTCATTAATAAGTATAATGATATAAAGTAACTAAACTATTTTGAAAAAAACCCACTCTTAGTTACTTTAGGAAAATGTGAAAAATATGCTAATCCATGAAATTGCACATTATGCTTTATATGTAGTTAGTGGAGCGTGTTTGGTTAACCGGCACACTAATAGTGACTATAAAGAGTAGTAATGGGCATCTCGAAAATTATCATTGTTAATGGAGCATGTGTGGTTAGCCAACACATTAATTAGAGATGATATATGACATCGAAAATTATCATTATCATCGTTTTGATTGAAATTGGTAAATTGTCTTTACCTACCTTCATAAATTCGTGATAAGATTACAACATCCCTTTTCTTAGTTGTGAATTGTTATTTTGGATCCTATCCTTAA
Source organism: Lactuca sativa (assembly GCF_002870075.4). Lineage (NCBI taxonomy): Eukaryota > Viridiplantae > Streptophyta > Magnoliopsida > Asterales > Asteraceae > Lactuca > Lactuca sativa. The sequence continues at coordinate 196,009,227 of NC_056631.2, read as the reverse complement.
ATATTTATACTTACGGGGACATTAAGGATGCCAAAGTGAAGCCATCGTCGGCAGGTATTTACACTATTCAAACTAATAACTCACAATCTACTCATTCTTGGGTCCTTGATACTGGATGTCGTTTTCATATTTTTTCAGATTTGAAAGGGCTAAGAGAAACTGAGGAGACGGAGCATGGAAGGATAAATCTGATCATGGGCTGTAGCTGATCTTCTCCTATTACCAAGATTGGAATTTATAGTCTTGTGCTTGGTGGTGATGTTAGATTAGATTTAGTTGATTGTTGCTATTCGTCAGAAATGATGTGAAACATTATATCTTTTCATGCACTATTTAGACAAGGTTTTCCATATTCATTTAATGATGTGAATGGTTCAATTTTGTTTTATAAAATGGTATTTTTATGTTTGAACCTTTACCTTGTAATGGTGTGTATGAAACTGTGATTTATGTTGATAGCTTAGGCAATATTGTATTTCATATTGATTTGTCTAATGGTTTAGACAAGGCATGCTTGTGGCATTTTCGTTTGGGCATATTAACAAGAAACACATCGCCCAACTCCAAAAGGATGGAGTGTTGGAATCATTTGACTTAAGAATAGATGATTAATGTGAATCTTGTCTTTTGGGCAAGATGACAAAATCACCTTTCACTGGATGTGTTTGTTGGATCTCATACACATAGATGTGTGTGGACCCTTCAGATCCACCATAAGGGATGCTAATCGATTCTATGTGACATTTATAGATTTTTATAATATATGGTTATATCTATTTAATCAAACATAAGTCAGAAACCTTTGAAATGTTCAAAGAGTTTAAACGTGAAGTCGAGAATTAATTAGGTAGGAAGATAAAGATGATCTGGTCTGATAGAGGCAGAGAGTATCTTAGTATTGATTTCCATGACTATCTCAAGTAATGTGGAATGGTTTCATAACTGACTCCTCCTAGGACACAACAACAATGGTGTGGCTGATAGGCGTAATCGGACCTTGTTAGACATGGTTCTTTCCATGATGATTCGAAATTCTCTTCCCATTTCCTTCTAGGGTATGTCTGGATACGGCCGCCCATATCCTCTATCTTGTCCTTACCAAGAACGTTGCCGAAACACCTCACAATATGTGGACCGAGAAGGTTCCTTTGTTAACACATATCAAGGTCTGGGGTTGTGAAGCTTTTGTTAGATGAGAGACTCATGACAATCTAGAACCTAGAAGTGAGAGGTGTATTTTTATTGGTTATAAGTCTTTTGGATATTTGTTCTACAGACCTAAGGAGAATGTGGTATTTTGTTGGGCGTGTCAAACCCAACAAATAAAAGATATAAATGACTCCTTAAACACTATTACTATTCACTAATAATGTAGTACAAGGTAAGTAGGGTCGATCCATAGAGACATTGGACAAGTGTTTATACCTTTTTGCGTAAGGTACAAAAATGGTCACAAAATGGGGGGAATTTATAAGCAATGATTTAAACTATAGAATAAAGAAATAAGTAAATGATTGATTTAATGAAGTAGATTCAAGATTTGTAAGGACTCCAACTCCATGCAAGACAAATTAGCAATGTGATTCCAAGGATGAAATGATATTTGTTCAATTCTATCTAAATTGGTACATGGAAATGCTAACAAGATCTAGCACCTCCCATTCACCACATTGATTAACCAAAATAAGCTCTTTGATTAATCCTAACCTTGCCAATCTAATCTAAACAAGCTCTAAGAATTAGGTTGAAAGATTGCATTAAACTGTATGTGAATGTTCCCAAAACACTCAATACTCCTCATAAGCTCGGGAGCATAAGAATGTGTGAATAAGATTTACACTAAATTCATTCAATAGAAATCAGTTTAGTGCTTGTTACCTAGTCCAATTTACAAAACAATTACGGATTTTGCAATTAGATAACTTGAATGATCTAACCCTAATTCAAATGGCCAATAAGAATCACAATTAGAATCAAATCTTCGATTGAAACAAAATCAAATTCACTAGATAGAAAATTGAAAGAAAACATCAAGTCATATGATTGAAATCACAACTAGAAGTCAAGACATAAAGTTGGAGAATCTAGGGTTCTAGCCACTCATGACTAGAACAAGATCACAAATCTAGAAAATGAAATTAAAGTTCTTACAAAATGAAATCAAATGTTCCCAAGTGTTAATCAACTTCAAAATCCTCAATAAATTTGCCTTCTCCATTCCAAAAGTCGACCCCCTAAGTAAAAAGTCGGTTCCCACCTTTAAGAATGGTGAAAAACTGCTTTAAAACCCACGTTTACGTTTACGCTGCCCGCGTAAATTAACACTGTCATTTACACGGCCCGCGTAAACGCAAAAATATACTGCGCAGAAATCTACCTTTACACGGCCCGCGTAAACGCAAGGCTTGCATTTACACGGCCGTGTAAATCTCTGTAAAGCCAAAATCTTCATTTCTTTGATATCTTGCTCCTCGATGCTCCACAAATCCTGAAATTTTGTCCGCAACTTTTATTTACCTCCTCCAATAATATCCTACCTCCAAAAGTCCCTGAAATATCACAAAAGTATTTGAATGAAATTGCCTCATGAAAAATCCCGAAAAACATGCAAAATGCATGAGTTTAAGTCTATATGCAATGTACTTTTATGAAATAAAGCTACAAAATGGGTACATGAAATGCACCTAACATCTTTGTAGCACGAAGATGAGCCTTTTGCGTGAGAGAGCTCATATGCAAAGAATATAGTGGGAGTACAATTGACCTCGAAGAGAAGAATCAACAAATAAAGGAACCTTAGAAGGCACCATCTCTCAACTAGAGGATGAGACTCATGTTGAGCCCATTGACAATTCATTACCTCTTAGCCATTCTAGTAGAGTTAGTATGCCACCTGAGTTATATGGTTTCCATATAACTACAGATGGTGACATGTTTGTTAGTGATCGTACATTGGTAAATTTATATGAGCCAGCTAACTACAAGGAAGCAATGGCAGGCCCTGAGGCTGCCAAGTGGAAAGAGGCAATGGACAGAGAGATCAAGTCCATGTAATATAACCAAGTTTGGAATTTGGTTGATGTGACAACCCGAAATTTCCATTTTTGTACGAACATATCTATTCAATAGAAGCTAGTCCAGTTTCACTGAACTTCAGACTTTTCCGAATAAGTTTGTGTACATTAGGGTTTACATTAAAGGAGATATCAAGAGAGTGGATGCTCATAGGTTTATGAAACTTGATCATTTCAACACTTCATCATGTTAGAGTCCAATTCCAGAATAAAATATTTTCTGCCAAAATATTTCAGGACTATAAATAGATTTCTGAACTAAATTATTCATTATTCACATTTCCAACTAGAGAAAAGCCATATTTCTCTCTCACGGATCTTCGGGTTTTCATCCCAAATCGTGAGTCTACTTTCCTAGTTGTGTTTTAATGCATTTTATATGCTTAATAACATAGTTTACATGTCAAATTTGTAAGATCCGGGAGTTTACCGCCCAAGAACGTTCTTGGGGAGTAAACTCCAAAACGAAGCCTAAAAGCTACCTAGTCCCATTTCCTTGTTAGGTAACTAGTTAAGGATATTATGTATGATCTTTTAAGGCTAGAACACAATCAAGAACACTTAGCTTTTGGAGTTTACGGCCCAATAGTTTCTTGGACCGTAAACACCATTTTTCAAGGGCTTAAAGTCCCCTAAACACCCCCTTAAGACTTTAGACAATAACCCTCTATTACTTGTAGCTTGAATGGGGAGTAAATCACATCAAAATCATCCCTAAAGGGGAGTTTACGGCCAAGAAATACTCTTGGGCCGTAAACTCCAAGTAAAGGCACCAAAGTGTGCCTAAAGTCCCCTTTAGCCTTAAACAAAAGTCTAGGATTTATCCTTTGTGTGCAAGACGCTTAAAAGAATTAAAACACCCACCCCATAGGAGTTTACGGCCGTAAACTCTAGGGGATATGGTCTTTAGTCCATAAACTCCTCAAAGGAGCATTCTAAGGCCCTAAACTACCTAAAGGATTAAACCACCAATGGTAGGCTCATTCTAGAAGTCATTTAACACTTTAAAACACCCAAAACCACCAAGTCAAGAGTTCACGGCCGTAAACTCAAGGGTTTATGACCGTAAACCCCAAAGGTGGGGTTTGTTGGGTGGTAAACTCATATACAAGGTCATTTGGTACATTAAACCCCTTTAGCCTTGTCCCGTAGCAACTTAGATGCAACCATTAGGACCTATAACACTTATACAAAGTGTTTACATGTTCCTAAGTGTCCCAACTTATTTCATTAAGTTATTATTTGGCTAATTAGTTATATATGTTTATTATATGATAACTAGGCTCGTGTGTGTGAACAAGTCTCCGTTTGCCACCTAGCACGGTATCCGACACTACAATCCAAACCACTCACCGCATGTGAGTTCATACCCCTTTAAATTAACCTTTGAAATACTTTAAATGTCTTAAATACTTTATGGGGGGATACAATTTCAATGCTTATAGTTATTGAAATCAATCACATGTGATTGCATTAATCACATGTGATTAATAACTAGAAAACCAATGATTTTATCACTGTTCAAACTGTTTATCAAACTGCTTTACTTTGAAATGTTTTACAAACTCTTTTACTTACCAAATACTTTTATTTAAACTTTGTTATACTTCTTATAAATTGCATGCCCATATATGTATAGATATATAAGAAATGTTTAAAGGGCTTAGGAAAGCCATCCGCCCTATTTCCTTTTTCTCGATTTGGATGTGGTCTGGTGGGATTTCGGGTGACCATACGAAGGTCGTTTCAATATTAGTTATATATCAATTATACATATATAGACATAAAAGTACTTCCATATTCATGCGTACTATACACATTACTAGTAAGTTACCATCAGGGTAACACAGGATCATACTACTACAACTGTTAGATCAATGAGTCAGTTCATTCATGAGTCTATACATTACATTACTATGAGAACATATACAACTATACTAGAAAGAGAACATATACAACTATACTAGAACGAGAAACAGTACATATACAAGAATACGATAACAATTGTGATCCACTGGATCGGAGCATGCCTTAAATGTCATGGCCCGAGTTGTAGCCAGAATTCTCTTGGAGGGAGAGCGTGAGTTTGCGTATAGATCTATACTGGATTGACTATCCTACACCTTGCTGCTAGCTACAGCCGGACCTGCAGGTCTACGGGTGCCAAACGTCATTTCGTTATTACGACCATTCGTATGTCGTTGTTACCAGTAGATAGTATGGTGCAATTATCACATTATACCTTAATATAAATCCGGTTTAAGGTAGTTAGTACAGCAGTAGTTCCTATAATACAAAACTACAGTACTACAATGATTTACCCAGTACATATTTTTAGTGATAACCTCACTTAAACATTAATGTACAAACTATATGTCACACCCCCGAACCAGACGGCGGAAACGTCCGGGGGCTGTCGTGACTCAATTGAATACCATAACATTGAATATATATGAAACAAAACAACATTCGTCACCATTCATCAACATAATACAACCAGTAGTGTTTACATGTCATACATTGTTTGAGATATTACATTTCAAAAAAATTTATATTGTTTGGTTCATTCAAAATAAACTGCAACCGTCACTGAGCATGGTTTCCCTTGACTCACTGGTTTCCTGAGAATACAAGTATTTTGAAAAACGTCAACATATGAAATGTTGGTGAGTTCATAAGTAGTGTTTGAAATCGAATGTTTATATTGTTTGAAAAACCACCAGAAAATCCGATATTTTCTGAAAAGAAAAGCTTTCAAAACGTTTGTGAAGATCCATAGGTATGCTTGTTTGTTTCTATACTTGCAAAAATTGTTCATTTAAGATGTATGCGTTTAAAATCTGTATGTGATAAAAACTCTAGGGAAACCCGATGTTCCCCTAGTTCTTTTGAAATCCGTTGAGTTGCATTGAAACCATTACAAAAATAGTAGTATCGGTCCCAAGCGACGTTGGAAGGTTCTCGAGCATTGATTATTTACTACAAACCCGCATTACACAAATGCCCGGTTTATAGATATACCAACGATTCCCGAAGGCGTCGTCAGTACTAATCACGTTATCCAATCGCCCGGACTATGAGTGGTCCCACATCCGAAGAGAAAGAGGTCACGAAGACCCCGGTAACTCTATTAACCGGTTGGGGAAAAATGTGTGCGAGGGGTCCCCGACCCGCCTCGTAAAATGTGTAGACTTTTCTAGCAATACCATGGCCCTTGGGGTCCAATGGTACAAGCCATTGAAAGTCACCCTACGTTGTGCCAAGTCGGTAAAACTCAACACTTCGTAGAAAAAAAATGTCTTCGGGCCTTAAGATCAGGTCATTGGGCTAGCTAGGCCCAACAAACAAGATTTTACACTTTTGGGGCCCGAAGATGGTGCGTAGACGTCTGTGCACACTCGTATGTATATGTATTACCATTCGTTATTTGTATGTATCAAAGAGTTAGTAGTTGTAGATTTCCATTGGCTCGAGACCGAGCCAATTCGTTTAGCAACGACTTGTGGTATTGTAATGAGTTGTATTTCGTTGGTAGACGAGGTATCATTATTTGATCAAATTGTACATAGTGTATCAGCCTTGAAATATTTTTGTTTTCAGCCCCTCCTTATTTGTAAAATTTTCATTTTCAACCCTTTTATTTAAGTATTTCCCGGTTTGGTCCTTAAACAATTTTTCTTGACATTTTAACACCAAAAATTATTGAAATTAATATTTTTCAGCATATTTTTCAAAGAAAGCAGTTTAAGTCCCTGAAAATGCAGTTTTTCTCGGTTTAGCCCATCTTTTCGTAATTTTGACAATTTTGGCCCCAAATGGAAAATTTTTGCAACTTTAGTCCCTTTTAAATTTAAAAAGCATTTTAAACCTTTGAAAAGGGTTTGGGACACTTATAGTCCACTGTTTTACAGAAAGTTACAGTTTTGGCCCTCCAAAACAGAAAAATTCGCATAATGGGCCTTATTGGGCCGAAATTTGCATTTTTAGCCCAATAGGCTTGAAATTTATGTTTTTAATCCACCAATTAAATAGAATTCCAGAAATAGCTTTATTGAAACTGTTTTGACACATTTCAACCATCAGAATCTGTAAAATGTCATTTTGGGCCCTTAATTTTGTATTTTTCACATTTTTGGCCCAAAATATGTGTTTTTAGCTTAAAGAAAATTGTTGCTAACCACTTGGCTATTTATCTAGTACCACTTATTATGTAGGAACATATTTTAAGCTAATATCATAAAACATGAGTTATATCTCGGTTTTGAGGGGTTTAATGGCTAGATCCAACATTAAAACACATATAAGCATACATATAAGCATGGAAATCATACAAGGCATACAAACACATATAGATCTACACTTTCACTTGTATTCCCCCCCACAAAAACTCTTTAAAACAGAAAATAGGGGTATGAATCTCACCTTGAGTGGGTAGTTTCGGTTCTTGAAGAAAATTTGGAAGAAATGAAGTGATTTTTGGCCCTTGCACTCCTTGATGAACTTTTCGAGATTAGGGGGGTTTCTAGGGTGCAAGATCACGGTTTTTACATGGATTAGGAAGAGATTTTGATAACAAAAGAATTTAAACCATAGATCTATGAATAATCTTACCTTAGATGATGATTTACTTGCAAAATCCTCTTGGAAAGTCCCTAAATTTCGAGATCTTTGGAGAGGGGAGGGAAGGAGAGTTCTTTGAGTGTTCTAGAGAGAAAGTTGAGATATTTTGGTGTGTGTGATGATGCTTGGCCGAGAGTGAGAGAGGAGAGAAGAAGAAATGACTTTTGAAGTGATTTGCATGGAGATATGGACTAAGATGCATGGAGACATGTTGGGTAATAATGAGGTGGCAAGCAAATAGTCAACTCTTCCATTTCTCCTTGAGTGTGGGCCTTGGGCCGAGAATTTGAAAGAAAAAAAAGATTTTTGGGCCTTTTGGCCCTTAAGCCCAATATTAGTGGTAATTAGGGTGTGTTTTAAGTCTAAGGAGTGTGGTAGGATTTTTATGTTTTTCTTGAACTAGTTTTAGGTTATTCATGTATCAAGGCTTTTAATTTATTTAATTCTAGGCCCAACATGACCTAAAATGTTAAAATAAATAAGTGTGGGTCCAATTAGAGCCCAATTAGGGTTCTAAGCCCATGATAGTCTAATTGGAAGCTTATTGGTCCATTAGGATCCAATAAGGAAGCTCTAGTCCAAAATAGGCTTAATAAGAACTTCTAGGGTCTCCAATTGTTTGATGACTATTTATAGTACTTGTATCTTGTATTTGGTTAAAGTTTTTGATTCACATTAACTTGAATGTGTAGATTACATAGCTTAAAATTTACAGTTGTGACATCATCCCCCCGTTAGGGGGAATTTCGTCCCGAAATTCTGTTTGAAAGCTAGATTTGAGAAAACTAGAATAGGTGAGGGTACTTCTGCTTCATTTGGTCTTCGCGTTCCCACGTGAATTCTGGCCCACGCTTTGCGTTCCACCGTACCTTCACGATCGGGATGCGACTCTGCTTAGTACGCTTCACCTCCCTGTCCATGATTTCGATTGGCTCTTCGACGAACAGGAGATTCTCGTTGATTTCGATTTCGTCAAGAGGAACGACAAGGGTTTCATCTGATAGGCACTTTTTCAGGTTAGAAACATGAAACACGGGGTGCACACCGTTTAGCTCCGGGGGTAGTTGTAGTCTGTAGGCTACCGGACCTATTCGGGCGACGATTTCGAAAGGTCCAATGTACCGGGGGTTTAGCTTTCCTCGTTTTCCGAAACGTATAACCCCTTTCCAGGGTGAGACTTTCAACAATACTCGATCACCGACCTGGAACTCTAAGGGCTTTCGCCGTTTATCAGCGTAGCTCTTTTGCCGGTCACGCGATGCTTGTAATCGAGCTTTGATCTGGACAATCTTTTCTGTGGTCTCGCGAATGATTTCCGGTCCTGTCATTGCCCTATCCGACGTATGTGTTCCAGCTAGCTGGGTGTCACCTACTTCAGCCCAACATAACGGTGATCTACATTTACGCCCGTACAGTGCTTCGAAAGGGGCCACCTTAATGCTCGAATGATAACTATTGTTATATGAAAACTCGATCAATGGTAGGTGGGTATCCCAAGACTTTCCGAAGTCTATCACGCATGCACGAAGCATGTCTTCAAGCGTCTGAATGGTTCGTTCGCTTTGACCGTCCGTTTGTGGGTGATATGCGGTGCTCATATCAAGATGAGTTCCCATGGCCTTGTGGAGCGACTGCCAAAAGCGTGACGTGAACCTACTGTCCCTATCCGAGATGATAGATTTTGGCACTCCATGAAGTCTTACAATCTCTCGTAGGTACAAACGCGTCAGCCTCTCCATCTTGTAGGACTCTTTGATTGGCAGGAAATGGGCAGATTTCGTCAGTCGGTCGATTATTACCCATATGGTGTCTAATCCGTCCGACGTCTTGGGCAGCTTGGTCACGAAATCCATAGAAATCCCTTCCCATTTCCACTCGGGAATTGCCGGTTGCTGTAACAGTCCAGAAGGTTTCTGGTATTCCACTTTTACTTTGGCACACGTAAGGCACTTACTAACATAAGTTGCGATTTCCGCCTTCATCTTAGGCCACCAATAGTGCTGCTTAATGTCCAAATACATCTTGTCCGAACCAGGATGAATGGAGTATCGCGTCTTGTGGGCTTCCTGCATAACAGTCTCTCTGAATCCTCCGATTTTTGGAACCCAAATGCGGTTCATGAAGTAGTATACCCCATCCTCTTTGACTTCCAGGTTCTTCTCCATTCCGCGTAATGCCTCGCCAGTTCTATTTTCCGCTTTCATAGCCTCTGCCTGGACTGATGCAATTTGAGTGGTCAGATGAGACTGAATGGTTATCGAGTGCGTTTTCGTACGGCGATTTGTGTATTCCTTCCGACTTAATGCGTCAGCTACCACGTTGGCCTTGCCTGGATGGTACTTGATTTCGCATTCGTAGTCGTTTAACAATTCCACCCATCTTCGTTGTCTCATGTTCAGCTCCTTCTGATTCAAGATGTGCTGGAGGCTCTTGTGGTCTGTGAAGATGGTGCACTTAGTACCGTACAGGTAGTGCCTCCAAATCTTTAGGGCAAAGACCACGGCTCCCAGTTCTAGGTCGTGGGTCGTGTAATTTACTTCGTGCGCCTTTAGTTGACGGGACGCATACGCTATCACTCTTCCACGTTGCATGAGAACGCAACCTAAGCCTTGATTTGACGCGTCACAGTATACTACAAAATCTTCCGTTCCTTCCGGTAGAGATAGTACAGGAGCGCTGCAAAGAGCTTGCTTCAAGGTTCGAAACGCAATCTCTTGTCGGTCTGTCCACTTGAATGGCACACTCTTTTGCGTGAGCAAGGTAAGTGGCTTGGCGATTTTTGAGAAGTTTTGGATGAATCTTCTATAGTAGCCTGCTAGGCCTAAGAACTGACGAATTTCTGTGGGAGTAGTCGGAGTTGCCCATCCTTCCACAGCTTTGACCTTAGAGGGATCCACATGAATTCCATCTTGGCTAACTACGTGACCTAAGAAATTCACACTCCGAAGCCAGAACTCGCACTTGGAGAGTTTGGCGTAAAGCTTTTCCGATCGCAGCGTTTCTAGGACTTGTCGAAGATGTTGGCCATGCTCCTCTTTGCTTCGAGAATAGACGAGGATGTCATCGATAAACACAATGACGAAGTTGTCCAAGAACGGTCGACAGATTCGATTCATTAGGTCCATAAATGCGGCAGGTGCATTTGTTAGACCGAAGGGCATCACGACGAATTCGTAATGTCCATAGCGGGTTCGGAAAGCGGTTTTAGGAATATCTTCTTCTCGGACCTTGAGTTGATGGTATCCGGACCGTAGATCTATTTTAGAAAAATAGCTAGCTCCTTGGAGCTGGTCAAATAAATCATCGATTCGCGGGAGTGGGTAGCGGTTTTTGACAGTGAGTTTATTCAACTCTCTGTAATCGATGCACATTCTGAAAGATCCGTCCTTCTTTTTGACAAAGAGCACCGGAGCTCCCCATGGCGAGTAGCTAGATCGGATAAATCCCTTGTCCAGAAGCTCACTGAGTTGGCTGGACAATTCCTGCATTTCAGCAGGAGCCAGTCGATATGGTGATTTAGCGAGGGGAGTTGCTCCTGGAACGAGGTCGATTCGGAATTCAACCTGTCTCTCTGGGGGTACTCCTGGAAGATCTTCGGGAAACACGTCCGGATATTCACACGCTACCGGAATGTCTTGGATGTTAGTTTCTTCTTTGGTCTTGTCCACTATGTGGGCCAAGAACGCTAAATTGTTCTTTCGCAGATGTTTTTGCGCTTTGATGCACGAGATGAGGCGGAGATTCGTACTGGGTTTGTCTCCGTAAATTACTAGGGTTTCGTGATTCGGGAGACGAAGGCGAACGGCCTTCTCGTGGCACAAAATCTCGGCATGGTGGGGGCTTAACCAATCCATGCCGATAATCACATCGAAACTCCTAATTGATACTGGCATTAGGTCTATTCGAAAGACGTGCTGGTTAAGGGTTAGGGTACATCCGATGTAGATCTCCCTAGTGGATTCGGTTTTCCCATTGGCCATTTCCACCGTATAGGTTTCATTTAGCTTCTGGGGTTGTTGTTTTAGTAAGTGTTTAAACTTCTCGCTTACGAAACTTCGCTCCGCTCCGGTATCAAATAAGATGCACGCATAAGTGTGGTTTAGGAGAAACGTACCGGTCACAACTGCGGGATCATGAACTGCATCACTCTGACCCATAGTCAGCATCCTTCCTGTTCCTCTGTTTCCTGAGTTGTTGTTGTTGTTAGGGCAATCTCGACGGAAATGTCCCGTCCTTCCACACCCGAAACAGGTGTGGCTAGGCCCTGCGTTGTTGCCGCCGGCATTGGTGTTGTTGGTGTTGCGGTGATTGTTGTTGTTGTTCTGGTTGTTTCCCTGACTCTGGTTCTGAGAAGGATAAGTCCTGCAGAACTTTGCAGTGTGTCCCCTTCGGTTGCAACTGGTGCAATGGAACTCCCTACACTCTCCTTGGTGATGGAAACTGCACTTGTTGCATTTGGGATGAGTGCCGGAATAGGGTCTTGAAGTATTTGAAGTAGCTGAGGCTGGAGCATGTGATGTGACTGGTACCGGCGCAGTGACAGCGTGAACTGCCACCGTTTGCTGCTTTTTAGAGGTCTCGGGACCTTGACGCCCCTTCCTCTTGTTGTTCCATCCTTTCTTGCCATCGCTCTCCTTCTTCTTCTCAGTCTCTACCGGTTTCTCGCCCTTTTTGTGGTTATGATCATAGAGCCTCTTTGCCAATCTCTTCGCGCTGTCAAACGTTTCAGGGTTCGCAGCTATCACATTCCCTTGAATGGGGGATGTCAATCCCCAAATGAATTGTTCAATCTTCTTCCCCTCTGATGTGATCATACCCGGGCACAACAGAGATAGTTCGCTGAATCTCGATATGTAAGCATCGATGTTCCCATTCTGCACCGTGAGATTCCATAGTTCCTGCTCCATCTTCTGTATTTCGCCTCGGGGGCAGTACTCAGCCGTCAACATCTCTTTCATCTCTGCCCAGGGAATAGAGTTGGCGACAGGGAGTGTCATAGCTTCTATGTGACCATTCCACCAAGTGAGTGCTTGGTCCACGAAGGTGCAGGCCGCGAACTTCACTTTCATCTGCTCGGGGCACTCGCATATCTCGAACACCGACTCTACCTTCTCGATCCATCGCTTTAGGGCGATCACTCCTCCGGTACCGTTGAAAGTTCGGGGTTTAGCGTTCGCAAAATCCTTGTAGGTGCACGTTTTAGTGAGTCCTTGGTTCGTCCCGTTGTTCGAACTTCCGGATCCTTGCCCGTTACCTCCTCCGTTGTTCCCTCGGTGAAGTTGTGCCATAGCTGCCGTGACCGCAGCAGACACGGCTGCCTGGAAAGCAGTGGAGTCAACTTCCGGCGGGGTTGGTTCGGGATTTCCGCGAGTAGCTGGGCGAGGCATCTTTCTGTCATGAAACGGAAAGATGTTGAGTGTACGTGGTTTTGGTGAGGTTATGATCCTATTAACTAGGTGTAGGGTACGAACCTAAGCATTTCTATCATCAAGCATATAATCATGACAACTCAACACATAACAACTGTGAATATCATAGCAAAACACACAAAAGTTCATTAATATTATCCGTGTTTAGTACAAGAGAATTTGCTCGTAGGAGCATACATAAGTAACACTAGTCTGACAGCATAACGGCTCCATGAGTAGTGTAGTCACTTGAACATAGAGCCGGAGTACATAACATAGTTACTAATATCCTACTACGATAGGTCTATCCCTAACCGCGATGAGCTGTGTCAGGAGGTGGTGCCGAAGATGTGGACGCTCCCTGAAAACGAGTCACCAAGCGTTCTGCATCCTGAAGTCGAGATTCCCACCTTACCTGCCTCATGTGAAACTCCCGGAGGACGTCACGCGTCTCCTGTTCCGCACGCTCGACTCTAGTCCACAGCTGGCGTACTTGATCAGCAGTGTCCTGAGCAAGGTCGCCGGTGTCCCGTAACCGTCTCACCATGACCGGTAGGGCTCGGTCGGCCGGTCCTCCGTCCCTCAAGTCAAAGAACTCCCGTGACATGCCAAACGGGGGTCGCTGTCCCTGATGTCTGCTCCATCTCCAAAGATCCATGCCCCAAGGAGGGGTAGGTCCAGTGGGTCCCACACGATAAGCAGGCACCCTGATCGGGTAAGGGGGGTCGATGACCTCGGACTCTGCATCCGAATCACCCCCTTCGCTGTCATCGAGCTCCTCTTCGAAAGGTTCTTCGTCTTCTTCGGGTTCGGCAGGCTCGCCCTCGACTTCTGCTTCCGGTTCCCCATCTGATTCCTCTTCGGGGTCCTCCTCAGGTTCTTCTTCAGGCTCTTCCTCAGGCTCCTCCTCTAGCCACCCGTTGTTTCCCTGATTAGGGAAGTAGGGGTCTCCAGGGTGATGAAAACCAGCCATGCTGTCTGCGCGAGTACGTAATTATGCTACATTATTCCTAGGGTACTATGACTATTACACAGACCAAGCAATTATTCTCTTTTTGGGTGATATAGGGTAAAATTTTTAGGTTCCCTGGCTATTCCGATCTCATCAAGACATGTGTTAGTTTTACCTCGGAGAGAATGTAGTTGATCAGGCTACATTCACTTCTTGGTATCACTAAGAACAGTCCCGAATTAACCGAGATACCAGTATTATGGTGTTTGATTCAGCGTTAGGTCCTTACTCCTAATGCAAGCAAGTGTATTTTATTCATTTGTTTTGTTCAGAGTTATGTTAGTCCCTCTTTTTGGTTTATAGTTGCATATCAATGTATGGCTCGACATGCTAGTTCACTATAAACAAAGCTCTGATACCAACCTGTCACACCCCCGAACCAGACGGCGGAAACGTCCGGGGGCTGTCGTGACTCAATTGAATACCATAACATTGAATATATATGAAACAAAACAACATTCGTCACCATTCATCAACATAATACAACCAGTAGTGTTTACATGTCATACATTGTTTGAGATATTACATTTCAAAAAAATTTATATTGTTTGGTTCATTCAAAATAAACTGCAACCGTCACTGAGCATGGTTTCCCTTGACTCACTGGTTTCCTGAGAATACAAGTATTTTGAAAAACGTCAACATATGAAATGTTGGTGAGTTCATAAGTAGTGTTTGAAATCGAATGTTTATATTGTTTGAAAAACCACCAGAAAATCCGATATTTTCTGAAAAGAAAAGCTTTCAAAACGTTTGTGAAGATCCATAGGTATGCTTGTTTGTTTCTATACTTGCAAAAATTGTTCATTTAAGATGTATGCGTTTAAAATCTGTATGTGATAAAAACTCTAGGGAAACCCGATGTTCCCCTAGTTCTTTTGAAATCCGTTGAGTTGCGTTGAAACCATTACAAAAATAGTAGTATCGGTCCCAAGCGACGTTGGAAGGTTCTCGAGCATTGATTATTTACTACAAACCCGCATTACACAAATGCCCGGTTTATAGATATACCAACGATTCCCGAAGGCGTCGTCAGTACTAATCACGTTATCCAATCGCCCGGACTATGAGTGGTCCCACATCCGAAGAGAAAGAGGTCACGAAGACCCCGGTAACTCTATTAACCGGTTGGGGAAAAATGTGTGCGAGGGGTCCCCGACCCGCCTCGTAAAATGTGTAGACTTTTCTAGCAATACCATGGCCCTTGGGGTCCAATGGTACAAGCCATTGAAAGTCACCCTACGTTGTGCCAAGTCGGTAAAACTCAACACTTCGTAGAAAAAAAATGTCTTCGGGCCTTAAGATCAGGTCATTGGGCTAGCTAGGCCCAACAAACAAGATTTTACACTTTTGGGGCCCGAAGATGGTGCGTAGACGTCTGTGCACACTCGTATGTATATGTATTACCATTCGTTATTTGTATGTATCAAAGAGTTAGTAGTTGTAGATTTCCATTGGCTCGAGACCGAGCCAATTCGTTTAGCAACGACTTGTGGTATTGTAATGAGTTGTATTTCGTTGGTAGACGAGGTATCATTATTTGATCAAATTGTACATAGTGTATCAGCCTTGAAATATTTTTGTTTTCAGCCCCTCCTTATTTGTAAAATTTTCATTTTCAACCCTTTTATTTAAGTATTTCCCGGTTTGGTCCTTAAACAATTTTTCTTGACATTTTAACACCAAAAATTATTGAAATTAATATTTTTCAGCATATTTTTCAAAGAAAGCAGTTTAAGTCCCTGAAAATGCAGTTTTTCTCGGTTTAGCCCATCTTTTCGTAATTTTGACAATTTTGGCCCCAAATGGAAAATTTTTGCAACTTTAGTCCCTTTTAAATTTAAAAAGCATTTTAAACCTTTGAAAAGGGTTTGGGACACTTATAGTCCACTGTTTTACAGAAAGTTACAGTTTTGGCCCTCCAAAACAGAAAAATTCGCATAATGGGCCTTATTGGGCCGAAATTTGCATTTTTAGCCCAATAGGCTTGAAATTTATGTTTTTAATCCACCAATTAAATAGAATTCCAGAAATAGCTTTATTGAAACTGTTTTGACACATTTCAACCATCAGAATCTGTAAAATGTCATTTTGGGCCCTTAATTTTGTATTTTTCACATTTTTGGCCCAAAATATGTGTTTTTAGCTTAAAGAAAATTGTTGCTAACCACTTGGCTATTTATCTAGTACCACTTATTATGTAGGAACATATTTGAAGCTAATATCATAAAACATGAGTTATATCTCGGTTTTGAGGGGTTTAATGGCTAGATCCAACATTAAAACACATATAAGCATACATATAAGCATGGAAATCATACAAGGCATACAAACACATATAGATCTACACTTTCACTTGTATTCCCCCCCACAAAAACTCTTTAAAACAGAAAATAGGGGTATGAATCTCACCTTGAGTGGGTAGTTTCGGTTCTTGAAGAAAATTTGGAAGAAATGAAGTGATTTTTGGCCCTTGCACTCCTTGATGAACTTTTCGAGATTAGGGGGGTTTCTAGGGTGCAAGATCACGGTTTTTACATGGATTAGGAAGAGATTTTGATAACAAAAGAATTTAAACCATAGATCTATGAATAATCTTACCTTAGATGATGATTTACTTGCAAAATCCTCTTGGAAAGTCCCTAAATTTCGAGATCTTTGGAGAGGGGAGGGAAGGAGAGTTCTTTGAGTGTTCTAGAGAGAAAGTTGAGATATTTTGGTGTGTGTGATGATGCTTGGCCGAGAGTGAGAGAGGAGAGAAGAAGAAATGACTTTTGAAGTGATTTGCATGGAGATATGGACTAAGATGCATGGAGACATGTTGGGTAATAATGAGGTGGCAAGCAAATAGTCAACTCTTCCATTTCTCCTTGAGTGTGGGCCTTGGGCCGAGAATTTGAAAGAAAAAAAAGATTTTTGGGCCTTTTGGCCCTTAAGCCCAATATTAGTGGTAATTAGGGTGTGTTTTAAGTCTAAGGAGTGTGGTAGGATTTTTATGTTTTTCTTGAACTAGTTTTAGGTTATTCATGTATCAAGGCTTTTAATTTATTTAATTCTAGGCCCAACATGACCTAAAATGTTAAAATAAATAAGTGTGGGTCCAATTAGAGCCCAATTAGGGTTCTAAGCCCATGATAGTCTAATTGGAAGCTTATTGGTCCATTAGGATCCAATAAGGAAGCTCTAGTCCAAAATAGGCTTAATAAGAACTTCTAGGGTCTCCAATTGTTTGATGACTATTTATAGTACTTGTATCTTGTATTTGGTTAAAGTTTTTGATTCACATTAACTTGAATGTGTAGATTACATAGCTTAAAATTTACAGTTGTGACACTATATTTGTTAAATGATAGTTACACTTGGGAAATTACACACTTTTACAACAAACGAGCATACAAAACAGTTAAGCCTTGGTAGAAGGCTACATTAATTGAAAATATAGGTTTTTCTGAGAGATTCAAACTTTTACAAACACTTACATACATTTTACAAACTTATACTTGAGACACGTTCAAACGTTTTGATAACAAACATCGACACTAAAATACTTATGAACTCACCAGCTTAATGCTGATAAATTCTTTCAAAATAACTTGTATTCTCAGGTCATCAGTAGACAGGTACTGATGCCAGCTTTTGAGAAGATGGAGCGCCTTCAAGACTCATCATATTATTTTGATTTACATTATATTTTTGGTGTTTAAAACTGTACAGAACACGCTTGTATTAAAATTATATATTTAATGCAATGGATGATGTTGTTTGCTTATTTACATTTACTATGTTGTGATACTATACATAACGTCCTCTGCCCCAGAACGTTTCTGCCATTCTTGGTTTTGGGGTGTGACAGTTGATCAATAACCTGGTCGAAAGACAGTGGGTTACAAATGGATCTTCAAGAAGAAGACCAACATGGATGGAAAGGTACACAGTTTCAAGGCACAACTGGTGGCGAAGTGATTTGCTCAAACCCCATGGATTAACTATGATGAGACCTTATCATAAGTGTACAAGATAAAGTCTATTAGGATAATGATCGCAATAGTTGCCTTTCATGATTATGAAATATGGCAAATGGATGTCAAAACCACTTTCCTTAATGGGAAGTTGGCTGAAGATGTTTACATGAGTCAGCCATAGGGTTTTGTAGATGCAAAGTATCCTAATAAAGTGTGTAAGATTGACAAATCCATTTATGGATGGAACCAAGCGTCTCACAGCTTGAATTTTTGCTTTCATGAGAAAGTTAAAGAATTTGCTTTATCCAGGAATGAGGATAAGTACCATGTGTATATCAAGGCTAGTGGGAGTATAGTAACTTTCCTAGTATTGTATGTTGATGACATATTCCTTATGGGAAATGACATTCCGACCTTGCAAGAAGTAAAATCTTGTCTCGGGAAGTGTTTTGCCGTAAAGGATCTAAGAGAAGCTACCTATATCCTTAGGATAAGAATTTTAAGGGATAGAAAGAAAAGACTTATTGGTCTTAGTCAGAGTACATACTTGGATAAGGTACTAAAACGTTTTTGTATGGAAAATTCCAAGAAAATAGAGCTACATATTTAAAGCAATGTCAAGTTGAGTAAGACTCAAATCCCTAGTATAGATGAAGAGATAGCTGAAATGAGTCGAGTCCCATATGTTTAAGCTGTAGGATCAATCATGTATGTTATGAAATGTACTCGCATTGATGTGTCTTTTGATTTTAGCATGGTTAGTCGCTTTCAGAGAAATCGTGGCATAAAGTTCCAAGCATGACACAATGGCTGATTCTACTTGTGAATCAGGGTACATAGTAGCAAGTGAAGCATTAAAGGAAGTGGCTTGGCTGAAGAGCTTTGTCGGCGATCTCGGAGTAGTTCTGACCATTCGAGAGCCAATGAAACATTTCTGCGATAATGAAGAAGCAGTCACTTTGACCAAAGAACCAAGAGACCATGGTAAATACAGACATATCGACAAAAAGTACCATTATATCAGACATAGAGGTGAAGAAGGTCATCTCATAGTAAATAGAGTGTCATCAGAAGACAATCATGTAGATTCTTTCATGAAGGCTCTGAGTAGGGTTAAGCATAATCAACATGCTAGGAGCACTGGTTTGAGAGATGATATTCGTTTTAGTAATTAGTGATCAGTTTTAGTATAATACAACATCCTATGGTGCACATACAACCCTAAATACATTGGATCTATGTTTTCACAAATTATACATGCAAATGGTTTCCAAGGCATTAAACCTATAACTAGCATGCAGTTGATATAAATAATACAATATACTAGTTAGGATAACATACCTCTTTGTTGTAGCTTGATTCCATGGAGCTTAAGAGCCTAGTGCCCCAAGTGTGACGCCTCAAATGGTTCACACAACACCACCAACAACTTGGAATAACTTGAGAGAAAAGTTCTTATGCTAAAAATCAGCTAGCCCTTTCATGTCAATCCCTTAGGGCCGATTTCTTGAGCTATGGGGTCTTTATATATTGTGGCTATTAGGGTTACACCATGTAACTCATGACTTTCCATATTCTTCATGCTCCATGGGTTAAAACCTCCATGGAGTATCCATGGGTTTAGCCCAACATGAAGAACTATGGATCATAAGCCCACATATATAAGAATGAATGATTTACACAATCAATCACTATATATTTAATTAGTGTCTTTTGATCACAAAATTAATTCCAAATTAATTCTTGATCAATACTAATTAAATAATATGATTTCATATTAATATATTAGAACTTATAATATATTAATAAATCATAAATATCATTTTCTCACAAAAGTCTATCCAAATTGTTCTGATGTCATGCAACCCAAATGGACCATGCCAAATCGAGTCAAGTACATACCAATTATAGTTATGGACTTAGACACTAATCCAACAGTTAGATGATTAGTTTGAAACTTGTAACAAAATAAATGTAATTGATTTTGGTGATTGAATAATACAGAGTATTTATGAATTTGTTTACTGCCTTTGTCAATTATTTGTTCATGTGTTTCGATTTACATGTTTTACTTCCTGAATAATTTGATTATAGAAACTCCACAGTCGCTCATACTTTAGGAAGTAAGTAGTGAATGAATACTGTCATGAATTATATTGTAGATTGTCTAAGGAGATTAGACATAGCAATTGTGTTGCTGAAATGTTCATGAGTACTTAGAAAATGGAGATTTGAGTATTGGATAAACCCACACTCAGAGAATTACTTCATAGATTCTATCACGAGTAATACTGAGACGATAATATCTTATATTCTTAAAATGGATATATACGAGTTGTACTTTACAAGTCGGTTGTGCATTGGTATTGTGAAAACGCATTAATGACTTGGTGTTATAAAACATAGTGTCATGTATAATTTGGTAAGTGAAGGATACAAACATATGAGTCAAAGTTTATTCGTTCCTTTTTCCCTAACAGGAAAAGCAATATCTTTGGGCCCCTCGGTAATTTGGTGTTGACTTATAGTATTAGGCCCAACTATGACTAAATTGACGTGTTCAATTAGTAAGTTTTATGAGGTCTTCACATATCAAGAAATCGAGAAATGAAATTTTGGACAATGAGATTTATTCTAATCCATGTCTCGAGTCCATATGATATCTTGTAGAACGAATGAATATTTGATCACTTATTTTAGGACTAATGTCTGATCAGAACAGAGTTTGGAGTTGCTTTGGGAAACACCTTTGCTATTTAATTTAGAAGTTATATTGGCAATTGTAGCTATAGACTTATCAAAGTAGGAGACTGTTGGATTAGGTGTCTAAGCCAATAACTAAGTTGGTATATACTTGAATTATTAACAAAGTCTTTTTGGGTTGCCCTAAAACCTAGTAATTGAATACGATGACTTTTGGAGATAGAGACTGATTTATTGATTTATTATATGATTAATAAATAGCAATAATTGATTTATTAATATATTTTGAGAATAATATATTAATTAGAAATATTATTATTTAATTAAGAATTAATTACAATTTAATTTGAATTAATTTTGGGATTAATTAAAAGTGCAATGACCTAAGCTGTAATTGTTCGATAGTTGAACAAAAGGGTTCCAGAACCTTGCCCAAGGTGGTGGATGATTTTGGAGGCATATTCTAGGGTTTCTAGAATATCCCTTAAAGATAACTAGGAGATCGGGTAATTACCTAATTTGAAATAACAATATTATATTCAAATTAGGGTTTCCAGGCTTTCCTAGTGCATCTAAATAAGGCCTTAACCCTTTAATTTTCGGTCACTCCTCCTCTCAAAAGAATAGATGAAAATCATCCCCTATCCACTCTCTTGAATTTTCCTAAGTTGCTAGGGTTTGGTGTGAACCATCAGAGGTACGGGATTTCTTGTGCTTGCTTCCAAGAGCTTTTGAAGAAGGATTCCAATGGTTATTTACAAAAATAATCAAAAGGTATGTAAACCCTAACCCTGTTATGAATTTCGATTAAACTAGGGTTTCCATATGTTTCTTTGATGTTATTAGATTATATAGCATTCAATAGTGAAAACATAGTTCCAATTAGATTGCATGTGAACTTAAGAGTTAAGTTATTTTCCACAACATGATTTTTGTAACCTATACTTTGAAAGCCTAACACCTTATATCTTATATCGTTGTCGAAGAACTGACCAATCCATCTTTTACAACTTCTATCTTTGTTTACATCTTTCACGTTCGGCTACCAAGCTCATGTTGAGTCTTGGTGAGAATTATAAACAATAACATTAACGAAAATCAATCATCCACAAAGATTGAAGTGAATATCATGAATTTTACAATTACAAGCAACAAAAATAATAATCATACACAAAAAGACTTTATCTAGAAAAAAAACTATTGCAAAAATCTCACGAAAAGGAAAGCTCTCTTTGCTTAGAAATACGTACATAATAATCACCATGAACAAGGACAATAACAATAGCTACATGATTTATGATGTTTTGCGTACTAACACTTAGCAGAAAACACATTGACTAACTTTATTTGCTTAGAAATTTTTATCGGTAACACGATGTATGTTTGCAATGAAAAGAATAGTGTCTGACATAATTTAAAGGTTACACTAAAACTACAGATATATGTAAACCATATGGACTCAAAACTATAATATAATATGATTAAAAAATATAATAATAATAATAATCTCTAATAATAGTTATTATTAGGAGGACGACGACAATAATAATAATAATTGACAATAAAAAATGTAATAATTATAATAATAAAAATAACAATAAAAAACAATAAAAAACATAACGTAACTACAAAATAACAAAAATCAAATCAAAGTTTGCAATAAATAATAAGAGAATGTATAATAATTAAAACTAAATATAAAAAATAAAAATAAAAAAAATCAATGAATAGACTTTATTTATGAGATAAATTTTTCTGGGAATAATGAATTGAAAAAGTAATATATTTTTCGATTTATACATATTTGGTAATTGAGTTTTTTTCGTTCGCATTTATCCCTTTAATTTGTTAAATTGTACACATTCAGTCCTTATGACCGGTAACTCTAGGTTAACCGATAAAAATGACTTAATAGGGTAATATATTTTTCACTTTGTATGCATTTAGTTATTAATATTTTTGTACACATTTAGTCCTTAATATTTTTTTTGTTGCAAAATAAGTTATTTTTGTTTTTGTACTTATTCAGTACTTATGAATGATCTCAACTCTCTATTCTAATAAATGAATAAGTTTATTAGAATTCCTCATTAATATTATATGTCATCTATCATTCCACTTGTCAACCTATTAGTTATCTATTTCAAATTTCAATTTTTAAATTTAACACTCTAATTACATTAAATTAATAATTGATTCTCCATTTTAAATTTTAAATTTTAAATTTTTTCACTTTAATTATATTAAATTAATAACATTAGATTAAAAAATAAAATAAAATTAATACAGATTGTAAGGTGATATGACTTAACATATTTATTTAAATCAACGATTATAATTTTATATAACTAAAAAAATATCTTAATAATTTATTTAAAATAATTGATTAATAATTTTGATTTTTTAATATAAAAGGTTAATTAATTTTATTACCGTGGTTTTCACGGGTTATAAACTAGTTTTTTTTATGTTTTTCTCGCGACATCTTACGTGGGACAATGATTAATAAGGTGTTTTGGGCTTTTGATAATTATGTCCATCACGATCTTGAATACTTGGTTGCTTAAGTCATGCATTCTGAACGTCATAACTTCTTCATACGATCTCAGATTCTAACGATCTTTATATCCTTGCGTTCGTATTTTAGTTTACTACAACTTTCGTTTAGATTACTCCCGTTAAAAAGTAAAAATATTTTTATTTATGATCTTTATATCCATATGTTTTTATGAATGCATGTATGAATTTTTTTTATAAAATCGTAAGTAAAAATATATTACATTTTAACGGGACTAACCTTAACGAAAGTTGTAGTAGACTCAAGAAAAAGAATACGTGGATATAAAGATCGTTAAAATTTGATATCATATGAAGAAGTTACAATGTTTATAACACAAGATCTAAGCCAAACCATAAGATCTACGCTACCAAGCAATCGAGGTCGCGATGGACATAAGCATCAACAACTCCAAAACCCTCATCAATGATTGTCCCACGTAAGATGTCGTGAGAAAAACCTACAGAAATCATTCATAAGTACCAAATAAGTAAAAAAACAAAAATGACTTATTTTGAAATAAAAAAAATATATTAATGACTAAATGTATACAAAAATATTAAGGACTAAATGTGTACAACATAAGAAATATATTACCCTATTAAGTCATTTTTCCCGACTAACTTGGAGTAACCAGTCATAAGGACTAAACGTGTACAATTTAACAAGTTGAAAGGATAAATGTAAAAAAAAAAAAAAAAAAAAAAAAAAAAACTCAAGTAATCAAATATGCAAAATCAAAAAATATATTACCTTTGTAAGTCATTATTTATTTTTTTCTTTCGGAATATTCCATGATAAATGTTCTATCCTAATGTTTTATTGCAATCAACCGCTTTTTCCAAATTATGCTTTAATACTCAAATATATTCCCTTTTCGATTACTGTTTAACGATAAAACATTTGCAAAACAATTTTTCCAAGCAAAATCATTAAGTTTTGATTCCGATTCCATTAAACATGTACTGTGAGTGATTGTCATTGCTATTATTATTATTATTATTATTATTATTATTATTGTAAAAAAAATTATTAAATTCTAAATTCATTTAATGACAAAATAAGATCTCATAATGGTTCCATCATTTGAGTGAAAACTAGTTTTGCAATTTCATTTAATTCTCTTTAAGACAAAATTGCAAAAATTGTCCCTGTGGTATGCAAATTTTGTAGGTTTTATTCTAAATCTTGAGTTTTTTGGATTCATGGTCTTTTTGGATTGGTTTGTATGTGAAAATAGTCCCTCCGAAAATTGAAATGACTATAATACCCTTGGGGTATTTATTTTTCATTCTCTTTCATTTTTTTAAAATTTAAATTTATTTATTTTAACGATTAAAAAAATAGTAAAGGATCTCTCTCTCTCTCTCTCTCTCTCTCTCTCTCTCTCTCTCTCTCTCTCTCTCTCTCTCTCTCTCTCTCTCTCTCTCTCTCTCTCTCTACACTTATGCTTCCAACTGGGTTTTTGGTGAAGGAAAACCCCATATTCTTAACGATCATCATGATTTTCAAACTCTTGATGGGTTTTCGATTTCTAATTTTTAGGTGAAATGATTTGCAGGTTCTGAGATTTATTTTCTTCATCAAATCATATTTTCAGCCTACTATCCCACAACACTCAAATCTTCACTTCTCAACTCATTCACCCCTCTCTGCCCCTCTTTCGTCTCTCTCCCTCTCAAAACAACAATCTGCATATTTGGAAGAATTCTTAGCTCATCATCGCTTTAGGAAGGATTCACAACAAATCAAGACCATAAAACAATGTCAAAATCAACATCTGCAGTAAGGGTGAAAGATGAAGGCGAAGGGAACATAATCGAAATCTGGAGTTTATTGGAAACAAAATCAAAATCCGTATTTGTAATGGTTGCATTAGGATTATCGTTCGTCGGTTCAGGGCTCCAAACGGAAAGGGTAAGAGAAAGGCAAATGGGTTTGTCTCTTAAGTGCTCAACTTGAAAATCGAATCTGCAACTCCATCGCTGCTTTGGTCAATAAGATGTGAACGTTCGAAATCGATTTTAATATGCAAATCGATTTTAAACCAAGTTGAAACTGAAGATTATCGACGTTCTAAATGGGTTTTTGAAAATCGTGCTTAAATGAAGTTGAACCTACAAATCACCAATCGATCCTAAAAATTCAACAAATCCTTTCAATTTTCTTAACTTTTTTGATACTACGTCGGTGACCTAGGTTTGATACTACGTCGGTGACCTAGGTTGCCATCAGATAATTTAAATACAACAATTTCCAGGGTTCAATGTTTCTATGAGTTTTTTAGTAACAGGCACAATGACAATGAGTGGAGTGGCGGCTATTACTAATTGGAATGGAGGAGGTTATCTACTTAGTAGTATGTGAATCATAAAAAATGTTTTCACTAATAGGTCCAAGATCTAATATACTAATGAATTGAAGGCTTTGAGTTCGAAGGGGATATAATGGGTTTGATGATTTTGGTTATGTGATTTTGAATAAAAAAAAAAAAGCATTAAGGGGGATTTTTGTCCTGGTTTCATCTCATCCTTCTAATGTTAGTCTTGGTTTCAAGTGGATGGATCTAGGCTAGTGTTCGCCGGACGTGAAAGAGTGTTACCGTGCGAGAGAGAGAGAGAGAGAGAGAGAGAGAGAGAGAGAGGTCCTCTATTATTTTTTTAATTTTTAAAATAAATAAATATTAAATTTTAAAAAAACGAAAAATAAAATGATAAATAAATACCCAATGGTAAGTTATTTTAATTTTTAGAGAGACTATTTTCACATACAAACCACTCTAAAAACACTATGAATCCAAAAAAACTCGAAGTTTGGACTAAAACCCTAAAAATTTGCATACCGCATGGACCATTTTTGCAATTTTGTCTTCTCCTAATTAACTGTGGGTTATGGATGCTTTAGACATGTAATAATTTAATCAGATTTAAATTGTATTGGATTTGATTCAATTTAATCTGAAATAATTTTTATTTAAATATACTTATGTATTTTATTACTACAAAACACGTATAATATATTTAATATTAAAAAGATAATAATTTGTGGCATCTATTTTTTTAAACAGTGACACACATTCTTTAATTTACTTTTTAAATCTAATTACTTTTTAAAAAAGAATTTGAACTCTTAACCATTTGGTTTGAATAACTTTTTAATCTTTTTTTTTTAACTAAAATTTTAATTTACATATTTAATCATGTTTGATGCGTCTAACTAGATAAAAACTGTAAATTATATTTTTTTTAGTTGTATATGTGTTTGTTAAAAGTCTTAGAAATCATATAAAATTATATGAAAGAACATCTTTATAAAACAAAAAATAAAAACATGATTTTTGAGAAGGGTTATTAAGTTAGTTTGTAAAAAATATAAAATATTTTTTTGTGAAACACAGGTTAGACTAAACAGTATGAGATGCTATTATCATTTGGTAAAAACCGATTTGACACTTTTACTGATAGTGAATACCATATCTCAATCTTTTTTTTGGTGGTGGTAAATTTCATAGATGAATTTCCACCGATAATGTATCTTTTTTTTTTCCTGATTGGTCATTGTAATTTTTTTTTAAACGTAAATACCATTATATATATATCATTGTTAAAAAAACCACCGTAACTTAGCAAAATATAGCAAAAATTATGAAAACTTATGATATAACATCTTTTTACCATTGTCAAAAAAGCTATCCAAATTCCAACCCTTTAGCCTTAGTTTAACTTTTAGATTTGAATTTTTAAGTGAGTGTTTGGGATAGCTTTTAAAAAAAAAAATTATTAGCTTTTAAGCTTTTTTAAAAGCTAATAAGCTAAAAAAGTGTTTGTCTATTTAAAAAACGCTTTTTACAACTTTTTGGATGAGAAAAAGTAAAGCTTTCAAAAAGCTGGAAAATCCTAGCTTTTTAGCTTTTTATCCATTTTACTTTTAAAAAAACAGCTTTCATATCAACACACTTTTTAAAACCAACTTTTCCTAAAAGCTATAAGCTAATAAACATTTTTCTTAAAAATCACTTTTTGACATAAAAAAAAGAGAACCCAAACATACCCTAAGTAAAAGTTTAAATGCCAATTTAAGTCTTTTATAAAACAAAAAATACGACATCGGTGTATTTTATGTTGCATGACCACCCCTTACGTTCTTCTATAAATATCACCACTAATAACATGTTGTGGAAAATACTCTCAAACACAAACAAGCATAGCAGCCGCCAGTCCACCACCACCGCAACATACATGACAACGCATGACAAACATCTACCATCACCATCACCACCACCACCGCCACCACCACAAATCGAGTTAGTCATCGATTCAACCATCCTCAAGCCAGATGACCACGACGGAATTTTGATCGTAATCAAAGGCCTGGTTTTTCCGGTGTTAACACGGTGTCATGCAGGCTACTTTCGCATCACCCTCTCCCTTTGCTGTCAAGCCCTTCTCTGGAAAACCCTCAAAGACCCGCCGGAAAACGCTCACGCTTACCGTAGAATGCTCGGTGTGTTTCCCTCCACCGCCTTCCTCCTCCTCTGGTCACTATCGCTGCTCATTCTAGCATCACTCTCTATCTTATACATCTTAAGATGCGCATTATTTTCCGATATGGTTAAAAGCGAATACCTGAATCATATCGGAGTTAACTACCTCTTTGCACCATCAATCTCATGGCTTCTTTTGCTTCAATCGGCGCCGTTTTTCACACCAAAAACGATATACTACCTTCTTCTTTGGTGGGTTTTCGTGGTTCCGATATTCGTTCTCGACGTGAAGATATACGGGCAGTGGTTCACGAAAGGGAAGCGTATTCTGTCGACGGTGGCAAACCCGGCGAGCCAGCTTTCGGTGGTCGGAAACTTCGTCGGAGCTCGTGCAGCGGCTCAGATGGGGTGGAAGGAGAGTGCTATGGTGATGTTTGCGTTAGGGATGATACATTATCTTGTGGTTTTCGTGACGCTTTATCAGAGAATGTCGGAAAACAACTGCCTTCCGGCGATGCTCCGGCCGGTTATGTTCTTGTTCATTGCAGCTCCGAGCATGGCGAGCTTAGCTTGGGACTCCATCTCCGGGACGTTTGACTTTTCGTCAAAGATGCTTTTTTATCTTTCTCTCTTTCTATTCTTGTCTCTGGTAAGTCTTCGACTTTGTTCCCCTTTTAACGCATATATACATAGATTATTTGTAGGGTCTTTTACAAGATTTTCTATTTTTTATTCAATTAATTATATTTTTAAACATTTAATTAATATTCAAACATTTTTACTTAACTATAAGTCAAATCAAATATTAAATACATTACTTAAATATTTAATATATTCGAGAATGATCAAAGTTTTGTATTAAGCAAGTGCTACTTAAAACGAACTAAATAATGAAATTATATTACCACAATCTAAGTTTTAGTTTTTTATTAATTTATTATTATTATTATTATTATTATTATTATTATTATTATACGAACGTAGTCTATATTGATTTCGCTTTGTGGCTACCTAGATTCAGACATTTTGTCTTTAATCGAAGGATCTTATATATTAAATAATATTCATATATTTTATTAAGTATGGTTCACAGTTCACACAAAATTCTAAGGACAAAGAATAAATAAGCATACATATACAATTCTTTCAAAAATTAAGATATTATACGTCTTAAAAACTAACTTTTGATGTTTTTGTATTTTATATTAAAATCATTTATGTAGATATTATTTCGTATTAGTTGTAGCAGACAAAATAATTAAACCAGAATTTCGATTGGTGTATTTTCAATGTTTATGTGACTTTGTTCGGTTCCGTAATTCAAAGACGAATAAGAACAAATTTGATTACGATTTGCATAAAAATCGAATTATTTACGTTATTATTTTAATATGTTTTATGGGCACTAGAAATATTTTTTTTATTTGAACATTTAACATACAAATTGGAAAACGAAAAGGAAAAATTTAATGAAAAAGAGAATTTAATTTTGATTAAATTTTACTTGAAGAAATATATTTTTGAAAATTAACGTTTAAGGGTCATATATATGGTAATTTGAAAAAGAAAATATTTACAATTTAGGAATAAGTCAGTACTTTATCTAGCTGACTAGCTTAGGAAATTATTTTGATATTCTTACATATCAAAAACTATACTTAAAAAACATCATACTTTATTCTTCTTAAAAGATATTTGGTTTTCTTAAGTATCAAAACAATTCACAAAATGTATTACTTAAGATGAACAAATACACGAATCCTCATGCACATTTGATATACAGTCTACTTGTTATAATAATCTACTAATTTTTAACTAATATATATTATAAATTATTAACTTTATATTGTTGTGTTTTTTAAATATTGAGAAGATAACTTAAAAAATCAATTTGTTTTTTACTATATTACCTAAGTAAAATAGTTTTATAAAATATGAAAGAGAATAATAATATAAATGAAATGAATTATTATATATTACAGTATGATTTTATAACCTTATATTTTTAATTCAATCTTTAGAATATAAAAAAGGAAAGAGACCAATCTCACTTTCACGCTCACCAAACAACTTTTGGAGTTTGGCGTCCCTTTCTGTACCTACGTAACTCATGGTCCATTCCTATTGTCATTTTTATGTGCTTATTTTCATTTTTTTTTTAATTTTTTATTTGTTTTTTATCTATTATAATAAATGAAAATCAATTTTGCCACATGTCAATCTCTCATAAGTTTTGATATTTGTCATTTTATGATATTTTTAAAATAAAATAAAATTCACATGTCAATTTCTAGATTTTTCAATTTTTAAAATTAAAGTTACATAATATTTACATGTATATATGTAAAGTATTAAATAAGTAATATGATAATAAATTGCAATTAATATGTTTTTTATTCCTTATTTCAAAATTTTATTTTAAAAAATATTTATTGTTTACATTTTGATATTTGATCTTTTTTTTAATCAACCCGTGTAATACACGGGTTTTACACCTAGTATATATATATATATATATATATATATATATATATATATATATATATATATATATATATATATATGAGCTATGTTTTTCCAGATAATTTAAAACAAAAAATATCATAAGAGAGTAGTAGTGTGGCAGAAAATTTAGGAATATAGCATAATTTAGATATTAATTACAATTATATATATATATATATATATATATATATATATATATATATATATATATATATATATATATATATATATATATATATATGATATTTTTTGCCACACTACTACTCTCTTATGATATTTTTTTGTTTTAAATTATCTGGAAAAACATAGCTCATTTATTTTAACTATTACTTATAAAAACTTTGTTTCACAGCTTCCCTTTTATGTTTTCGTCACTCTTTCTCTCTCTCTCTCTCTCTCTCTCACACACACACACACATATATATATATATATATATATATATATATATATATATATATATATATATATATATATATATATATGTGTGTGTGTGTGTGTGTGTGTGTGTTTCACAGCTTCCCTTTTATGTTTTCGTCACTCTTTCTCTCTCTCTCTCACACACACACACACACACACACACACATATATATATATATATATATATATATATATATATATATATATATATATATATATATAGGTTATTTTGTTCTAACTATTTATTGTGTGCATTTTGGTCCCTAACATCTTGCTAGGGTCATTGTTTTAATATAATTGTTGGTTCAAAAAAAAAATTATTGTTTGTATTTATGATTGATTGTTGACCAATCATTTTAGTTATTTGAAAAAAAATAATTAATACATATTATATTTGGAAAAAATAATAAATATTAATTAAATTTTCAGCATTTAATATGTATTAATTATTTTTTTTTAAATAACTAAAATAATTAATGCATAATTAGTTCTACATACACGTATCGAATTAAATGAGAATCCTTTTTAACAGTTGGAGTACAATTGTACAAGAAAAATAAGAAGTAACTGAATAGAATGATTTTTTGGTCTTTATTTGTTGATTAGTCATAAGAGAAAACAAATACGATTTTGACATTTTTTTACTAAATTTATTTCCTTGGTTACCGTATCCAATGTTTGAATCATATTTTGTCCTTTGGCTTTTTTTTTTTGGGTTACAGCTAGTCTTTTCACATAAAAAAAATTAAATATTTTTTTATTTTTTATTTCTATCATCTTCTATATATTTAAGATTAAGATTGTGATATTTGTTATATTTAATAAATTAATAAATATTTATTGTACTTATTATCATCTAAAAATAATAAGATGATGGATAGAAAGAAAAAATAGATTAAAATATACAAAAATTGGTTTAAAAAAAAAAGAAGTGTGTAATTAATAAATTACATGTCAATTTTCTATGAACATGTTTCTTCTCATAATGCCCTTAATGTCCACTGCATTTTAAAATCTTTAAATTTTGTCCCCAGATGATGAGAAAAAAACAAGAATAAAAACAAAGTTGACAATAACTTTTTAGAAAAAAAATTACTTTCTGTCAGCAAATCATCCAGAAAAACAAAAACAAAAAAACATTCCTATAGATGTTCGATTGTTCTTAAATCATATCACGGCAAGTTGCGTAACTTTTCAAACATATCAATGCAAGTTGTATAAACTTTTGTAGTTTATTCACATCCCATATCAATCTCAGAGTTTATTTTTATTATCAATCTCAGAGTTTATTTTTATTATTTATGTAACTAATTGCATGTACTTCAAGTCTTCAACCATTTGATTCAATTAAACTTGTACACAATTTCCCACGTCAATAATGATTGGTCAACTAGTAAGATTTGGTCCCTAACCTAACACTATTAACCAGTCGACTAATAATCTTACACAAATATTATTCCAAATACTCGAGGAATTTGAAAATTTTAAAAATATCCATGTTTTGGGCTGTAATCATGGTTGATTTGGTGCTTGACTTCAAAGACAATGAAGTGCTATTAAGTTTATTAGTTTAGGAATCAAACTATGAAACCGGGGAATAAAGGCTATTTTTATAAACTGAAAGTATTTTGGACTTTAGCCAAAGAAAAAATAAACAATATCGACAAGTTTTGTAGTTTTCTCTTATATCTTTTATATAATATAATTAAGGGTGTGGTTTAGCTGTAACCCTAAAATTTGATATAAGACTATCATAATCCACAATAGATAAATAGTTGTTGAATATTTTAAAGGATTTTTTTTTAGCTTTGTACATTCCACCAAAAAGAAATTTATCGATTATATTTTTTGAGTTCATGTATAGTCTTGTCTTATTTTCAACTTACAGAATTGGACAATGTAAATCACATTATAAAAACTTGATAAACTAGAAGCTAGAAGCAAAAACTCTACCATTCTATTGTATTTCTCTTAAAACATGTTTTTTTTTTTAAATTTCTACAACTGAAGTTTTCAAATTTTACATAAATACCACATGAAACTAACTAAATCCTTTGTTACATGTAAAAAATAGATAACAAGACCAAATTTATTCAAGAAATCAATGAAGAAGTTCAATGTGGTATGGTGGGCATATTCATACCCATTAACAGTTTTGGCATTGGCTTCGACAGAATATGCACAAGAGACCAAGAGTAGCATTGCTCATTTGCTTATGCTTCTTCTTTCATTACTTTCGGTTATGGTTTCCATTGTTCTAATGGTCTATACAGCCCTCAACACAAACATTCTTTTGCCACCAGATGACTTGTATGGTCCAAGTGTTGCAACTATGGGTCCTATTACTATAAGTAGTGTAAGTTCTACTGTAAGTTCAAATTCGTGTTTGGAATCGTCTACTTCATGACCAAAAGATCTGTCTTATGGAAAAAAAAAAAAAAAAAAAAAAAAAAAGATGTGTCGATGCTGATTTAGATTAAATTTGTGTAATGGTAACCGTTCATGAATATGAATATACATACTAAATTAACAACTATGTTGAAATTATAGAAGTTTTGGGTTTTATTTAAAGAGCATGTATGGGCATGGCTCCAAACTAGAGGCATATAAGGGCCAAATAGACAAGAATATGCATGTTTTGGACTAGAGAAATCAAATATTCTCCTATTTTTCTTCCTCTCATTTTCCTATACACTTAAGATTGTGACATTTGTTATATTTTATAAAATTTATAATTTTTTATTACATTTGTCATCATCTAAAGATGGTAGGAGGATGGGTAAAAGGAAAAGTAGGAGGATATTTAATTTCTCTTTAGACTAAACGCTAAGAGTGAGATAATCAAAATAGATAAGGATCAACAATTTTAACACAACTTTTTTAGGGGGAGGCAACCTTGTTATTAACAAAACATGGTTAAAACTTAAAACATCATTTTATTAGGATTCAAGCTTCAAACATATGGTTGTCTAAAATATGTGTTTCAAAATAACTAATTTGATTGTTACAAACCCTTTATATTTTTCTTTAACAGTTTAATATTATTAAAAAGTTAGCTAGAAGCCAACAAAGAACAAAGAATTACAAATTGTAAGCTATAATCGATTTTTTGCAACCTGGGGTATCATGAAACTATATTCAAGATAGTCTAAGAAAACTGCAATCTGGATTTCATATACAATCCAAGATTCAAACACAAAATACATTGATTTTTTTTATGTTTCTTTGAGACAAAAAATTATGCATTCTAATGGTAAGAGAAGAAGATCATATTCGCATCAACCAAATTTTGTTTCTTATAAAGACATATGACCGTTAAAGTCAGTTGTTTTATTACGGGAAGTTATGTATGTTCCTAATTGATATCAGAGTTGGGTTTTGGTGGGAGAATTAACAAATGGATATATCTTATAGACCCTACCCATTAACCGACCATCATGATTGTTGTCAGAGGCTTTTGCCCCTTGGACCCCACCAGAGGTGCTTCCCCTTGGACACTATCAGGGGCGTTGCCTATTGAAACCCCACCAGGGGACTGCCCACAAACTCCTCATGTTCCTAAGTTCACTTTAGTATATCTAAGCGTGACATTATGCACCTCCAAACGTGTATTATAGATAAAGCTAGACTCAACTTGTTTCGACTTAATTTGACTATACTAAATGACTTGATGACACTACAGTCAACAACATTCATATCCCATTTTAGTGTAATCATTTATTAGAGCTACTTTCCAGCTTCAGGTCACTCCTCGGATCCAGGTACTCATCAAAACCGGTTTTCCCAAATCAGATTGATTTTAATCAACAAAGTCAAAATCGAATTGAGTTCCATCCAGATCATATACATACTGTTTGTTGAGAAAAATTCATCCAACCCTACAAAGAACCAGTTTGACATTATTTTTATTTTTTACAAGACTTGTTTTTTGTGTCGAAATTTAACAAAATTTATATGGTTGACGAAAAACGAACCAATAAGAAATGATTGTGGCTTTGCGATGATATAAGGTGCTTTTAGGGTACTCCACATCATTTATAGGTTCAACACGATATTTTTCAACCGAAAAAAATGGACATTCAAAATAATACAAGGGGAGAAAAATGATCTACTTTGTCTTAACAACAAATTAAAGAAATTAATTTATAAAAATATACATTTTTTATTATATGAAAATTTATATGTTTAAAAATCGAATTCTAAACAATTTCACAAGTAAATCATTAAACCACTATTTAAGCTTCAAAGTTCAAACGGTACTAATTTCAACCAAACCAATTCCTTAATCCAAATAGATAAGTTTTCAAACCAATTCCTAAAACACAAAGAGGTCACAAATGGGCCGGCAGCAATGACCATACGATCTTGGACACGAGGCTTAGGCTAGCCCACCGAATGTATGACTTGTGGTTTATAAAACGACAAATATGTCGCCACGTGTCAGCATTAGGATGAAAAGAAGCGATCTTCATTGGACGTTTGGGTTAGTTAAATAATCAGCAAACATTGTAGGGACATAGATCACTTTCTTTGGTATTTTTAATGTGATATAGACAACTGAATTGGAGTTTTATAGTTTGGTAGAAGATTTTGGGTAGACCTACCTATTTGGTACCATATCCATTTATTTGATTTTTGGATCTATTAATAACTTATGTGATGTTAATTTATTCTATTATTTAGTGTTGTTTGAAATAATCATCAATTTTGATATAAAAATAGTCAAAATAGATTAACACATGAACTTAACTATGTGAGGCTATGATTCTTAGAAATAAATAATTATTTAATAAAATTTGTTAATAAATGTTTTTATGGAAAAGAGAATTTAACAACAATTTATATATTATATAGTTGTATAATACAACATTTTAAAGCACCAACTGTTATGTATGGAGAAAATTTATTATGCACGAAGCAAATCTTATTTATATACATACCGATTACATTGAGAATAAGAGAATAAGAAAATATCATATCAAAAAGTATTCTGAAAAGGATGAAAATAAACATTTACCAAGTTACCTAATAAGTTGTGTATTCTTCAAATAATTCTTAATGATATTTATATAAGATTTATCTAATATGGTCGAGTCTAGGTAATTATTTAATTTAGCCCAAATCATTTTTCTTTTTGAAATATATTAATTTAATTGTTAATTAAATAATTTTGATATGTATTTATTATTTGTTAATTCATTATACACACTCTTCCATACCTTCCACAATTTGGTGGTTTAAAATTAAAGAAGTTCCATTTAACCCCTCTTCCAAAAGTTGAGAAACACATATCCAAGATCAAAAGTTGAATATGGGTTTATGTTTCCTAATTGAAACAAAATCAAGATCTGAGTTTACCAGGATTCATGTTCCTGAAATCATATTTTAATATTTGAATTGTTTTGATGCATAGCATATTTTTGAAACTAAAGAAGTTTCAGTTAACCCGTCTTTTAAAGGTCGAGAAACAGTGAAACACACATCCACGATCAAATGTTGAATATGGGTTTGCGTTTTCTAATTAAAATTAACTTGGATATGAATTATCAGGATTCAAGTTACTTAAATCACAAAATCTTAATTTTTAAAGTGTGTTGGCATATTTTTAAAGTGAATGAATACATATTTTAATGAGGAAAATCATATTAGAAAATACAACTCTTTTGGATAAAAATAAGTGTGTGTGTGTGTGTGTGAGAGAGAGAGAGAGAGAGAGAGAGAGAGAGAGAGAGAGAGAGAGAGAGAGAGGGAGAGAGAGATTTTTAAAGTGAATGAATACATATATTTATAAGGAAAAATCATATTAGAAAATATAACTCTTTTGATGTGAGAGAGAGAGAGAGAGAGAGAGAGAGAGAGAGAGAGAGAGAGTTGTGCGCTATAAAGAATTGAGTAAATTACATGGATCGTTACTTATGTAAGTGTCAAAAAAAACGTTCGGTCTCCAACTTTAAAAATTAACATGTATTATTATTTTTTTCACCCGAGTCGTCCTTGCAAACATAAAATGACCTTTTTGCCCTTGATAATTTCTTTTTTATTTTTCTTTTGTTTATTTTTCTTTTTGTGTTAAAAAAAATCTCCAACAAACACACCCCAAATCACCCTCCCGCCTCCCTCTTTTAAAGATCCCTTCTACCTATTCATCTCCCTCTTTCTCATCTTTTTCTTTGCATCTGTTGAATTCCAGATCATTAGAGTCGTCATCGCCAGAGCAAAAAGGAAGAACATATATGCTATTTTCGTCTCCATCTCTGTTTGAAAACCCTAGCTCCACTTCTATCATTTCGAAATCCGTGAACCCTCTTTCTTACCCCCCATAAAATGTTTTCCTTCGGTCACATCACAATTCAACATTGAAATCGTTACCATTTTTGGTGAATCTGTTACCCTGTTCCCAAGTTCAACTTAACGAGAGAAAATAAAGGAAATTGACAGAAATTTGAAGAAAGTAAAAGAAATTGGTGTTCCCAAGTTTCATTAAAGGAAGGAAGTTGAGGGACGTGGAAGGAAATAGAATGATCACTTTCCCTCCTAACTTTCCTTCTTATTTCGAAGGATTTGCAAAGATAAAGAACAAAAAATTTATGTAACATCCGGAACCCTAAGCTACTAAATTTATTCATTTTACTTTATGAGAGTCCTCACGACGTGAGATCTTAGGGATCACAACGTGAGGGACCATTGGCTTGTTGACCCGTATTTTGGAGTCTCACGACGTGAGCGTGGCTTAATGACCCCAAACCCTAATTTTTGGGTATTTAAGGGAAAGAGAGACTAGGATTACCCATCCTCAGCCTCTCTCACTCTCTAAGCCTCTGTAAAACCTTTATCTCGACCCTCTTGAAATCCTTAGGCATTTTTGAGATATTTGAAGCATTCTTTGGTGGTTTTTGGCTCTTTGAAGTGGAAGAAGACCTTGGTTGAGCAACCTCTTGGCGTTTTGGCTCCTACCTTGCAATCGATTGGAGACTTTGGACCATTGTAAGTCTTAAAGCTTGGACCTTTCTACCTTTTTCATTCTAGATCTAAGTTATAAGCTCCTTTTTGCATGTTTGGGTGGGGTTGCTTGCATGGGATCCATAAAGTTGGCAACTTTATGGATCATTGAGCCATTCTCTATAATATAGTCCTTGATTTGAGTTTTGATGTAGTTTGAGACTCCAAGTTTGAGTTTAGATCTCATTTATCCCACTTTTGGCCTAATAAGAGTTTAAGTCATGCATTGGACATGCATGACTGAAACGTTGTGATTTTTGTCATCCCTTGGGTAAAGGAAGACCATCTGGGAATTCCCAAGTCATGGCTGTAAGGAATAAGAGCTTAATGCTTTAAGCTAGTCAGTGTAGATCTCACGACATGAGGATTAAGACCATCGCATCGTGAGAATGTTTGCCATCCCGACTATTTTTTCCGGGACTGGGTCGAGTTGGTGCTCACGACGTGACCATGGGCTGATCACAACATAAGTACCAACTGTTGGAGTTTGGACCGTTGACTTTGGGCCATGTTGGGCCATTAGATTTAAGATTTGGGCTTTTTTTTCTAGCATATTGGACTTCCTTGGATTTAGGCCCATGATGGGTTTTGGGCCCAATTTGGAAGATTGGGCCATGATTGGACTTTAGGTTGCCATTTAGGATTTAGACCTTTTGAGTAGTCAGGTTGGGCCATGTCTTTAGGCCTAGTTAGGAAATGGTTAAAATGGTCTGTTACCCTAGTTATGGGCTAAGCAGCTTAGATTCTTGATTTCGGGGCAAGATCCTATTATTAATTGAATATTGTTTTGTGATGATAGCATGGATATTTTTCGAACCAGCATATAGAGATTCCTTTGAGTGTTTCAGCAGCTAGAGGTGATTTTCCTCACTTTGGTTTAGCGGGTCGAAGACACCAATGTCGGCCTATGGTTGTTATGTTAGGATGCTAGATGTATGCGTGACTCTTGCATGCGTTATGTGCTTCCGATGACCATTTTGTATGCTATGTATCTTTGTGATTATTGCATGTGTTATTTGTTTATGTGTTTATATGTTTTTATGTACACCTGGCGGAGCCCAATGATTGACAGATTTGTATACTAAGCGGGGCTCGATGCCGAGCGGGGCCCATTATGTGATTATTATGTATGATATGTGATATTTTGGGGAATTCACTAAGTTTTGTGCTTACGGTTTTCAGTTTACGTTTCAGGTACTTCTGGTTCGAAAGGGAAGAGCCCCAGATGATTGCAGTGCACACACCACCTCGTTCCATATTTTATGATTACTCTGATGTTTCATGATGTATTTGACACACTTTGTTTTATCTTGATTTTATGATGATGTTTGGATTACAATTTTATTAATTTAAAAACAAAAATTTTTAGTCTTAATTTTTGGGACGCTACAATTTAATTTTCCTTTTAATCCTCTCTAACTCGGGATCATAAAAGAAAATTTTCTTTTCCTTTTCGTTCTCTTCTTTTCTCTCCTTACTTTCTTTTGTCTTACTTTCTCTTCTTTGTTAAAACTCGGGAACTAGGTGTTACTGATTGTTGCTTGGTGGTAATGGTCCGACAGTGATGAACTGATGATGTTTAATGTTTGTTCAAAATTTAGGGGAAAAAGGGTGGGGTAGGTTTTTTTATTTATTTTGTATTCTATATAAATTGTAAGAAAAATTAAAGTAATCAAAATAAAATAAAAATGACAAAATAGTCATTTCATGTCTCACAAGAGATAAAACGTGCAAATTCAAACTAACAAGGGATGATATGTGTAACTTTTAACCAAACGAAAGATGGTCCAAATTAATTTTTAAAAATAAAAACTGAACACACTATTTGACCCATTGAACTAGGAAGAAACTGTGTAATTTACTTCATATTTCAAAATAAGACCCTAATATTTGAATTGTGTGGAGGATATTTTTAAAATGAATGAATATATATATATATATATATATATATATATATATATATATATATATATATATATATATATATTTCATAAGGAAAAATTATAATAGAAAATACAAAATCTTTGAAGATAAAAATGAGGTCTCCACGCTATAAAGAATTTCAAAATGGCAAAATTAAGTATATAGTTGAAGATAACATACAAAGAATATTATGTCTATTTCTACATGTTCGACTTGGTAAGTATACTCACAAATATATCTTACATAATTTTTAACTGTATTACTTTTAGATCCGACAAGAATCGAAAGAAAATACACATAAGGTTAAGGAGAGTGGTGTTGATTGCACTGACCTCAACTCTGGCTAAGGAATAGGAGGGAGTGGATGCCAAATGGAAAAGAAGAGAGAGAGAAAATGGCGAGGAGAAGAGAAGTTGGAGATAGACTTGAGTTAGGCCGTCGAACTTGGCATGTCGAGTTCACAACACGGTGTTTGTCAAGTCCACCTTCGATTCGTCAAGCCTCATCGAGCTCCACTCTGCCTAGCCTAACAATATATCACATGTAATCTTATATGTTTTTTATATTTTAATGATGGCCTGTTTTATCAATCTATATGTGATTGGTGTTTACAAAATTGAAACAACATTAGAAAAAGTTTCAAATGAAAGTTAAAATTGATTTAAACAAAAAAAATCAAATATCTTTCTATATTTTATTCTTATTTATGTTGTTACTAATGCAAGTGGAATCTATTTATTGGGAGGAAGCACCTGGTTTTATAACCATGTGGGGTTTGAGATGGGGAGTTCGATCCCTGTCAAACCTTTTTAATAGTTCCTCATGTGGGAAATTTTCCCCTAGAATCCCTATGGGGTCGTGTCCTTTCTATTAGATGATTCGATCTCGGGACCTTTGCTGAAATATGTGAAAGGGCTTTCATTAATCATTGTTCCCAAAAAAAATTAAAATTTTATTAATTGAATTTGACATTTACTTTAATATAAAACTGATGAGTGTCATACACCACTATACCAAACTATTGCACTCACACATCATTATCATAACACTTTTCTCTCACCCCATAAAACTGATGGGTGTAATACCAAACTTTACCACACAATTATTTTCTATTTTTCTTTTTTTAATTGAATAAAATGTGATTATATAAAACTAATAAAAGGGAAATACTTCATTAATTAAAAATAATACATACTAGATTAATAACATAAAAAAACATAATTGAAACATAGTAGAATAGTATGTGATGTCTAATCATCGTTGCTCGCCATGTCATCAGAATCCTCTCTCGAATCTCCTTCAACCATTTTTGATTCGTCATCTGTATCGTCGAACAACTCGTCATCATCAAAATCATCAACAGCAAGATTCACTCGAGCATTGAAGATGTGTTCCACCAAATCAACGCGAAGGTTGTGGTGTCCAACTCGATTGTATACTTCTCCTTTGTTCGCCATGTACGGCGTACCAATATCAACTACTTCGACATTTGATAAATTATCATTTTCATTGTAGCGTCAAATCGTCTTCCCCTCATCTTGATGGACTTAGAGAAATACATCAATCATATGGTGTACATGCAAACCCTAATAGCTTTGGATCTAGTTTGTCTAATGAACATGCAATTGATAATCCAAAGCCATAAACCCTAGATCTAATAAACTATAACTGAAATTAGGGTTTAGATCTTACCTTTGATTGT
The DNA here is from genome assembly GCF_002870075.4 of Lactuca sativa. Lineage (NCBI taxonomy): Eukaryota > Viridiplantae > Streptophyta > Magnoliopsida > Asterales > Asteraceae > Lactuca > Lactuca sativa. Next base: position 195,967,861 of record NC_056631.2, on the reverse strand, counting down.
TATATAGCAATAACAATCAATCCTTGGCTTCAGAAAGCTTAAAGTGCTGCACCTCTAATGGAGTCACAAACACCAATTATCATCAATGTGCAACTGACCAGCAAATAACAACTCAAACGTCTTAGTTTCAAGAATATACAATGTTATCGTCTCACTAATCACCCGTGATAAATCCATGAAGTGATTCAAGTGAGCGTGGGTTTAATCCAATACTTAAATCTTATCAAAGCACTCATGAACTCCGCAGCAAACTTGTGCTATGTCTAAACACTTTAGACAATCTACAGACAGATTCATGACAGTCTTCCTTCATACCTACTTCCAACGTATGACCGACTGTGGAGGTTTGAATAACCTAGTTATTCTGGGAGTCAAAACATACAAAATGAAACACAACGATAATACTTAATCCTATATGGCCCCAAAAATTTTGAGCGTAAACAAAACACTTTTATTTAAACACCATATTGACTACTCATTATTCATTGTTTAATGTTTCGGATAATCAACTTATTACTTGAATTACAACAATAGTTGTCCCATGCTCCGAGCATGCAAACTATGTTACCTATGATCCTTACTTTGTGAAATAGATCAATTGAAAACCTTTCCAATGAAACTCATTTCACAATTCCCAATCCTCATCATTAGTGTAAGAATACCAAATTCTTGCCACTTTTAGAATATGTCAGATTCTAACATTTTATGCAATGATCCTTTCATAATGTAATAGCACAGAAGTCACCAAGACTTGGCTAATGAAACTCCAAGGTATTATATCGGAAATTTTTACAAGACAATTCCATAGACGTGAAGTCTCACATTCAAAGTACATTCCTTTGAACATCCTTCTTGCATAAAAGTTTCCAATCTAGCCATAGACTCTCAATATCCAACTCCCAATTTAGAAACATTTCCATATTTGCCATATGACAACTCATTCTCAACATATTCTTATCTATTCATAATAATGTCGATATGGTCCATCCAATACTATACTTCCAACTACTCACAAGCAACAAATCCTCAGTGAACTTTGGATCGTCCTTTGATAGTTGTTTAATTATTTTAGTCAATAGCCGATTCTAGTCCTTTTTCCCTCTTAATGCGCTAGGCACTTGGAAAATTTTAGAATGGTCAAATATTATAGCATTTGCAATCGATCATATACCCAAAGCGTATGGGACACGATGCATAATGTCTTACATAAAGATATGATACTTTATCAATCTTCTGCCATAATATTTTATGTGCCACGTTCTCAATATTCGAACTATGAAGATGGATGGCATAATCATAATCGAAATTTGAGAACACACTATGTAACCTTTGACTAAAAATATTAAAATTTCTCAATCTAAGCTTTAGATTTTGAAACGAAGTATAATATTTCTCTCCCTTAATTATAGCAAAACAACTTTTCAACCCCTACAACTTTGCAAAGTGAATCTTTGTTTTCTATAATTAATATTGCTAACTTGCAATACTTGAAATAATAATCATGCTCCCACTAACACGATGATAATTACCATACACACATAACACTTATGCTCCCACTAGCTTTAACATATATTCAGAAAACATCTAAACTTCCAGAAAACAATGCTTATTGAATTCCTTACGTTCATATTTCTAAATACTTGATGCTTTGATAAACCTTTATCTAAGCTTCTTAAACTCATACACCTTTGCCTTAGAAAGCTCACATGTGTGTCTAAAGAAATTCAGAACTTATGTTACTAAATCCCAAATGTTCAAACCAATTGCCAAATCTCACAATTCGAACTATAAAAAGGGATGTCGTAATCATAATCGAATTTGAGAATACAATTTTTCATAATTTCAATTTTCTTAAAATCTCTCTTAGTGAAAGCATTACCTCACAATCATTTTCATGAAGGAGATAAACCTTACGACACTTAGATTTCAAAGTGTATGTGTTCATATCCATGTGAATTTGTTATAACAACAATCATAAGACAATGTTTGTGACAAATCCAACTCATATGGACTGAACTTGCTCAATCTCGATTTCTTGCCTCATGGTAACATGAATAACCACCATGTCTTCCAAGCAACCCACCCTTTCATATCAATGTACTTTCCATTGATACAGGTGCTTTGTCTTTATGCATTCAAATGAGAACTCATAGAACTCATATGCATAATTAACTCAATTGGAATGGCATAGAAAAAGAGTATGTCATCCACGATAGGCTTTAAACCTCAAGTCGTGTGCTAGTGATGATCAACTAGGTTTAACTCTTGATTTGTTCTTGAAACCTTTCAAGACCATTAAGACTCCCACTGACTCCTTGACATATAAGATTCTCTTGTCAAGAAACATTCCTTGACAAAACAAATATTCAAGAGTTAGTGTAGTTTTTATCAAGACTTTTACTTCACATAATTGGTTTTAGTTGGTCTTTGTCTTATCCAAGACATCACAACTTACCAATCTTTAATGTGCAGGAATAAGAAGACTTTTTCCAATTCCACATTTGTTGAGTGTTATAAACCTACTAAAGACGTGTCACTCAATTCACAATCTTGGAGTATAACTCTAAGACTTGATATTGGAATGAAGTATGATTGACTTCTTGATTTAACCATTTCCATAATTCTCGATTCCTTTTCTTAGACATACAAATGCACTAAGACTCGTCTAAAGGATCAATTGAGATATGGTTCTTAATCATTAAGACTTATCATAAAACATAATAAAAGGTACTCTCCCTTCTTCTTAGAATGGAGAATCTGTTATCTTTCTGCCTACTTGATTCTTCTTTATTCGTTCTGCTATTCATTGAAACTCTTTCAACCAACTCAGAATTACACTTAATCTTATAAGTATAATCATATTTACTAAAATTTAGTAAATCATGACGAATATTTATCATCCTTGTGGTGGACTTGATCAACGTACAACCTAATGTACTCGATCTCTTAGTACTTCACTTGACACTTTGCCAAAGATTTAGTCTAATTTCCAAATATGAAGTTTCTCATTCATCACGCAATGCATGTTGCATGATTTCAAGTTTCTGTCCAATTGAAACTTGGGCGATGAGAAACTCTCCCTATTTGGTAAATTCTCGACATTTCACAAATGACATAATCAAGAATCACATCCAATTCAACATTGCTAAAATTAGAAATACATAAACATCCATTTTCACATATGCCATTGCAAGGATAAATAAATAAGACGAAATCAAAATTCATTTTATTGCAGAAAAACTTGTCCTTACAATGCAATTCAAATCAAAACTATGCTATTTCAATTTCTAAGCAATCTATTCTAACTCTAAAGTAGTAGCTCAAAAATCCGATCTTCAAGCAATGTGATTGAAATCCCTTTTTTCACGATCAGATTCAGCTTACTTCTTCCCTTAAGCCCCCTCTCTTTTCTTCGATCCTACAAAACATCCAAATGTAATCTTATCACATCATATATTTAAAATCAAATAATAGGAACTTATAGAGTTAGTTATTGGATTTTACCTGAAGTAGAGCCATACGTCTTGACTCTCCCATCTCTTAGATCTCTCAGGTAGTTTGGGTAGCTTCGTCTCCAATGCCCCTTCTCTTGGCAATAAAAGAAAATGGGCTCCTTTGGTACAACACATGGGACTATCTCATACTTAGTCCTTTCTGGACTTCCAATGTTGCCAGTGTCCATTAAAGTTTGAGAGTTTGATTTACCAGACAAATTTGCTTGACTAGCACGCCAAATCATTGCTGGTTCAGTAGCTATAAGCAAATAGGTGAGATCAATGAGGGTCATGTCATGATCCATCATATAATACTCTCTAATGAACTCACTATATGATTCAGGAAACGACTGAAGAACCCAGTCAACATCCAACATCTCTGAGATATCGACACCCATCATCCTTAACCTATCAATGTGTGACTTCATCTCTAAGATGTGTGCACACATAGGTTTCCCATCTTCGTGTTTACTTGCCAAAAGGGCTTGAGTGAGCTTGAACTTTTCAAGCATTCGAACTTGTGGGTCAGGGAGAATAATTGGAGGAGGTGGAGGAAGTGAAGCATGATCTCTGGTTCCTTGATCATATCGTGGAATATCATCTCCATTTGGAAAACTTGTTCCAATGGGATTTGGGAAGACCATTGTAAGATTCAGACATCTACAAAATGGGAGAAATTCAATTCAAGTTGATTAGGATCCTTGATGTAACACCCAAATGAAACATCAAGGCTAGGATCCAACACAATACTCTACAACCTAGAAGAGGGATGCCGTAATCTAGTTACAAAATATTTGAAGGTAGGTAAATGACGATTTACCAATTTCCACCATGAAAAACGAATAAGAAATTTAAGTTTTAAATGAATTGAAACTCCTAGATCTTTTGAGATTCATTGAACTTTTCAATGGCATGTTTAATCTCAATTATGCACTACTATTTGCGACTGGGATTCCGAGGATCACAAACAAGGTGTGAATAACCATGCGAATGTACATGGTGCACTCAATGCTACTATCACCTAATCAATGTGCCGCTTAGCCACACACGCTCCATTGATCTATGATAAACATCGAGTCACCTTTCGCTACCAAATGCCACAACCAAATTAGTGTGCCGATTAACCACACACGCTCCACTAACGTCTCGGCAAGGGTACAAAGTTTCATTCCATGGATTAGCATACAATTTCACATTTTGCCTAAAGTAACTATGATGTAGGAATTTAAAAAAATATATATTTAGTTACTTTGTACTGCATTATACTTATAATGGAAGGTTTCTGTCCTATCCTACCCGTTCGGCTAACGACCCTCTACTGGTCAAGAGTGCGGTGGGTAAGAGTGGATACCCATTCAATCTCCATTTTATAGGCAATTTCCTTAAACACCCCTTATAGACCAGCTTCGTGAATGAGGCCTACTAACGGTAAGACTGACTGTTTACTTATACATATATAATATTAGACTTTTAATGTCATATATATATATATATATATATATATATATATAGGGTGTATTTTAAACTTTTAAAATACTAGGTGGTTTAATTTAATAAATTATACTTTTAATTTAATTAAATGTAAACCAAAACTATATGGGTTTACTAAATCTCTTTTAATTATACACCTTAATTAATTAATAAAACCATAAGGGTGTAATTTGAACTCTTCAAAATACTAGGGTTTTAGAATTTAACATTTCAAAATTAAACTTTTAATCAACTTTTAAATTCCAAAACTTGAGGGCAAGTTTTTAGCTTTTCAAAACATTAGGTATTAGAATTTAAATATTTCGAAATTAAACTTTTAATCAAAATTTAAATTCCAAAACTTGAGGGCAAGTTTTGAAACTTTTCAAAACTATCTAGATCAAATTACAAATAATTAAATTAATCAAATAATTTGAATTATCTAAATTTAACCTAATTTAATTTTTCACAAGATAATGCAAATCAAAATTACAAATAATCAACCTTTATCTAATAAAACAAATAATTATCTTAATTTTGACAATAATCCATTAATTTGATTAGGATATCAATTACAATAACAAAAAATCTTATTTTTATTTGAATAAAGCAATTTATGGTAATTATCCTAAGCAAATTAAGGCAAAAATCTTGAAATTGTGCTGTCAGACTGAATTCACGAGGTGAACACACTGTGTTCACGACATGAGTCTGGTTTAATTTGAAAATCTGCTGACAGATTGAATTCACGAGGTGAACACACTGTGTTCACGACGTGAATCAGGTCAGATTCGAAATTCACAATTTTTTTTACCTTTGAAAACATAATTTTGCATCAAATACAATAGAAAAACACCCTAGGCCCTGATACCACTGATGGGCTTTGAGCAACACATCAATCATATGGTGTATATGCAAACCCTAATAACTTTGGATCTAACTTTTCTAATGAATATGCAATTGATAATCCAAAGCCATAAACCCTAGATCTAATAAACTATAACTGGAATTAGGGTTTAGATCTTACCTTTGATTGTTATATAGCAATAACAATCAATCCTTGGCTTCAGAAAGCTTAGTGCCTCAAGTGATGCACCTCTAATGGAGTCACAAACACCACTAAGCAATTTGGATGAAGAGGGAGAAGAGAGGAGGCACCAAAAACGGCTGGAAACCCTAAAGGAACACTTAGCCACGTTTTTGGGTCTCAAGGGTTCTTTAAATAGGTAGGCAATTAGGGTTATATAATAAGGAAATCCTAATTTGACTGCTTCAGCCCTAAGCAGCCCATGGACCCCTTTTGGAACATGCCTTGGGCGATTTCTAATAGGCATTCCCAGAGAATTCGTCCAACCTATTATTCCAAGGTGATCCATAGCCCAATTGCAATTATCTTATAATTACAATTCCAGTCCCATAAGTTTAATTAATCTCTTTTAGCCACAAAAATTAATTCTTAATTAATTCGTGACTGATATTAATTAAACATTATGATTTCTCCTTTAATATATTATTCTTATAATATATTAATAAATCATAATTAATCCTTTCTCTCCTTAATTCATCCAACATATTGCTATGGTGAAGGCAACCCAAAAGGACCATGCTTATAATCGGGTCAAGTACATACCAAAATAGTTATGGACTTAGACACTAATCCAACACATCTTCTATAATTATATTATGCAATATGATACATGCGTACATTAGGCTATTTATTCGTTTGCACTCCATAGATCGTGTTGGTACCGCGAGTATCTGCCAATATCTCTTTAGAACACCAAAGGCTTGGTCGATATCCTTCCTAGCAAATTCTTGTGACAACTTAAACTTTATTCTATTTTCATTATTTGGACATGAGAATGATTTCACAAATACAACTAACTAGAGATATATCTCATCAGTAAGGTAATACCCACGCTTGTATGATGTCGAATTTAATTGAAACGGGACATCATACGATTTACCAAGGTAGATATCGTTAAATATCGACAATTGGTATAGAAAATTTATGCCCTTGTTGGAACTCGATGGACCAAAAAATGTATGTTGTATCCAAAGGTCATACAGATGGGTTTGAGCCATAAGAACGTTCCTATGTGCACATACAAACTCTAATGCTTGGATCTAGGTTTCTCTCATTAAACATGCAATGTATCAAAGACTTTGATTGATAGATCTATTATAATAACACAAGAAAAGTAGATCTAAAAGATTACCTTAAGTTCCTTGCTTGAATCTTCCTGTCCTTGGAGCTTAGAGTCACAAATGTCACTCCTCTAATGGCTTACAAACACCAACTTAGCAAGAGGATGAATAAAGAGAGAGGGGAGAGGGCAAGAAATCGGCCAGGGTTTCTTCTGTTGCAAGAGTGCTGATTTCCTTGACCTCATGGGTCTATTTATACTAGTAAGGCTCCTAGGGTTTCACCCTTAAAACCTAATTGGATAACTTAGGCCCTAAGCAATCCAATCTCCTTATGATAAGCCTTGGACGATTTCTAGGCCTATCCTAACCTTAAAATTGTCCACCCCTTATCCATAAAGGATTATAGCCTAAAGTACAACTATCATACAATTGACAATTTATGCCCCTTTTATTTAATTAATCTCTTTAAGTCACCATATTAATTCCTAATTAATTTATGACTTATATTAATCAAATAACAATATTATTATTCCTTATATTATTCTCATAATATATTAATAATATTTCTTCTCTCATTATAAATCATCCTGTCAAGTTGCTATGGTGAAGGCAACCCAAAAGGATCATGCTCAATCGGGTCAAATACTTGCCTAATATAGTTGCAGCCTTAGACACTATTCCAACAGTCTCCCACTTGGATAAGTCTAGTAACTATATACGCAAGCATAATCCGATTAGCAATCGTAGCTCTCAAAGACGCTGTCAAACTCTGATGTTATCAATCTTGTCCTTTAGATAAGGGATCATACAGTCCTCTGTTTAGATATCATGCGGACAATTCTATGGAACCAATTTGTCCAACAGTTGGTTTCTCGATCTCAGATTTATTTGACATAGAACTTAATCGAACACATCAATTTAGTTCTGACCGGGCCCAACACATAAGTCAAATCAAATCATCGAGTGGTCGAGATATCGCTTTTACCCTCTTAGGATAAAAGTAACAGATAAACTTCGACTTATATGCATTTACTTATTCATTAATCAGTTATACACAACAATGTGTTTTATAACATCAATTTACTGATGCGGTTTCGCATTATCAATGTACAACCAATTAACAAATAACAAACCATATATCTAGGTTTTAAGACCATATGATATTATCATCTTGCGATCACCCTTTTCATCACATTCCATAAGGTGATGCCAGCAAGCACGGGTTTGTTCCAATCCTCAAAACTAGTTCATAAGCGCTCACGAACGTTGCAGCAAACTTTTGCTATGTCTAATACCATTTAGACAATCTACACACCAATTCATGACAATCTTCATTCATACCTACTTCCAACATATGAACGATTGTGGACTGTTTGAATAATTCGATTATTCTAAATAAACTCAATTATTCTAGAAGTCAAAACATGCAAAGTGAAACAATAGTTAAACAATTAACATAAGACAGTAGCTTTACTTATAAATAATACTCCTTTATTTAATCATCAAATTTTAATTACATTTATCTATTACAAGTTTCTAAAACTATCTAATCTAATTTAATATCATCTTTCAGTCCAATACTCCTAGCATGCTGCAAATGCTTAACCCTACTCAGTCCCTTCGTAAGCGGATCTGCTGGGTTATCTTTTGATGATATCCTCTTAACCACGAGTTGTCCTTCTTCTGCAGGATGTCTAATAAAGTGATATTTTATGTCGATATGAAGAGATCTACCATGATCCCTTGGTTCCTTAGTCAAGGCAACCGCTCCTTCATTATCACAGAAAATTTCCATAGGCTCCTTGTAACGACCCAAAAATCACAACTAAAAATTTCTTTAAAAACATTACTAAAATTATATTTATAAAAACTGTATCATAACTCATAACATAATTTTTGAGTATTAATTCAAAACATAATATCATTATCAGAGTCAAACATTCCCAGGCTAACTGACTATGGTGTGTGCACTGCAATCTTCCTGAGCTCCTCTTTTGGAAACTGAGTACCTGAAACCAAAACTGAAAACCATAAGCACGAAGCTTAGTGAGCTCCCCCAATCTACCACATACCATACAATAACATAATAAGCACATACTAGGCCTTGCCCACTGCATCGGACCGAAGTCTGGAAACTGACTGGGACCTTGTCCCCTACATCGGACCGAAATCCGGACTAACTGGGGCCTTGCCCCCTGCATCGGACCGAAGTCCGGAAACTGACTGGGACCTTGTCCCCTGCATCAGACCAAAGTCCGGACTAACTGGGGCCTTGCCCCCTGCATCGGACCGAAGTCCAGAAAACTGACTGGGACCTTGTCCCCTGCATTGGACCGAAGTCCGGACTAACTGGGGCCTTGTCCCCTGCATCGGACCGAAGTCCGGAAACTGACTGAATAAAGCATAACATAAACGTATCAACTAGCATGAACACACATATACTACATACTGCATCGGGCCGTAGCCCGGAACACGTAACACATAAATCCTGTCTGAGCCACGAAGGCATCAAACATACTAACTATTGCATCGGACCGAAGCCCGAAAACTATTGCTAGCTACTCGGGCCGGCATTGTGGCCGTAGACCCGTTCCTACTCGAAGGAAACTCACCTAAACTGCTGAGCTCTGCCGATAATCCTCTGGCTGCTACTTGACAATCCCCTGAGCCGCTGATCCTCTAGCTCTCCGAGCTATCAATATCAATATGATACTTAGTCTGACAGTCCTCTGAAAGTCAACTAAGTCAACTCTGTTCAAGGTCAAAATCCTGGTCAAAGTCAACCTTCCAGGTCAACCCTACTCGCCGAGTCCACCTACTGACTCGCCGAGTTCATATGCTCAGGGTCCTTCTATTCGCGACTCGACTCGCCGAGTCAGTCCATGACTCGCCGAGTCCAACGATTACCGAGTCCTGTCCTGTCCAACTCGCTGAGTCTCCACCCGACTCACTGATTCGAGTCTCAACTCGAAGGGTTTGGGGTTTCGCGACCTGACTCGCCGAGTCCACGAATAGACTCGTCGAGCCCAAGGTAATCTTCAACCAACTCGTCGAGTTGTTCTTCCAACTCGCCGAGTTCATGCCCAACTTCATCCGACTCGACGAGTTGTTCATCCCACTCGTCGAGTTCCTCCTCATCTTCATGCTACTCATCGAGTCCACTCGAAGGACTCGTCGAGTCCATTCAGATCTACATACATGCAGAGGACTTTTGAGTCATGCATGGACTCCAAACTGTAGATCCGCTCTTCTAAAGTCTATTCCTTACGTAAAGTGGCAAACTTTACGTGTGGCTAAGGAGATCTAGGCTCAAAACAGTATAAACTAGGGTTTAAGACAAAGGGGCTTAACAATCAACCCAAAAACTGATGCTTTATGATTCTCTAGGCCAAGATACACTTAGATATGAAGTAGCAACTTCAGATCTGAGCTTCTAACTCGAAATGGGTCTCAATCAACCATAAAACCCCCAAATCTCATAACAAAATAGATCTAGATGCAAAAAAGGGAAAATGGCAGCTTAATACCTCCAAGAAGAACACAAACTGAAGTAGATCTCGGATCTACAACTCTCCTTTGAAGCAACCTTCTTGATCTTCAAGTTCCTTCCAAGATTTCCTTCCTCCAAAGCTATTTCTCTCAAATGATGGAGGCTCCCACGAAATCTAGGGTTTACAGGTTCTCTAGGATGATATGGAGGCTGAGGGAGAGACATAACACCCTTTATATAGGATACAACTCCCAGAATTAGGGTTTTCCTCACACAGACCAGACTCGCCGAGTCTCCTTGGCCGACTCGCCGAGTCGGTCACTTACTCCCCGACCCGGATCCCGCTCGGACTCGCCGAGTCCCTCCTTGGACTCGCCGAGTCGACCCCTAAACCTAGGGTTTTCTTTCCTTTCTTGGTCTTCAAAACTTTGGGTGTTACACTCCTTTATGGCAGGCATAACTCCAAGATCACCAATGAAGTTCTTTAACCATATTGCCTCCTTCGACGCTTCGCTCGCTGCAATGTACTCTGATTCGCACGTTGAATCAGCTACAGTTTCCTGCTTGGAACTTTTCCAAGTCACTGCTCCTCCATTCAGGGTAAAGACCCAGCCCGACTGCGAACGGTAGTTGTTCCTGTCGGTCTGAAAGCTGGCGTCACTATACCCTCGCACCTTCAAGTCATCACTCCCCCCGAGGACTAAAAACCATTCCTTGGTCCTCCGAAGGTACTTAAGGATATTCTTGACCGCAATCCAATGGGCTCTGCCAGGGTTCCCTTGATATCTACTAACCATGCTCAAAGCAAAGGCTACATCGGGGCGAGTACAAGTCATAGCATACATGATTGATCCAACTGCGGAAGCGTATGGTACTCGGCTCATTTCTGCTATTTCGGCTTCGGTACTCGGACTTTGAGTCTTACTCAACTTGGCATTACTTTGTATCGGTAGTTCTCGCTTCTTCTAGTTTTTCATACTAAAACGTTTTAGTGCTTTATCTAAGTAAGTGTTCTGAATAAGTCCTATTAGTCTCTTACTTCGTTCTCTCACTATCCTTATTCCCAAAATATAGGAAGCCTCTCCGAGGTCCTTCATAGCGAAGCACTTCCTGAGCTAGGACTTAACCTCCTGCAGTGTCGGGACATCGTTTCCTATGAGTAGTATGTCATCGACATACATAACAAGGAAGCTTACTATACTCCCACTGGCTTTGACATATACACACGATTCATCTTCGCTTCGTACAAATCCAAACTCTTTGACTTTCTCATCGAAGCAAAGATTCCATCTGCGAGACATTTGCTTAAGTCCATAAATGGACTTCTCAAGCTTACACACTCTATTTGGATGCTTCGGATCAACAAAACCCTCTGGTTGAGCCATGTAAACATCCTCAGCCAACTTTCCATTAAGGAAAGCGGTCTTGACATCCATTTGCCAAATCTCATAATCATGAAATGCGACAATAGCTAGCATCACTCTAATAGACTTTATCTTCGCAACTGGTGATAAGGTCTCATCATAGTCAACTCCGGGAGTTTGAGTAAAGCCTTTTGCAACCAATCGCGCCTTATATGTGTGTACGTTTCCATCCACGTCGGTCTTCTTCTTAAAGATCTATTTGCACCCAACGGTCTTACGTCCGGGCACATTATCAATCAAATTCCAAACTTGGTTGTCATACATGGATTGGATCTCGCTGTCCATTGCCTCTTTCCATTTTGCAGACTCCGGGCCTGCCATGGCTTCCTTATAACTATTAGGTTCATCTAGATTTATTAGTGTACCATCACTAATATACGTGTCCCCTTCGGTAGTAATATGAAAACCATAAAACTGGGGTTGAACTCTAACTCTTTCGGAATGTCTAAGAGGTAAGGACTCGTCAATTGGTTCAACCGGAGTTTCCTCCTCAAATTGAGTGTTAGCGGTAGAGGTTCCTTCATCAATCGATTCTTGAATCTCTTCAAGCTCGATTTGCCTCCCACTGTCTCCTTGGCTTATGAGTTCTCGCTCTCGGAAATCTCCTCTCCTCGCAACGAAGACAACATTGTTCTTTGGTCTATAGAAGAGATATCCAAACGATTTCCGCGGGTAGCCGATGAAAATACATCGCTCACTTCGAGGTTCGAGCTTGTCGTGAGTATCTCGTCTTACGAAAGCCTCGCAACCCCAAACCTTGATATGTGCTAACGAGGGAGCTTTCCCTGTCCACATCTCGTGAGGTTTTTTGGCAACCTTCTTAGTAGGGACTCGGTTAAGGATATGGGCGACAGTCTCTAAGGCATACCCCCATAATGAGATAGGTAGTGAAGCACGACTCATCATAGAACGAACCATGTCCAACAAGGTTCGATTACGCCTTTCTGCCACACCATTCAACTGCGGTGTCCTAGGTGGCGTCAAATGTGAAACTATTCCACACTCTTTTAGATAGTCGTGGAATTCAAGACTTAGGTACTCTCCTCCTCGATCGGATCGAAGCATCTTGATTTTCCTGCCCAATTGATTCTCCACTTCATTCTTGAACTCTTTGAACTTTTCAAACGTTTCTGACTTTTGCTTGATTAAGTAGATATACCCATATCTACTATAGTCATCGGTAAAAGTCACATAGAAGCGGTTCCCATCCTTAGTGGTTGATCTAAAGGGTCCACATACATCGGTATGTATGAGGTCCAATAAACCCTCACCCTTTTCACATGTGCTAGTGAAGGGTGACTTGGTCACCTTTCCAAGTAAACAAGACTCGCATGTGTCATCTTCCCTAAGGTCGAATGACTCCAACACTCCATCCTTTTGGAGTTTGGCTATGCGCTTCTTGTTGACATGTCCAAGACGACAATGCCACAAGGATGCTCTATCCATACTATTGGAAGAATCCATGCATAAAACATCATTTCCTAGGTTATCTACAATCATAACAGTTTCATAAATACCATTACATGGCATTGCTTCAAAATATAAGACACCATTTAGATAAGCATAAATTGAACCATTCTCATTATTAAAAGAAAATCTAAATCCTTGTCTATACAAACCATGAAACGAAATGATGTTTCTTGCCATTTCTGGCGAGTAGCAACAATTATTTAAATCTAAACATAATCCATTACTAAGCACTAAAGAATACACTCCAATCTTGGTCACATGCGACGATCTTCTGTTCCCCATGATTAGATTTATTCTTCCACGCTCCACATCCCTATTTCTTCTTAGTCCCTTCAATTCAGAACAAATGTGGTAACCACACCTGGTATCGAGGACCCAAGAAATAGAATGAGATGAATCATTAGATTTAACTGTGTAAATACCTGCGAACGACAGCTTGATCTTTCCCTCCCTGATGGCTTGCAGGTACTCTGCCTCCTTTGGGTTAGGGTTAGGCTTAGCAGGATCAACTTTTGTCCCACTAGAAGAGGAACCATCTTGGGACTTTCCCTTGCAGTGGCTCTTAGACGGAGCCTTCTTCTTCTTGCCTCTTCCCTGCCCAATGGCCAAAACAGGAGCAACGGGTGGATTGGGAGTGGGTGCAACAGACTTGTCCTTGAGGTTGCTCTCAGCAACCCTAAGGAGACCTTGGAGCTTACTTAGGGTGACCTCTTCCTTGTTCATGTGGTAGGTCATCCTAAATTGGTTGTAACACGGAGGCAAGGAGTGAAGGGCCATGTCGATAGCCAAGTCTTCCCCAAAGTCGACATTCAACTTGCGAAGACGATCGACATACCTTTGCATCTTTTGCAAGTGTACGGTTAGAGATTCACCATGTCCCATTTTAGCGGAGATCATGTTAGTGAAGATCTCGTAACGTTCATGCCTCGTGTTTTGGTGGTATCTCTCAAACAAGTCTTGGTGCATTTCGTACGGATACATGTCCTCATAGGACTTTCGGAATTCGGTGTTCATTGTGGCTATCATGATGCAATGAACCTTTGTTGCATCACGTTCATGAGTCCCAAAAGCAGTCATTTCAGCCGGAGTAGCGATTTCTGGGTTGATCTTCTCGAGCTTCTCATCAAGGACATACTCCTTGTCCTCGTAGCGAGCAATCGTGCGAATGTATCTTATCCATTCTCTAAAGTTTGTTCCATCGAAAGTCACCTTTTGGCAAATGCTCATTAATGTGAACGAGCTAGCAGCAACGTTGTTCGCGTTCGACATCTACAAATAGAAAGGACAAAGATTGATTAGAATTTAAAATCCCTAATTATCACCCAATGAGAAAAATTAGGGCTAGGATCCAACAACATTATTTACATATTAGAAAAGGGATGTCGTAATCCAATATGCAAACAATTTGAAGGTAAGTGAATGACGATTCACTAATTCTCCACCATGAAAACCTAACTTTAAGTTCTAAATGTATTGAGAATTCCTAGGTTTCGATGAGATTCATTGAACTTTTCAATGGCATGTTTAAATCTCGATATGCCCCTCTCGTTTGTGACTGGGATACCGAGGATCACAAAGTGGGTGTGAATAACCATGCAAATCTACACGGTGCCTTCATTGTAACAATCACCTATTCGATGTGCCGGTAAACCACACACGCTCCATCGAATTATGATAAACAATGAATCACCCTTTGCCACCTTTGTTTAGAACCAATTAGTGTGCCGGTAAACCACGCACGCTACACTAACTTCTTAGCAAGGGTGCAAAGTGTAATTTCATGGGATTGCATCAATTCACTTTCCTAAAGTAACTAGGATTGGGAATTTGAAAACATGTAGTTACTTTGTATTTAATATTATACTTTTAATGAGGAGATGAGGTTGCCCTATCCTACCCGTTCGGCTAACGACCCTCCACCGATCAAGCAAGCGGTGGGTGTGAGTGTACACCCATTAAGTGCCATTTTATAGGCAGCAACCTTATACCCACCTTATAGACCGGCTTCGTGAATAAGACCTACTAACGGTAAGACTAGCATTTTAATTATACATATATATATATATATATATATATATATATATTAATCTTGTAATATTATATTAGTATATGGTTGAATTTTAAACTTGTAAAATTCTAGGGTTTGAAATTTAAATTGTCTAAATTAAACTTTTAATTATAAAACATAAATTTCAAAACTTGAGGACAAGTTTTAAACTTTTCAAAATATAAGGGATCAAATAACAAATAATCCAAATTAACATTTATTCACATAATTATCCATATTTGATTTATTTAATTATTTCTTGCAAAACAATTTACCAATTTAATTAAAATAATCAATCAATTATCACATAAGGAAATTATTATTCAATTTATTGGTAAATATCTTTAATTAGGTCAAGGATATACTCAAATATATGTTAACATCAGATTTATATTGACCCTTTAAGATAAAGGCAAGTTTCCATAAGATAAACAGCAAGAAATCTCGAACTTAGCTCCTTCTGACGCTCGAACTCGCTGAGTACCACAATGGACTCGCCGAGTTCATCAGGCAGAAGACAAAAATTGAATTTTGCAATCAACAATCAAGTAACTAATACATCAATTCAATAGAAACCAATCAAGACTCTGATACCACTGATGGGTTTGAGCCATAAGAACATTCCTATGTGCACATACAAACCTTAATGCTTGGATCTAGGTTTCTCTAATTGAAAATGCAATGTATCCAAGACTTTGATTGATAGATCTAGTATAATAACACAAGAAAAGCATATCTAAAAGATCACCTTAAGTTCCTTGCTTGAATCTTCTTGTCCTTGGAGCTTAGAGTCACAAATGTCACTCCTCTAATGGCTTACAAACACCAACTTAGCAAGAGGATGAATAGAGAGAGAGGGGAGAGGGCAAGAAATCGGCCAGGGTTTCTTCTGTTGCAAGAGTGCCAATTTCCTTGACCCCATGGGTCTATTTATACTAGTAAGGCTCCTAGGGTTTCACCCTTAAACCCTAATTGGATAACTTAGGCCCTAAGTAATCCAATCTCCTTATGATAAGCCTTGGACGATTTCTAGGCCTATCCTAACCTTAAAATCGTTCACCCCTTATCTATAAGGGATTATAGCCCAAAGTACAACTATCATACAATTGATAGTTTATGCCCCTTTTATTTAATTAATCTCTTTAAGTCACCATATTAATTCCTAATTAATTTATGACTTATATTAATCAAATAACAATATTATTATTCCTTATATTATTCTCATAATATATTAATAATATTTCTTCTCTCATTATAAATCATCCTGTCAAGTTGCTATGGTGAAGGCAACCCAAAAGGACCATGCTCAATCGGGTCAAATACTTGCCTAATATAGTTGCAACCTTAGACACTATTCCAACACATACGACATCACTGCTTCTAGAATTATTGTCGGCTGCTTTTGATCACCTCGCATAAGTTGACCACACCACGCATCACGGCACATTAATCACCCCCAATGCATACAATCAATATTATCAAGCATTCTATGGAACCCATGCTTGCTATCATGTGTTGTACGTAGTTGGTGGATGTCGCTAATTGTAGGCTTACGAAAATAACAACCATGATAAAGGATAATCACAACTTTAGCAAACTTGTATACACATTTTCACGTCATTTGCTCTGACATCCTCAAAAACTCATCTTATAACTCTGGTCTCATGTTGAATGCTAGTTGACGAATTACAGTTGTGCATTTTTGAATTGTGGAGACACCTTTATTGCCTCTTCCATCAATACATTGCTAAACATATGGAAATCAGTTTTTATAGCATCAACAATGCATAAAAGTAATATCTTCCTCATCCGGAACAGACGTCTATTTTTTTGCATACACTGCATGATCGATAAAGTAGTGATTCACAATTTGGTTGTATCTTGATTCACGATTTGTACATTAATGGGGATTTCTAATTTTTGGGTGCGGACTTTCACCTTCATTTTCTTGTAAATAAGCAAGTGTTGTTCGCATGACTTCTCCGATAAACATTGCTTCCTGCAACACCAAAGTATTTGACGAAGTGGATGATGGTGAAGACATTTTTAAATAAAACTAATGTAAAGTATATAGAGTGTTTAATGTTTGTTTTGTGTTTTAAAACGAAAAATCAGAGTGTTAATTTATAGTAAATTTTAAACAAAAAAAGTACAAAGTAATTGTTTGAAGCCAACGGTCGGAAAGCAATGTTCAAAAGAAAAAAAAGAGTTATACCTTCCTCATGCGGTAACTATACAACACTATTCATATAGGGGTCGGTATGATGTTCATCGCATACCGCGGTAACACGTCACATACCCTGGTGTACAGTATATGGCATACCGAAAGATTTGATGAATAAAAAGATAGATAAAAATAAAAGGTAAGAAGATATTTGATTTCTCTTAAAAAGAATATTAATACTTCATTATAATACAAAATACTTAAGTATAATTCAACTAGTTTATGACCCGTGAGAGCCATGTTTATAAAATTAATTAAACTTTCATATTAAAAAAAAATCAAAATTATCGATCATTTCAAAAAAATTATTATTTAAGAGATATTTTTTAGTTATATAAAATTATAATTGTTGATTTTAATAAATACGTGAAGTTATATCACCTTATAATATGTATTAATTTTATTTTATTTTTTAATCTAATCTTATTAATTTAATATAATTAATGTGAAAAAATTTTAAATTTGAAATTTAAAATGGAGAATCAATTAATAATTTAATGTAATTAGAGTGAAAAATTTAAAATTTGAAATTGGTATTTAATAGGTTGACATATGACATAATATCCCTATATTAATAAAAGAGTAGTTTTTTTGTCATGTGTCATCATATTAGACCTCTTAATCAATGTGTTGCTACTTGTCAATCTATTAGTTCTCCATTTTAAATTTATTAGACATCTTCATTAATGTGACGCTATTTGACAATGTATTTATTCTCTATTTTAAATTTTAAATTTTATATTATTGTTTTCATTAATTCACAAATAAAAAATATCTAATATATATTAAAAATTAATTTTACATCTTTATTTGAATCAACGATTATAATTTCACATAACTAATAAAAATATCTCTTAAATTAATAGTTTATTTAAAGTAACTGATTAATAATTTTGAGTTTTTACTATAAAAGTTTAATTAATTTTATAACCGTAGTTCCCACGGGTTATAAACTAGTATGTAGCATATAATTATAATGAGGAGTTTTAATAGTATGACACTTGGCAATAGGAAAATAAACCTATTCATTCATTGGTAATATGTCACATACAATTATAATGAGGAGTTCTAATAGTATGATACTTGACAATAGAAAAATAAACCTATTCATTTATTAGAATAGAGATTTATGTATTTAAATTATATCCGAATATTTAAGTTCATTATTTTTTAAAGTACAATTTTATTTATCTTTTTATAATTGAATTTTAATGTATCATATTATTTACATTTCTTATAGAATATTGGTTTATGTGCATTAAATATGTTAGATAATACAATTATCACAAAAAGTAAAAGTTATATTATCAAACCACAAACATAAAACTCCAAATCATATTCTCTAAAATGGATCAAGCCACACTATCTTCTGCCTACTTCTTCTACAATACTTCTAAGCCAATGATTATTTGAACACCTCACTACCATTCATGGTGCAATCAACTACCGTATCATCGCCGCCACCGCCCACTACTTTCGTTGCTTCTGATTGTCATCCAATCAATCTCCTCCTCCACCTTCCATGTCCACTTTACCTTTTCTGAGTTCCCCGCCAACTGTTCGATCCTTTGCCGCAAAGAGTACGACGAACACGATTGCCGGATAAAATCACTTCCTACTAATGCCGATTCCTCCATTGAATTCCAGACGTCTCGATCTAGTATACTGGTTGGTGAACCTGTTCGCAAATCGCGATCCGTAATTTCCTTTGTGTGACGCTTGAATTGTTCGAGAAACGGGTGTTTGAGAAGCTCCGTCGCCCCCCACCTCTCCTTCGAATCCTGTATCAAACATTTGCTGATAAAATCCTTCGCTTGATATGAAAAAACATCTGGGATCTCCGGCGATTCACCGGAAAATCCAATTTTGTAAAGAACTGAAACAGGGTCGCTAACATTCGACCATGGTAAACCACCGGTGGCCATTTCAATCACGACACATCCAACAGCCCATATATCGGCTGCAAACCCCTGTTCTTCTCCTCGCGCCACTTCAGGTGCCATGAACACCGGCGTCCCACAAACTGCCACACCTTCACTAGCCCACTTCGCGCAACCAAAGTCCGCAATTTTGACACCATTTTCATCGACCAACAAATTCGCACCCTTGATATCACAATGCACTACTCCATTCGAATGAAGGTACTCCAAACCTTGAATAATTTGTCTTGTGTAGTTCGATATCTCTAATTCATTCAAACGATCACAATTCTGTACTTTTATTGCATCGATAACAGTACCTCCTGGCATGTACTCCATTAGTAAGTTGTACATTATCTTGTTTTCTTCTCTACTAATGTCGTACCCTTTGTAGCTTACCACATAAGGACTACTCAAAAGGGAAAGAAACTTTTGTTCTCTTTGCAAGGTCTCCGACTGTGATAAAACAACGGATTTGACTGCAAAAACCTCTCTTGTGGCGGTGGAGGTGGCGGTGGAGACGGTGGCAGAGGACCCCCGGCCAAGAACATGGCCTCTGGTCCACCTCATGTTTGATATTTTTGATGAATACAAGAGAAATCTTTGTGGGATATTTGGGGTTTAAATAAGGTATGAAATAAAGCTTTGTTTTCTCTTGTTGGAAAGGTGTATGCAGCTGTTGGGTGGGAAGTCCGTAGGTGATCCATCTCTCTCTCTTTGTAGAGTTGGCTATGTGCCAGCGTGGCAAAAATGTAGGCAGCTTTTAGGCAGGCCAAAAGGGTGTTTGCCACGTGTCAACATTAGGTCAAAGGGTATGTGTGGTAGGGGTAACATTGTCCATAAACTTTTAGGGTGGCACATAATTGAGTAAAAATTGCTTGTACTCTTGAAAAAATTTGAGTCTTTAAAGGTTAAAAATTAGTAGGTTTGAGTTGAAGTTATGATTTGGGTTCATTTTTCTTGTAACTTGTAAATGAAGTGTTTAGTTTAAGTAATCTTTGAAGTTTCAAATCATTTCGTTATTAAATTGTTATTCATGGGTGGTTATGACTTCTATATCAAGATTTTTATTGAATGATTATAAAGAAAGACCACATATTCAAGAAATATATAGATATGAACTATTCAAGGTTTAAAGATTAACTTATATGGAAGTTTTATTATGAGTCTTGAAATTGGAATATGGTGGAGTTTTCTTGAATAAGGAATTGTTGTTTTCATCCTCTATCTACTCCATTGCATTAGCATCAAAAGGGAAGTTGATTGTTTGATGTATCATTGTTATATTGTAACATTCACGACTTTATTGATGTACTTGTAACATATTACATAATTCATATTTTAATTGATTAGTGTAACATATTAACATTTGACAACATTATATGATACAATGAAGACGTGTAGATTGTACTCTTCTTGGTAATTAATACATTTTATTTTCTAAGTCGAATTTAGACAGGGAATATGGCCGAAAACAAGAATATGACCTTTAAGATCATGGATGATATTTTGAGGGTGATCTTAAATAAACTAAAATCCAATTTATATTTCTTTTTTGGATTATTGTGAACCAGTTTTAACTATCTAAGACTACTAGGTGTGGGCAACATGTTATCACATGTTACTACACCCAAAAGATGCCATGTCAGCATCCTACTCATATATGGTGTTAAAACACCCAAAATGGAAATGGGCAACATCTAATAACATGTGATAACACCAATTATTTTCTATTTTTTTTTAATTTTTTTTTGATGTTTTGTTTTCTATATTTCGAATTTGTTTTTTTATTTAACGCGTTATATTTGAAACGTAAAAATAAAATTTTAATAAATCTTAAATTAAAAACAACATAAAAAAAATTACAACAAAACACAAACAAAAAACCTAAAAAAAAAAAAAAAACGATAAAACCTACATTTTTTGCCCTAAAACTATTCATCTTCATCTTCGTGACCAACATAGATGTAATCCGCCAAGTCGAAGTTGCATGTGTTTTCGCTGATCTTGAATATCAACCACTCTATGTAAATATTCTGATGTCCCTGGTTGAAATTGCACATGTCTTGGTTACGTAGGCAAATACGTTACAATATTGCGTCCTTTATCTTTGACAACCATGTTATGCATTATGATACATGCATACATGATATATCGTAGAGTATCTAACTCATAAGGTCTCGCTGCATGTTCAACTATGTGCCATTTTTATTTCAAAACCCCAAAAGCACGTTCAACATCCTTACGTGCTCCTTCTTGTCGTCTCTTGAAATATTTGTCTCTTGGATCTATTGGGTGTCGAAACGCCTTCACAAACGTGGAATATTGTGGATATATTCCGTCTGTAAGATAATACCCAAACTTATATTCATTTCCATTCACTGTGAAAGGAGCATCCGAGGCTTTTCCTGACAAAAGGTCGTCAAATATTGGTGATTGATCGAGAACATTGACGTCGTTGTTAGAACCCGCAACCCCGAAAAAAGCATGCCAAATCCATAAATCTTGTGAAGCAACGGCCTCTAATACCAACGAAGGCGCTCCATGATGACCGCTCGAATACTGCCCTTTCCATGCCACGGGGCAATTTCTCCATTTCCAGTGTGTGCAGTCAATGCTCCCAAGCATACCCGGAAAACCATGTCTTTCTTCATGCGCCGCATATAGTTGTTGCATATCATGTAACGAAGGTTTGCGCAAGTATTGGTCACCGAAGGTTTCGACAACACCTCTTGCCAATAAATACAAACTTTCTCGTGCGGTCCTCTCAGACATTCTCATATAATCGTCAACAGAATCGGGCGACTCCCCCATTGCCATAAGTTTAATTGCAGCTACACATTTTTTCAACCCTGTGAAGCCTCGTTTACCTCTAGCATCATATCTCATTTGGAAAAATTCATACCTAATTAAATATTAAACATGCAAAAGTTTTATTTATTTTATCTAAAAGTGACATTTTGTAAATTATAAAAGACGAGTCAAATGATACCTTGCTTCCATAGCGTTGGCTATCCTTTGGAAAACATTTTTCCGCAAATGAAATCTTCTTTTGAAATCGCTTGGCTGGTAGACACAATTTTTCGCAAAATAATCGTTGACTAGACGTCTATGCCCTTCCTCACGATCTCTATTTAACGTCGCACGTCGCGTGAGTAGTGGAGTTGGATATGGCTGTAGTACGTTATCCATATAATACTGGTATATCATAGTCACGTACAAATCGTCATCGTCGTTATCATCATTGAAGGGATGAGCCGGATCAAGACGATTCATATTTTCGGCTTTGAAATATTGAAAGAATTATGTTGTTGAGAGAGATTTATGTTTTTTGTAGTTAAAAATGATATAAGTTGTATATATTTTATAGTGTATTTTTTTTTTTAATATTACTGTTTGAAAAACGGTCGAAAATTCAAAATTCAACGCGTTATAGCCCGTGATCGTGATAACGTATGGTAACATAACGCGTAATAACAGCTACCTGGGGCGGTGTTCCCCCGTTATGGCGCCGTTATGGCGCTGCTACATCAGATAACGCCATGCAGGCGTTGCCCACACCCGAAAGACTAAACAAATGCGATACCACGTGAAAAGTGAAAAGTGAAAATTGAAAAAATAGACGCTTTCATGCGTGCGTGTGCCTTAAGAAAAATTTCTTTATCATCTTCCTTTTTTTTTTAATAAATTTTCTCTTGGTTTGGTAAGAGTTTAGTCACACTTAGTGCACGTGTTTTTCTAGCATTCAAGACTTCAAGTCCCCCTTCAAAATAGAACAAATCTTGATTATGTAAAGTGTACTTTAAATATGAATTATTTTCATAATATTTGATAAATTTGTTTAGAAACTTTGAATAACATGGAAAGATTGTTTTTAATATAACATTCATGTCATAAGGCTATCGAGAGTGGAGGCATTATTCAACCGTTGTCGAGCGTTGTCCACGTGAACACTACCCCGTACTTGGCACTGCCCGACGTTATGGTGAAGGTGTGTCATCCGGCTCACGCTCAAAGATCTCTCTCTCTCTCTCTCTCTCTCTCTCTCTCTCTCCGTCCCTCTCTTCTTTTGTGTGTCAAGACCACCCCGATGGTGGTGGTAGGCGTGGTTGACATGACGGTGAGGTGAAAGGTGGCTAGGTCGGAAAACGCCATCCCCCATTCTTGATAGCTTAATATAGGAAAAGTAATAAGGGAAATCTCCAGAAAAGTCCTAAAATTTTAGTAAAATTTATGAAAAAGTCCTAAACTAAAATTTATTTACAGAAAGCACAGAATACAGGTTAAAACTTTGAAAAAACCCTTTCCGGCCGGTTTCGCAGATTTTTCCGGTATTCTGTCATTTTTCATTAGTTTGCTCAAAATTTTGGAACTTTTCCAAAAATTACATAATAACAAAAATATTGGGACTTTTTTTGAAAATTACCATGAAATTAATGGATATTATTATTAACAAATCATTTATAAACATAAAAAATATTTTTATTATAAAAAAAGAAAATATATTTGTTGCTAATTTCTAGGAATAAATTGGTGGTCTAAGTACTCTATTGCTTTCTGATCACTCAAACTCTCTACGTTCTTCCTATGCATTGTTGTGGGTATGATGGTGAGATGAACTTAGTTAGCATTCCTCTAATGTTAGTGTTCCTCTTATGTTGTTTAACCTAACTACCAACCAACATTCATACCTTATATGTTAACAACCATCGACTAACACACATCTATAAAATGTGAAAAGTGAACCGCAAATGATAATTTATATGGAAACAAGTGAAGGGTTATTATCTATTTAAATTGTCATTCAAAGTTTACTTTTCACTCTCGATAGATGTGTGTAATTTTATGGTTGTTACCGGATAATGTTTGGAGATTAGGTGGTAGTTAGGATAAATAACATAATGAAAGATCTATATGTTCGTGTAATGATATTTTCTGATAACACGTGATCATATATCATCATGTCTAATAGCAAGTAGACACTTATTGATTGTGTATTAATAAATATTATCAACTCTTGTATTGGTCACGCCTAACATAGTACTTCTCACTATGACACCCACAACGATACATAGGAAGAACATAGAGACTTTGAAGTGGTCAACAAACAATAGAGAAATACACAGTCAACCATTCTATTCCTAGAAATTAGCAACAAATGTATTTCCTTTGTTTATAATTAAAAAAAATTATGTTTATAAATGATTTTGTTAATAATAATATCCACTAATTTCATAGTAATTTTCAAAAAAGTCTCAATATTTTGGTTATCGGGTAATTTTCAGAAAAATCCTAATATTTTGAGCAAACTAACGAAAAATGACACAATATCGGCTAAATTTACGAAACCAGCCAAAAAGGGTTTTTTCGAAGTTTTAGCTGGTATTTTGTGTTTTTCTGTAAACAAAAAATAGTTCGGGACTTTTTCATAAATTAGACTAAAATTTTAGGACTTTTTTGGAGATTTCCCAAGTAATAATAACATATCATACTAATAGAAATGATGCTCAAGGACTAAATGTTGAATTGATATCTTGAATTATATTGCAAGATTTTCAATTTTTAGAAAGATTGTATGTCCTCTGTGATCAAAGAAACTTCAGACTGATATGTTAGGCGAGCGTTGAACAATGAACTTGGAGAGCATGGTCACATAAAGGAAAGAAATAATCATGGGTACCATCAGAGGAGGTCCCAAGAATACGTTTAAATAATCAAAGTTAGTGTATAAACCATCACCTAATGGCTCACCTAGTTAGGGCAGTGGCTCTTCATAAGGAGGCCCCAAGTTCAAATCCAAAAGGCTTCTACTAGCTTCAAGTAGGGGTGTCTACGAGAAAGGCGGCTCGCAAACGTCATTTGACAGCAGATCGAATATTTCACCAAATGGTGAATCTTCACCGAGGGAGCCTGTAAAAATGAGAATAGCCTTTAAAAAAATCAAGTTAGTGTATTGTTGTTTTGGGTTTAATGTAGAGAGTTTAAGATAGAGATAGTTGAGAAATTGTGTCACTTATTGACAGACTGCACTCGCATGTTTATAATGTTCACGAGGTGCCTTTTTTATATTTTAGGATTAAAAATGGAAAGTACATGCTTAATAGCTGGTGGAATAAAGCAAACTGTTGTCAGGTGTGTATTTCAACATGATAAAGGTGATTCTCCATGCAAGAATTATCTATTGTTACCATCTTGCAATTTTCTACAAAGATTTGTTTTGTTTGTTTTTTGGATAGGATGAATTACAGTTCAACCATCTGGCTTTATGTGTTTACGTGTCCTCTAACTTGTCCCTTTAGTGGATGTATATTTTTGGACAATTGTTTGAATCAGTTTGGTGCAGCTAGTCATATATAAACCAACTACATTAGACCAGTGGCTTGCTGATATACCATATATACATACCTATTATTATGAGCTCCTTCCCTAATGACTCCAGTCACTTGACATGGACATAGAAGGTTATACCATAGTACATACCTGTGATTTAGATCTCCTTCCCTAATGACTCTATTCACTTGACATGGATATAGAAGGTTATACCATAGATACATACCTATGATTTAGAGCTCATTCCCTAATGATTTCGTTTCTTGACATGGACATAGAAGGTTATACTTTATTTCTAAAGTTCACATCCATTTCCCTTATTTTGTCCATTTTTCCCTATAAATAGAGGCCCCATATAATATTTCGTGCATACCACTTTTACACATACTATTATATGTACATAACTATTGCTATAATGTTGGCTCCATCATGCTTATAGAAGCCTACTTTATTTCACATTTTTCTATTTAACACCCATGTTTCCTGCTAGATTAGTCAGAGTTTGTAATCATTTTAGTCAACTATTGTAATCTTTATATGAATGAATAAGAAATGATTATTCATATATTTATGTGCTTATATATTTTATACAATATTTTATGGGAATTATATAAGTATTTAATAATAAAATAAATATGATTAAAATACGCGTCATATATAAAAGATTATTTAGGATAAATAATCTTAACCAAGTTGTAGTTTATGTGACAATGATTCCGTACATATAAAGAATGCTGAAATCCGATTTTGTATGAAGAAGTTATGCTTCTTCAAAGTTTCGTGATTAAATCGACATGACTCTGCATATTGTAAAAATTAAAATTTTGATAAATTCTTTCTATCCAAAGTGCTATCATAGAAAGCCATAGTAGTCGTTAAACCAAGAGTGTGCACATAAATAACGTCCAAATCTGACTTCATGAGAGGAAGTTATGATTTTTCGAAGTTTTGGTGTAGCAATGTAGGGAAAGAAATCAAAATTCTAATCGGTTGATTGTTAGTCAAAACAATCTAAACAAGAATTGTAGATCTTGTAAATATGAATCCATCAATAAAAAGACAGTTAAGAACGGAGTTCGTATGAAAAAGTTATGATTTTCGCACGAACTTTGACAGTCTAAACTGGTCTAAATATGAATTTTTGTCAGAGAAAGAACTAGACGTTCAGACCTTAATGAAAGTTGTAGAGCTCGTCGATAGGATTCCGGGGATATAAAGAACGTCGAATATGGAGCTCGTATGCGAAAGTTATGGCCGCCCAAAGATTTCAGGAAAATACATGTGTTGATGACGTTGGCCGCAAGGCAATGCGACATGTTGTGGACGTGATACATGACACCACAAAAATGCGATATGGGTGACATTCTATAAGTGACGACGCAGAAAAACGACAAGGCAACATGTGGCAAGCGACCAGTGGAACCAGTGAGGTTAGAGTGTGCAGTGTTCTCCATATACGAGCGACACACATATCTTTTTTCGGCCATAAGTACTCGCCTCCGTATATGCTTTAGTCTTCACACCCATACAAGCCTTCTCTCTCGAGCATTTTAGCCTTTTAGCCCATTTTCCCTTAGTTTTAGTCTTCGGCGAAGCCCTGCGATTCTTGAAGTAGTAGTAGCTAGCGATTAGAAGCTTTGCCAACGCAATTTTTTCATAAGAACCTGTGTAAGTTAAGCAACACTCTAGTATTTTCAGTGTAACTTATATTTATAGTCATAAGTCGTTATTATGAACATATAAATAAGATTTATCAGTGATTCCAAGTTGTTATACTGATTGATCTACTTATAGGAGAAGTGTCTAGAATGGTCGTGTTGGCTTGGTTGTTGGATTTCAGAAAGGCTATATGCCGAAATGGTCCTGCCTCCCAACTTCCGTACCTGACTGATCCTTATTTAATAGAACACTTAATATATATTTGCCTCACTAAGGAATCTAAACTATTAGGATAATAGTTCATGAATCATGAAATTAGACTAAGACTTAGCGTTATGGACATCTAGGTCTTTTGGAAAAGTGTTACGGCGAAGTGTTGCCCTGACTTCGAGTCACTGATAGATGCCATCTTATTCATCTTGTAGGGTAGTTTTTATTAGCATTTAGCATCATAATTTTTACTGTAACGCCCCGTTCCTAAGAGTACCTAATTCCGAGTCCCCGGGATTTAAGAGAAATGATATTTTGGTCATCTTGTGGGAAAAGTGGAAAATGAGGGACAAGTATGAAATTTGGGGATCGACTTGTCGAGTACGCCCAGCGTAAGCTGGGATTATGCCCAGCGTAAGGCGTATATGGACGCGGGTGCAAGGCTGAGTACGCCCAGCGTACTAGAGGTACGCCCAGCGTACTCTCAGAGTTCTAAAACCCTAAAATTAGGGTCAACCACTATATAAGGAACATGTTGGTTCATACCCTAGCATCCTTAAGCTCATCCTTAACCTCAGAAACCCTAGAAACCCGTATTCCCTCCATTGTTGGGTGTGTTGGCCTTGGAAAGCTCATTTTGGCAAAAGAAAAGCTAGAAGAAGAAAGGAGAAGTTGTCAAAGAAGGAAAGGAACGATTGGAGCTTGTAGATCTAAAGAGATATCATCCTTTGGAGCTTATTTGAGGTATAAAGCTTCTTGCTTGCCATTTATTTTGCATAGATCTAAGTGTTGTGAAGTTTTAGTATCTTTCTTGTCCCAAAGTTCTCATCTTGATTCATGCTTTGTGTTGGCCGAGATTATATGTCCTTTCAGACCTTTAGAGAGGTCTTGAGTGAGAAAAATAAGGTCCCAAGGGTTGTAGTTGTTCCATGTGTGAGATATATATGTCTTAATGGATTAAGACCTTAGATTAAGAGCTTTTGGACGTCCCATGTGATAAAGTTTGAGACTTTATGAATATTAGGCGTATTTAGCCTAGGGATCTGAAGTTTGGGATTAAGAGCTTAAGCCATTAAGAGGTTATAAGGACTTTATGAGTAGCGAAGTTACGCCCCGCGTAGCGGGTTAGGGCCCTGATCCTCAGCTGCGTTTTAGTGTGTACGCCCCGCGTACCAAGGAGGGTACGCACAGCGTACTCCCCCTGAGTGGACCTTAATATTGGGCCTTAGAGTTTGGGCCGTTTGTGGGTAGTTGGTTTATGGGCCAAGTCTGGAAATTATGAATAGAGTGTTTTGGGCCCAATTATTGTTATGGACCTTGGATCTAGGCCCATTTGGTGAGGTGGGCCCAATTTGGTAAATTGGGCCAATATTGGACTTTGTATAAGATTTCGACTTTGGCCTTGGCCCGATAAGTGGATGTATGCTTGGCCTAATGTTTATTTTGTTGATGGCTAGTTCGGGATTTGTGTTGAGTTGGTGATTCGAGAACCTGCTCTTCAGTTCAAAGTTTCGGCAATGCGAGGTGAGTTATCCTTACTATATCGACAGGGTCTAAGGCACCAAGGCCGACCCTTTATCGGATTGAGATCTGGGTATTTGTTGTTATGTTATTGCTTTGATATGTTTGCATCTTGGTAGCTAGGATGGTATATGTTAGAGACCTGGTTAAGGTCGGTCCCCTGATATGTAGGGTGATGCTATGCTAGTGACCGGTTAGGTCGGTATCCTGGTTAGGATGATGATATGTTATGTGATCTGTTTGATCGGCTTGTTGACTGTGAATTCTTATATGATTGTATGTTTATGTGCACCTGGTTGTTTGGACTGGAGTTGGGTTGAGGCGGGTCCTGCTTTGTGCTGTAGGCCAAGATACCCAGGGCGGACCGGTTGTCCCGAAGGCCCAGCGAGCGGTCCGGATAGGCTGTAGCCCCCAAGAGGGCGGACCAGACGTGCCGAGGCTCGGAGAGTGCACCAGGCCGACTGAAGGCCTGGTGCGGGCGGACCAGTCATACTGTAAACTCAGAGAGTGGACCAGGTGGGTTGTAGGCCCGATGCGGGCGGACCAATCACACTATAGACTCGATGTATATGGCTAGACTCGGAGGGTGGACCAGGTGGACTGTTAGCCGGTGCGGCGGACCAGTCTCACAGTAGACCCGAAGTGCATGGCTATTCTGTGTTCTGTTATGTTATGTATGCTATGTATGATATGGGCCGGAAGGCATTATGATCTGGACCGGAAGGTCGTAGCCTGGAAGGGCGTATGTGTGGTTGGTATTTTGGGGATATCTCACTAAGCTTTCGGGCTTACAGTTGTGGTTTAATGTTTTTTAGGTTCTTCAGGAGACCGTGGCAAGGCGAAGGCGTGATCGTACCGCTCCTCATGTTTATGTTGTGATGTGATTCTGGGAATACTCTAAATAAATTGTATTGAAAACCTTTTTGTAATAATTTAATGAAATCGGGTTGTTTTTGAAAAATTTAAATTGGTTGAAATTTTTCGATCGTTACAAGTTGGTATCAGAGCCTTGGTTTGAGTGAATTGGAGGAACACTCGTGTGACTCCAGTCTCAAATCAAGGAGAGTTTTCAAAAGAGAATTTAAAATGGTTTTCAAAATGAGTAAAGGAGGACGCGGAGGTACGATCAGCCGGAGCCAGTAAGTAACCCCAAAATACCATACATGATATTTGTTTTTGAGCTTTGATAGAACAGCATGCTAGTGCTAGGCTAGGGATCTTCAGGATTTCATGATAATGTTGCCTGATTTTTGATGCCTGTTAGCCTAGGGTTTCCTTGTGGGAGATTTCTAGTGTTCCTCTAGTAGTGAGGGTTGAGCGTTTGTTATGCATGTTTTCACTAGGGTGTTGTGGTAGTACTTCATACAAATATGGGTAGGTGTGGAAGGTAGTAGGGGCCCATACTACTGAAAGCACAGGACCCATACGCGTATCAGGGAAACCATGACCTCTAGGGTTGGG
Source organism: Lactuca sativa (assembly GCF_002870075.4). Taxonomy (NCBI): domain Eukaryota; kingdom Viridiplantae; phylum Streptophyta; class Magnoliopsida; order Asterales; family Asteraceae; genus Lactuca; species Lactuca sativa. The sequence goes on along the minus strand of NC_056631.2, from coordinate 195,936,994 downwards.
TTGAGAGTTGGTTCCCGGGTTAGTGGGAAGTGTCTGAGATTTTGTGGTGTTTTTCAGTATGGAGATTCCGAGGCATGCTGGGAGTGGATCCGGGTCAGGGTCGGGAGCAGGAGAGGGAGTTCCGGGCGGGTCAGTACCGCCCGAGGTTATTGGTCAGATGAGCACACGCGAGTTGGATGCGAGGATTCGTGAGATCCTGCGTGATGAGATTGCTGCGTTGTTCCAGGCTGAGTTGCCGGAACTGTTTGGGTCGATCAAGACCGCCATGGTTGAGTATTTTGATGAGCGCTATGCAGCTCTCACAGAGACGGCTGCCGCGGCGGCTACAGCGGCTGTAGCAGCGGCATGGGGAGGAGCTGGTCGGGGTTTTCAATATCGGGACTTCGATAATACGAAGCCTCCCACCTTTGATGGAGTTCAGGACCCGATTGTTGCTATGAGATGGTTATCGGACGTGGAGGGGTGTTTCTTCACGTGTTCATGCCCTGCTGATCAGAGGGTGAGGTGTGCTCTGAACCTGTTGAGGCTCGGGACGAAGGATTGGTGGAGATTGACCACGGGGTCATATTCGGATGCGCAGAGGGCTGCGGTTTCATGGGATCAGTTCAGAGAGATGTTCAACACTCGTTATGTTCCACGAGTTAAGAGAGAGAGATTGGCTCAGGAGTTCCTTGAGCTGAAGCAGGGTTCGGAGTCGGCGACTGAGATCACTAGGATGTTCACAGAGAGGGCGATGTTCTGCCCTGAGTTCGCTTCGGAGCAGGCTTAGATGTCTCGATATCTGAGCATGATCAAGAGGGATATCAGATAGTTTGTGTCTACGCAGAGGTGCGAGACTTTGTTGGAGTTACAGGAGGCCGCCAGGCGGCGTCAGTTAGAGATTGAGTTGCAGTTGCGTGAGCTGAGGCAGGCTCCGGTGCAGTCGCAGCCGGCGCCAAAACGGTCCAAGACCGTTGATTCTAGAGTGAGAGATCTGAGTAGCCACACTTGTGGGAAGTGTGGGAGGAGTCACACCGGAGTTTGTAGGTCCGGTGGTATATGCCGCAAGTGCGGAAAGGAGGGGCACTATGTGAGGGATTGTCGGCAGTCAGCGCCGGTTCGGGATTTGAGGATTTGTTATCATTGTCATCAGGTTGGACATTTGAGGGTCAACTGTCCACAGCTCGCTGCAGGACCGGTGCAGGCTCCAGCACCGGCCACTTTGAGGATCACGGGTGGAGGTCAAGGTGGAGCGGAGCCCCCAAGGGCTCAGGGTCGTGCTTATCAGCTTACAGCAGAGGAGGTCAGAGCAGTGCCGGATGCAGCCGCGGGTATGTTTCTTTCTTGATGTCTTGTTTATCTTGTGATTACTGTGGTGTATTGTTTATCTGCTAGTCTTATTGTGTGGTTTTCGGTGTGGTATTCGTTGTTCTTTGAGGGTTATGGTATGGTTATGGGTTAGTGTTGGGATTTTCGTTGGTTATCATTCATGGGGGTTATTAGTGCCTGTTTACTAAAATCCCTGCGCTATAAAATCCCATTGGCCCGACCCACTAAGCATACAAACACATACATATGTAAGAGTCATACAGACATCTATCACCCTAACATAATAATCATGGGTCGACATTGGTGCCTTCGACCTGCTAAACATAGTGAGGAAGACTCACCCCATACTGTTGAATCTCACATATAATCCTCTTACTGCCTGTTTACTAAAATCCCTGCGCTATAAACATAAAAGAACAACCAATTAATAATTGGATCCCGACTCACACTAAGAGTCCAAACTAGGGTAAAAGACATTTTTACCCTTTACCTAACTTGGCCCAAGCCAACTATCCAAAAGGCCCGAATTCCAAAATGATCACCTACGGCCCAAATATGGCCCAATTTTCCAAATTGGGCCCAAGTCCCTTCATGAGTCTTCAACCAAAAAAGTCCAATAAAATAGCATCAGCCCAAAAATAGAATTATGATGGCCCAAAAAAGGCCTAGACTCCAAAGGTCCAACATGGGCCACATACCAAAAAGCCCAAAACTCTGAAGCCCACTGTTGAGTACGTGGGGAGTACTCAGCTCGTACGCGAGGTATACTCAGCTCGTACACTTAGTGTACATGCTCTAGAGCTTGTACGCACAACGTACCAGCTTGTACGCCCAACATACTCCCCAATTGGCTAACTTTCATCATTAAGCTCTTATTCGGTTAAGACTTCAACCCAACTCTCAGATTTGACATCCTTAAGGTGACTTATCATGTAAAGTTGGCAATTTTACTTGCATGCATGGCTTAATGCAGCTCTAAAGCTAAAAAGAGCTTAACAAAGGGTCTTAACACATTCATGAGTCCGTAAACACCTCAACACTTGCATTTTTATGGACAAATGGACCAAAAGAACCCTAGATCTGCCATCAATCACTTCTAAAGTGAATCAAGAAGCTCAACAAGCACTCCAAGGACTTCAAAAAACAAAAAAATAGCATATAACTAGATCTAGCACCATAAATTAGCAAGTTGTGAGCTTTTTACCTAAAAAACTTGCAAATGATGATCTAATCTTGGATTCTCAAGCTCCAAGCACAACTCCAAGTGGTCCGCTTCTTCTTCTCCTTCACAAAGAACCAACAAACACACTCTATGGCTCAAAACTCTCAAGAACTCACTAGGGTTTCGTTTTCTGGACAAGGGAGGGTGGAGGTTGTCTAAACATGACCAAATGAGGCTATCATAAGGTTTATATAGGGTGCAAGCCCTAAAAATTAGGGTTTCACAATTGCTCACATACACCATGCGTACTCCACGTACGCCCAACGTACGTGGATGAGCTCCGCGATCATAATCAGGCTAGTATTCTAAGCGTACCACCCCGTACGCCCCACATACTAGCTTAAGGACCAATTTTGAAAACTTTTTGGAATAGAGATTAAATATGAAACTTACCAAATTCAAGTGTTACCATTCTACCCCACTTGAATTAGGTTTCGTCCTCAAAGTCCGTTGCTTCAAATAACTCCAAATCGTGCTCCTTCATCTCACCTTTCGGCTCCCACGTCCATTCAAAACCCTTGTGATGCTGCTACTGGACTTTCACCAACTTAACAACCTTGTTCCTGAAGGTTTTCATCTTCCAGTCAAGATTCGCCACCGGTCTCTCAATATAATTCAGACGATCATCCACCTGAATATCCTCCAATAGAACCACTAAGAAATCATCAACTAAACACTTTTGTCGCTGAGAGACATGGAACGTGCTATGAATATGACTGAGCTCATCTGGAAGATAAAAACGATATGCAACCCGGCCCACCTGGGCCAAAACCCTGAAAGGACCAATATACATGGGGCTCAAATTGCCTCTCTTCCTGAATCAGATGACACCTTTCCAAGGTGACACCTTCAGGAGAACCATATCCCCTACCTGTAACTCTAGATTTGATTGGCGTCTGTCAGCATAACTTTTCTGCCGACTATGAGCTGTCTGGAGCCTACTCCGAACCTATTGAATTAACTTAGTGATCTCGAGTACCACCTCGGTACTCCCCATAACCCGCTAACTGACCTCACCCCAACAAATCGGGGTCAAGCATTTTGTACCGTAGAGCATCTCAAAAGGAGGCCGATCGATGCTGACGTGATAGTTGTTGTTAACTAACGAAAGATACTTATCCGAACTCTTACCAAAGTCCAAAACATACACCGGAAGCATATCCTCTAAGGTCTGAATAGTTCGCTCGCTCTGACCATCAGTTTGCGGATGGAACGCTGTGCTGAAATGGAGACGAGTACCCAACTCGTCATGGAACCTCTTCCAAAACTTGGAAGTAAACCGAGCATCTCTGTTTGAAACCACCGAAACCGACACCCCATGCCATGCCACAACCTCCCTAATATATACCTTAACTAACTTTTCAGCAGAAATACTCTCTTGAATCAGGATGAAATGCGCGCTCTTGGTCAAACGATCCACGATGACCCAAATCGAATCCACCCCGCGCGTAGTCTGAGGTAACTTCGTGTTGAGATCCATGATAATATCCTCCCATTTCCATGCGGGAATCTCTAACGGCTGTATCTTACCATGAGGCCGTTAATGCTTGGCCTTGACTTTCCTGCAAGTCAAGCACCGCTCCACATACCAAGCCACATCTCGCTTTATGTAGGGCCACCAATAATCAGGACGAAGATCTTTATACATCTTCGTCACCCCGGGATGAATGGAGAACCTATACTTGTGCACCTCCTCCATCAAAACCTGATACACACTGCCCCAATATGGAACCCAAACCCGCCGATGAAGAGTCAACAACCCACGAATATCATAATTGAAGGAAGCCACCGACCCACAATACGCTCACTCTTCTGGAGCTCTTCCTTCCTAGCCTTGATCTGAGCCTCCCGAATCCACTCTAATAGCGTAGTAATCACGGTCATCCTTAAATATATATTCCTGGAGCCGCGACCGCCTTGCGTCTGATAATCATAATCCTTCAGCACATCCAACCATCAGCGCTGCCTCATATTCAGATTTGGTTGATCCATTAGGTACCCCAGGCTCTTGTGATTTGTGTAAATGGTACAGCGGACCTCATAGAGCTAATGTTGCCAAATTTTGTGGGAGAAAACCATGACCCCCAGCTCCAAATCATGCGTCGGATAATTCGCCTCATGAGGCTTCAGCTGCCTCGAAGCATGGCAATCACACGATCCCTCTGCAACAAAACTGCCCCCAAATTTGTGATCGGTGCATCACAATAAACCATAAAATCCATAGCAGCCTCCGGCAGAGTCAAAATCGGTGCCTCACACAACTGCTGCCTCAAGGTCTCAAAAGCTGCCAGTTACTCAGGCCCCCAACGAAATGTAACTGTATTCTTTGTCAACCGAGTCAAAGGAACAACTATCTTAAAGAAATCATGGATAAACCTCCGACAATAACCTGCTGGACCAAGGAAACTCCGAATCTTAGATGAAGACCTCAGAATCTCCCACTGCATCACAGCCTCAACCTTGGCCGGGTCGACCAGAACACCATTATGGTTGACAAGGTACCCCAGAAACCGCACCCCGTGCAACCAGAATCGCACTTGGAGAACTTTGCGAAAAGTCTCTCCCTCCTCAAAGTCTCGAAAACCTCCCTCAAATGCTCCTCGTGTTGCTCCTGGGTCTTGGAATAAACCAAGATATCATTATTGAAATAATCACAGACCGATCCAGCATCGGCCTACACACGTGGTTCGTGAGATCCATGAAAGCGGCTAGAGTGAGCCCAAAAGGCATCACCACAAACTCATAATGACTATAACAAGTTCGTAAAGTTGTCTTATACACATCCTCATCTCTAACCCTCATCCGATAATAGCCCAAATGCAAATCAATCTTGGAAAACCAAGATGCACCCTGAAACTGGTCAAACGGATCATTCATCCTCGAGAGTAGATAATAGTTCTTCATCGTTACCTTATTCAACTCCCGATAGTCAATGCACATACGATGAGACCTATCATTTTTCCTCACAAATAATATCGGTGCTCCCCATGGCGAACTTCTCGGTCGAATGAATCCCTTGTCTAACAGCTCTTGCAGCTGTGTAGACAACTCCTGCATCTCGGGAAGAGCCAATCGATACGATGCTTTGGCTATCGAAACCACACCTAGAACAAGATCAATCTTGAACTCAACCTGCCTCTCCGGAGGCACCCCAAGAAACTCCTCCAAGAACTCCTCCAGATATTCCCGCACAATAGGTACATCATCCATAATCACCTTACCCTTATCATGGGTATCCATAACATAGGTGACAAATCCGGAACAACCCTGCTGAATATAGATTTTGGCCCTCGCTGTTCAACATAAAATCGGCCCACGCTGAGCTCTCTCTCCCTGAACCACTAAGTCACCCCCACTTGGGGTTCGAATCCGAACTAACTGCTACTCACAATTGATCATTTCCCCATTAGGGCTCAACCAATCCTTACCTACGATAACCTTGTTCCTACGCAATGGAATAGGAACCAAATTGACCAGGTACTGCTCGCTGAACAACTGGAGAATACAACCCTGATGAACATTTTCTACCCGGATGGATTAATCATCTGCAAAATCGACATCTAAAGGACAATCCAACTCCCCCGGAGCTCCAGCAAACATCTTGCAAAGAGCAAGTAACATAAAGGATCGAGTAGCCCCTGAATCAAACAATACCATTGCAGAAATACCGTTCAAGAGGAACGATCCTAAAATAAAACACATAAATATAAGAAGGAAATTAATATAAATAAAGAGATAAAGAGAAGATACATACCTGTCACCACGCCAAGAGCTGCATGAGCCTCCTCCGCTGTCAGCTAAAAATCCTAACTCTTCCCCACAGGTGCATCCGCCTTTCCCTGGAGGCCTTCAGTAATCCATAGAGTCGCAGGAGCAGGTGTTAACACCAGTCCTATTGCAGTCAAACTCAGACAATGGGCCTTCTTGTGGCCCCTCTGATTGCAATGAAAAAGCAAATCAGATCAAATACCAGGGTGATGATGGTAGTAGCAGTATAATCTTTGTTAATATGACCCATCCGACCGCACTTGAAGCAGCCATAACCACCCACCTTGCACACCCCTTCGTGCGTCCTGCCGCACTTGCCATTGTGGCCCCGACCTTGCTATCCTTTCGACCTCTTATAAAAAACCTTGGGCCTCCTTCCAGAACCCTCAACACTCTGCACATAATCTGGCGTCTTCTTCCTCTCCATATCCATATCAATCTCTCACTCCCTTGCCCTTTCTATCATATCCTCCAATGTCCTACAACTAGATCGGCTCGCAAACTGTAGAATATCACTCCTCAACATCTCATGGTACCTTTCCTTCTTCATCTCCTCATCCACCACATACTGTAGAACAAACTGTGCCCTGTCCCAAACAAATCACAATGATCTAAGCCACTGTCTCAGTAGTCTGGTAGATATCCTGAAACTCTCGCGCTAATTGCTGCACCTCAATAACCGATGCAATCTCAACCCTGAATCTCGTCGTAAAATCGTCCCATGAGATCGAATCACCAACCTCATCACAAACAGAGCGCCCAACCTCCTCCCACTAGTCTAGGTCTTTGTCTTTCAGAAGACATGAAGCAAGTCTGACCTTTTCCCTCTCGGGAAAACTGCTGGTGCAGAAGTGTTAGCAACATCCGCTAACCACCTCCTACTCGCTATCAGGTCCTTCGCCCTGTGATAGTCTGGAGCTCCACATGCCCGGAACTCCCTGAAGTTCAATGAACTCACCCCAATCAAGGCCACGATCTTAGAACGGAAAGAACCCAAACTATCCTCCAAAAGCTCCACAATACCCTCCTTGATCGTGTTGAAGATTACATGAGAATGCTCAAGTATGCAACGTGTAATATCAAACGAAATGAACTCCCTCGTATGATCATCCAACTGCTTGACTCCATAACCTGAGCCCGAGCCCTCACCAGCACCAGAACTACCAACTGGTCTGCCTCCAAGAGTCACCATACTGAAAATAGAGCATATAAACCATCAGAATACGCATCAAAATATATCAAGGGATTGCAAACTCTAGAAGCTTCCCGGTTTCATCGCAGCTCTCCTTGATTCGAGTATAGATCCTCTGATTCCAGTAGTACGAGCCCATAATACCTTCTACATCTATTTGTAATTTCCCCAAGAATTTCCTTGAATCTGCCACGTCACTTTATATCCATACAAGTAACCCTCATCAAGATAAGGCTCCCAACACTAAATCCCTTCCTAGGTTTTCCTAGGGCAAACTCCACACCACTCTTCTCTATTAGTTGCATAAGGAACTCCCGCTAACTTCCTCTAACAAGCTCATGAATACAATTATATATCACCATAACCAGATAATTCTTCGAATGAGAGGTCTCACACTACAATGGTTGGACTTAAACAAGAGCTACGCAATAGAGTTAAAACCTAACCTTCTAAAATTATCAAGACTCAGTAATATGTAACTTAACATATTCACTTACTAGTTAGCTGAAACTAGTTAGAACTCCACAAAATCTCAAAGCAAGCAACACTAGAGCATCAAGTAATCAGAACCAAGCATAACCTAATCAGACCATCCTATCACTGACTGATAAATACTAGCATGCAAGTCTGCAAGCTCATATAATAGGCATACAAAGGGATCTCTCCTAGCATTCTATCATGCAAATACTGAGCAGATTCATAGTCCTAACTAGCATGCGGTTCACAGATTCACGATACAAATCATATCAAATAACATGTATGGGTATTTTGGGAAAACTTACTTGAGCTCAGTCGATTGAATGCACCACACCCTTTCTCGTATTAGAAAACCCTTTTTTAAAACATTTCTTTTTGAAAAACTTTACCAAATCCTCAATTTGAGTTCAGACACACCAGATAGTAAGTCTGAATCCCTCAAATTAAGGCTATGATACCAACTTCTAAAGTCCCAAAAATAAGGCCCAAAATTTTCTTTTTTCAATTAATAAAAACAATATCCCTAAACATCATCATAAAACCTAAATGGCACTAATGTATCAAACATCATAAAATATCAAATTTATCATGAAATGCAGAACAATATCGTGTGAGGGCTACAATCACCCCGAGCTCATCCCCATTGCACCAGAGGTACCTGAAACATAAATTGAAAACCGTAAGCACAAAGCTTAGTGAGTTTCCCCCCAAACACCACATACCACAAATATCAAACATATAATGGGCCTCGCCCGATGAGTGTAACGGGCGCCACCCTAACTTGCATCAAGGGTCTCGCCCACTGGGTATAACATGTCTTGTCCTAACTTGCATAACGGGCCCTACCAACCAAGTATAATGGGCATCGCCCTAACTCACACAATGGGCCCCGCCCAACATACAAACATACACACATAACAAGTAAAGGCATACAAATTACCCATTGGTCCAACCCACTAAGCATACAAACATATACACATGAAAGAGTCACGCAGACATCTAGAACCCTAACATAATAATCATGGGAAGACATTCGTGCCTTCGACCCGCTAAACACATTGAGGAAGACTCACCTCAGACTGCTGAATCTCATAGATAATCCTCTGGCCGTTGGTCTGCTAAGATCCCCGCACTATAAACATAAAATAACATCCAATTAATAAATGGAACCCAACTCACACTAAGAGTCCAGACAAGGGTAAAAGACCTTTTTACCCTTTACCTAAATTGGCCTAGGGCCAAGGCCCAAGCCAACTATCCAAAAGGCCTAAATTCCAAAATGATCACCTAAGGCCCAAATATGGCCCAATTTTCCAAATTGGGCCCAAATCCCTTCATGAGCGTTCAACCAAAGGAGTCCAATAAAATAACATCATCCCCAAAATAGAATTTTGATGGCCCAACAAATCCCTAGACTCCTAAGGTCCAACATGGGTCCAATATCGAAAAGCCCAAAACTTTGAAGCCCACTTCTGAGTACGTGGGGAGTACTCAGCTTATACGCTTAACGTACATGCTCTGGGGCTTGTACGCGCAACGTACCATCTTTTACACCCAATGAACTCCCTAATTGGCCAACTTTCATCACTAAGCTCTTATTCAGTTAAGTATTCAACCCAAGTCTTAGATCTGACTTCCTTAAGGTGACTTATCACGTAAAGTAGTCAAATTTACATGCATGCATGGCTTAATGGGGCTCAAGAGCTCAAAAGATATTAACAAAGGGTCTTAACACATGCATGAGTCCATAAACACCTCAAAGCTTGCATTTTTATGGACAAAGGGACCAAAAGAACCCTAGATCTACCATCAATCACTTCTAAAGTGAATCAAGAAGCTCAAAAATCACTCCAAGGACTTCAAAAAACAAAAAATAGCATATAAATAGATCTAGCATCATAGATTAGCAAGTTGTGAGCTTTTTACCTCAAAAGACTAGAAAATGATGATCTAATCCCGGATCCTCAAGATCCAAGCACAACTCCATGTGGTCCACTTCTTCTTCTCCGTCACAAAGCACCAACAAACACACTTTATGGCTCAAAACTCTCAAGAACTCACCAGGGCTTCGACCTGGACAGGGGAGGGTGGAGGTTGTCTAAACATGAACAAATAAGGCTATTATAAGGTTTATATAGGGTGCAAGCCCTAAAAATTAGGGTTTCATAATTTCGCATGTATGTCATGCGTACTCCACATACGCCATGTGTACTCCACGTACACCCAACGTACGTGGATTAACTCCACGATGATTATCAGGCTAGTACACTAAGTGTACCACCTAGTACGCCCCGCATACTAGCTTAAGGACAAGTTTTGCAAACCTTTTAGAATAGATTAAATATGAAACTTGCCAAATTCAAGTGTTACAGCTTGTTTAATTAGACAGTAAAAATTTAGGGTTAACTGAAGATCTTGTTTTGGTTAATTTAACTAGGTAAAAGAGATTACACTAAAGCTTGTTAGTTTTTCTCAGTACCAACTTAAATAGAACACATTCTAAATAACTAGATCTGGGCTGATTACATGATGTGGAAAGTCGCACTAAAACTGGATTCATTTTTATTATTTATTATTATTTAGTTTATTTTCACTGCAACTTTTAGTTTTTAGTTTAATTCAAAACCCCCTTTTATAATTTCTATTTTATTGAATAGAATATGCCTGATGCAAAAAAGCATTGACCGTTAGGCTGTATCCATGGGGAGTCGATCCTGCTTCACTGTGCTATCTTTTAGTACAACCAACAGTGAAATTTTATTTGCTAAATACGTCCACAACAACATGTTAACAAATTGGCACCGTTGTCGGGGACACGATGCTTCTAATAGTTTTATGCCAAGAAATTTCTGTATAGGTACACCTCTAGTTTTTGATCCAGAAATTGAAAGAACTACAAGGAAACTGAAGAGAGAAGCAACAAAGAAAAAACTATTAGTTGGGTTATTTGGTTGATCCTCTTCAGTACCTCCAGAAATCAACACACCACAAGGCAGTCCCTTGTGGAACAAACCAGACCAATCTTTTTCATTTTTTTAGAATGTATCCTCAACTTCTCCTTCGAACATCCCTTATAAATCATACTCTATAACACCCTCAATTAAATCTGAGAAGACAAAATCTTTTGAAACCCACTCTGAAATTTCAGAAACACTAGAACTTTCATAACCCAACTCTCCAAAATCAACCATGAGTGACATAGAAGATGAAGTAGGAAAGACTCTCAGAGAGTGGCCCACCCAAGAGGTTAATCAGCAACCTCTTTGCATTACCTTTCTAGAAGCCTAGAAATTCAAACTCAAATATGGGCTATTACATCGTCTTCCCACATTCCGAGTGTTGTTACTAAAGATCAAATAAAGTGAAGGGATTTCCTCTTTTCACTTCAAGACTCAATGAGAGAATGGTTGTACGAGCTCCCATCCATTTCGATCACTATATGGACAAAAAGCGTGAAATTATTTTTAGAGAAGTATTTTTGAGAAACTCGAGTTTCGAGTTTTAGAAGAGAAATCCTTGGTATTAAACAAGGAAGAAGAGAAGCTTTACATACTTATTGGGAAATGTTCAAAAAGCTGCTTGTTCGGTGCCTACAACGAGGTGTCAAAGAAGTTAGAAATGCTCATCTGGAGTCTCAAGTTTCTGAGTTGACGAAAGCAGTTCTATTTTTGACAAAGGATAAAACAACTACAAAGAAACAATGTGGAATCTGCTTAAAAACTGAACACCCGAAATACATATGTCCACTACTGCAAGAGGATGTGGCTTGAGTAAAAGTTGTCAGAGGATACCAGCAATAAAAAGCTTCAATGAGCCTCCATATTTTTATCAGAACAAATATCAGCAAAGGAAAAAAAAAATTTAACATCCTCCGGTTTCAGCAACTACCGAGTTTCAGAACCAGTCGTCAAATCAGCAACCTAGTAGTTCCAGTGTGGCCTTAGAATATATTGTAAAAAGTTTTACCACGATCACCCAAGCATTCTAGAACGAAACCAAAGCTAGTATCAAGAATCTGGAACAACATTTATCTCAACTTGCCACTTCGGTGGGACATTTGGAATCTCAAGGAAAGTTATTGGGGCATACTGAAAAAGACCCAAAGCACAATGTGAGTGCTATTTCCTTGAGAAGTGGGAAACAATATGAAAGCCCAAGCGTATCTGAAACAGAAAAAGAAGCTGAAGAAGAATATGAAGAAGTTCTGGTTGAAGAAGATGATGAAAAAGATAAAGAAAAAAGGATGAAGAAGAATATGAAGAAGTTTTGGTTGACGATTATGCTGAAAAAGATGAAGGAACAAAAACTCCAAAACCAGCCATGTTGAATCTGAAGGAGTACAAGCCACTTCCACCATTCCCATCCCGACTGAAGAGTACGCAGTCTGAGCGAGAGGATGAAGATATTATGGAAATAGTTTGTAAGGTTGAGGTAAATCTTCCTCTTTTAGATGTTATAAAACACATCCCTCGTTATGCTAGATTTTTAAAGGAATTATGTGTATCAAAGAAAAGATTTAAAACTAACGAAACTTTAAAAGCTGGTGAAAATATTTCAGTTATTTTGCAAAAGGGTTTACCTCCAAAGTACAAGGATCCAGGAGTTTTCTCGATTCCTTGTAAATTGGGTGACCTTAATTTTCCAAAAGTCATGCTTGACCTAGGAGCCTCAATCAATGTCCTTCACTATTACGTTTTTGAAAATTTAAAATTGGGAATTTTAACAGAAACCGGGACAATTATCCAGTTGACTGGTCACTCGACAGTACACTCAAAATGTGCGCTGGAGGATTTTCTTGTCCAAGTGAATAGTTTGATCTTTCCCGCCGTTTTTTATATTTTGGACCTAGCTAATTTAGACATATCATATACAAACTCTATTATTTTATACATACCATTTATGAAAACTGCAAAAACAAAAATAGATGTTTTTAATGGCACAATTTCAATGGAGTTTGACGAGGAAGTGGTTAATTTTAAAATGAATGATGTTGATTTTACTTCTGAAAATATTTACGTTAATTATCTAGGAATGGGCTTTATTAAAATTTATCCCTATAGCAAGGATAGGAGAAGAAAATGATTCTTCTAGAAAGAATAAATTACATGGATAAACATACACATTTAAAGTAAGACTTATAGTAAAAGAATTTTCTCATACTAATGTCATTGACTATGGTCCTCATCATACTCATGACATTGACTGTGATCAAACCTTTTTCACAAGTAGCTATGATCAGATCAACAAGGATATTATTTGCTATAAATTCATATTCTTAATATGAGATATAGTAAATAGATTTCAAGAAAGACCGCTTTTCTTGATAGACATCTACTAGAAGATATCTATATAGATTAGCCTAGGGGCATGGATATAAAGCAAACATCTCAATGTTACAATCATCATTTTATGTAAAACCACAAGGTATATTTTTATATCAAAATGAACAGAACATGTGTGTTTACTAAGAACTAGTGGGAGCATAGTGAAATTTCTAATATTGTATGAATGAGACATACTTAATCATTTTAAATCATATTCTGACTGAGCATGGTTGTTTTCACCTTGAATTGGAAAGTGTTTCTAAAATGAAAGACTTAGGAAGGAGAAGATACATTCTTGGAATGTAAAATCTATAAGGGATAGATAAAATGAATGTTAAAGATTTCATGTCCTTATACATATATTGGAAATATCTTGAAAGGGATCAAGACACAAGATTCTTTTGGAGAATTCTTGGCATTGTCTTATGGCACCATTTTGAGCTAGCCTTAAAAGTACATAGCTCATAGGCTTGAACTAGATGAAATGATTTATATTTTATTTTATTGGAAAATGAATTCATCATTTACGCCATATTATGCATAGGACATGGTATTTGATCATGTTGTAAGCATGTCATAGGATATTGATTGAATACATGGTTAACTCACTAGATGACTAAGAGTGAATCCTAAGAGTACTTTAGAAGAACTAAGAGAATGTATATGAGCCAATCAGTTCAGAAATGATTTTTTTGGAAAGACCTACATAAGATGTTAATTTCAAACAGATATAAATAATTATGAACTATAATTGGATTTTTGACTTCATTATGGAATGAAGAGTAAGTTTTGTTGGAATGAGTTCCAAGAAAAACATAATGACACAGTCTGCTACAAAATAAGAATACATTACTTTGGAAGTTGAACTCAAATATGATTAGATAAATGGGATTATTGAAAAACTATGTTAATTTCTGCCATTCAAGGATCACATAGAAATCTTTGTGACGTCGAGAGTATACTTAATCAAGTTAAGAGACTCTATGTCACGAAATAACACCAATCATAAATATTTGACTATACTTAGAGTAAAGTTAAGTATAGAGATGATAGTATTCAAAAAATTCACACAAATTAAATTTTGTTAGATCCATTGATAAAGTCATTCTTTTTAGCTAAGTATGAATGGTCACACTTCAGCTATAAGACTTTATTATTCTAGAAATGGATTTTGATTTGGATTTAGTATTTGGATATTGGAACATTATAACAACTATTAGATAATGTTATGATATATTGGGATATAGTCATCACATTAATACTTGTTGTGTTCTATATTAACATGTTTAATCCATGAATAATATTATTATTCTAAAAGTTCATAGCCGGTTATAATTGTGGGAGCAATTATAAAGCAAGACTAATATCCATTGAATTGGTTGACTCTCACTAGATGAAAGTAGGAAAGTGTTTGTAACCAAGTTTCATAGGTACTTGTTAGAGAAGTAGTATTGAAATGACCCGCATCAAGATCATCTCATGGATCGCTATCATGAATTATACTTGATTAAAAGGTACTATCTTTGTATCCTTAACACCTTAGATACATAGTGGCACTTAAGTATAGGGAGGACTATGCTTTTATAATGTTCAAAGGTTGTTCCTTAACCGGGTATTTATAAAATCCATTTTCATGTATGGTATGAACTATGCAAGAGGCGTATGTAGTCAAGATGGGATTTGTTCCTCTTATGTGTTAGGAGTTAGACATCTAAGGCGCCTTACCAAAAGTTGAACAACTAATGAGATTGATCGCGATCCAAATCTCATGTTCAACATGATGTCTATAGCAAAGGGATAACTGATAAACTTACCTTATACACCAATTGTCGCTTTGAGCTTTTTGGGAATTGGGCGTTGATAGAATGGCACAAACAGTCATATGGTCTTAGGGGCAATGAAATGTTGCTAGACGTTCACCACTATCTATATCAGTCTAATATGAGTCTTGCGCAAGTGGAAGATTGAAAGGCCTAGTATGCTTAAGAGTCATATTAAAGTGATATTACTAAATAACATATGATACTAATGGGTCACACTAACAACAACTTGATACAATTGATTATTTATTAGAAATTGATTTTAATAAAAATTCAATAAAACTCTTATAATTAAATTGGAAATTATTTATTTCATAGAGATAATAAATTCCATTAGCAAGTAACTTAATATAGATCATATGATATGATTTGTAAGTCATGTACAAACTTTTGGACTAGTTGAATCCTTTTTTCTCTTTCCTAAAAGACAAGGTTTATATTTTATAAATGAATTTATAAAAGTTTGACTTTCTTTATTCTTATTTATGCAATTTTCGAGATATGAATAAAAAGAAGAAGTGTATGACTTGTCCAATCATGCTTTAAAGGCATGGGAGACACACTTATGACATGGATGCAAGTTTGTCTAAAGTTGAAGGAACCAATGGTTAATAACTTCACTTTTAGGCACTATAAATACGAGACTTCCACTCTTGAAGTTCTTGCCCCGTTATCTCTTGCTATGGCCGAGAGTTTCTCCCTCCCTCTCCATATCTTCTTTAGTCTTGCACTTTAAAGATTTGATGCTTGCATTTTGTTCTCTTTGAACCATACTTGGGTTTGGTTCAAAGCTTAAGAGTTTTATACAAAGAACTAGCATTCTACACCAAGTTGAGTCATTGTTGGTGTCCCAAAGGTTCCACATTTTTCATCAACTTCAAAGTCTCCCAAGAGGAGCCTCAGAACTACAAAGGTTGTTATTTCTTCACCTCTTCTTTGGTGGTGTTTTAATATTTCTAAATCTTGAAAGAAGATCCTTGGTGGGTATAAAATGTTTATGTTATTTCAAAAATCAAAGTCTTCCATTGCCATATTTTTCTTGTTTATGAAACTATTTTTGATCTAAAACCCAACAATAAAAACATATTCGATGTAGTATCCGAATTTAGTCCAAGATTGGAGAAGGAGGTGATCGATGTGATTAAAAAAATTGCAGTTGTTGTTATGATTAAGAATCCAGTAGATAGAAATGCTACTTGCTATGAGGTGATTGTACAACATTAGAATATGAAGGAAGGTATCTTCCGTGCTAGAGTTTGGCTCATAGAGACCTGATTCTAGCCATTGCATCATGCGATATAAGGTTATTTGAGTTTGACAATTCAATTTGTTACGATAGCTAAAGTAAAGACCTTATAATGGATTGAGTCTATTTGAGAAGGATCAGGAGTCTCCAATGAAGGTCGAGTTTGTAATTTGAAGGTTAAGAATGAAGTTCCAACGAGGATGAAGAGTGGGTACAAACTTCAGCACCACCAGCAGCTAAGAAGTTCAAGAGTTTGATACTTGTTTGGAAAGACATGGGAGTTATGAGTATTACCTAGGATGAAAAGGTGACTTATGAGATCATTATTTAACGTTGTTTTGTTGATTATTAAGGGACGTAATTACCCTAGGAAGGATAATTGTAACGCTCACAAGTTCGGGATACTAATTTTAAGGAATTATGAAAATTACATTTATATTGTGTACATGTTTTATGGGCAGATATTATTGGCTTATAATATTTGAATAAAACATTATTATTATAAAATTAACAAATTACGTGAAATAAACATCTAAAAATAAAAGATTATTTAGGATAATAGTCTTGAGGAAAGTTGTATTAGTCATGAAGATGATTTCGGGGATATAAGGAACTCTTGAATCTGACTTCGTATGAAGAAATTATGTTTCGTTGAAGTTTCGCGTTCAACCCTATATGACAAAGTACGTTGCAAAATATGAATCAAGGATAGGTAGCTTATTAGCCTAAGCAATATCAACAAAAGTCGTAGTAATCGTAAAAGTGAGGGCATGTATATAAAGAATGCCTAAATCTGAATTCATATGAGGAAGTTATGATTTTTCAAAGTTCCAATGTAGAAGTGTGGACCAAAAAATTGAAATTCGAATCAGTTGATTGTTAGCCGAAACATCTAAATGCTAATTGGAGATCTCGTGAATAAGATTTCATCGATATAAAGACAGTCGAGAACGGAATCCGTATGAAAGAGTTATGATATTTATACGGATTTTAACAGTCTAAGCCTGTAAAAATATAACTTTAAAAATAAAGTGAGATTTAGCCGACGGAGTCTAAATGAAAGTTGTAGTAATCATCGATAGTTACACAATGGTATAAATAATATACCATTTAGGAATTATAGTTTTACATATTTTGATGCTAATAATATCTAGTTAATGTTTATTGGATAGTTTAATTTATAGGAGGGTGCATGGATCAAGTGGATATGGAGGGTACAATGATGGATGCACTCGAGAAATGACTTAAGAAGCCACTTATGAGAAATATAAATGTTGGGATGGCCCTATCGATGCCAGAGTTTATAAAATAAATCATAAATAAGCTAATTCTCCTGTTTTTTTTTTTTAAATATTTGAAGTCTGTTAAATATTTCCAAAGCTTAAGTTAGCAATTTTTGGTGCATGTGTATTGATTGTAGGCTTGGGATTTGGAATGAATAGTTGGCAAAGTATGAAGACCAATTAGAGCTAAAATTTGCAAAGCACGACTTGAAGAACTGAAGAAAGAGGCTCATAAAGAAATGATATACAAAAGAAAAGGTATCATATATTACTCCCTATTGACTTGAATGTTTGATTATCTACCAAATATCTTACATACCTTTTTAATAAACTTGAAACAATGATTTGTGTGTGGACCCATATCAGATTTTATAATACATACTGATGACGCGCCCCTCAGAACGGGCCAGAGACAGGCGAGCTCTAGCAGGGCGCTACCAGCAGGGAATCGACCGGGCGACCCGGATGTCCCAAGCGACCCTGGATTCCTACGAGGCGACCACGTAGGAAGCTCGCCCTCACCAAGCATTGTCCTCTAACTACAGCCCAAGGATAACGAATCCAGGCGACAAAACGCCAGGCCAGAGCATAATCGCCTGGACCAATCGTTGGACCGGACAAAAACGTGGAGCATGTTTCTCCAATAAGAGCGTCGGATCCTGTCGGGATTGCAGTCCCTGTCCCTCGTACGGTCCGAAGAAGATCTTCAGTATAAAAGGCCTATCATCTGGCCCTGATGAGGTAAACTCTCTTCACCCTAGCCTTCATTCTCTATACACCCATTCTCACTTCACCGACTAACTTGACCGTCGGAGCGTTCTTCCAGGACCTCCTCCCGGACGACGACTGGCGCCTTCCTTTTCTCTGTGAGCTCTCAGGTGGTTTGGAGCCAGGTCGCAACATTTGGCGCCATCCGTTTATGTGACAACAGATACGCAAACCCTTTCTCTTTCTCTTTTCTCGTAAACACACATGACGAAGAAGACGACGGGTGAGCCATCAGAGCCACCACACACCCGGATACATCCGATGGGGTCATTGGAGGTAACTGACACTTCGGCGGCACCGTCTTCCAGTGGTCAGCTACCAACACCCAAAATACCATCAACATTTGGTGACCCGCCGTTGTCTTTCAAAGCGACACTGGCTTTCAGCGGCTCGCCACCGTACCTTGTGACAACTCCACCACCTGATTCATTCTTAACTCCCGTCACCAAGGCTGCGCAGGCCATCCTACCCCAGAACCAAAAAATACCCACCATGACTCCCATAACCATCCCAACATTACCAAACAATAACACACCCAGCCGATATGCCATACCCACCTCACCACCCTTTTTCTCCAACACCGTCGGTTCCCATCACGCACAAATGACAACTGTGACACCCTTCGCGAGTAACATACACACAAACAACGCTATGATTGGCATGACTATTGTATCGCAACCACAGAACCACCAATTACTGATCGCGGGCAACACACCAATGCCGCCACTAAAGTTCTACCACTAAACACCCATGGTCCAACAACAGCCACCCATGGCCCAACAACAAACACTTGTGGCCCAGCAACAAATACCCATGCCATACAGCTTCGCCACCCCGTTTCAACCGCTTAGCCACTATGGTCTAGCAACACCAGATCTCACCGCTTACAACAATATGCTAGTGCAGCCATTCCTGGCGATGCAGTCGCCAGGGTACCACCTCAACCAGCAAGTTCCAACCCAAGACTGCTTATCCCGAAGCATCACATCGCCATTTGTTAAAGAACTCCTGGAGTACGAAATCCCCAACGCCACCAAAATACCCCAACTTAAGACGTATGATGGAACTACCGATCCAGATAGCCACATTGACACGTATGAGTGGACCATGACGTCCCTCAAGCTAGATGAGCGGTTCTGGTGTACATACTTCCCCACTTCCTTAGACGGCAATGCGGGAACATGGTTCAAGATGTTGCGTCCAAGCAACATCAGCAATTTCAGCCAGCTGAAGTATCTCTTCCTCACAAACTTCATGCAGCTCAGGAAGTACAAAGGTGTCTGCCACTCAATCTTCGGGTGCAAACAAAGAGAGGGGGGACAGTCAAAGACTACTTTGCTCGGTTTACCAAAGCAACGTTAGATGTCCCAGGACATGAAGAAGGATTAATCACGGGTGTGTTCACCTGGGGGTTTTTACCAGGTTCGTTGTCCCAAAAGCTTATGGGAAAACAACCCAAGACGAGGTTCGAATTAAAAGAGCGAGTGGAACGTTTTCTACGCCAAGAGGAGGGTGAAGCATCGACGTAGCCGTACCTCAACGCCATGACAACCTCCACCGAGAGGCGGAATAGCTATCCTCCGACTCATCCCGACTCTCAGGGGAACAACAGGTTCATGGGGTGGGACAGGCGACCGCCAAGGCATTTCATACCCTTCAGCAGGGACGATAGGCGAGGAAGACGAAAAGAAGTCTACACGGTTGACGAAAGGTCAACAATCAAAGACACCAAAACACGATATTGCGAGTATCACAAGAGCAGGCCACACGACACAATCAACTGCGCGGTTCTAAAAAAGGAGATCAAAGAAAAGCAATTAAAAGGCAACGTGAAAGAAATCGCCAAAAGCCTACGAGCTAAGTTCGATGCAGACAACCCAAAAGACGTCGCCGGGAAGGAACCCAAGATATTACAAGAGCAATGCAGCGGTTGACATTCTCCATGCGTGACCCAACCCCACTCGGGTGGAACAGAGACAACCCCCTCGTCATTCAGGGGTCCATCCAGGATGTGATTGTTCACCGGGTATACGTCGATACCAGAAGCTTAGCAGATATCATCTACGAACACTTTTTTGACTATTACCGAACACGTGGAAAGAGGGATTGAGACCAACCACA
This sequence comes from Lactuca sativa, assembly GCF_002870075.4. Taxonomy (NCBI): domain Eukaryota; kingdom Viridiplantae; phylum Streptophyta; class Magnoliopsida; order Asterales; family Asteraceae; genus Lactuca; species Lactuca sativa. The sequence goes on along the minus strand of NC_056631.2, from coordinate 195,916,465 downwards.
GGCCAACTCACAGGATTCACCAGGCACAGCCTATGGCCACTAGGTATGATTCACTTACCATTCTCGTTAGTTAGCCAAGATAAAACCAGGCGACAAACCGCTCTAATAGACTTTGTAGTCATACGGCACCCGTCGGAGCACAACATCATATTGGGTCGGACAGCCCTGCTCAGATTTGGGGCGATCCCGTCGACAATCCACGGGATAGTCAAATTTAACACAAGCCAAGGACCAGGCACGATTCTAGCCACACCCCCAAGGGAACTCAAATTTTATGATGTCATGCAACCGAAATACATCTCGGCTGAAGCCAAACGTCCAAGACCGGACCCGTAATACGGAGGAGAAGTAATCTGTTGGAATAGTGTACAAGGTCATTAACTACTGGTAATGTTTCTAATAATAGTAGGGTCCTTTTGGGTTGCCCTTAAGACCCAAATTGAGTAGAATAAATAAAGGAGAAATTGGTTTATAAATTATTATGGTTAATAATTAATTAGAAACTAACTGGAAATATATTATGGGAATTAATTAAGGGTTGAATGTTCATTAATCGATAGTTGGTTAATCAGGAATGTTCAAGAACGTTTATGGGATTAGGGTTAGATGAAAATCACTCCATCCCACATGGGAAAGGAGTGAAATTTCGTGGTTAGGCCTCCACCCCGCATGGGAATGAGTACTAAACCCTAGGAGGCATCCAAGGCTATAAATAGGGCCTTACGGATTTCATTCCTCCTTGCACCTTGGCTTGAAGTTTCGCCAACCCCTTTTCCTCCCCCTCTTAGGGACGATTTCTAACCCCTTTGGGTTTGTGAAATTGACCCTTCTCCTAGTTATTTTTATTCCACACTTTGGTGTCATTGGGTGTGATACCATTAGAGGGATTCTAGTTTGGGTCCTTTCATCCAAGCAACTTCATGGAGGTTCAAGATCTCAAGTATGGAGATCAAGGGCTACATAAGAGGTATGTTTTCTTACTTATGTTTTAGTTTTCTAAGGTTTATGTAATTAGCATGAAGCCATAGATCCATAGGATGCATGTACACTTAGGTATATCGTTGTTTCGATTTTTCCGTTGCCTAGTTTTAGAGTGTATTTGATGCGTAGAAAACCCAACAGTGGTATCAGAACCATTGGTTCATGGTTACTTTCACCCTAGGTCCATATTTTCTGTATAATCTTGTTTGAAACTGAATGGAAGAAGATTAGATGAAAAATTCGTAATTGATAAAAACCGTAGTCGTAGCTCACGACATGAACAAGGAGGTCACGACGCGAGCTCAGCAGAATTAGGGTTTTCGGATTTTTGCAATTTTTCAAATATGAAGGTTTATTAAATATGAATAAATACCTAATTTAAATTGTTTTGAATCTGGAAAATTGATAAATATTATTTAAATGGGTTTAGTTGAATTTGAATATCTATTTAATAATGTATAATTATTATTTAAATATGTTTATTTGAATTTGAATATTTATTAATTGATATATATTATTTAAATGTGTTTATTTTAATTTGAATATTTATTTGTTATTTAAATAGTGAATTTAAATATTTAATATTATTTATAATATGGATTTATAAATTTGATTATTAACCCCTCATGATTTATTATTGTTACATTGCGTTCTCGCAATTAATTAGAATTAATAATAGACAACTAAATTTAAAGAGTTTTAAATTTACTCCTTGTATTTATATATATTAGAATTGTGTTTATTATATGTATAAGAAAGTTACAACATGCGCCCTCGCGTGTTTAAATGTTGACATTGTCAATCTTACCTCGACTAGGCTCACCCGTTCTAATGTAGGGGTTTAAGGAGGTCTCTTTAATTCCTATTGTGGTCAGTTTTTAATATGCTTCGTGCTTACCACCCTCACCGCCCTATTTCATTTTGATAATGGAGTTACCGAAAGTGTTTGATAGTGATAATGGTCAATCTCAAAGTATTCTAAATAAAAGTATAAAACAAAATCCCGTTTTATTAGTAGAATGTGAGTTTATATTATCCATGAAAATTGCACATTCACTTTATATTCTGTTGGTGGAGCTTGTGTGGTTAACTGGCACATCAATCTAGGGTATAGTTGAGAATGATATGGAACTCGCAAATCTCAAGCGTAATTAAAGTCGGGGGCCATGCGATTTTTCAAGGTTAATTCTCAATCTATTTTGATGTGAATCTTATGTTATCCATAAAAGTTGCACATTCTATTTATAACTTGTTGATGGATCTCGCATGGTTAACCGGCACCTCAATTTGATAGTATAACAAAAGAATGATGTGGAACTCGCGAATCTCAAGTGTAACTTGAGCTGGGGACCACGCGATTTTGTATGGTCGATTAACCATCTGTTCAGTGATCCGCGGTGACCCCATCATTGAATTTGAGATGAACATAATCCGAGATTAACATGCCATTGATAGTCAATGAATCTCAAAGATCTAGGAATTCCGTGGTGATCAAAATTGGCAAAGGGATTTGCCTACCTAAATAACTTTATGGTGTGTTTACGGCATCCCTTTACACATCATGTGTAACACCCATAAAATTTGAGACAATTTAAAACTTTTTAATTCATTTGAAACCATTCAACTATTACAATTTGTTTTCAAAATAGTTTATACATTAGAGTTCCCAGAAATCATAATCGTCAATCGAGGAAGTGTATGGTCACACCTTCGCCTACCCGCGACCATCTGCTGAACCTGAAACAATAACTGAAACTGTAAGCCCGAAAGCTTAGTGAGTTACCCCTAAAATACCAACCTCATATAACCCTAATCATATCATATCCACAAATACAGAACAACCATGCATCTCGAGTCTACAGAGTGACTAGTCCACCTGCACCAGGCCTTCAGTCCACCTGGTCTACTCTCTGAGTCTAGAGTATGACTGGACCGCCCGCACCAGGCCTTCAATCTATCTGGTCCACTCTCCGAGCCTCAGCACGTCTGGTCCGCCCTCTCGAGGCCTTCAGCCTATCCGGACCGCTCGCTGGGCCTTCAGCATGCCTATGTGCCCTCCCAGGTCTGCAGTCTATCCGGTCCGCCCTAGGTATGTTGGCCTACAGCACGAAGCAGGACCCGCCTCAACCCAACCCTAAATCAACAACCATGTGCACATATAACAGATAATCACATAACAGTCTATAGGTAAACAAACCGATCTAACAGATCATATAGCATAACAACATCCTATAACCAGGATACCAACCTAACCGGTCACTAACATTACATCATCCTATATACCAGGATACCAACCTAAACAGGTCACTAAACATAACATCATCCTATCTACCAGGATACCGACCTAAACCAGGTCACTAAACATAACATCATCCTATATACTAGGATACCGACCTAAACCGGGTCACTAAACATAATAATGTCCTAACTACCAAGACGCAGATCTAACAGATCAGTAAACATATCATGCAAATACCTTGATACAAATCCGATAAAGTGTCGGCCTTGGTGTTGTAGAACCTGTTGATCTAGTGAGGATAACTCACCTCGAAATGCCGAACTGAAGAGGTAAGATCAAATCCCCCAATCACATCCACGAACACCACCACCTAACACTTTGATGAAATCATATATGTAAGTGCCCAAATTACCAGAATATCCTTGGAAGTCAAACTGGTCAACTCTTCGTTAAAGTCAATGTCCTGGTCAAAGTCAGCCTTCCTGAATTACCCTACTCGCCGAGTCAGCCTGTTGACTCGCCGAGTCACCCCATGACTCGTCGAGTTCATCAATCCCCGAGTCCTTTCATGTCCAACTCACTGAGTCACCACTCAACTCACTGATCCTTATCATCACAAAATGGGTTAGGGTTTGCGACCCGACTCGTCGAGTTCACTTAAGTCATCCTTATTCAGACGATTTCAGTCCATCCCACTGCTTCCAACTCATAGATCTGGACTCCTAGGGCTAGTTTTACAGGTAAAGTTTCCAACTTTACGTGCATGCAAGGTGATTTTGGCTCAATACAAGCTAGAGAAAAGGTTCAAGACAAGAATGCTCACAAACAAGCTAAAGGGCTGATACTTTATGCCTCCATGGACCAAGATAAGTCTAGATCTGAAGTTGCAACCCCAGATCTAGTCCCATAACCCGAAATGGATTCCAAATATGCTAAATAGCCCCAAATCATCATCCAAGAATAGATCTATAAGGGAAGAGCTCAAGGCAACGACTTGTTACCTCCAAAATGTGCCCAAGATGAAGTAGATTCTGGATCTACACGAATTCCTTGATGCTAGCCTCTTGATCTACAAGTTTCCTTCACTAGAATCACCTTCCAAAGCTCAAAAACTCTCACCAATGGCTCACACATGATTTTAGGGTTTACTGACTCTCAATGGGTAACAAAGAGGCTGGGGTGAGGACATAAGGTCCTTTAAATAGGGTGCAAACCCTAAAATTTAGGGTTTTCTCCTCCCAGCACTGACTCGGCGAGTCGGGTCACTTAACACGTGCCCAACACCCGCTCCGACTCGACGAGTTAAGACACCTACTCGTCGAGTCTACTCCTTTATTTACACATAGCACCCCGAACTTATATTCCTGAACTTGGGATGTTTCAACTCTCCCCCACTTAAATTAGGCTTCGTCCTCGAAGCCTGCTGCAGCACAAGATTTTGGATAACACTCCTACATTGCAGCCTCCGATCTCCCAAACCACCCAAATATTTCAGGCACTACTAACGCGTCCCTACTAAGGACAACTGCTTCCTGAATCTAGTCCCTTTCCGCGCTGACAGGATGATGCATCCTTCGGCTTTCGAGCAACTCTCATGAACAACCAACTATATCGCATAAACACTCACACCTGGCGCAATCAGCCTCGGGCTGGAAATACCAAACACACCAGGTCCAATCAATCATAAGGTCCGATCATCCTTATGATGGAATACCCTAGATTGGAATACCACTACATACATATCCCATGTCTACAACCATACTTGGAATCCAAGGATCTATCCTTGCATCTCCTTCAAACTCCTCTGATTCGACACAACCGAGTACAACTTACCCAAATCTCAACAATACATCTAATCTGAACGCACTCCTACAACAGACATAATCAAACAATCTCTATGCCCACAACCTATGACTGGAATACCCTTACGTGGTCCTCAGAATAGGTTTGGATTGCCTCTGAGCCCACATCATGAGTTTGGTATGACCTCCCCGACCCTTAGCTCATGACTAGAGTGCTCCCAATGACCGATCGGCACTACTGTCGTCACTTTAGTTGCCCAACACCCCGACCCTGAAGATATCCACTTTTTTCCACCACTCGAAGGGCCTAAACGACTCTCCTCTCATCAACGAACAACATACGATACAAAAACTACTACCACACATGAATCCCAAGACACATCACAATAACTCAAACCATCATCAACATACTTACCACTACCGACCAACCAGTATGGCACTCATATCTAACCCATATCACCCCTTTCGGGTTAGAATACCAAAATGCCTAATCAATTCAGCTATTGAGTTGAAATTCTTAGGGTTTGTTGGCCTACCGCCTCAACCCTACCGTTCCCTTTGAGTCTTTGTGCCTACGACTTACAGTCTGCCCGCACCAGGTATCTTGGCATACTGTATAGAGCAGGACCGCCTCAATCCCAACCAAATGCGATAGACGATCATGAGAAAGATCTAACCCGGTTCCCAAAACCTAAATGTCTGGATATTCTAATCCCAAACCTTCCCATAATTGACGAACACCCATTCGGATGCACTCTCAGTCCCTAACCGGAATATTACCCGATCCAAGAGGATGAAACCTCGGAGACACTCCGAACTAATGAGATCACCAAGAACCTTTGAACTCCGTCTGACCACTAATAACAACTTCTGATCAACCAAAATACACCGGAGTCCTCAGCCTACTCCAGCAGCATGTTCAATACTTGGAACAAACCTATTGATTGCTATAGTGTAGCAGCCTACTCAATACCCGGACATAGATCTACAAACATAAACATAGTCTTCAGCATGTCTGGACCGCCCTATCAGGCCTTCGGTCTATCTGAACCACTCTCAGAACCTTCAACATGTCTGGACCACCTCTCTGGGCCTTCAGCGTATCTGGACCGTTCTCCGAGCCTTCGGTATGACTGGTACGCCCCATTGGCCTTCAGTTTATCCAGACCGCTCTAAACTGTTGAGCATCTCCCTGGACCACTGCTCTTGATGCTCTCTCCCATGCAACTATTCTCACCCACTTGGGGCTTTGAACTCCTGATCTACTCTGTGGACTATATCCCCAGCCTAACCTTAGGCCTCATGTCGATCGTCCACCCACTAAGAAATCTGAGGACTGTTCCCTAGCCTGCGTGTCTACCACACATGCTAAATAACCCACATTCCCATGCTGAATGCACTATTGAGCCCTGGCAGCTAACAAAACCCTCAATCTATCAATCCAAAAACCCTCAGAGTCGAGCACACCCTCAACCAAATACTCGAACTGAACTCGATTCTTGACTAGAACTCCAACCTGGTTCCCCAACTTCTGCTATCAAGCACCCAGAAGACGTGTTCTTATGCTGGGGAGTTTTGCCAAACCCCCCAATCAACACAACCCTCAAACCAAGCAGCCACTAGGGCCTCCATTCTCCCTGTCGGGTTGTGAAACTTATCCCCGTTTCAAAACCTCTCCCACTTCCGCATCTCGGGGTAACACTCCCCCACTTAGATTCGACTAAGCCTTCATGATACATGAAAATTGGAGGATTTTCAATCCTTCTCACTTCCCAACGATCGATCCGATGACAACCAACTCTTTCCCACTAGTGTTCCATTGCTAGTTAGTCCCAATTCATAACACACTTATAAGAACCAGATGAACACTTCCTGAATCCCAGTGAAACCGACAGCCACTAATGCTTGAATGAATCCTCACTCACGTCCTGAAGACCATAAGATAGATGCTCCAACTAATACCTCGGCAACGAGTTACTTCTCTTAGCGCTTTAGTCCGTCAATCACTAACGGTTGCTAACCACTGAATCCTGACAATGATGAATAACCCTTATGTGGGACCCTATCCGCAGGCCTCCCGTATAATACCCCTTTTCCAAAGGTGTTCCAAAAAAGCTTCCCTCTCTCGGGGTCTAGAAATCATTCTCTTCAGGGTTCGCACCCTGACTCACTTACCAGCTCAAACGCCTACAGTTGAACTGCAACAACTGAAACAACCTCTGCCCTAAACCGGGCTACAAACTACTCCCAAGACATAGTCTACAGTCCCAAAAGTCTAATAGATCGCACAATCAACCCTTTCCGTCTGATCAAGAGATCCAAGGCAAACCGGACCTCACAAATACTGATGCCACGCCGACCGTCCTGAGCTCACCGACGCTATAATAATTTTGCCTATTCCTGCAACCAACTGACCCCGAGCTGGAATACAACCTGATCCTGCAATCACAAGCCCGCTCACTCCTTCGAGCTCAGAAAACTGAGAGGGCGCAATCCTTTCCCTACAAAATGGCAGTCCAATCCATCAATTAACCATTCCACTTCCTGCTGCAAAACCCCAGCCGAACATAATCATCACTCCTTTCCGGAGTTCCCGCGACCCATATTCTGGCCTCGAGCAAACCCTCGAGCCTCAAATCTATAAACTTGCGTGCTAACCTCTCCCGCTCTACCCGCGTAAATATAACGAGTACCGATCATCTTCCTAATCCCAAATAACTACAGCCCTCTGCTCATCAGAATATGTCTCAGAACTAGGAAGCTCGACCAGCTCCTCCCATTGCCTTCGTTATAGCTGCTAAAGCTGCCGCAGCAACCGCCTCAGCAATGGCTGCATGACGCTCGACAAAATACTCAACCATGGAGGTCTCAAAAGACCCAATCATCTCCGGAATTTATCCCCGAACAATCTCGATCACCTCCTCCCGGATGATCTCCCTGACACTATCCTCAGACAATACTGGCCTATCCTGGCTGCTAGTTCTCGATCCTTATTCGGATCCAGTCTCAAAACGTCTTGTATAATCCATACCATAATTGGGAACCAACTTCCAACTAAACCCCAAAGGTTGTGACTTCCTTGCTACACGTATGGGTCATGTGCTTTCAGTAGTACGGGCCCATACTACCTTCCACACCTACCCATATTTGTCTCAAGTATCACCACAACACCCTAGCAATATACATAGACATAGCGAGCGCTTAAATCCTCACTCCTAGAGGAATGCTAAATATATCATAACTGGCCTCCCGGCCTCTCACTACCCACCCAATCCATGAAACTTCCACCAACCTTGCAACATTAGTGTATGCTAGCCACACATAACGTTGGACCCGATAGACTTTTGAATATTCAATTCTACCCTAAGATTGAATCAAACATTCTCAGGCTATAAGATCTTGATTATGCACGGCCGTGATGCATACACTAAGCAACTATAGTAAGGATATCAATCTCATATAAGGAAAACCCTAGCCTAATAGGAATCATGAAATCAGGCAATTCTATCATGAAATTCCTGAAGATCCCTAGCCTAGTACTAGCATGATGTTCTAACATATCACAATATCAAATAACAGCATGGTATTTTGGGGTCTACTTACTGGCTCTGACTGATCATACACTTCGCATCCACTTTTATTTATTTTTAAAACCATTTTAGAATTCATTTTGAAAACCTTTCCTTGATTTGAGACTGGAGTCACACGCAAGTTTCTCCAATTCACTCAAACCAAGGCTCTGATACCAACTTGTAACACCCATAAAATTCGAGCCAATTTAAAACTTTTTAATTCATTTGAAACCTTTCAATTATTAGAATTTGTTGTCAAAATAGTATATACATCAGAGTTCCCATAAATCATAATCGTCAATCGAGGAAGTGTACGGTCACGCCTTCGCCTACCCGCGGCCATCCGCTGAACCTGAAACAATAATTGAATCTGTAAGCCCAAAAGCTTAGTGAGTTACCCCCAAAATACCAACCTCATTTAACCATAATCATATCATATCCACAAATACTGAACAACCATGCATCTCGAGTCTACAAAGTGACTAGTCCGCGCACTGGGCCTTTAGTCCACCTGGTCCACTCTCTGAGTCTACAGTATGACTGGACCGCCCACATCGGGCCTTCAGTCTATCTAGTCCACTCTCCAAGCCTCGACACGTCTGGTCCGCCCTCGCGGGGCCTTCAGCCTATCCGGACCGCTCGCCAGGCCTTTGACCTGACTATGTGCCCTCCCAGGTCTGTAGTCTATCCGGTCCACCCTGGGTATGTTGGCCTACAGCACGAAGCAGGACCCGCCTCAACCCAACCCCCAATCAACAACCATGTGCACATATAACAGATAATCACATAACAGTCTATAGGAAAACATACCTATAACATCCCAATTTCGAGTCCAAAAATTTCATTTTAATTATCTGAGTATAAAAACATTCATAAGAAAACTACATAGAAATATATCATTTCGTAAATCAACATATCATGTTTGAAAACCCAAATCATAAAATTTCAACATGTCAGAGTACAATCCCAGAATATCTCAAGTGCGGAAAATCAATGTGTGTGTGTATGATGTGTTGCTACCGCGCCAGCTCCTTCCCCTTCGCTGAAGAGGTAACTGAAACCAAAACTGTAAACTGTAAGCACGAAGCTTAGTGAGTTCCCCCATCATACCATATACCATACAATCACATAGCACACATATTGTTGGGCAAATTCCGGGGTGCCCGACCTACCCGGTATGGCTATTCTAGGGTGCCGACCTACCCGGTACAACCATTCTGGGGTGCCGACCTACCCGTGTCAAGCCATTCTGGGGTGCTGACCTACCCGTCGGTCCTAACAACCGACCCTCGGGGACTATTCCACCCCCCTAATGCTACTATCACATATATCATAACATAAACATACTATCATACATATCTGGGGTGTCCGCACTACCCTTCTGTCCTAACAACCGAACTTGGGGACTATTCCCCTCCTACTACCACTATCACATATAACATATCATGCCAACATATAAACATATCTTCACATACTGTCAGACATATCTAGGGTGTCTGACCTACCCTTCGGTTCTAATAACTGAACTCTACTACTATCACATATAACATATCAGGCCAACATATAACATATCAGGTAGTAGCAAACCTAGATGATATCACAAAGACAATCATCGAAAAAAACAAATCCTACTGGTGGGCCGACATTGTGGTCATAGACCCACCGCTACCGGAAGGTAACTCACCTCGTATGAGTAGCTGCTAATAATCTGTGTGGGAAATCTTTGTCTGCTGCTGCTCCGGAAATCCTCCGACTATAATCCCCACAAAACACTCGGTCAGAATCTGATATCTACTCTTAAGGTAAAATGATTATTTTACCCCTGATCAAGTCCAAATCAAAGTCAAAGTCAACTTCCAATTGACCTGACTCGCCGAGTTGGACCGCCAACTCGTCGAGTCCCTATCCTTTTATCTGACCTTCTTCACGCTTTTACTCGTCAAGTTTAGCAATGACTCGACGAGTCCTCCTTCTAAAATAACCTCAAATGAACCTTCATCTGGCTCGTCGAGTTGTATGAACAACTCGTTGAGTTCATCCTCATCCCACAAACAATTCGTGTCCTTGACTCACTGAGTTGTATGAACAACTCGTCGAGTTCATCTTCAAAGTTGGGAGATTGCCTTGGACTCGCCGAGTCTGCTCATGCACTCGTCGAGTCCTATGAACTCCAGGACTATGGCTAAGTCCAATGCATTGGGTCACTCCCCCAGACCCTTCTAAGGCCATTCTAGCACTCACTGGGTTCCTTTGAACCTTAACAGAAAAGGGATGTCTAACCTTGGACTCGCTGAGTCCCAAGAATGACTCGCCGAGTCGATACTGTCCAAGTCTATTTCTTCGATTTCTGGTGTACAACTCTTGTCCAAATGATAGATCTAGGTCCCTAAAAGAGACTCTAAAAGAGACTCTTAAGCTACATGGTGGCTTTCATGGGTGCAAAAGCAGCCCTTTTCCGCCTTGTAACTCCTTCATGGACCTAGATCTGAAGCCTCAACCCCCAACCATGCTTGCAATCATGGTTGGTTACCAAGAATGGCTTATAAAAGCCCTAAATCTCCACAAAAAGGGATCTAGCAAATGAACAAGCAAGGTATCGAATTTATACCTTCTGGCAATTGCAAATGATGCACAAACTCGAACTCCCTTTGTCTTCTCTTGATTCCTCTAGGCTTTTCCTTCTTCTTTGAGTTCAAGATCACCAAAAAGCACCATAAATGCCTTAGCTCTTTACACAAACGGCTAGGGTTTGCTATGGGGGGTTTCTGGAAGCAATTGGGACGAAGGGTGGCTGGATGAGATGCTTAAAAAGGGTGCAAACCCTGAGATTAGGGTTTTGTCTAGTCAGGGTCTACTCGTCGAGTCTAGGAGCCGACTCGACGAGTCCGTCATTTAAATCCCATATCAAATCCGCTTCTACTCGACGAGTTGGGCCTTCAGTGCGTTGAGTCCCAGAACAAAAATGCAAAATACTTAAATAGAATACATACCAGGAACCAGGTGCTACAATATCGATCTAACAAATCATATAGCATAGCAACATCCTATAACCAGGATACCAACCTAACCGGTCACTAACATAGCATCATCCTATATACCAAGATACCGACATAAACCAGGTCACTAAACATAACATCATCCTATATACTAGGATATCGACCTAAACCAGGTCACTAAACATAACATCATCCTATATACCAGGATACCGACCTAAACCAGGTCACTAAACATAATATTGTCCTAACTACCAGGACGCAGATCTAACAGATCAGTAAACATATCTTGCAAATACCCGAATACAAATCCGATAAAGGGTCGGCCTTGGTGTCATAGACCCTGTTGATATAGTGAGGATAACTCACCTCGAAATGTCGAACTGAAGAGGTAAGATCAAATCCCCCGATCACAGCCACGAACTCCACTACCTAACACTTTGATGAAACCATATATGTAAGTGCCCAAATTACCAGAATACCCTTGGAACTCAAACTGGTCAACTCTTGGTCAAAGTCAATGTCCTGGTCAAAGTCAGCCTTCCTGATTGACCCTACTCGCCGAGTCAGCCCGTTGACTCGCCGAGTTCCTAAACTCAGAAAATCCTCATATCACGACTCAACTCGCCGAGTCACCCCATGACTCGTCGAATTCATCAATCCCTGAGTCCTAGCCTGTCCAACTCACTGAGTCACCACTCAACTCACTGATCCTTATCATAACCAGATGGGTTAGGGTTTGCGACCCGACTCGTTGAGTCCAAGAACAGACTCGCCGAGTTCACTTAAGTCATCCTCATTCAAACGATTTCAGTCCATCCCACTGCTTCCAACTCATAGACCTGGACTCCTAGGGCTAGTTTTACACGTAAAGTTTCCAACTTTATGTGCATGCAAGGTGATTTTGGCTCAGTACAAGCTACAGAAAAGGTTCAAGACAAGAATGCTCACAAACAAGCTAAAGGGCTGATACTTTATGCCTCCATGGACCAAGATAAGTCCAGATCTGAAGTTGCAACCCCAGATCTAGTCCTATAACCCGAAATGGATTCCAAATATGCTAACTATCCCCAAATCAGCATCCAATAATAGATCTAGAAGGTAAGAGCTAGAGGCAATGACTTGTTACCTCCAAAATGTGCCCAAGATGAAGTAGATTCTGGATCTACATGAATTCCTTGATGCTAGCCTCTTGATCTACAAGTTTCCTCACTAGAATCACCTTCCAAAGCTCAAAAACTCTCACCAATGGCTCACACACGATTTTAGGGTTTACTGACTCTCAAGGGGTAACAAAGAGGCTGGGGTGAGGACATAAGGTCCTTTAGATAGGGTGTAAACCCTAAAATTTAGGGTTTTCTCTTCCCAGCACTGACTCATCGAGTCCCGCCGCCGACTCGGCGAGTCTAGTCACTTAACACGTTCCCAACACCCGCTCTGATTCGACGAGTTAAGACACCTACTCGTCGAGTCTACTCCTTTATTTACACATAGCACCCCGGACTTATATTCCTGAACTTGGGATGTTACATCATGGAGCCAAATATGGATCCTATCCTTCTAAAATAATTTAGGGTGATTATTTTCTAAGGATAAGTAAAACAATCTATAATGGAATTTTACTGAATGATGTTGAAAACCTTATCCACTAAAATATACTGCTATAAAACCTTTGAAAGGATTAGCTATGAGGATGATTAATCTTGTCAATTTCATAGTTTGGGAATAGTTCTCATAAACGAAAGGAAAGATCATGCCTTTGTTAAAGCTCTTCCTAGGTTACTTTAAACATTGCATTCTAAATTTTTAGAAAGTGCAATTATCAAATGTACGTTGTAAATTGACATATTGAAGTAAAATGGAATTTCCTTAAGTTAGGAGTTGACTATGGTTAGTCGACTATCTAACATGTACATATGATCAGTTCATTCTGATTTTGATATGAACAACTTGGAATATCTATTAAGGAGTTGTGTAGCATGTTAAGGTTTCCTTTAGGAACTAACTGTTGGATTAATGTCTAAGTCCATAACTATATTTGGTATGTACTTGACCCGACCCGGCATGGTCCATTTGGGTTGCACTTCACCGACACAATTTATATGGATAATCTTTTGAGAATAGTATGTTTATGATTAATATTAATATATTATAAGTTCTAATATATTAATATGGAATCATATTATTTAATTAGTATTGATCAAGAATTAATTTATAATTAATTAAGTGATCAAAAGGAACTAATTAAATATGGACTCTTATATATATGGAATGGGCCAAGTTCATTTAGGTTGGGCTAAGCTTTCATGGATAGTCCATGGAGTGTTTAACCCATGGATCCTAGGAAATGAAAGGTCATGTGTATTAGGGTTTAACCCTAATCCTCCTTACTATATAAAGATGTCCTTGGTTGGTGAAATTGGTACTAGTGTGTGGTACACTAAGAAGGGCTAGCCAATTTCACTAGAGAGAACCAAGTATCCATATTCTCTAAAGTCTTCCAAGGTGTTTTGGTGATTTTTGATTCCATTTGAGGCTTCCACACTATTGGGGCTAAGCTCTTAAAGCTTGAAGACATCAAGCTACATCAAAAAGGTATGTCATCTAACTAGTACTTTGTAGTATAAGAACTTCATAATATGCTAGTTAGGATTAAAGCCTTGGAAAGTTCTTATTTGCATGTATTATAGAGAAAACATAGATCCAAGGTTTATAGGGTTGCATGTACACCATAGGAGTGTTAGAATGCTCAAAACCCAACACTAACATGGCCAATCATAGAAACTCATACTTCAAAACACTCCCATATTTTACTATCATGAATAGTCAAGAAGAAGAAAGCCAATTGCCCATGGTTTAAAAGGCAATTGGTATACATAATCTAGGCCCAAATACCTAGGACAAAGGAAGGCTTATTCTAAGACATGTTTTGATAGCTGCTTGTTTCCATAACAAGAAAAAGACTAAGAAATCAAACTTGCCCAAATATATATTTGAGGTGAAAGGACTGGAACATGAAGAAGTTCAATTTGATCATGGATCACGAGCCCGCGCTACTTTCCATTGGATCAAAAGATAACTAGTTCTCCCATGTTTGGTGTTCAATCAAATATATGGATTTATAATGCCATCAAAACATTACTTCTAAACCTTAAGTGTGTTGCTAAGGATTACTGCTGACATTTGCAAGAATGTGCAGTCACTAAAATAAAGTAAGAAGACTAAACATGGAGAAGATAATTTGATCATGAATGCCAAGCCCTTGCTACATTCATAGGATCAAAAGACAACTCTTTTCAAAATGTTTAGTCTATGGTATTATAATTGAAATTGTTTATACTATGATTCATGAGATAGTTCTGAGTTATTTAACTATGGAACATTCTAACATGTTAAAAGAAAGTCATGAAATCTATGAAGCTAGTATAATAGCAATATTTCAAAATTGATTCAAACATTTGAATAAGGTGTATTATTGTGAATATCTATTGATGTTAGCTCAACTAATGGATCCTTCAGATTGACCATAATAAGTACTTATTCAAAAACATCCAAATGTTTGGGTGAAATGTATTTGTGGAATAATAGTCTTGGATACATAAATGAGAAATGCCTTACCAAATATCCATTGGGATCGGATTTTGGATATCATTTGGCCTCGAGTCTTATGATAAATGCAAACCTTGTTTATCAAGATAGATGATGAATACATAACTGGGTGATGTGAGTATCTGTTGGAATTAGTTCACACTAATAGACCCATTCAGATTAACCACGATACATGGTGAGACCAACTTCGTATGAATATGAGTCTGGAAAACCTTTCAGGTGCTCAGAGCTCTCATAAAGCGAAGTCAAGAATCAATTGGGCAATAAGATGAGACACTCTAGTGAGAATCTCAGTCCAAACTTTATCGATCATCTAAGTAATTGTGAAAGAGTTTCATGATCTATCTCCACCCATAAGACTACCACTATGAAGTGTTAGTTGGATAGAGAAACAAATCGTTCATTGATTTTGTACTAGATGAGTTGCATTATGCACACTAACAATTCGTGGATTGTACCACGAATAGTGTTAGAAGAAGTCCTTTGGTCTTGTGCTAACTAAGTAGGTTTCTGAAACACTCTATGCTATGTGAAGTGCGATTATATCCTCACTGCCATATATGTAAGTCTACGATTATGAGGCTTACGCTTGTCGTGAAGCGCTCGACAATCTAGGACTTTGATTAAAGATGTGTTATCTCGTTGGAGAGCCCATCATGCATTTTGGGTAATTGTTTAACAACCTTCTAAGAACAAAGTGCATGTTGCTCAAAGGGCAGTCTTCCAAGAGAGGGACCTGAATTCCAAAAGGGATAGTGGGAGCCACATTGATCTTGATAAGATTCAAGAGTCAACCAACGAAGAGCCTAAAGTTGGACATATCATTCAATTTGGAATTGAAAGAGTTATTAAGGAAACTGACATATTTCCATTTTTCCTTATAGATCTGATAGAAGACGTCATGGACCTAGTTATATAAGAGTTTATATTGCTAAGGTATTTAAGTCACTGGTAGATAGCAATTAGAGTGTACCAGCTATCAGAAGCTACGGTAGGCCCTAAAGGCTACAACATAGAAAGACGAATTGGAAAGAGAGATTCAATCCATGTATGTTGTTATTTGGTAGATCTAGCACTTGACCTTAACCCTTAGGTGCAAGTGGATCTTCAAGTAGAGACAATCATGGATAGGAAAAACACATAATTAAACCAAGATAGGTTTTGAAGGATGTGTAAGCTTAATAAGTTCATTTATGGACCGACATAAGCATCTCGCAAGATGGATCATTATTTCAATGAGAAAGTTCAAGGAGTTTGAATTTCGAGAAATAAAGATAAGCCATAAAAAAATATGTCAAAGCTAGTGGGAGTGATTGGATTCTTTGTTTCAATGAGAATGTTCAAGGAGTTTGAATTTCGAGAAACATAGATAAGCCATATATATGTCAGTGCTAGTGGGAGCACTGTAGTCACCCTTGTATTGTACATAGATAATGTACGATTCATATGAAATTATATTCTAACTTAGCAAGTGTAAAAGCTTGGCTTGGTATGAGAGTTGTTTCGCTATGATTTACATGGGAGATATATAACACGTACATATATCAAGGTGATTCATTGGATTAAACCAAAGTACATGGAATGTTGAGGAAACTCAACATGCAAAACTTGGAAAGGTTTTTGCATAATATAGCATAACATTGAGCGATGCTAATGTCCTAAGTTATACTAGAGGTTATGATTCGTGTCCCACATGTTTTTCTATGGGTTCGATCATATATGCCATGACATGTACCAGATCTGATGACTAGTATGCATTGAGCATGACAAGTTAGATTAGATCAGTTTGGTAAGAATCAATGAATCAACATCAAGAACATTCTTAAGTGTCCTTGGAGGAAAGAAGAAATGATCTAGATAATATGGAAGAGATCAGTGTAAGAGTTACATTGATGCTAAGTTCCATACTGATAAAGACATTTCCGTTTGCAGTCGGATTTCGTGCTTCTCTGAATGGTGAAGTTTTATCTTGGACGAGTACCAAGTATTACACCACAGTGGATTTTGCAAACTTAGAGTATGTTGCGGTTGGTTAAATTGCAAAGAAGACAATGTGGCTAAAAGAGATTTATTAGTGACATCTTTTTTGAAATTCAATCATTGATGGCTCGTATGAAGTTTCTTGTGACTTTGGGTGAACTACCTCGAGTATGGATCCCAAGTCACACAAGCTCACATTACACATACTTAGTAAGTACCAACGCATTTAATAGTGAGTCAAATGTAAAGACATCATAGTCAATATGTCATATCGAAAGATAATCTTGTCGATCCATTCCTAATCTGATGCCATTGACCATGTCTGACAGTCAGACAAAGTCGAGTGGCATTAGATTTGCAAATGAATTGGCTTAAACACTCTTAGTTTGGTTTGTTTTAAAACCCGAGAACTTTAAGCAGTATAAGTTTTAATTTGATTTGGTGATTATTAAGTGGTGATCTTAATATATGATGGAGTTCGGTCGTTTTAATTAGCTTATCACTACGTTCTCTCTTTTTCATGTTTGGAACACACTTCCCGAGTATTAATTTACTCAAACGTCCACAGTCGGTCATACTCTTGGAAGTAAGTAGTGATTCAAGACTGTCATGTGTATTAATGGATTGTCCATAATGATTGGACATAGCATAGAGATTGCGCTAACACTCATGAGTACTTAATAAAGATTGAAGTATTGGACCAACCCACGCTTAGAGATTACTTCATGGATTCAGTAACGAATAATTCTAAGACGATAATATCTTCTATTCTTCAAACCTAGATACATGTGTGGTTTTGCTCTATGATTCTATTATGCATTGGTCTACTCCAACACTAACTGTAATCGATAGTTATAAAGGGTATGTCCATGTGTGACATGATGAAATAGACAGAAACTATGTAGTCGAAGTTTATTCGTTCCTTCTGCCTTAATAGGAGAAGCGATGTCTATGGGCCCCTCGACAATTTGGTGCTGACATCTAAAGTGCTTGGCCAAGCCCTGACTGGAATTGATGTGTTCAATTTAGTAGTCAGATGCATTCGTCACAAATCTATATTGGGAAACATAATCTTGAATTCTTTAGATTGACCATTATCCATGTCTCGAATTCATACAGATATCATAGAACGAAGGGATAGTTGATCACTTATCTAAGGGTTGAATCTTGATTAGATCAAGAGTTTGGTAGTTGCATTGGATGGCTAACTCTCTATTGATTATTAGAGAAATATTGGTCCTCATATAGTTTATGACTTGTCCAAGTGGGAGACTGTTGGAATAGTGTCCAAGGTCATTAACTATTGGTAATATTTCTAATAATAGCAGGGTCCTTTTGGGTTTCCCTCAAGACCCAAATTGAGTAGAATAAATAAATGAGAAATTGGTTTATTAATTATTATGGTTAATAATTAATTAGAAACTAATTGGAAATATATTTTGGGAATATATTATGGGAATTAATTAACAGTTTAATTAATTAAAGGGTTGAATATTCATTAATCGATAGATGGTTAATCAGGAATTTTCCAGAACCCTTATAGGATTAGGGTTGGATGAAAATCACTCCATCCCACATGGGAAAGGAGTGAAATTTCGTGGTTAGGCGTCCATCCCACATGGGAAAGAGTACTAAACCCTAGGAGGCATCCAAGGCTATAAATAGGGCCTTCGGGATTTCATTCCTCCTTTCACCTTGGCTTGAAGGTTAGCCAACCCTTCTTCCTCCCACTCTTAGGGACGATTTCTAACCCCTTTTGATTTGTGAAATTGACCCTTCTCCTAGTTATTTTTATTCCACTCTTTGGTGTCATTGGGTGTGATACCATTAGAGGGATTCTGGTTTGGGTCCTTTCATCCAAGCAACTTCATGGAGGTTCAAGATCTCAAGCATGGATATCAAGGGCTACGTAAGAGGTATGTTTTATTACTTATGTTTTAGTTTTCTAGGGTTGATGTAATTAGCATGAAGCCATAGATCCTTAGGATGCATGTACACTTAGGTATATCGTTGTTTCGATTTTTCTGCTGCCTAGTTTTAGAGTGTATTTGATGCGTAGAAAACCCAACATAATCAACAGGGAGTACCCCGACCAGCGAGTGACCATGGAAAAAACCCTCCCTACAAAAACGAGAGGGGCGTTGGTCCAACTACTGCAGAAGTACAAACATGTATTCGCGTGGACGCCTACAAACATGGTGGGGATCATCCGGGGAATGATAGAAAACAAGTTGATGATAAAACCAGGAACCAAGGAAGTGAAACAAAAGAAGCGGGGTCAGGGAGGGGACTGAACGAAGCAATCAACGCATACGTGGCAAAGTTAACCAACGCCGAAATCCTCAGAGAAGCGATTTTTCCCACGTAGATCGCCAACCCAGTAATGGTAAGGAAACATGGCGGTAGTTGGTGGATGTGTATTGATTACTCGGATCTAAACAAAGCATGACCCAAAGACTGTTACCTGTTACCAGAAATAGACCAAAAAGTAGAATCTTTGCAAGAATTCAGTGGAAGTGCTTCCTAGATGCATACAAAGTGTATCACCAAATCCTGATGAGTACAAACGATGAAGAGAATACAGCCTTCTACACGGATCATGGCACCTGTTGTTACACAAATATGTCGTTTAGGCTGAAGAACGCGGCGGCGACCTATCAACGGCTCGTCGATTACTTGTTCGCCCATCAGACCGGTCGAAATATTGAGGTCTATGTCGATGACATGGTAATAAAAAGCCCAAACGAGAGCAAACTGCTGCGAGATGTGGAGGAAACGCTACAAACGTTGGAGGGGCCAAGATGAAATTAAACCCCGCCAAGTGCACTTTTGGGGTCGAAGAAGGCCAGTTTTTGAGATACTATGTGACGAAAGAAGGAATTCATCCGACTCCAACCAAAGTAAAGGAGCTCGAAGAAACACCCTCACCTTGTACGCTGAGGGATGCACAAGGCTTAAATGGAAAGCTGATAGCGCTTAGTCGATTCATCTCCAAGTCAGCTAAGAAAGCCATGCCGCTATTCCACACGCTCAAAGGATGCATAGAGAAAAACAATTTTTGATGGACGACAGAGGCCGAGTTGGCACTGCAAAAGATAAAAAAAGGTACTCCACACCCTCCCTACCTTGGCCAGCCCAATACCCGGCGAGACACTACAAGTGTAATTGTCCAAATCGAAAGACGCCATCTCGTCAGTGCTGGTAGTTGAAAGACAAGGACGCCAGCTGCCGATCTACTTCATGAGCCAGGACCTATAGGGACCCGAAATGAACAACCCAACCATCGAGAAACTGGTGCTCTCCCTAGTCTACGCAGCACGAAGGCTTCGCCGATACTTCCAGGCCCACCAAATAGAGGTACTGACTAATTGCCCGATCAAGTAGGTGCTCCTAAATCCGGAGACATCCGGGCGACTCGCAAAATGGGCCATAGAGCTAGGGGAGCACGACATCAGTTACCGTCCTGGGGTAAGCATCAAGGGGCAAGAATTAGCGGATTTCTTTCTCGAAATCCCAGAGGAACTCCAACTGGAAGTAACCAACGCAGACCAACAAGGACGCTCAGCAGAGAAGACCGACCAGCAGTGGACCCTCTATACAGATGGGTTCTCCAGCAAAGAAGGGTCGGGCGCAAGCTTAATTTTAACCAGCCCCACGGGAGAGGAAGTCACATACGCCCTATGTTTCGACTTCCGTACTTCCAACAACAAAGCGGAATACGAAGCCTTGCTAGCCGGCCTCAGGCTAGCAGTAAAAATGGGGGCGGAAAGAGTCACAGCCTTGACGGATTCGCGCTTAGCTGCCAACCAAGTATCGGGGGAATTCGAAGCGAAAGACAAACGAATGGAGAAGTATGTGAAAGCGGTGCAATGAATCACGAGTTCCCTAAAATTTTTTGTGATAAAGCAAATCTCGAGGGGAAGCAACAGGCGAGCAGACGCCCTCAGCAAGTTAGCGTCAACATGTTTCGGACACTTTTCGAAGGAGGTGCTAGTGGAAATCCTAAAAGAAAGAAGCATCGACGAGCGGCAAGTTGACTCCCTATCAGTAGCGCAACCCAATTGGATGACGCCCATCATGGACTATGTTCAGCACGGTACACTCCCTGACGACCACGCAGAGGCCCAGAAAACGACGGTACGAGCCCCCCAGTATGCAGTCCTAAAAGGTTCGTTGTATAGAAAAGGTCACACAGCTTCGTGGCTCAAATGCATAGATGGCGCGACAGGGAAGCTGGCTCTAAAGGAAGCCCACGCAGGGTCAGCCAGAGCCCACAAAGGAGCGTGAGCACTCACAGGCAAAGTGTTGCGCATGGGTCTCTACTGGCCAGAGATACACCAGGATGCGGTCGAGCTAGCGCGAACTTGTCTGGAATTCCATACTTTCTCGCTGATGCAAGAATTCCACCATCCAAGTTAACAAGTATAGTTAGCCCTTGGCCTTTCTACGAATGGGGAGTTGACATTGTCGACCCCTTCCCAAAAGCGTTGAGGAAGGTGAAATTTCTAGTCGTGGCAGTTGACTACTTTACAAAATGGATAGAAGCAGAACCGTTGGCGTGTATTACCGAGAGGCAGATAATCAATTTCGTCTGGAAGAACTGATGGGTTTTGAGCACTCTAACACTCCTATGGTGTACATGCAACCCTAGAAATCTTGGATCTATGTTTGACTAAGATACATGAAAATAATTATTTTTTCCAAGGTTCTTATCCTAACTAGCATGGCATGGGGTACTTGAATCAAATAAAGCTAGTAGAATTACTTAACTTGTAGTTGTAGTTGATTGCTTGGAGTTTGAGAGCCTAAGCACCAATAGTGTGGTTGCCTCAAATGGAAGTCACAAATCACCACAAAGTTGGAAACTTGAGAGAATAGTCACAACCTTTCTTGAAATCGGCCCTTTTAGTATACTCACCACAACTAGTGTCATTTCAAGAACTAAAGCCTCCTTTATATAGTGTGGTGGATTAGGGTTACATCCATGTAAACCCTAATACACATGTCTTTTCATTTCCATGAGATCCATGGGTTAAAGCTCCATAGAGTATTCATGGACTTTCCATGTAAGCCTAGCCCATTCCAAATAAGCATTAGCCCACACTATATAAATAAAAGAGCCCATATTTAATTAGTCATACTTTTGATCTCTAAATTAATTCTAAATTAATTATAGATCAATACTAATTAAATAATATGATTTTATATTAATATATTAGAACTTATAAAATATTAATAAATCATAACTTATACTATTCTCAAAAGATTATCCATAAATTGTTCGGGTGAAGTGCAACCCAAATGGACCATGCCGGGTCGGGTCAAGTACATACCAAATATAGTTATGGAGTTAGACGCTATATCCAACAGTCTCCCACTTGGATGATTCTAATAACTATAGTTGCAAGTATGACTTCAGGAACCGATAAACAATCGTAGCTCTTAAAACTCTATTGAACTATGAAGCGCCATTTTAGATAAGTGATCATATAATCCTCTGTTCTAGATATCAGCCGGACAAATACATGGAACATGGTCTTGCTTATTGTTCAGCATTTGTTTCCCGATTTCCGATTTGTTTGAAATAGAACTTAACTGAACACATCAATTTAGTTCTGACCGGGCCCGGTACATACGTCAAAACAAAATCATCGAGGGGCCCAGATATCTCTTCTAATCCTAAAAGGAACATATAAACTTCGACTCATATGTTTGCTCTACTACTTGTTGAATTACACACAAAGGCACGGTTTATAACATCGAGTTACCAATGCGTTTTCGTGCAATCAATGCATAACCAACTCATAGGCAACAAATCATATCTCTAGGTTTGAAGACTTATATGATATTATCGTCTCACGATCACTCGAGATAAATTCCATGAAGTGATACTAGTGAGCGTGGGTTGAATCCAATAATCAGAACTTATGAGCACTCATGAGTGTTGTATCCCCGCTTTGTCTAACATCTTAGACCTCTACAAGCCAACCCATGACAGTCTTGGTTCATATCTACTTCCAACATATGACCAACTGTGGAGAGTTTGAATAATATGATATATACCATAACATAATTATTCTGGAAGTCAAAACATGCAAAAAGAAATAATAGTAAACGATTGACAAGATATAGCAACACTTTACTTATAAATAACAACTTTTATTTATCATCAAATGTCAATTACATATTACAAATTTCAAGATTATCTAACTACTAAAACTAATATCATCCTTCAGCCCTATGCTCCGAGCATGCTGGAGATGCTTAACCCAAGTCAGTCTCTTCGTGAGGGGATCTACTGGGTTCTCATCTGATGATATCCTCTTTGCCACGAGGACTCCTTCTTCTATTCGATGTCTGACGAAGTGATCTTTTATGTCAATGTGTCTGGATCTCCCATGATCTGTTGGTTCCTTAGCTAAGGCAACCGCACTATTGCTATCACAGAAAATCTCCATTGGTTCCTTTATAGCTGGTACAACTCCAAGGTCTCTGATGAAGTTCTTTAGCCATATAGCCTCTTTTGCTGCCTCGCTTGCTGCTATATACTCTGATTCGGAAGTTGAATCAGCCACTGTCTCCTGCTTGGAACTTTTCCAAGTAATTTCTCCTCCATTTAAGGTAAAGACCCAGCCCGACTGAGAGCGGAAATTATCCCTGTCAGTCTAGAAGCTAGCATCACTATAACCTTCAACTCTCAAGTCATCACTCCCACCAAGGGTAAGGACCCACTCCTTAGTCCTTCGCAGGTACTTGAGAATATTCTTTACCGTTGTCCAGTAAGCCTTTCCAGGATTCCCTTGATATCTGCTGACCATGGTCAAAGCAAAGGCAACCTCAGGTCGAGTGAAGGTCATAGAATACATGATTGAGCCTACAACGGAAGCATATGGTACTCGACTCATTTAAGCTATCTCAGCCTCTATACTCGGACTCTAAGTTTTACTCAGTCTGGCATTACACTGCATAGGTAACTCGCCTTTCTTGGAATTGTGCATGTTGAACCTTTTCAACACTTTGTCCACATAGGTGCTTTGGCTAAGTCCAATTTGTCTTTTACTCATGTTTCTCAAAATCCTTATCCCTAGGATATAGGCAGCTTCTCCAAGGTCCTTCATAGCGAAACACTTCCCAAGCCAGGACTTTACATCCTGCAAGGTTGGAATGTCATTTCCTATGAGTAGTATTTCATCCACATATAATACCAAAAAGCTAACTATACTCCCACTAGCCTTGACATATACACACGATTCATCTTCACTCCTCGAAAAGCCAAACTCTTTAACTTTCTCATCGAAGAAAATATTCAATCTGTGTGGTGCTTGTTTCAATCCATAGATGGATTTCTTAAGCTTACATACTCTATTAGGGAACTCTGTGCTAACAAAACCCTCTGGCTTATTCATGTAAACATCCTTAGCCAACTTCCCATTAAGGTAAGCGGTTTTGACATCCATTTGCCATATTTCATAGTCATGAAATGCAGCAATGGATAACAAGACCCTTATGAACTTAATCTTGGCTACTGGCGAAAAGGTCTCATCATAATCAACTCTCGGAGTTTGAGAAAAGCCCTTTGCAACCAGTCGTGCCTTATACGTGTGTACATTACCATCCATGTCGGTCTTCTTCTTGAAGATCCATTTGCAACCAACTGTCTTAGGACCCGGTACATTATCAACCAAGTCCCAAACCTGGTTGTCATGCATGGATTGTATCTCGCTGTCCATTGCCTCTTTCCATTTAGCAGACTCGGGGCCTGCCATGGCTTCCGCATAGCTGTTAGGTTCATCCAGACTCACCAGTGTCTCATCACTGATAAGTGTCTCACTTTCCGTAGTAATATGGAAACCATACTAATGCTTAGGTGCATTCCTAACCCTTGTGGAACGCCTCAGAGGCACATTTGGAGGTACAATTGGATCAACAAGAGTTTGCTCCTCAAGTTGATGGCTAGGGTTTGAGGTTCCGTCACCACTTGACTCTTGAATTTCTTCAAGGTCAATTTGCCTCCCACTGTTTCCTTGGCATATGAACTCTCTTTCTCGAAAGACAGTCCTCCTTGCTACAAAGACCACATTCTCACTAGATCTGTAGAGGATGTAACCAAAGGATTTCTATGGGTAGCCGATGAAAATACACCTCTCACTTCGGGGTTCAAGCTTATCGTGAGTCTCACGTCTCAAGAAAGCTTCACAAACCTAAACCTTGATGTGGGCTAGACTATGAACTTTTCCAGTCCACACCTCGTGAGGTGTTTTGGCAACCTTCTTTATAGGGACCAGATTAAGGATATGGGTGGCGGTCGCTAAGGCATACCCCCAAAATGAGATTGGTAGCGAAGCTCGACTCATCATGGAACGAACCATATCCAATAGGTTTCGGTTACGCCTCTCAGCTACACCATTCAACTGTGGTGTCCTGGGAGGTGTCAATTGTGAGACAACCCCACATTCCCTAAGATAGTCGACGAACTCTATACTAAGATACTCACCACCACAATCGGATCGAAGCATCTTAATGTTCCTGCCCAACTGATTCTCTAATTCCTTTTTAAACTCTTTAAACCTTTAGAAAGTCTTTGACTTATTCTTGATTAGGTAGACATATCCATATCTACTATAATCATCCGTAAAAGTCACAAAATAACGATTAGCATCCCTTGTGGCAGTTTTGAAGGGTCCACATACATCCGTGTGCACTAGATCCAAAAAACCTTCACCCCTAGCACAAGAACCTATGAAGGGTGACTTTGTCATTTTCCAAATAAGCATGATTCACAACTATCGTCTAACTTTAGGTCAAATGATTCCAAAACCCCACCCTTTTGGAGTTGGCCTATGCGTTTCTTGCTTACATTTCCAAGACGACAATGCCATAATGATGCTTTATCCAAGTTATTATCATTAGTAGAATCAATACACAACACATTATTTTCTAAGTTTTCTACAACAGACACAGCTTCATACACACCAGCCCAAGGTAATGCTTTAAAATAAAACACATTATTATAGAAAGCATTTATTCCACCAATTTCATTATCAAAAGAAAAAGGTAAACCCTTGTTTGTACAAAGCATGAAAGGAAATAATATTTCTTGCCATTTCAGGCGAATAATAACATTTATTCAAATCTAAAGTAAACCTACTACTTAGCAACAAAGTATAAACTCCAATCTTGGTGATAGGTGAAGCTTTCCTATTCCCATGATCAAGTTTATCTTTCCATGCTCCACATTCTCACTTCTTCTTAGTCCCTGCAAATTAGAACAAATATGAATACCACAACCGGTATCAAGGACCCAAGAGTTAGAATAGGGTGAGTTACTAGACAATATAGTTTAAATACCTACATAGTTGGGTTTTACTTTCCCATCCATCAAATCTTGCTGGTACTTTGGACAGTTTTGCTTCCAGTGCGCCTTTTCATGGCAATAGAAGCATTCAGCCTCCTTGGGATCAGAAAAAGGAGTGACGAAACCTTTCTTGGTTCCGCTTGAAGAGGAACCATCAAGGGTCTTACCCTTGGTACCGTTCGAAGTGTTCTTCCTCTTCTTCCCTCTACCTTTCCCGATTGGCATGACAGGTGCGGAGTTTGGAGTAGGAGTAGTAGTGGTATCAACCAACTTACCCTTTAGACCACTTTCGGCGGTCTTCAAGAGTCCTTGAAATTTTCTGAGGGTGACTTCTTCCTTGTTCATGTGATATGTCATGCGGAATTGATCATAACACGATGGTAAGGAGTGCAAAATGATGTCTATTGCTAACTCCTCAGGGAAGTTCACATTCAGCTTCATTAGACGGTCCACATACCTTTGCATTTTCTGCATGTGGCTCGTGATGGGTTGAACATCCTTCATTCGAGTTGTTATCATGGAGGAGATGATTTCATATTGCTCTTGACGAGCACTTTGATGGTAGCGGTCCATCAAGTCCTGGTGCATCTCAAAAGGATAGTAGACCTCATAGGAATTTTGGAGCTCGGCTGTCATGGTGGCCATCATGATGCATGCCACTTTTGTAGCATCTCTTTCATGTACCTCATATTCAGCAAGCTCTTCAAGAGTAGCAGGTTGCTCGGGTACCTTCAGCTCCTTGTCGAGAACTTGTTCTTTGTTCTCATACCGAGTGACCATCCTGATGTTTCTGATCCAGTCTGTAAAGTTGGATCCATCAAAGATGACTCTCCCACAAAGGTTTAGGAGAGAGAAGGAGTCGGTAGGCTTTGAGCCAGAAGCAGCATTGTTGGAAGACATCTGAAAAGAAGAAAACAAGTTTAGTATAGATATAGAGATAGTCCTTAATAAAACACCCAAATGTAATATTAAGGCTAGGATCCAATAACAATATATTATAGCTTAGAAGAGGGATGCCGTAATCCGAGCTATAACATATTTGAAAGGTAGGTGAATGACAATTCACCAATTTCCACCGTGAAAACGAAATATGGTAATTAGGTTTTATTTGGTTTTAGAAACTCCTAGATTCTTTGAGATTCATTGAACTTTTCAATGGCATGTTTCAATCTCGAGTGTGCCCTTCATGTTTTGTGACTGGGATACCGAGGATCACAAAACAAGGTGTGAAGTAACAATGCAAATTACTTGATACTCTTAATGTTTTTCACTTAATCGTTGTGCCGGTAAACCACATGCGCCCCTTCCGACCTCATGAAAAACCTTAAGTCACCCTTTTCCTACCTTGTTAAGTCCAAGTTAGTGTGCCGGTAAACCACACACGCTCAACCAACGACTTAAACAAGGTGCAAAGTGTAATTTCATGGATTAGCACCTTATTCACATTTTTCCTAAAGTAACTAAGATTGGGAATTTATAAAAAAAGATTTAATTACTTTATAATAATCATTATACTTTTAATGAAAATTTTAAGTCATTGTCCTACCCGTTCGGCTAACGACCCTCCACCAGTCAAGGAAGCGGTGGGGGAGAGTGGACACCCATTAAGTTTCCATTTTATACGCAACAACCTTATACCCCCCTTATAGACCGACTTCGTGAATGAGGCCTACTTGCGGTAAAACGACTTGATCTTATACATATATATATATATATATATATATATATATATATATATATATATATATATATATATATATATATATATTATTAAACTTATAATATTATAAAGTATAAGGGTTGAATTTTAACTTTTAAAATTCTAAGGATTGGAACTAAAGTTTACTAGGTGACTTTACATGTTCCAAAACTTGAGGGCAAGTTTTGTAACTTTACAAAAACTTTACATTTCTCATAACTTATAGTTAATTGAGTATTAAAATGAAAACTCTTCATTTTTATAACGCATGTGTTCTTATAATGGTTTTTTTAATTAAAGTGTGACCTTTGGTTTTCCATAACTTGAGGACAAGTTATGGACTCCATTAAAACACATAATGATCAAGAATTAACCTACCAAGGAGGTTACAAACAATTCCTATGATCATCTAATCTCATACGTTCAAGAACATGATTATCAATAATTTCAAGAATCATAAATAAGTTATATAAAACTTGTAATTTTTTATAATAGCCATTGTAAATGGATTAGCATAAACATTACACCATCTAAAACAGGTTTTATAACACCAAAACAGTTTAGGGTAATGTTTCTAGTCCATTTCCAGCATCAAAACTTGAAAATCTGGACACTGCAGCAGCCTCTACTCGTCGAGTGCATGAACATACTCGACAAGTAGCATGCATTTCTTCATGGACTCGTCGAGTCCCCACATGGACTCGACGAGTTCATACGTGCAGTGAACAAAAATTTTGATTTTCAAGTACTTTGCATCAAGTATCAAGTAAACAAGCCTAGGCTATGATATCATTGATGGGTTTTGAGCATTCTAACACTCTTATGGTGTACATGCAACCCTAGAAACCTTGGATCTATGTTTGACTAAGATACATGCAAATAATTATTTTTTCCAAGGTTCTTATCCTAACTAGCATGTCATGGGGTACTTGAATCAAATAAAGCTAGCAGAATTACTTACCTTGTAGTTGTAGTTGATTGCTTGGAATTTGAGAGCCTAGCACCAATAGTGTGGATGCCTCAAATGGAAGTCACAAATCACCACAAACTTGGAAACTTGAGAGAATAGTCACAACCTTTCTTGAAATCGGCCCTCTTAGTATACTCACCACAACTAGTGTCATTTCAAGAACAAAAGCCTCCTTTATATAGTATGGTGGATTAGGGTTACATCCATGTAAACCCTAATACCCATATTTTTTCATTTCCATGAGATCCATGGGTTAAAGCTCCATGGAGTATCCATGGACTTTCCATGCAAGCCTATCCCATTCCAAATAAGCATTACCCCACACGATATAAATACAAGAGCCCATATTTAATTAGTCATACTTTTGATCTCTAAATTAATTCTAAATTAATTATAGATCAATACTAATTAAATAATAGGATTTTATATTAATATATTAGAACTTATAATATATTAATAAATCATAACTTATACTATTCTAAAAAGATTATCCATAAATTGTTCGGGTGAAGTGCAACCCAAATGGACCATGTTGGGTCGGGTCAAGTACATACCAAATATACTTATGGACTTAGACACTATATCCAACAAGAACATCATAACACGGTTTGGGACACCTAAGATCCTAATCAATGACAACGACTTACAGTTCGCAAAGAACCCCTTCAAGGACTGGTGCAAAGTAAAGGGAATAGAACAGAGATTCAAATATGTGGCTCACCCCCAAGCCAATGGACAAGCAGAGGTGTCTAACAGGACATTGGTGCAAGAGATCAAGAAACGACTAGGCAAAGCAAAAGGCAACTAGGTGGACGAACTACCAGAAGTTCTTTGGTCATATCCGACCACACTGCGGACCAGCACAAAAGAGACGTCGTTATGTTTAGCCTATGGAGCCGAAGCAATGCTACCGGTAGAAATGATGAAAGGATCAATACAAACAAAGTACTGCCAGGAGCTAGGAAATAGTGAAAATCTAAGAGTAAACCTAGATCTCTTGGAGGAACGATGCGAGCACTCAAGCATGCGCCAGGCAGCCTACAAAAAGACATTCGAAAGATACTACAATCAACGTGTCAAGGACAAAGCATTCCGAGTGGGAGACTTTGTCTTATGGAAAAATGAGGTCAGCCATGCACAAGCCTGCGGGAAATTAAGCCATACGTGGGAAGGACCATACAAAGTGGTCGAGGCGCACCACAACGGATCGTACTCTCTCGAGACCCTAGAGGGGAGGCAAATACCCAGAACATGGAATGCGAGGAACTTGAGGAAGTTCCACGTCTGAGCAATGGCAGGACCCTATGCAGAAGGGAAGACGAAGGCACACAACCTTCAAGCAAAGTCGTAAACCCCTAAGCAGTAGGGAAAACAAGGAAAACATCTCATGGACGGACTGATCACCCGGGCCAACAGATGGACTCTCAGAGAAGTCCAATAGGAAATTATTGTATGAAACAACCATGTATCAGAATTACATAAATAAAACAACATGCGTAGTCTTTAGCACGTAATGCAGTGAGCACATCTAACATTCTAACAAATATAGCATAGAGGATACTCAATGAATCCAAGATGCAGTGTACATAAAAATGAAAAAATAATATAGAAGAGAGCCTAACAGATGATCAACCTACATAGAAGGTTCGATACGATTGATAAAAAGCATAACAGTTCAACAACTAAAGATAAACCATTGTTTGTTTACACACGAAAGCCTTAGAGGGCACAAGCTAAGAACATCAAAACAAAGGTATCAGAGGCCGTAAAACGATTAAAAGACAACAAGACAAAAGCTTCAACAATATTTTTTTCACACCCCAGAAGGGTGGCTCTGAACAACTTCATACAACACCACCAGCACCATCGCCATCACCAACTTCACCACCACCGTCAATTCCACCGGCCCCAGCACTCGCCCCTGCACCACCCGGACCCAACACCTCCACATCCTCCTTACCCTCATCAAACGCGCATAACGCTCTTACCCTATCCACATCCAAGTGACCCAGCCTGAGCAAACCAGCAAAGTCCATAGTCACGAAAGACAACAAAGCGTCATCCAAGGCTGACGTATGACTGGACCACGAGTGACTAGCCGAAGGATCGTAAGTCCTAGCGTCGACCTGAGCTTTCAAGTTGGCCCAACCTGACTCCTCCCCAACAACAAAGGCAGCATGACGAATACGGCTAATACCACCAGTGAACTCGGGATGCTTGAGAAGCTTGTCCATCACATGCACAAACCCAACCTGAAGGAGCCAACTACGGTCCGCATTTAGCACCTCCAGTTCACGCTCACGATCCGCAAGGTCCCGATCTAGGCTTTCATTCTGAATCATCAAACCTTCATTTGCTTGGGTCAAAGACTCCACTTGACCCTCCAAGACACTACGCACATCCTCCAAAACCAATTTCCCTGACACCAAAGACCTGTTCTCCTCCTCTAACCGACCAACGGCGGTGCTTAATTCGGTCACCTTCGCCCTCAAAACAGCTTCACTCTCAACAAAAGAAGAATGCACATGCTCCAACTCATCAAACCGCTACACACGACGGGACCTAGCGGCCAGATATGTCATGGCCTGCGCAGCGTCATACACAAGATTATGAGCCAAGACGGCATTGCTCATTGAATCCATATCATCCACAGTGGCAGGAGGAAGAGCATGACAAGTAAAATCCAAGGCAACGGAACGAACAAACAAACGAGAATCAGAACGTAAGCCCCACCCTGGAACAAACACAGGCGAGCTGCGCAACGCCTCCACCGTAGAAGGCCCTTGGAATAACCGCTCAGGGCTACCCCTCGAAGACTGAGGACTGACACCAGCGCCTAAAGAAACCGGTACAATGGGCTGATGAGACGCCCCTTCGATACCCTCAGACTGTTGAACGTCATCATCGGGTATCACCAACACATCCCTCGGGCTAGACGGTGTAGACGACAATAGGCGCATAAGACCGCAACGCTACATCACACGCCGTCCGATGGGTCCCAAGCTCCCCTCAGGAGCCGGACCACTCATCGCCTGCACAACTTTTCTTTTTCCCGCAACCTGGCGATCGAGAGCCATAATCCCAGCCTTGTTGTCCATCGCACCATCGGTCACCGGCCCAGTAGGAGTAAGGGAGGCAGTCGGTGGGGTCATGACGGTATAGGAACCCGACTAACTTCCCGACGCGGTAGAACTCCCCACGGGTTGTGGGGGCACCTGAGCAGCAGCAGTTAAGCGACAGGGAGGAGGCAAAGTCTCGTACAAAGGCACTACCAGATGCTCCAGCTTGCCCTGGTAACGACCACGCAATACAGAATCCATAGATACAGAGTATTTAACACCTGCCCAAAAAACGGAGAAGACAATCGTGAAAAAGCAAAAGTGAACGAGGAAACCGTTTAGGGATGGTGTCGACACCGGCAAGTATAACCTCCGACATCAGGTCAACGTCCACCTAGAGAGTGCGCAAGAGATAGGCAGTCACCTGGTTGTGAGGAAACTGTTTAGGGATGGTGTCGGAAAGCGTAGTCGCCCGGGGGTACTCACGGCCTAGCAGCTCCTGTTTGAACCACAACCACCTATTTTCTTTATTAAGCCTCAAGTTGTAAATCAAAGGGTTTGAATGTTAGTGGGATGAGAAAGAAATGCTTACCTTTTGTGACCCATTTTAGGAAGGGTGATTTATATAGCCTGGCAATTAGATAAAGTGTCACAAATATACAAGACAGAAAGGGTACTATAGTAATCTTTTATGGATTTGGTCTATTATGTGTTTTCTCCGATTATTGTGGATTATCTGCATGTAGTAGTTCAAGAATGAGGAAATGATGGATTTGAAGTCCATGGATAGCCGTAACCTCATCTATTTTGTGCTTTCTTGGAATACACAAAGTGGATGATACATGTGAATCCTTCATCTCATGGTGGTTCACAATCTAGCAGAAACCTTTTTTTTAGGTGAAAAAAAACATAATGGACTGGCCCTGCCAAATTAGTGTATTAAAGGATCAATGGTGTGAAAATGCACATAGGTTGAAGTTGTGATAAACTGATAATAAGATAATTGCATTTATCTTTTGCCTGTCCTTGAACTTGCTTAAGAATCTTATGTAAACATGGAGGCAAACTTAAGCAGGTATAAACAAGAGCTATAATTTAGCATGCATCATGAGTTTATTTTGATTGTTTTTAGTGTGCAGTTGCTTCTGTGTTCATTAGCTGTAAATTAATGGCTGATATTTCTTTGAATTTTGATGTTCTATTAGTAGGTAATTAAGGTTTTCAATTAATTTTTTAAAAATTTTATGTAAAAAATGGAATCAAATTACCATCTTGCCCTAAAAAAAAAAAGATAAACGTGTTTGTAATTTTGAACCCAAAACAACCCTTAGTGCTTCAAGATATAATTAAACTTTTTAATTTACTATTTGATTACTGAGTTTTTATAATTTTTCTTTTGAATTTTAATGAAGATTATGGAATGGAAGATAGACCACTTGGTGAGGCTTTTGATGGGTTGGAAGAAGTTGATTTGTTTGTTTTATGATTATTAGAATTTACCTTTTCTCCCTATTGGTTCTGCTTTAATTTGTTTGAGTTATAACATTACACTGCATTAATTATAGAGGTGTCATTCTTCTTTCCGGACTTTTTTTTTTTTTTTTTTTTTTGTCTTTTTAGTGTTCTTTTTGTTTGATGAGGACTCGATTGAAAGTGGAGTTCATATACTTTTCAAAGTTTTGTTTTGATTCATTTTATTATCTTTCAAATTGTAAATATAGATTGTTCGTATTATGTATTAATGTATTTGTGAGGTTTGATTTTGTATGATTTTGGAATCGCATAAAAATGTTATTATCCTTTTTATTATCATTCTATTAATTTTTTTAATTAAAGTTATATTCTTTTATCTTATTTTCTTGATTTTTTATAAATATGTTAGCCGCAGATGGTCAAAATTAAAAGGTAAATATAAACACATATTTTACCCTTTTATAATTCGGTTAACATATTTTAAAAATAAATCAAAATATACATTTGAAAGAAAGAATTAACTATTAGTAAAATATTTAAAAAAAAAAAAAATTTTTGAAAGAGCATAAAATATAAAATTCGTCATTAATAAAAAATGTTTTTCAGATAAATAAAGTTGTCAGGTACCCGTTAGCCAGTTTAAGACCCAATATAAAATTTTCATTTAAATGATAAACATTCGTTGAATAGCTACACTTTCATTTATTTGTTTCTTACAACTTTACATTGTAAAATTTCATTAAAACACTAAACATACATTTAATAGCTATATTTATTTGTTTCTTGCATTTGTACATTGAAAAAAATTCTTTTAGATGCTAAACCCATATTGTTATTTTTAGATCTAACTGTTTTCTATGAAAATTGCATTCGTAAACATAAAGATTTTCTTTTTCTTAAAATGTATTTTTAGTGACCATATCTTGACGAGTTTGAGTGATAAATAATTTTGTTATTTTCCTTAAAATGAAACTTTGGTTTTAAG
This sequence comes from Lactuca sativa, assembly GCF_002870075.4. Lineage (NCBI taxonomy): Eukaryota > Viridiplantae > Streptophyta > Magnoliopsida > Asterales > Asteraceae > Lactuca > Lactuca sativa. The sequence goes on along the minus strand of NC_056631.2, from coordinate 195,881,748 downwards.
GTTTTGGACAATGTTGTAAAATACAGAAAGACTTTAGGGTTTGGGACTTACATATTTATAATGCATTTTGTGTTCTCCAGAATCAAATATGTTATCATGAAATAGAAATGATTTATTTTCGACACAATACATCCAACATATGAAACTAATTTTAGAAACAATTATTCACATTCGTCGCATGATAATTGTTTAGATATACTAAATTATTTGCGAAAAATAATTAATCGACTCTACAAACTGATTTTTGAAAATTTATTCACACCCGTCGTTTGGCGCGTGTAGACGGCTAATGTGTGTGTCTGTGTGTATATATATATATATATATATATATATATATATATATATATATATATATATATATATATATATCACTTATTTTTATTAAACATACTTATAAAATTTAAAAAAAAAAAAAACAAAATATATATATATATATATATATATATATATATATATATATATATATATATATATATATATATATATATATATATATATATATATATATATATATATATATATATATATATATATATATATATATAACTGAAAGTAGATGAATTATAAGTTTCCCACTCAAAAATAACCGAGTGGTTTTGCCGACGGGTTGGTATGGATGATTGTAGTTGGTACCATTTATGATATAATTATATGGTTGGGAAGTCTAGCTTTTCATAACAAAAGTTTTCACTTTTCTAGTGAAAGAGTAAAACTAATGTACAACTTTAATGCATAAGCTACAAGAATATGTTACATGTTTGGTGTTTACCTAAGAAATTAAGGTCTAAAAAGTATATATTTTGGAACTAACGGTGACTTAAAACGGTCGTCTTTGTTCTTTCACTGTTGACGGCATGTTTTCTTTTCTATCTTTCCTATCGTGACTTAAGACAAAAAGGTATTTTCAATCGGTTATTAATTATTTAGAGAATGTCTTTAAAGTCAACATTTGAGAGGTTATTTTATATATATATATATATATATATATATATATATATATATATATATATATATATATATATATATATATATATGACAAAATTACAAAAAGGTCTATGTGGTTCGCCAAAAGTCACAAAGTCAGTCCCTGCTAATTTTCTGTTTATGCAAATGGTCCTTGTAGTTTGCAAAACTTGCAAAGATGGTCTTTTTTACTAACACCGTTAGTATTGAGCCGTTAGGGACTGAAGCTGTAAGGCATTTTCGTCTTTTCAAATATAAAGAAACTGAATTCATGACATTTGATAAACCCACAGGAACCATTTTCAAAGTTTGGTTGAAAATGTGAAATAAATAGCTTAAAAAAGAAGGGAGGAAGGCTCAAACTCGAGACTCCCACCCTTATATCACAAGGGCCCTTAGCAATTGAGCTGAAAGCTCATTTAGTTATATCTTCCGAAAACTATTTTATATAATAATGAAAACGTTAATACATAAATAATAAATAAATTACAAAAAACAATTTTTTTATATAATTTTTTTAATAAAGCAAAATGTATTTTAGCTGTATTATAAAAAAAAATAGTCTTTTACAAACAATTTGTATGTATTTTTATGTATTTATTTTACGTAAAATATATTATTTTATGTCTCTAAAAAATACGTTTTCGTATAAAAAATATGTTTTCGTAAAAAAAAATCGTGTCTTTGAAATAATAATAATTAGCACTACTCATGACATAAAAAATGTATAAATTCTTTTGGGTCGCTAGTTCTAAAACCGTTTTTTCGGTTATATGTATTAAAAACAACATAACAACGATTTTGTTATGTATCTAAACAATTTATACGTTTTTTATGCCAAAAGTAGTATTAATTATCATTATTTCAAAAAGATATATCGTTATTTCTTTTCTTTCTTCATTTTATCAATACGATTTTGAACTTGCGATTAAGATGAAATGCGTATTCTAAATAATATATATAACCGATTAAATTTTTTATGCTTTTTTAGATACATATAACTGAAAAACGGTTTTCAGAAAAATGATTGGACCAATTCGGTTATATATCTTATTTAAAATACGTATTTCATCTTAATCGCAAGTTCTAAATCGTATTATTAAAATGAAGATGAAAAAAAATAATGATATATCTTTTTCAAATAACGATACTTAATACTACTCTTGAAATAAAAAAAAACCGTATAAATTTTTTAGATACATAACAAAATCGTTATTATGTTGTTTTTAATACATATAGCCATAAAAAAAGGTTTAAAAACTAGCGACCCAAAAAAATTTATACATTTTTTTGTGTCATGAGTAGTGTTAATTATTATTATTTCAAAGACATGAAAAAATATATTTTACGAAAACATATTTTTTATACGAAAACGTATTTTTTAGCGACATAAAAAAATATATTTTACGTAAAATAAATACATAAAAATACATACAAATTGTTTGTAAAAAACTATTTTTTTATAATATGGCTAAAATACATTTTGTTTTATTTAAAAAAAATTATATAAAAAAATTGTTATTTGTAATTTATTTATTATTTAGGTATTAACGTTTTTGTTATTATATAAAATAGTTTTCGAAAGATATAACTAAATGAGCTTCAACTCAATTGGTAAGAGCCCTTGTGATATAAGGGGGTTGGAGGTCTCGAGCCTTGCCCTCTCCTTTTTTAACTAATTATTTCACTTTTTCAAAAACTTCGAAAATGGTCCCTGTGGTTTATTAAATGTCACGAATTTAGTCCCTTTATACTTGAAAAGACGAAAATGCCCTTACAGATTCATAATGGTCCCTGTGGTTTATCAAATGTCACGAATTCAGTCCCTTTATACTTGAAAAGACAAAAATGCCCTAACAGATTCAGTCCCTAACGGCTCAATACTAACGGTGTTAGTAAAAAGGGTCATCTTTGCAAGTTTTGCAAACAACAAGGACCATTTGTAACAAAAAAAAATTAGCAGGGACTGACTTTGTGACTTTTGTCAAACCCCAAGGATCATTTTAGTAATTTTGTATATATATATATATATATATATATATATATATATATATATATATATATATATATATATATATATATATATATATATATATATATCCTCCTTAATAAATGAAGGTTTTTTTTGCCACATGTCAATCTCTCATGAGTTTTGACACTTTTCATTTTGTGGTATTTTTGAAATAAATATTATCCACTTGTTAATTTTTGGTTTGTTTAATTTTTAAAATTAAAATCATATACTTATATATGTAAAGTATTAAATATCATATATATGACATTAAATTGTAATAAATATGTTTCTTTCTTATTTTAAAGTTGTACATTAAAAAATATTTTTTTTGTTTACACTTTAATGTTTAATCATTTTTAAATCAACCTGTGTAATACACAAGTTTCACACCTAGTATATATATATAGGGCTTAGGAAATATGTGGTTGTTATGTACCTAAGTTTATATATAGAACCTCTCAAAACAATGTAGTTTTGATGCATATAAGTCTAGAACCAAAATTAAAGTCTTTTGGCAAAAATAAGGTAGTTCCTTATGTTTTTTTATATATAATTGTTGTATTAAAAAAAAAGATAGGTCCTAGGACCTACCTTAGCAATGCGTAGCTACGCACCTATATATATATATATATATATATATATATATATATATATATATATATATATATATATATATATATATATATATATATATGTTCAAATGTTTCTAGCAACTATTGTTAGCATGTATGCACCAATGAGAATTTGAAGAAATAATAAATCATTTAAGGATATATTAGTAACATATGCATCTTTTTATATGGAAAATTTGACGAGTCCTTAAAACCCGTCATTATAAATCTTAAAAACCCTACTCCACCATTGTCGATCACGATTCTCCCCCTTTTTCACATTTTTTTCCTAATTTCCACCACCGTCCTATTTGCATCTGACGATCTCCACCCAACAACAGCCACAAGCACCGACGACTTCATTCCTCCACCATCGGTTGTTGCCATCCCTATCAAACGACACCAAGATCTATGCGACCCTCTTCTTCCACACATTGGTCGTTGGCTCGTTGCCAGATTTTTCATTCACTTGACAATGATTAATTCTTCAACCTGACGTCTATCTCCTTCAATCGACACTTATATTGATCTGTTGTCTTTTTTGATTGAGTTGAATCATCCCCGTTTCTCGTTTCTAAATTTTTACCAGTAAGACATTTTTTATTTTTGAAGTTCTTTTCTTTTTCAAATCAATTGATTATTAGAGTATATAAGATTTTTTGTGGGTTAACATGTTGGATAATAATGTTCTCGATACATGTCAAGACCATTACCATTGGAATTTCAATTGGAATCTGTAATTGTTACATTCAATGTGATTTTTTGTGGGTTATTGTTTTTTTCATTAACTTTCGATTAAAGTTTTTATTATTTTTCACAAGGTTCTAAATGGCGTGAGGCGTGGCGTGGCGGCAAGGCCAAGCCTCAAGCTTAACGAGCCATGGCGAACCACGGCTTTTTCAAGGCGTGATGTAAGGCGGCGATATTGTATTAATTTAAAATTATATTACCACATAAATATAAATTTATATTAAATATAACTACTTATTAGAAGTGTTAGATCAATAACTAATAACAAAAAGTTAACAAAAACCACAATACTTGTATCTCCGATTTGAAAAGACATAACGAAGCGAAAAAATTGTGTCTCAAACGAAAAAACACGCGCCATAACACGCCATAATGCGCCATGGCGCGCCATATCACGCCTTGCCATGCGTTACGCCTAACAGCAATGTTATGAAGCTTTTCGTAACGGCGAAGCCATGCCTCACGCCATGGCGCGCCTTGGCGCGCGCCATGACGCGCCTTTTAGAACACTGATTTTTCATCATCCATGTTAGAAGTTTTTATTGTTTTCCCTTGATTTTTTTATTGTTTTGCATTATACAAGTTACAGACTATAAATTAGGCGATGTGTGTTTGTTCAAATTAATTTATCTCTGTTTCTTTATAATTGAACTTTGATTATTTGTTATCTATATATGACAGGTGTTTGTGAAAATGCTGAAAAAGAATTTGATGTTCAAATTCTTGAAGAATCCCAAAGAGAATTTTAACTTGGTTAATGGTGTTACTTGGTATGCATTTTGTCAGAATTTAAAATGGTAATTTGGGATCTATTGACATCATTTTATTCATTTCATCTAATTACATAAAGTCATTTTTTACAGCTACATTAATCGCAAGTAATCACAACATATTATAAGCTTTATTTAAAGAGCCAGGTATGTAGGAAGTTTGAATTTTTTTTTGTTAGATTTTGATGTTTTTTAACCATTTTTTGTTATATATGCATCTTATAACATTCTGTCAGAATGAAATCTCGAATTCCAATTCTGTCATAATAGAATCTCGAATTCTAAATCAAAATAAGTAGTGAATTAGAAATATTTCATGCAAACACCCATTCATTTTGTCAGATATGCAAAATAGATATGGTAGAAATTCTACTTTAGACTTTTAGTAGTGAATTAAAAATATCTATATTCTCAAAAAATAGATATGCAAACACTGTTCATTATATGAGAATATAA